>NC_083585.1:6689088-7289088 GCF_027579695.1 Neoarius graeffei
TTATTACATCTCAGAAAATTAAAGTTATCTTTTAACATATCATTCATTAAAGATTACATGTTTTGTGACCTGATGGTAAAAAAAAAAGAAATGGTTTTAGGTGAATTTTTAAAAATAAGTTCATGTCCCCATTTCAGTACCCATAAGCGTGGAATCATTCATACACACAGACACACACATACATACACAGATACACATACATATAAATTGGAACAAAAGGACATAAACAGTCAAGGGCACTTGAGGTATAGCAGGTAAACATGAAATAAGCAGTATAAACAATAAACTAATAGCTGTTAAGGTGAGAGAGTGCAAATGAGCGAGGTAAAGTGAAATGTACAGTCCCTGAGTTCAGTGTGCTAATGAATGTTGAGTGTGTGTGTGTGTGTGTGTGTGTGTGTGTGTGTGTGTGTGTGTGTGTGTGTGTGTGTTTGGGGGGGGGACTGTGAGGGTGACATGATGTCAGATGCTGAAGGGGGGGCAGGGGGGTGTAAGGGCAGAATCTGTGGCAAGGGACAGAGGGGGGCGGAGGGGCAGAACAGGGAGGGAGTTGAGCCTCCTGACCGCCTGGTGAAAGAAACTGTCCTTGAGCCTGCTGGTTTTGGCCCGGAGACTCCACAGTCTCCTCCCCGACGGCAGCAGGCTGTACCGCTTCTAAAAATAATAAATTCTTCTCTTACGATTGGCTATGTACCTAAATCCTTTAAACTAGCAGTTATCAAACCCCTGATTAAAAAACCTGACCTTGATCCCTGTCAGCTGTCCAATTATCGGCCAATATCAAACCTTCCCTTTATCTCCAAGATTCTTGAAAAAGCTGTGGCACAGCAGTTATGCTCATATTTACACAGGAATAACATCCATGAAATGTATCAGTCAGGATTTAGACCTCATCATAGCACAGAGACAGCTCTGGTTAAAGTAGTAAACGACCTACTGTTGGCGTCTGATCAGGGCTGTGTCTCGCTGTTTGTGTTGCTTGACCTTAGTGCAGCATTTGATACCATTGATCATTCCATTCTTCTGGATAGACTGGAAAATGTTGTGGGAGTTAAGGGAATGGGGCGGCACGGTGGTGTAGTGGTTAGCGCTGTCGCCTCACAGCAAGAAGGTCCTGGGTTCGAGCCCCGTGGCCGGCGAGGGCCTTTCTGTGTGGAGTTTGCATGTTCTCCCCGTGTCCGCGTGGGTTTCCTCCGGGTGCTCCGGTTTCCCCCACAGTCCAAAGACATGCAGGTTAGGTTAACTGGTGACTCTAAATTGACCGTAGGTGTGAATGTGAGTGTGAATGGTTGTCTGTGTCTATGTGTCAGCCCTGTGATGACCTGGCGACTTGTCCAGGGTGTACCCCGCCTTTCGCCCGTAGTCAGCTGGGATAGGCTCCAGCTTGCCTGCGACCCTGTAGAACAGGATAAAGCGGCTAGAGATAATGAGATGAATGATGAATGAGTTAAGGGAACGGCCCTCTCCTGGCTCAGCTCTTCTTTAACTGATCGCTATCAGTATGTTGATATAAATGGTGATATTTCTAGATGTACTGAGGTAAAGTTTGGTGTTGCACAAGGTTCTGTCTTGGGTCCACTGCTTTTTTTTTTCTTTATATATGTTCATGAACATGAATCATTCACTGGTAGAGGTAGTGGACTGTACCTCAGTCCTGAACACCCCTATATGAGACAACCTCAGATGTAGTAGTTCACTGTACATGTTGTGGAGTGTGTGAAATAAAGGTAAATATTGTCACTGGGGAGTGTGTCATTGTAACTAACGAGTAAATGTGACAGCATCATATAGGAAACTTTTGTAACTACTTTTTATTCATTTTCACTGATGCTAGGTGAAAAAAATTGGGAGGTAATTTGAAAATAACACGGGGCTGTATTTCAGCTTTTAATTTTCCCTCATCAGGTTAATATTTTCCTTTCAGTGTCCTTACAGTTTCAAGAACCAAACAACTGAAGAGACAGCCAAGTATCCCAAGTCTTGTATTGACCAGACTGGAAATGGCATCCAACTTCATCGGAAACATGCCTATTATTATCAGGTACTAGCATGGAAATAAAAATGTTTCAAATATTTTCTTTACAAAGCAAACAAAAGAACATATACACAGATATAGTGTCATATCTTGATGCAGTATTTGAAGACAGTGTTCTGATGTTAATTTGTACTTAACCTCCTAGGGCTTAGCGGTCACATGCGTGGACAGCACTTTATGGAAATTCGGAACAAGAATCCACATATGTGGACATACTTTTTCTCTAAAAGTACATCTTATCAAAAGATGATGCTTAGTTTTTATTCTAATCAGGTTCTAATAAGCCCAAATAGCAAAGAGAAATAAAAAATGCATGTAAAAAAACAGCTTGGGCCTTAGGAGGTTAAACTATACGCAAGGCTAAAATGCATAATATTACAGCAAATGAAGCATTAAGATCATGTTATCCTTTTGTTTTACAGATCCAGTGTCCAATGTTAATTTGCAATGCCAGATATAGGGACTTTGTCCAAAGAAATATTTATAGAATGGATACTACCAGACAAGGAGTTGTGGCAGGAAATGGCTGAAAAGTCAAAGCTTTTTTTCCAGGTTGGTTGGAACATATGTAGATCTCCCAGCCACTTTTGGGAGAGCCCTTATACACACACACACACACACACACACACACACACACACACACACCGTTCCCATCTTCAGTAAAACAAAATATGGTACCAAAAATAAGGAACAAGTATACAGCCTCAAAAACTATGGTCAGTGTTTCTTTTGAAATTTAAGTGGGAAGGTCGCCAGCAACGTGTGAAAGGTCGAGGCTTTCCTCCCACAATGATGCTGGCACCGCTGTTAAATAAGTGAAATAATCTTGAGTATAAAACCCTAAACAAATAAATAAATATATATTTTGAAATACATGTAAGAATACATTATCAGATATTTTGCACTGTAGAAACTGAATGATTTGCTTGAACCTAACAACTCAACTTTACATATCTTTGCAGGTTGCCATCTTGGCAGAGCTGGGCAACTGGTACTCATCCAAAGTGTTGAAGGCACAAGAAAAACAATACATTGTGAACCAGGAGCTGTTTTGCTACTGTCAAAAAGAGGACAGTGGAAGCTTAATGGTTGGGTGTGACAACAGTGACTGCCCATGGAAATGGTTTCATATTACCTGCCTTGGACTAAAGAAAGCCCCAAATGTTGAGACTTGGCTGTGCCCAACATGTCACAAATTACCAGGGCTGAGAAAAAGGAGAAGACATGCAACCAAATACACTCCTTTAAAACAGGTCAACCTTTCCAATGTGCAATGGTGTTTGAAAGTTTGTGAACCCTTTAGAATATTCTATATTTCTGCATAAATATGACCTAAAACATCATCAGATTTTCACACAAGTCCTAAAAGTTTATAAAGAGAACCCAGTTAAAGAAATGAGACAAAAATATTATACTTGGTCATTTATTTATTGAGGAAAATGATCCAATATTACATATCTATGAGTGGCAAAAGCATGTGAACCTTTGCTTTCAGTTTCTGGTGTGACCCTCTTGTGCAGCAATAACTGCAACTAAACATTTCCAGTAACTGTTGATCAGTCCTGCACACCAGCTTGGAGGAATTTTAGCCCATTCCTCCATACAGAACAGCTTCAACTCTGGGATGTTGGTGGGTTTCCTCACATGAACTGCTCGCTTCAGGTCCTTCCACAACATTTCGATTGGATTAAAGTGCATATCACAGGTAAATTCAGGAGCAAGATCAATGTAATTCTCCTATTTTATATTAAACTTTGGTCAAATATCTGTCACATTTTGCATTTTGTGCAATTTTTTTACCTTGCGCAATACCAGAAAAATTCAGTTGAAATCAAGCCATTTGAGGTGAATTCATCCACCTCTGAAAAAACTTGGCATTTGAATTTCCCAGCAAACATTGATTTTCGTGACGTTGCGTGTGGGATGCCTCCTTCTGAATCCTACGTCAGCACTGGTTTGTTTATGCAAAAATGACCTGGTGGTTTTCTGCAAATTTCTTCAACATTATCACGTAATTATTAAAATGGTTAACAGATGTATCATAGGAGGGTGTAGCAACACCAATCTTGATGGGATAAGTACTCCTTGTTTTCCAAAAGACCGGACAATGAGAGAGAAATGGGAGCACTTCGTGCGAGGCACCTGGAAGCCGAGGACCAAGCAGAGCCAAGAAAAAGACCAAGAAAATCAGCAATTCACAAGTTGACTGTTGCCAGGGTAAGAAATAATTCTGACATCTCATTATATTCTTCATCCAAAGGTGAAATAACATTGCGCTCAGGTGACAATTTCATATTTCAATGCAAAATCATTAGCTGCTAAACTTGGTCTACACAGGCTGTGCACTGAAACCATGCAGGCTCTCTCAGCCTGCTGGCGGTTCCGCAGGTAACGTCACAAATCTGGCTCCAGACTCCCTTGGGATTTTTCCAGACGTGTTTTGTTATTTTATTTTTTTCTGCTGTAGACAGATGTCCTGGCGGCACGGTGATGTAGTGGTTAGCGCTGTCGCCTCACAGCAAGAAGGTCCGGGTTCAAGCCCTGTGGCCGGCAAGGGCCTTTCTGTGTGGAGTTTGCATGTTCTCCCCATGTCCACGTGGGTTTCCTCCGGGTGCTCCGTTTTCCCCCACAGTCCAAAGACATGCAGGTTAGGTTAACTAGTGACTCTAAATTGACCATAGGTGTGAATGTGAGTGTGAATGGTTGTCTATGTCTATGTGTCAGCCCTGTGATGACCTGGTGACTTGTCCAGGGTGTACCCTGCCTTTCGCCCGTAGTCAGCTGGGATAGGCTCCAGCTTGCCTGCAACCCTGTGGAACAGGATAAAGCGGCTAGAGATGATGAGATGAGATGAGATGAGACAGATGTCCTTGTGCAAAATTACCTTTCTGGATGAGTGTGTAAAGGGACATACTTTCATATATATATAAAAAAAATGAAATTGATCCAGGATATGCACTTTAAGGTCAGGACTTTGACTTGGCCATTCCAAAACATTAACTTTATTCTTCTTTAGCCATTCTTTGGTAAAACAACTTGTGTGATTAGGGTCGTTGTCTTGCTCTGTGAACCACCTTCTCTTGAGATTCAGTTCATGGACAGATGTCCTGACATTTTCCTTTAGAATTCACTGGTTAAAAAAATAAATAAATAATGCTAATCTTAGAGGTTCACATACTTTTGCTACTCACAGATATGTAATCTTGGACCATTTTCCTCCATAAATAAATGACCAAGTATAATATTTTTGTCTCATCTGTTTAACTGGGTTCTCTTTATGTACTTTTAGGACTTGTGTGCAAATCTGATGATATTTTAAGTCATATTTATGCAGAAATATAGAAAATTCTAAAGGGTTCACAAACTTTCAAGCACCACTGTGTGTGTGTGTGTGTGTGTGTGTGTGTGTGTGTGTAGATACACACACACACACACACACACACACATATATATATATATATATATATATATATATATATATATATATATATATATATTTTTTTTTTTTTTTTTTTTAATTTTATAATCATCCAGTAAGGGTCCTTAGGCGAGACCCCTCATGATATATCAGCCTACCTCAGGAATGAGTGAAGACATAACTGATAGTCATACCGGCTCAGACATCGCCCGGGTCAACAAGGTCTGCGTCAGTTGCTAGGGAACCAGGGCAAACTGATGAGAAATGGGCTACTGGAACAAGACATCGATGGACGCGGCTACGGGTACCGATTCCGTAGTGGGGCAACAATCAGCCACCTGCTCTACATGGATGACATCAAGCTGTATGCCAGGAAGAGCGAGAAATAGACTCGCTGATCCACACCACCCGGATCTACAGCGATGACATAGGGATGTCATTCGGATTGGACAAGTGTGGCCGGTGGTCTCAAAGAGAGGCAAGATGAGGGGATTGACCTACCAGAGGGCAACATAGGTGATATCCAAGACAGCTACACGTACCTTGCCATCCCACAGGCTAATGGAAACCATGAAGAGGCCACATGGAAGTCAACCACAGCCAAATACCTCCAGAGAGTAAGGCAGGTCCTGAAAAGTCAGCTGAATGGTAAGAACAAGGTCCGAGCCATCAACATGTACGCACTACCAGTCATCAGATACCCCGCTGGTATCATAAACTGGCCAAAGGAAGATAGAAGCCACAGATATCAAGACTTGAAAGCTCCTCACCATGCATGGAGGGTTCCACCCCAAGTCCAGCACCCTGAGACTATACACTCAGCGGAAAGAGGGAGGCCGAGGGCTAGTGAGCATCAAGACCACGGTCCAGGATGAAACATCGAAAATCCGAGAATACATCAGAAAGATGGCCCCAAAGGATGAACTGCTAAGTGCATGTCTCAGGCAGCAGAACCCTGATGAGAGTGCAGAGGAGGAGGAACAGACAACCTGGAGGGACAAACCCCTACATGGCATGTACCACCGTCAGATAGAGGAAGTGGCTGATATCAAGAAATCCTACCAGTGGCTGGATAATGCAGGACTGACAGACAGCACAGAGGCACTAATCATGGCAGCACAAGAACAGACCATAAGCACAAGAGCCATAGAGGCCAGGATCTACCAGAGTAGATCAGACCCAAGATGCAGACTGTGCAAAGAAGCCCCTGAAACAGTCCAGCACATAGTAGCAGGGTGTAAGATGCTAGCTGGATCAGCGTACACGGAGAGGCACAACCAAGTGGCTGGGATAGTATACAGGAACATCTGCAACCAGTATGGAATAGAAGTACCACAGAAGGTGGCTGAGAACAACAGGGCCAAGGTTCTGTGGGACTTCAGCTTCCAGACTGACAAACAGATCCTGGCTAACCAACCGGACATAGTGGTTGTGGACAAAGAGCAGAAGAGGGTGGTGGTGATAGATGTGGCGATCCCAGCTGACGCCAACATCAGGAAGAAGGAACATGAGAAACTTGAGAAGTATCAAGGGTTGAAAGAGCAGCTGGAACGGATGTGGAAGGTCAAGGGTTGCGTAGTCCCCGTGATAGTGGGGGCACTTGGGGCAGTAACCCCCAAACTGGGAGAGTGGCTCCAGCAAATCCCAGGAACAACATCTGAAGCCTCAGTCCAGAAGAGCGCAGTCCTAGGAACATCGAAGATACTGCGCAGAACCCTCAAACTCCCAGGCCTCTGGTAGAGGACCCGAGCTTGAGGATGACATGGATACCACCCCCACCACCCCCGCCGGGGGTGAGAAGGAGATTTTTTTTTTTTACATCAGAAAAACCTGTCATTTTTATGGGCTGTGTACACTTTTTAGATCCACTGTAGCTCAATGTTCGGGTTGCAAATATGGTGTTTAACTGAAATGTGTACTGAGTTACACCACCTGGAGTTCACGAGAATGGCAAGTCCCCCACCTGTCCTCTTACCGGTCGCCACAGTGTCTCCGTCGACTCAAACTGTAAAAAAGCCAGGGATGGTTATGTTCAAGTCCGGTATCTGTTCGTATAATCATGTTTCAGTGAAAACACATGATACTGCACTCCTAGTACTCCCTCTGGGCCCTTGCTAACGCAGCCAGTTCATCCACTTTATTAGCCAGGGACCTCACATTTCTCATAATAACAGCTGGGATACAGGGTTTAAACCTCCTTCTCTTAATCCTTTGTTTAACACCAGCTCTGCATCCTCTCCGTCTTCTGTATAGTTCCTTGGGAATTGGGGGTCTTTCCCTGGCCGATAAACTTGGATGCTTCAGGGCGATCAACTAGTCATGGGTGTATACAATGATGGCAGGATTGCAGGCATGACTTTGAGCCATCAGAAGTGATCCAAGGATAATGTAGATCGATAAGTTTAAAAGCTGCTACAGACGCATTCTTGACATTGTACGCAATCAATAAACTCAAAGATTTAAAGATGCACACAAACACACATACGACACTGGGAGTTGCTCTGGCAGGTGCACGGCGCCATCTCGGAATATCTATATATAATGACAGTATTCAGATTTTTGCAGATGGATCAAAAGATTTGCAAACAGATGCAACACGTTCTGCAGTTGCTGTGCCCAGTTACCAGGTGGAAATGAGTAAGAGAACTTCTGATTGTTTGAGTGTATATCCAGTGGAACGGTTTGCCATACTGTTAGCATTAGAATGGACTGATCAGGTAGACTGCAGAAATATATTAATATGTAGTGATTCCATGTCAGCACTTACAAGCATTAAGACAGGTTCAGCCAGGAGTCATCAAGATCTGCTTTATGAAATCTTGTTTACCAATTCAAGAATGACTAATCAAGGGGAAAATATCACATTCATTTCAGTCCCAGCACATTCAGGCTTCCAGGAGAATGAGAGAGTGGACAAACTAGCAAAAGAAGCAATAAAAAAAACTGTTGAATTTGGCATCAAATTATCAAAATCATAGGGGAAAGCACAGTGAGGAGAAAGGTAAACCAACAGTGTCAACGGTTATGGGATAATGAAACAAAATGGAGACATTTGCATTCAATCCAAAATAAAGTAGATATGTTGAAAAGTAGGGGATCAAACCAGAAAGAGCAAATAATAATAAGCAGATTGTGAATTGGACACAGTAATCTTAACAGTAGACTTAAAGGCATCGTGCGGTAATTTCAGCAATCAGGCTATATCATGTGTCAAAATGTCGGGTTTGGTGGGTTATTCAAGCCCCTCTGTTTCCCGCGATCTCAGTGTCACGATGCGCCCGCTACAAGCATTTAAAGTTGACGCGCACAGCCAAATTTAGGCAGCCAGCCGTTAACTAGGTCAACTTGTGTGTGACGTCATACCAGTAACCTCCCTTGGGTGATGCTGGCCTGTCACCGTGTTTTCTCTATAGCGTGCGTTTACCAGAGTTGTTTACATTGCGGATTTTGTGGATTTATTCAGTTTGTGGATAGTTTTGAACACTCAAAACACTATGAAATGATGTATTAATATTCTGTGATACAAAATGCCTAATCGGTGTATTGTGTTTGGCTGTAACAACGAACACTGAACACTATTTGTGACTTGTTATCAATGGATCTGATTTCAAGGTCATGGCTAGGTATTGATAGAAAAAAAATTATTTTTTTAAAAACACATTGTGGCAGCGGGGGCGTGGTCAAGTGCCGGTCTGTGACAGGAGGGCGGAGCCAGGGAAGGCGAGTGGCAGAAATCACTACACCTGACGGTAATTAACCTGTGTTTTGTGTGTTTTCCCAGTAACCGCGCCCTATTTAAGGAGGCAGAGCTCATCCCGGGACAAGAACACAGTGTGTGTGTTTCGCTGTCAGGTTAAAACTGGTGGTTATACTGAAAAGTCTGGCAATAAAAAAAGTTTATTTGCATCTGAAGCGTTGTCCTGCCGTCCTCTGTGCTCCACCCACACTTCAGAGAGCTCTACAGTGGTGCCAAAACCCGGGACAAGGTGGAGCACCAACCTCGCAGCCCCATGGAATCCTCCCCGTTCGCGGACCTGGTCCACGCCCTCGCCACGGCTCAGCAAAGCCAGCACCAGGCGCTCGTCACGCTCCGAAAGGAGCAAGAGCGGCGCTTCGAAGCCCTGGTGCTGGCCCAGCAGGAAGATCGCGAGGCGCTCCGGCATCTCCTCGCGTCGGCGGGGTCCACCAGCGTCCCGGCCGCGGGCCCGTCTCCCCTCACCATGACCAAGATGGGCCCGCAGGACGACCCAGAGGCGTTTCTCACATTGTTCGAGCAGGTCGCCGAAGCCTCGGGGTGGCCGATGGAGCAGCGCGCGGCGCGCCTCCTCCCCCTCCTGACGGGAGAGGCGCAGCTGGCCGCGCTATAACTCCCCGCCAACCGCCGCGGAGGACGGCCCGGTGAAGGTCCGCGTAGGCCAGCCGGCGGTTGGCGGGGAGTTATAGCGCGCCGCGCGCGCGCTGCTCCATCGGCCACCCCGAGGCTTTGGCGACCTGCTCGAACAATGTGAGAAACGCCTCTGGGTCGTCCTGCGGGCCCATCTTGGTCACGGTGAGGGGAGACGGGCCCGCGGCCGGGGCGCTGGTGGACCCCGCCGACGCGAGGAGATGCCGGAGCGCCTCGCGATCTTCCTGCTGGGCCAGCACCAGGGCTTCGAAGCGCCGCTCTTGCTCCTTTCGGAGCGTGACGAGCGCCTGGTGCTGGCTTTGCTGAGCCGTGGCGAGGGCGTGGACCAGGTCCGCGAACGGGGAGGATTCCATGGGGCTGCGAGGTTGGTGCTCCACCTTGTCCCGGGTTTTGGCACCACTGTAGAGCTCTCTGAAGTGTGGGTGGAGCACAGAGGACGGCAGGACAACGCTTCAGATGCAAATAGGCTTTTTATTGCCAGACTTTTCAGTATAACCGCCAGTTTTAATCTGATAGCGAAACACACACTGTGTTCTTGTCCCGGGATGAGCTCTTCTCTGCTCTCCCTCTGCCTCCTTAAATAGGGCGCGGTTACTGGGAATACACACAAAACACAGGTTAATTACCGTCAGGTGTAGTGATTTCTGCCACTCGCCTTCCCTGGCTCCGCCCTCCTGTCACAGACCGGCGCTTGACCACGCCCCCGCTGCCACACACATGTTTTAAGTGTTTCTATGTATCAATCATTAATTGTACAAAATGATTTTCATACATTTATGTATTTGTCATATCTTTCTTTGTCACATGAAGTGTTGTCTTGATAACATATGTGGCACATAATTTTAGCAAATGGATGACAGAAGATTAATTGAAAGATTTATGCCACAGAGCTGCCTTTAACTAATAATTATCACTTATTACTGACAATTGTACGTTTACTAAACAATACAATACAAAGCTCAATACTCCCAGCCTATAACATACTGAATATCAAGTTAAAATCAACCGCAATAAAAGGAAAATGATGAAAACTGGAATATCAAGGGGTCTACTGTATCAGAAGGCCCACTGCATTTCGCGAGATCGCAAGCTGTCAAGTTGCTAGAATTCAATCTTTCTAGCTATACTTTCACCCCCTACAGCTATCAGTATTACACATAATCATAGATTAATCACACAGCATTCTAATTCAAGTGAAATGGTCTTTAAAAATACACACAAGTAGTGATTTAGTCAGAGAAACCAACCAAAACAAGTCTTCAAGTCGCCGGTCTTCATTCTCGTCTTCGTTTCTGTCGTCGTCAGAACTGTCCTCATTTTCTTCTGAAGATGAGCGCTCAGGTTCAAATCTGTAAGGCTGGATACCACCAGGACATTCAGCTGTCAAAATCTCTACTTGTGGGCCATTTTCTTCTTCTGTATCGGTAAAATCAAAGCTAATTTCCTCAGCATCGCTCCTATTTTCTGGTGTGTCCGTCATTGCAACTGCACCGAGTGGTTACTGGTATGACGTCACGCAGCTGTTCCATTGACCGAGAGGGGGCGCTGCGAACGCGGAAAATTTCAAGTGATGGGCATGATCAAATAAGGACCGATTACAACCGTGGGAAGCTTTTGAAAAATCGACGGTCAATTTATTTCGAATCTCGAAAGCATTCTGGTGCAGAATAATGCAACTTTTATTGCCACTGCGTGACGCCTTTAACATAATAGGAAAACATCTAATGAGTCTCTGTGATCAATGCCATGAAGTTGAGATAGTTGAGCATATTTTCACATCATGCTAAAAATTTTGGTATAAAAGGCAATAAGTGATGACAGAGCTCCAGAAAATAGGCCAGGTAGAGGACAGTATTAAAAGTATATTAAAATATGGAGACACTGTGAAGGGGAAGAAATGGTTATTTACATTTTCAAGAACAACTGGACTCAAAAGACGGCTTGAAAATGAAGTGATAAGAATATAAAAAAAATCTGTAGATGGCAGTCATGCAACATTGTGGATGCCAGCTGCCGTAAAACCTCGAAGAAGTAGTTGTTGTTGTAGACTTTGTGGGCCACTGTAGTAGGCTGTAGGTATTCGTGGGAAGTGGAGTCCATTGTGGATTCTGGTGCAGCTGTAACAGAGCTCCCCCCTGAGGTGCTCAGATTCTGACATTTTTTCCCCTCAACATTGAGTGATTCCATAATTTCCCCCTCTACTTTATCTGGGGGAAAATGCCATTAATTTCATTTCATTTCATGATTTTGAATTATGTTCCATGAAGCCAGAAAGTTCAGCTATTAAAAACTGGTTTTGTGTCATAGCTATGATTTATTTGCTAGAAAATAAAAAAAAAAACTGGGTGAACAGCTGGGTGGACATGAAGCACGGGCGATTGCTCTAAGACAACGAGGAAGGCTCAGCCTCCTCTAAAAATGATGAACATCGTGTAGGATTAATTGCGCTAGGCTTATGTTATAGCCGACCTTGTAACATTGCTATTTCAGATCCAGAATCATAGAAATATATGTGCTCAACCCACTACAGTGCAAAATCATTCCCTTATAACTTTAATGTGTGCGTGAGTTTTTCCCCCTCGTGACAGCGCGATGCAGTGCAGCCTCAGTGGACTTCAATGGCATTTGGGAGCTCTGTGCTTTTCAATCTCAAAATGCAAGACGATTATTGGACAAATACTGTGAAAATGCCCGCCCACGGAGTCTCACGGACTCCCAGCCTCAGTGGACTTCAATGGCATTTGGGAGCTATGCGCTTTTCAATCTCAAAATGCAAGGCGGTTATTGGACAAATACTGCGAAAATGCCCGCCTACGGACTCCCAGCCTCACATGGGAGGGACATGGCAGTTTCTGCGAGGAGACTGGTGATTGGTGAAAGCAGCCAGATATTTTCTTTGATTGACAGCTCGTTTCAACTATAGACAGGCAGCGGTGAATTTCAGTTCAGTCCCATGCAGATTTGCAAGTGGTGTGGTGTATTGTAAGAGATCAGCTTACATTTCGATTTCATTCATTACATACAGTTTCTACCAGCTTTTTTAGTTTGTATATATTTTCATTGTAAATATAGTGTTGTCAAGTTTGCTATCTTAGTTCCAGAAATTTCATTTATTTGAGTGACTGAACTTGAACTTGAGGGGGCTAGTCAGCTAGCAAGAAAGCTGCGCATGGATGCCAAGCATTGCTGATTTAATTTTGGCGAAGCCATTTGCCAGTCTTCCTTTCGAGGAAAAAATTAAAATTAAAGAGCAGGGTAGACCAACGCCTCAAATTGACTTGGTGAAAAAGGTAGGGAATAATACTCGTTCCTTTCAGCTCTCCTGGTACGAGAAAGTGAATTGGCTAACAGCAAATGACCCACATCAACAACAGTAAATAGGTTACTTTAGTAATATGTCATGGATGGACCAAAAATATAGAATCTATTTAAAATGTTTATGCTGAGTATATTATATTGGAATATATATTTTTCTGGATATGAATTAAACACAGCTACAATTTGGAAAACATTTTTAAACAAAAACACAGCCGAGAACATTTCACACTACAGACCTGGATTAAAAGTGAAGGGTTATCAAAATTGTCAATAAAACATTTCTCAGTCAAAATAAGTAAAATATAGGGAAAGTGTCATTGAATGAAATGTGTGGCACCCAGCTCTACTGCTGAGGTTCCTGACAAAGAGCTGCTTTCAATAATGATCAATTTTTAAACAACATGCCACAATTTTAAAATATAAAATGTTAAAATATACCCCTCCCCCCCAACACCACCATCATATATATTGGACAGTAGGCTAATGGGCCAAAAGAACCTGTTATTTCACAGTTTGTGATGCTGCCAACAATCAGCCAGATCAGAGGCAAGAGTATGGGCAAAATTGATGTTTTTTCTTTTAAAATCTGGAAATATCATAACAGACCAGCCTCCCCTGTTTGAAAGACTACCAGCCGCCACTGACATGAAGGTGATGGCAATATTGTCCTTTCAAGGATTTATTCTGTGGAATAATAATGTTACAACATACATCTTTAACAGAGAAAAAACCCAATAATTTGATGCACAGGTTTTAATTTATTTTGGGTTTTCTGAAGTCAACTGCTGAACCTGATCCAGGTTTCAGCCAAGCCATGTTTGGTTGACTTAGCTAAAATTGTAGCAGTTCAGTGGCCAGTTCCTTTCTGTAGACTCATGCACACCTATGAGCAATTTAGAGTAGCCAGTTAACCTAATTGCATATCTTTGGAGGAAACCAGAACACCCAGAAGAGACCCACACAGACACAAAGAGAACATGCGACCTTCACACAGAAAGGCCCCTCCCACCAGCCACTGGACTTGAACCCAAAACCTTCTTGCTGTGAGGCAACAGCACTAACCACCACACCGCCCTAAAAGTATACCTACAGGGTAATAAATATACATACAGCATACCTATTTATTTCATGAAATATCACCTTGGACAGACTTTTTTTTGTAGACATCAACAAGGTTTTGACAGAAAGCTGATTGGGCAGGTGTGCTTAATTAGTGCAGCAGAAAAGCATTCACCCTGTCATCTGGAGATGGAGTTCAAATCCTGATGTAGTCAAAAGTCAGGAAGGGAGGGGTGTTAATCACAAGTAACACTAGCCAAATGTCTGTGAGCTCATACATATGGAAGTAGGTAGACAGCAGGGGTGCTATGCTGTGTGAGCAGCAGTTCAAATAGATGCTGGCAGTGTTGCCAGATTGGGCGGTTTTGAATTCTACTTTGCAGGCAAAAAATGGCTTGGGCTGGTTGACAAAAATTGGGCGGGCTTTTATCAGATGTTGATATAGTTTCACTACCACTAGAAAGCAGAGATGGGAGAGAATGTAAACACCTAAGCCGAATGATGTTCTTGAATATGCGAAGGAAATCAGGAAAAACAACTATCTTTGGTCAACTGAGGCAAGTCATAGACCTAGTTTACCCAGTACCCCTTAGGTATTTTAAACAACCAAAAATGAGCATTGGCCTAAATTAATCATTAACAATAAACATTAATCTCATTAAGTATTATTTAAACAAAAAAAGTCAATGTAACTGTAAGACTAATATGAATGTGTGTAATGTAGTGCAGAAACTCAACTCATAAACTAATAAATAAGAATGACGCAATCCATTCTCCATTTTCTCTTCTCATGTTACATTCAGCCATGCATCGTAGCCTAACTTTTTTTTTTTAATTGAAGTATGTAAAACAGGTACAATCTAACAAATCCACAAAAATCAGGATAACAGAAGAAGAAAATACATGGATGTAGACAAAAATAAATGAAGCAGAATAACTAGGCCTATAAAATTAATAAAACAAACAGGATAAATAAAAAGATAAATAAATAAAAGACAAATAAAAAATAAATTAACTCAGCAATGCAGATGTTAGATATGCATCGTAGCCTAACATAGCCGACATAATATTATGCATGTGCATCACCTACTGGTGCATGTAGGATACAGAACACAGCAGATGATTGCAGAGTTATAATCTGATTCAACCACACGGAGCCGAGTACCAGACAGCAGATTTTTCACCTCCAGCACTGACGGGCTCATGCTGCCATTTAGAAGTTGTTTGCATTGTTGTTCGATTTACAAATAGTATACTGGACTTTAGCTGCATATTTTTACTTTACAAGATAGGCATCAAGTACATTTTGGGCGGTTTTAATTGCATTTTTGCAAATTTTGAACATATTTTGGGCTGGAAAACGTCAGCAGTATCTGGCAACACTGGATGCTGGCTTTCTGTGCCTCAGAGGAGTCTTTATTATTCTGGCCACTTTGTGCTATGCACCAGTTCCACTGGAAGCAAACCAGCCACAGAGAATTTTAACTTCCAGAGGGAAAAAAGCAGCACAGACATGTTCAGAACAATCAAACAGATCCAGGCATGTAATATTACACTTTTTTAAAATGACATTTTAATTGTTATGAATAGAAGTGTGTGAGGGTTGGGATAGGCGTTAGAGCCCTGCACTCCTGTGGGAGTCCCGCGGGACCCGATGCAAAGCAGTGCGGCGCGGGACAAATTTTGAAAGCTCATTGCGGGAGGGGGAGGTGATAAGCTGCAGTCCCGCTAACTAAAAACGTGTTTAAAATAAAATTTATAAATTATTAATTTATGTCTATCATATATAATTTGTGCTGGATATTTTATTTGGCATTAATAAAAACATTTTAAGATGCCTAAATTTGTGGATGTGGTCTAATCACGCATACGTTTCCGATTCTTTTCCGCTCTTCCGTGTTTGAGATCTCCGATCATGGCAGAAGAGCAGAGCTCCTCTAGTGAAGCTCACAGTGCTTCAGAAGTAAGTGCTGCTTTAAAAAGAGGTACATATTCCGTTAAGTCAAGAGTCCTGAAATAGGACATTTGGAAATCGTTCTCACTCGTGTACGATGCAGAGGGAAATCAGCTGCCCTTTGCTTGTTGTGATAAGTGCCAAAAGGTTCTGACATACAATGGCCATAAATCAGGTACATCAGGCCTGAATCGCCATGCATGTACTGTCTTAAAAGGACAACAAATGTTGGAGTTCAGAGGAAACAATGCAAAAGTGACAGATGCGTTGAAGGCAAAGACCGTGGAGAAATGCGTTGATTTTGTTGCTGCGGACCTCCGCCCATATGACAGCATCGCTGGTCAGGGATTAGTTCAGTTAGCCCAACACTTAGTTGACATGGCAGCCACAATAGGCAAATTCGATGTGCGAGATATTCTGCCCCATCCAACAACTGTCACGTCATGTAGATGATGGGGCACTCAAATTTAGAAGAGCTGTTGTTGATGACATAAACGAGACGATTGGGAAATACGGGTGTGCTGTGACAATGGATGTCTGGACTGAAACATATCGCAAAACCTCTTTCCTCTCAGCCACCCTGCATTACATCAATTCAGACTACAACTTACAGTCTAGAGTGCTATTTTCTGCCCCATTTGATGAAGGAACCTCAAAGACAGGAGAAAATATCCGTGCTTTATTATTTCAGAATTTAAGAGCCTTCGGAATCGATTGTTCAGTCTTGGGGAAAAAGATTGTGTTTGTGACAGATAGAGGAGCGAATATGGTAGCCTCCTTACGAGGATTCACAAGGCTAAACTGCAGTGCCCATGTACTGAATTCAGTTCTCTCGCATGCCCTGTCTCCTACTGTGATGAGCGAAGTCCCTGAAGCAGGCCAGCTGATCAGCGACGCAAAGAAGCTGGTCAGCTATTTTAAACATTCTGGCCTGCAAGTCAAGCTGACAAAGTTTCTCAGTCAGTGGAGACAAGATGGAATTCGACTGTGGACATGCTGGATTCTATCTCACAGCAGTATGACGAGGTCACAACAGTTCTACTTGAAAATAACCAATATGACAAAATAAGCTGCATCAATAAACAGATCCTTGCATACCTGGTGGCATTTCTGAAACCCTTCAAAGACGCAACGAATGACCTGGAGTCTGACAATACAGCATTAAGTGCTGCACTTGTTCTGCCATGGTCCGTGAAGTTAAGGGAGCATTGTGAAGTGGCCAAGGCTGACCCCCTACTCAGTGTCATCGCATCTGCGTGTGCGCAATGCCTAGACGCACTGCTGTCACCAAGTCACCTTGTCCCAAACGGAATTGACATGCTGTATAAAGTAGCAACTTTCTTTACTCCAAAGCTGCGTCATCTTAGGATGATCAATGCAAATGAAAGACAATAGGCTACGTGACAGAAGCTGTGAAAGAGATGACCGAGGAGTTGGGGTTTGATGTCCAAACTGATGAAAGCGCGGAGCCACCTCCACCTAAAAAGGTCACTTTTCGTGACTTTGAGGAATGGGAGGATGTCGGTGCTACGGGTGCTGAATCGAAGTCTTTAGACTCCGAGATTGATGATTATCTGAAAGTGAAACTCATTGGATCCGAATCACACCAATCTAAAGATATCCTGCTGTGGTGGAAAAAGCACTGCTATGACTTTCCCACACTTGCCAAACTGGCACGGCATGTACTGGCCATTCCAGGTTCCAGCGCACCATCCAAGTGCGCGTTCAGCATATGTGGTCGCATACTGGAGGAAAGGCGCAGCATGTTGAAGCCTTCAACAGTGAACAATTTGCTGTTTCTCCATGGCTGTTCAAAGAACCCGATAGCCTAAGCAATAGGCCTAGTTGTTTCGTTTACCTGCGTTTGATTAAACCTACCATTATTTCAATTAGACATGCTATAGCCTACTGACGTTTTTTTCTCATTTTTCTTATTCATATTCAAACAAGGTCAGCAGGGCCGTAACTACCATTGAGGACACCGAGCTCATGTCCTCGGCATTTTTTTCCCACGGTATTTTTTTTTTTTCACTCAGAAATGTGAAATTAATATATGATGAAAATTGTTCTGACTTTGATCGGTGGAAAATTCTAAATTCAGCTTGCATCCCCCTGTTCTCATTTGTTTGTCTAAAAATAAAGTCCACATAATCATTTTTAAACGAAGCTGAAATATCCGACATTGGAAACATTTCATATTAAGCAGCCTCGCGATAGTCAGCTAAGCACCACGGGATACACAAGAGTTGAGAAGTGTTCTCATCAAGGTCCGACTCCGCAGCCAGTCAGTTTGTCAATTAGTCATGGAATCTGAAAATTGGCATAAGATGAAGAAGTCTACTACACTAAAACAAACCAAACTCAGCTTTGGAAAGTCAACAAGTGAGAGAAAAAGAAAGAGGGAAGAAGGTGAGTTAATTTTGCCAGTCACTGACAGTTATGTGCCGGAATGCTTATGATCATTAACAGTGCAATTTTAATTAGCATTTCAAGCAACAACAGTCGAAGCCACTTAGCTAGATAGGATTTTCGTTTTCCAGGCGGCACAAACTCTTTTATTCTCTCTCGTCTCGATTTGATTTGGTGCGTTTCAGATCAGAAAAGGCTGGACAGTCGTGACCTGTTGTTTATGAAGTTATTGGGTGCTGACGAGACTTGAGCTATTTTGCTAACTTACCAGACTATAGGCTAACGTGAACACAAGACACTATTGTTTTGATCATTGGTTGTATTTTCGAACGGAAATGAAAACGGGTAGCAAACTTATGTTCACATTTTATTTACAACATGATGTACCACCTCTGACTGCTTTCTGTCAATCATGAGCAGCCCAGCCGCGTTCACAGCTCCTCCTCCGATCACCAGCTGGAGATGAGCCTCCTCTCGAAGTCTTGTCCCGCCCCTCTTATTGACTCCCATCTCCAGTGAGGCTCAGTCTCCGAATGGAGCGTTTTAGTCGGTTTTGTCCAATAACCGTCTAGTATTTTGCTATTGAAAAGGGCAGATATTTTTTAAAAAGCAATTTAAGTCCATTCAGGCTCGGCTAGACTGCGTTGTCACTCTCACTCACTCATTCTCACTCACTCACACCAACTCACTCACTCACACTCTCATTCTCACTCACTCACTCACACTCTCTCTCTCTCACACAAAATACTTTTGTGATCGTGCAGTTTTGAAATTGTTAAAATAAACATGTTCACCTACATGTTCATCTTGTTGGGCTTGTGATTTTGACTCGTTTCCAAAATGTATGAAAAGTCACCATATTAGGACACTTTTTTTTTTTTGGCAAATAAGATGTATCGCAATGTTTGACCTCGGTATTTGAAAAATCCTGGTTACGGCCCTGAAGGTCAGCTATGTTATATTGAGTTTAACACTTGCACGGAGGCTCAAGCCCAAATAGTTTTAGGCCCTGTCCACACGGCAACGGATTCAGGTGAATTTGATAAAAATTTTTATCGTTTCGGCCTGGCGTCCACACGGCACCGGCGTTTTGGGTGCCCCAAAACGAAATCTTTTGAGAACGGGTTCCAGAGTGAAAAAATCTGGCAACGGAGCCGTTGCGAAGTCGTCTGGATGAGTAGAACGGATTTGTTTATGATGATGTCACAACCACATGACTAGAACAAGCAGCACTCTCGCGCGCATCATTCGTAACAACAGAAATTGAAATTGTTTACACATTAACCTGACTGACCTGCCAGACAGACAATTTACACCTGCTTTGATGAACAGAAAGTACAGCCTTCCACACAAAGCAACAGTTACCTGACTATAATGGAGGCAGAGGGGAAAAGGGTCAGAAGACCCTTTGTTTTGTATGAACCACTGCATTGCATTCACTTTTGTATACAGCTTTTCTTTTAAATAAACAAGTAACTGAACCATTTCTTGAATTTATTTTTTTATTGGATAAGACTGCTTTTCAAAATGTTCACACACAATATAAAAAGTTATATAAATTATATAAAAATGCTTTTCAAAATGTTCACACAATAAGAAAATTAAGTTATATAAAACTATGCACACTAATAAAACTAATTTGTACACACAGAAGGCACGATTTCCTCGCGTAGTCGCAGCCATCTTCTTGTTGTTGTGTGTTTGTTCCTGTGAGTACTTCACGCCGAATAGAAGAAGGGGTTTATGCGTGTAACAGACGTTGCACTGTGTTGTTCACCAGTCTTTTTATTCTGAAGAAATGAGACACAAATACACTGCTGAGGATGGGCTGCAAACGTCCAGTGGCATTGGCGCTTACATTTCCAAAACGAACTGAAAGAGGCCAGCGCCTCGTTCCCATAACTACCTGCGCTCTTAAAGGGCCAGCGGAGACTTTCCCCACCACTACACACAATGGCAAGTGGAAAAAAATAAACCCGTTACATGCGCATGCGTCCTACTTCTTCTATTGTTCTGGTGTCTCCGATGGGACCGTCTTACAGCGCACGTAGAGGTGTGGCATGTGTATTGCATTGTTTTCAGCAAGCGTTGCGTTACCATATGGACCTGATATTTTACTGATCCATTGCCCATGTGGACACGATAATTTTTTTTTACCCGCTAAAAAAAACCTCGTTGCCGTTGTTGTGTGGATGTAGCCTTAGAAATGTGCAGCCATAGCCCTATAATGGCTACAGTAGCCTATACTGTCGATTTTTTGTTGTTGTTTTTGATGATGCAAATGTAACTGGTACCTTTCGGTAGGTTGTCCTTCTGCAGCCACTGTAGGTCTGCATCTAACTGACACACCCCCAGGTAGCAGGTGTAGCTGTTCATTTATGATTAGCATTACATCTATAAAACTGCACTCACTGGTAGGGCAAAACTGCATTCATTGATAGGTCACACACAAGCCCCGGTTTTTAGCTCTTTTGCTTTGGTTCTCGCTGCTTTTATTGGATGTGATCTGCAATAGACCATTTAACGCTTCCGGGTAGTGTTGAACTACCGAAGGTTTGGTCCAGAGGACGCTGGGAGCATTCTGCCGTTTGTGGTCTTGACAAAAGTTCCGGTAGTACACTGTGAACATTGTGACTGCTTGGGATGTCTGATGCCATTGTTTGTGCTTGAGTCTGAGGTATGGGGAGAGGGATGCCACTACTGCTTTGCCTAGCCTAACTTTGTGTGTGTGTGAGTTTAGTTATTGTCCTTAGTATTTGACTTTTTTGTATTACTTTGGATTTTTTTTGTGTGTGTGTTTGCTGCTGCTGTGACGTGTTGGTCTAATGTTGTTGGCTGTGAGGGAAGTACTGGCTGCCACCATTAGTAACTGATTTGGCTATTGTCAGCTGCTGTTTGATTTGAACTGTTGGTTTTACCTTATTCTTTTGATCTTTCTATAGCCTGGGCGGTTCCATGGGGCAGGTCGCCGGATCTGAGTTTTCCTCTTTGTGCACTTCACCCATTGGTAGTGGTAATGAGCACCTCACTGTTTGCTGTGATCATTTTTTTTGCAGTATCTGTGTTGTGTGTGCGGTTGAGTATCTTCCCAGGTGTGTGTAGGTAGGCACAGGAAACCCAGAGCACGTTTGGTGTCAGCCTCACCTTTCCAGGGCAGGTAACCAACCTTTGAAGCTGCTTTAGTCTAAATTGCTAATGTATAGTATTGTTAATCTAGGTGGCAGCCCTTACTTTCCCCTCGTGTGTCATATTTCTTTTTTTTTTCTTTACTGCTGTCATAACTTGCCTTGTCTGTTTTATTTAATCAAAGTGCATTTTAATATTGTTTTATTGTCAATTTGTCAATAAATATTGACATTTAGACTGAAACCTCACGTCCAGAGTGCGAATTACCGCATCATAATTGGGGGGTACCATCATGGTCCACTATCATATCAATCGCCCCCCGGTCCCGTCCCGTCTTGTCTATGGAAGTCCGTGTCAATAACTCAACACAATAACTCTGAACAATAATTTTTAATGTCATTAAGAAGCATGACAAACCATACGGTACTACCACAGAAGAAAAACAGCAGTGCAACCTGATAACCTTCTTTGTCAGAACAAACTGGGTATCAACACTACAAATGAGTCACATACAGTGTATATACACACATGCAGAACAGTCCTGCTGAATGTCTTGCTCTCTTTCGTCCTGCTGTGCCTCTCCTGTCTGCTGGGAACCCATTTTCTTTATTCATATGAACAGTGTATAAAACCTAAATGCACCTATACTTGTACTGTAATTGTCTGTAGATCTTAGTGCTAATATTTACTACTTACTCTTTTAGCACCAAAAAAATGCCTGATGTCTGGCCCTTTTCTTTTCCTCATGTTTGGCCTACTGTCTCTGTGAATAAACTCAAACAGGGTACTCAGATGAAACTATGAATATCTTAAAAATAATACAAAAGGAATGTAAGTAAAAACAATAGAAAACAAATTCAAATACTAGCTTATGTACTAGGCTATTTTGCCTAGGCTAGCCTACTACCTGGCTCTTTTTATGTTGCCCCCAGAGGTTCTGATTGTAATTTTACATAGGCTTAGCTTGGCCTACATCAGAACTTCTTGTGCCTAATCACACACACAGGATGCACTGTAAAAAATGAATCACCCAATCTACTTAAAAGTGAGGCAGCTATTTACACGCATTATAAATGAGTAGATATTACTTTCTTGAATTTTAAGTAAATTTACTTTAAAAAAGTGATCAAATAGATTTACCCACTAAAAATGAGTTCTTAATTTTTTTAAGTTAGATTAAAAACAATGAGTAGGTGTAACAACTTATATGTAGGTAGAATTTTATTATGTATTTGCTTAAATGTACTTTATATTTAAGGTATCTTACCCAGTAATGTAATTAATATTGCTTAATTTTGTTTCATTTCAATATCAGAATTGCTAGATAAACATAAGAAAGGAGACCACGCTGTTATGCATTTTATGCCTTTTATTTTACTTTCAAGTGAAAGTACAACTGAACATTATTTTAAAATTGAAGTTGTACAGAACCAACATTTGCTTGGTGTACCATCAAAGCTAAACGGTAGTTGGTTAACTGTGAAACAAACTTAACATGGACCAACTGAATTTCTTATTTTATCTTATTTTTCTTATTTCTTCTCATTAATTAAAAAAAAAAAGGAAATGTGTCACCAATATATTTAGCACTGGATCGCTAGAGTTACAATATGCCTGACAGAAGAAAACATAGCCAAGGCCTTGGCTTGTAAGAATAATAATGTCTTAACAGTAGCAGGTTAAATGCGAAACTGAAAACTGAAGTGAAAAGTTCTTGGAAAAAAAAAGTTGTACATAGCCGTGTAAAATGGCACATTTGTAGGTAGGTATGAAAAAAAGGAAATACCTAGGTATGAAAAAAAGGAAATGTGTCACCAATTTATTTAGCACTGGTCCCCTATGGTCCAATATGCCAAACAAAAGGGGAAAAAAAATCCAAGGCCTCGTCTTGTAAGAACATTAACAGTACCAGGGACATTTTGAAGCTGAAACTGAAACCTGAACTGAAAAAGAAGTTGTACAGAGTTGTGCAGCTCTCTCCCTGTGGCATAAATTGATCAAATATGTTCTATCACACCACACTCATCAGCATCGTTACCCATCGCTTTCATCTCTTGATCGTGTGTGTGGGCGCATTTCTGTTTTGCTGGTGGGGGTTAAATCATTCTGTTTTTTCTCTAATTTTCAAACAGAATTGGTCTCTAATTTTTTACATTCCCCAAACACGTTATGGTGTGTGTGTGTGTGTGTGTGTTTACTGGCGGTGATCAGTGTTTTGTTGCAGGAAAGCAGCATAGCGTCAACAATGAACAACTGAAGTTACACTGAAGTGTAAAATGGCTTAAATGTGGATATTGGCATCAAATTCAAAAAACAGGGAAATGAGTCTCAAATTTATTTAGCCATGGTTCGCTGGATTGAACCCTAACATGCTGATGTATATGCTGTTGAAACAATTGAAGATTTCAGATGCAAAACTCCCAAGTGCCTTTTTGGTGGGATTCCAAAAACATGCTGTGTTTCTATAAATTAAGTTTTAATTTCTATAAATCTGAATGAGAAAATGCTATTTAAATTTTGTAATGGCTTTTAGAGGGTTTTGCATTTGAACTCTTCAATTACTTCAGTTTGTTTTTCAGGGAATGTAGTTTCCCTGAAAGCTTCCCCTCCTCCACTTCAAGAAAGATTTTTTGAAAGGTCTCAAACGTATGTTTAAGTTCCTTGGGATAGCTCAGATTCAGAGCATAGGTAAGGCCAAGAAGAGCAGAGCATGCACTTGCTATGTTTCCCAAGCCACGCATCACCCTTGCACCTTCCAGGACAATGCCAACCTCATCTGCGACAACACAGATTTTCATCACTTGCTGGTCTTCTTGGGCCAGGTCTTCTGACTACAAAAAACAAACAAACAAACAAAACAAAGTGTTATTCTCAGAATTAAGCAATATGATGTGCAATACTTCTACTGAAAAGAAAACCCAGAGCAACTCAGATAAAACTCAAACAGGTCCACAACACAGTAGAGGGACTTGCATTTCTAACTAGTTATTCTGTTGAGTGCAGATAATAAAAAGGAGCTCAACGCAGAACTGTCTCAAATAGGTTCAATGAACTAGTTCAGTGGCTGCATTCACCTTCAAGTCATTGATTTGAGACTAAGTGATAAAACATTAACATTTTTCAGTAGCATTTGTGAATGGGTGGCATTAATTCTGGAAATAAACTACTAAAAATATTACACACTGCACTTTCAAAGCTTTGCGTTTGTTTTTCAATTTGTCTGTATCTGTGAGAGGTGTGAGCTCGAAAAACTGGATCTACTTGGGTGGTGTGCTATAGAAAAAAAGGTATTACCCAGTGCAAACTTAAGTATTCCGAACTGAGGATGTGTAATAAACTTTGTGAATGTATGTTAGGTCACTTACGTGGTATTCTTTTATCAGTGCCTTTTTTTCTTCTCCCAGGTAGTCAATCAGGGATAAGATGACCACTTCTCTCCTGAGGTCAATGTTGTTGGGATCCTGCAAAGATAGTCACATAATTCTTTGTATAAGGACCACTGAAACACTCAGAGCAGAATACTCAATTTGTCACAACATTCCTTTCCATCCTGTGTTGAATCTCCAAAAACTTTGTTTACTTTGTTTACAAGTGAATATATCACACTTATAAACTCATACGTTTTGGAGAAATGAGTATGACTGCGATGCATGTTGGACTAACAATGAATCAATTGGTTTAAGCATCAGTAAATGCATTACCTCAAAAAGACGGCTCATATTAGCCTTGAGTCTTTCCCCTAAGGCCCCTCCTTTGCTCTGGAAGAGACCCAGGAGCCTTGGTGTGTAGTTATCCAGCATGGCCATGAACTTCGGCTCCAGAGTTTTTGTTGTCAGCCGGCGGAATTCTTCATTGATCTGAAACAAACAAACAAACAAACAAAAAATACGATCATCACTGCATGTTTAGATTATAGAGGCCTGTCCTATGAACAGAGTTTAACCCACCCAACCGACATGGCTCGCATTTCGACTACCAAAAAACAGCACGACTCAGCTCGCTTCAGCCCTGCTTAGCCCCTAAAACTCGCACGGTTTTGGAGTGGGGCTGAAGCGAGCCAAAGCGAGCCGGGTGAGGCTGGGGGCGTGAGCAGACACTCCCCTGTGCACTGATTGGTGAGGAGGAGTGTCCTCACATGCCCACACACGCCCCGCGAGCGCGCTGGGATCTGTAAACACCGCAAACCCGGAAGAAGGAGAATTACGAGAATTATGAAGCCTTATGCGCCTCGCCTCATCTATACGCTCTTGCCAGTATCTGTTGGCGTTGTCGGTGACAACAAGCCACAGAACCAAGACCAGCAACGCTAACGACTCCATGTCCTCCATGTTTATTGTTTACTATTCGGGTCGTGAGACTACCGCTTAAAAGATCACTGATGTCACTGTTTGCGCTGCTTAACGACATCACCTGACGTCCACCCACTTTCGCTAACTCCACCCAATGTGTCCACCCACTTCCAGCCAGCACGGTTCAGCGCGGTTGTAGTCGAAATGCAACTCCAACAGCCCCGCTCAGCTCGACTCAGCACGGCATGGCTCAGCCCGACTCAGCCGCGTTGGTAGTGGAAAAGCGGCATTAGAGTCTGTTGTCAAAGGGATACACCCCTGTTTTAGAACAAAAACCTTACATTGAGGCATACTGTAGCCTTCGTGAACATCCTAAGTCACGTCTGGGAATGTGCATACACGTCCACAAAAAAAGACAGGCAATAAATTTTCACCTCGCTATATGATCTGTGATTGAATTGTGCAGCTCACATCGAAGGAAATGTATCCCCGTGCGCAGGTCAAGCATATTGGTTAACAATTAGTGTGGGTGGACCCTTTAAGAAAAATCAGGTCTTAATTTAATACTTGGTGTAATGCAGATGACTGTGATGTAGTTTCATCTCTCGTTCATTATACGTATCTATGTAGCACATTTGAAATATTGTGTTGCAATATTTCATAACAAGGAGTTGGTATCTCTAAATATGCATGTCAATGCCTTGTCTTTTGTGTGTGTGTTTTGTTTTGTTTTTAAATAATGAATTGAGTGAACTGCAAAGCAACAATCTGGCTGGCTGTATTGCCTAGTCACTGATGCCTAGGCAGTTTGAACAACCCTCTCGTTGTCCCTAGCGTTACAACGATGATAAGGCGCATGCCTAAAATCCCCTTTTTAGGACATAAACTATCTGCGACGAGCTCGCAGGCGCTGTGTGCCGCGAGAGCATGCTGAGCCCTTACATGGCTCCAGAACGGCAAGGACTCGTCCTTGGCACCAGCAGTTGGAACACTTGAAATAAAGAAGATAAAAAACGTAGCCTATAGCGTTTTTTACGTGTGCATTTTAATCCACGTCCATTGCTTTTAATGTGCGGCCATGCATAGTGCGATTAGAAGACGCATTTCTGGAAATTCACATGTTTGACTTTTGTAGTTCATTGCCGCGTCCATGAGCAGTTGAAGCAAGTTAAAGTTCTCATCGGAGAACTCACCGATGAGTCTCGTCTCATCTCACCGGATTGCACTAGTCTGCTAACTACTATTGATTTACCATACAAGTTAGCGGTCAAATATTCTTAAAGCACACACCATTTGTGTTTTTGCAACACTATTATACCATTTTAAATAAACCCAGCATGCTTTAAAACATGTCTGTGGCTAGTCCACCTAGACTAGCATAGCTAGTTCACAATGAAACGACGGTGTAAAATGAAGCACCAGTAAACATCACTCCGTTTTTCTGACATGACCCTTGCCTCTATGAAAATCAAATGATTACACACGTAAACGGTAAAATCACGCCATTGTTCCTCACACTAACTTTATCAACTGACAACCACGACAGCTAGTCGTTTATCAATATCCACCCCTACCAGCCAAAATGCCATTAATATCTTGGAAGGCAAAGTACGGCAGTTTACATGTTACACATCATGCCAAAAGTATCTTACAACTTACCTCGGAAGATTCAAGAAGCAAAACAGACGTCCAAACGTCTCGCTAAATGTGCGACCTGCCACCAACGTGTCTCCTTCAGAAAGAGCGAATGCCCGCGCATGGATTTGGCGGAAAGTGAACTGCACAGACCGGAAATAGTAGCTTCTACTTCTTAAAAATGAGTATGATTCCTCACACGCAATGCAATGCATTTTCATCCTACTCTTTAAAAATGAGCTCGATTCAATACAGCTTCTATGAAGTAGACAAGCCTCTTTAAAATGTGTTAATTTAGTTAAATAAATGAATCCCTGTCTAATTTTATTTTATTCAAGTAAGTTTAATCAACTTTTGTTCAAAATAGAGTATATTGATATTTTTTGTGAAATTAACAGTTTTTCTTTATTAAATTTACTAAAATTCCACGAAAATCAGAGTTCATTTTTTTACAGTGTGGGCCTATGTGCCAAATGAATTTCAGAAGGGCACAATTTATTCATGATAAAATGAGAATGGAAACATATGGAGTTCTTCTCCTTTGAAATGAGAATCGTTTCTATACCACACTGTAATAAGCTTGATTTAAATAGAGACTTAGCTTATCTTGCTAACTAACGTTGGTAACTAACGTTAACGTCCGTCCACTGTAGCCTTCTGGCCTCAGTGGGTAAGTAATTCAACGTATAAAGACGTGACATGAGCTGAAAGAAGAACAAATCACTTTAATAAATGAAAGTTGTAAAATAACATTTTCAACAGGCTAAAAGTTGGTTAGCAACTAACATTACCAATGCACGTCTTCTGCTGCAAACCATAGACTGTATAAATTGCTGCAAACCCATGGACTGTATCTGATGAATCCACTGAATACGGTGTGGACTAGAAGCTGTTGCTTCTAGCGCGTTCTAGCGCTGCGGTGACTAAAAATGGTACGGTCCACAATAGGGGTGTCTGTCTGAAATCGATTTACATTAAAATGTTCCTACAATAAGAATGCCGAATGGGAGTTGGTTTGAATTATATATTCCTTTTCACAATATCAGAAAAAAATATCGGACCCCCCAAAAACTTATATTTTTGTCTCTTTGGGGGGGGGGTACTGGGTCTTCATTGGGGGGTATAATACCCCCCAGTACCCCCCGTAATTCGAACTATGCTCACGTCTCTGTATTCACTACTTACCGGTATGGGAGAGCCCTCTTGTCTAAGACCTGGTTTGGGGAAATACTGTGGTACAACTATCTCTTGTGGTGCAAGGCCACAGGTGGAGTAGTCAAACATTTTAGCCAAGACCCTTCGATCCACCCTCCGGGGGTCACACATAGCCTACTGTCAACACTGTTCGTAGGCTAGGACTGTGTTTTGTTATAACATTTATATATGCTATGCTTATAGGGTATTCTATAGGATATTCTAGTTAGAAATGCTTTACAAATCTAAACTGGGTTAGCCTAATGTTTTGTATGGCTGAACAATAAATAAACCAAATTTCCACTTGGAATTACGTGCTCGCCTGTCTTTTTTATTGTTTATTATTATTATTATTATTATTATTATTATTATTATTATTATTATTATTAGAGACACTGACGAAGGCAACAGCCGAAACGTTTGTCTCCTTCTGCTGCTAAAAACAACTGAAAAGAAATGTAACTAAAAGAAGTAGTTCAAGAGTGCGATCTCTCCTTTCACACTAATTATTCATAGGAGACGCACCACGGGAGAGCGCATACTTAAATGATTAGCCTACTTAAATAATAATTATTATTAGGCCTGTTGCCGTTTCAACATTCCGAATTCAGAAACAAGGTAAATAATAACAAATGTGAACGTGAGCTGTAGATATTTATGCTCAAATCCACTCAAAGTAGGGGGCGGGGCACCATCACGCTGTGTCTTTAAATTATATTAATTTCTTAGATGCCTATACTTGTATTTCCTAGAATGTAAATGTGAGGAGTGACATATAAGCTATGTGCAATGTACAATATTCTTAATATCCACTGTAGATTTTGGTCGGTGTGTTGGGTATCTCTGTAAAGCCTCAGCTGCGCATGCCGCCTGGCAACGCGCACCCTCGCTACGTGCGCTAGGTGAAGGATCGGTCAGTGGAGAGCTCAGCTAAGCTCAGCATGTTTAATTCCCCAAGCCAATGACAAGAACTTTCGTGAGAATAACGCGAAAGTCTGCATCATGCGGGATTTGCGGGCGGGAGCGGGACTGAAAATCATAATTCTTTGCGGGAGCGGGACTGAAATTCCACTCCAGTCCAGGTGGTGGCGGTAACGTGTCCAGTAGCTGCTTCTCCAACCGCTAGAAAACACTGGAGAAGAAAAAAACCGCTGCTCGCCTGAGCCGCTTTAGTCCCTCGATTTATAAAAATAAAAACACGTTATTGTGTCTGGCTCTGAGGATTTAAAACCTTGTTCTGCTTTAAAACCCTGAGGTAAGTTAAACTGAAGGTGTGTGGTCGCATCCCAAATATATCTCCACTTTACTGTTTTAGGAACTACGTTCAGTATGAAATAATGCCATGTGCACCCTAGATAGTGCACTGTTTATCCAAGGAGAGATTTGTAGTTTGGCTAACCTGTTTAGTTGTATGTTTAAAGTGTTTAAATAATCTTCACTTCAAGTTAATTTCCATCACGGGTGGCGGTTGTTTTTTTTTCTTTCTCTAAATTGCGACTTCCTCGCAATTCCAACTTTATTATTTCTCGAAATTCTGACTTGATTTCTCACAGAAATCAAGGTATTTTATTTTTTTAAATGCTATAATAATAATAATAATAATAATTAAGTTAATCAGGCAAAATCACCCCCTCTGCAGTGTGTTGAGCAGAAAGCTTTACACAATGAAAATGGATGAAATCATAGGGGACTGTTTTAGGCATGGTTTCCCGAACCGGGAGGTCTTGTTGGAAGAATCGTATGGTGTTGAGCTCTAAGCCTCTGATCCCTGGAGAGAGAGAGAACTGTGTCTAACAATTAGCTCTGACAACAATGAAACCTCTTATTTTAACTCGGGGCTAAAGGCCCAACTCACACAGCTCTGCATCCTGTTTTCGCTCTGGCTTTATTCTTAAAGTTGTGACCAGAAGTGATTTGTATCTCCACTGCTTTGATGCTTCTATCAGGATGTTGGTCTGCTCCCTGCTATTCTTCATCTGCCATGCTGTCTTCTGTTCACAAAAAAGTTACACCTCCTAAGAAGTGTAGATTGTTCCCTGAGGGTCATCCTAATCGTGTCATAACTGATCATGATTTAGCTGAGTTCATGTGGAGTTTGGGCAGCATTGTTACTACCTCTGCATAGGAAGTTGTGAATTTAGTGCAGGTTTTTTTAGGCCAATTTGTATAATGCTTTTAACAATAGGCATTGTCGCAAACCAGCTTGACAGAAAAATACAGCTTTTAAATATATGACTTAGGCTACATCCACATGACAAAGGCAACGAGATTTTTTTTTTAGCGGGTAAAAAAAAAAATATCGTGTCCACATGGGCAACGGATCAGTAAAATATCAGGTACATAACGCAACGCTTGCTGAAAACGATGCAATACACATGCCACACCTCTACGTGCGCTGTAAGATGGTCCCATCGGAGACACCAGAACAATAGAAGTAGGAGGACACATGCGCAACAATAGAAGAAGTAGGACACATGCGCATAAACCCCTTCTTCTACCTGGCGTGAAGCACTCACAGGAACAAACACACAACAACAAGAAGAAGATGGCTGTGACTACGCAAGGAAAAACCGACTCGTCTGCTAAACTTAGCAGCGACTGCAGCACTGAAACTACTACTACTATGGGGTCCGCCATTGTTGCTGTTGTTACGAATGATGTGCGCGAGAGTGCTGCTTGTTCTAGTGATGTGGTTGTGATGTCATCGTAAACAAATCCGTTCTACTCATCCAGGTGACTTCGCAACGGCGCCGTTGCCAGATTTTTCCACTCTGGAAACCGTTCTCAAAAAATATTTTGGGGCACCCAAAACGCCGGTGCCATGTGGACGCCAGGCCGAAACGATGATAAATTTTATCGGATTCACCTGAATCCGTTGCCATGTGGACAGGGCCTTAATAAATGATGATGAATGAACCCTTTATTATCACTAGTCACAAGTACCAGCGAAATTGACCATCAACCTGTCCTTACACACACACACACACACACACACACAATCGACAGAGGGGGAGTAGACAGGACTGGAAGACAGGGATGAAAAGAAAAAATACAGAGTAATGTGAGGAGAGGGGAGGAGAAAAAAAGCAAACCCCACACTATGCTCCTGTGAGGAGTACAGTGTGGGAACATTAAAAAAAAAAACCTCAGCACATAAGCACAAAATAACACAAATACACTTGACAACATGAAAACTTGGGGGAGGGGGGCGATCGGGGGGGAGGGGAGGAGGTAGAGGTAACCCAGTGCAAGCAAGCAGCCATCCGCTCCTGCAGCTATGATGACGCTGGTCACGCACCCACTTGTCACACTGGGGGTGAAGCAGCGACTGCGGGAAGAGGGGGGAGGAATATGAGAGAGTCTAACAGTAGTGACCTCCAGGGGGAATTGTTTCCCCAGCAACGGCCTTGGCCAAGGCCAGTGCTGTCTGAGGGAGCCGAAAGCAGATAAGATTGGGCTTGTTTGGTCTTGGGTCGAGCAGACGCATTCCTTTACATGACTACTCTGATTGTCCATTCTGGTCTCTCGAATCCATTTTCCTCTGCAAAGCCGAAAGCTTCTCCATGATGTTATCCATGTTGCGGTTCAAGTTCTGAATAGCCACAGGATAAATGTATCCCTAATGAGCAAGCCTGAGGTGACGGTGGCAAGGAAAAACTGCCTGAGATGACATGAAGAAACCTCAAAAAAGAACCCATCCTTATTTGGGTGATGACAGATTGCATGATTATAAATAACTCGCTTCTATAAGTGTGCCCTATATGGTCAAAAAATGCAATTGTATAACCAGGAAATTCATTAGTTTTAACATTAGGTCTATTTTGTTGACATTATCAGCTGTTCATTGATGGAGACTTGAGTGCAAAGCTGTTCATGATAACTGCAGTCCTAAAGTGTATGTTTAGACTGTCCATATGGGGCCATCCTCCACAGGAGAGAAGTGATAACTTCATCCAGGAGTAAGGCATCAGGATGGATCAGGCAGGTCCAAAGAGCAGGAGAGGTCAGCATCACTGGTATCTCAGGAGTGACCTGTAACTCAACAGAGAGAAAGTGAGAAGCTCAGATTGTTAGGTTTGCCCATTGTCACCTAATGGTTAAGAAAAGCATGTACATTGTGCAGACCCTCCAGGATTTCGCTGCGATTTGCAACATCAATGCAAATTCAACCAATCCCCGCGAATTCAGGGCGGTGTTGGATATAATTGCAATCACCACAACTTTCCCGTAAATTTGACCGATCGTTGGCGTCATCTTGAGGTGACGTCGACAAACTACCTTCCGCCTTACTTCCAGTGTTGCCAGATTGGGCGGGTTCAAGTGCATTTTGGCGGGTTTTGAACATATTTTGGACTGGAAAACGTCAGCAGTATCTGGCAACACTGCTTACTTCCATGTTTCCGTTCAAGAGAAGCAGCATGTGCAAGTCAGTGTTTATATAGGCTTAAATTCTGTTACTGAAAGTGTGTTATGTTTACAGTGAAGGACTGTGTGCACTTTATTTTTTTACTTAATACAAGAAATTAATGGATGCCAACATTTTTGCCAAAATGGTATTTTATTTTCCATTGCGTAGGTCGCGTTAACCGACAATTGTCCGTCATTGACAGATTTTTTTTTAGCTATGACGGAAAAATCTGAAGGCCGTCGGTCATTTTGATGGATGTTTACCGTTACCATTACCAATAACAATAATAGCCTAATAATAACAATAATAAAACATAATGAAACACACAATTGAAATGATTGGCAAGTTGTGGCAGAGTTTTCTTACATACAGTATACATAGTCTTCACTGCCGTCACTTTCAATCTGAGCCGACGTTGCGGCAGTCTTGATGTTCAGTGCATAGGCCACTCATGTATACATTGTAGCCACTGCACAAGGCTGTTCCCCCCCCATCGCGCTCCTGACCGCGCTCTGACTTTTCTAACCACTAGCACAGTGAGATGTATTAATGTTTCCCTTCTCTGCAGAAGACACGTCATTTTTGCTATTAAAAAAAAGAGATGCATTGGGTTGTTTGTGTCGTTTCCCTGCCTGTACGTCTTAATGCAATAGCGCTCATTTAGGCTAGTTGTTTTCTTGTTTTTAAAATGAAACAAATGTCGATTTATTGTATTCTTCCCCAGCAACCTTAGGAACATCACTGCTCGAATATCTGCTAAACTATCATTTTAATGAGAGCACGGGTAGACAAACTAACATTTAAACATAAGTTCGTTTTATTTAAGACCTTCCGTGTCAGCCCACTACGGGTCACCGCGGGGTGCAGCTGCACCACTGGTGCAGAAAGACCGCATGCTGCAGGATTTCCTCCCTATGAAGAGAGTACTAGCAGGGTCAGGAAATCCAACTTTCAGAGGCTCTTGCCGGCTTCTGATCACTTCCCTGGGAGAAATGTTTCCCGACTTCAGAACTTTGGCTGAAGTGGCACTGGTTATTCCAGTCTCCAGTGTTGCAACAGAGCTTGTGTTCAGCCTTCAGAATAAAATTAAAACGTCAATGAGAAGTCGTCTGTCCAAGGCAAAGACGCAAAATTTAATGACAATTGCCTCGGCAGCAGTCTGCATTGACGACTTTGATTATGCACAAGCGAGCTCCCAATTTAAATCCATGCAGGCCAGAAGGAAGGTTTGAGCTCATGCAAACAGGTCAAATTAGATTGTCACTTAAATCGTTGTAGTGGACTGTTCATATTTTAACTGCAATTGTCTTGCTACGTTGTAAAATAACATTGTTCATATGCCCGTTAAGGCACAACAGCCGCAATGTTTTTAGCGGAGGGGAAAATGGGTTCACAAATGACCGAACGTCAGAATCTCTGTTCATCTTTTTGCATCATAAATACATAAATAAATGATTAAATAATACAAGCTTGTTCTGTGAATTAATTTTTAAATGAAAATGAGTCCATGAAAACACAAATTATTAAATATATAACATTTATAGCCTATATACATTGTCATTTAAAAGTTAAAATAAAATGACAGATAATAACGGACAATGACGGAATTTTTACGACCCTGTCCGTCAAAATGACGGACAATGAAAAAGTCTAATGCAACCACTGTTCCATTGTTTAGGCAGCTTCACCATCATACTGTGAGATTCTGTTCAAATGTTTTTTTTTCTTCTATGAAGCCTGAGCCATTTATTTTATTAGTTTATAATTATTGTTTAATTTAGTCTTCAGGAGAGACTGCCTGCACACAGTACAAGTATTAATAGTTTTTTTTCTTACATGAAAGCTGAGGCATTTATATTCTATTTTAAGGTAACTTCATGTTGTGCTGTGAGGTTCTATGCACTTTAACTTTTGAACCAACAGGTGCATTTGGATAAGTAAAGCCTATTTTTCTGCATTTTTGTAGTCCTGGTAATCTTTTATATTGGTAAAGATGTTTATAGGACCATTTCTCAGTGTGTCTTGTTTTTTTAATCAATAGTTTTTCAGTAATAACTTAATATTTAACATATCACTCAATTTTAATCACAAAAAGAGAAAATCGCAACAATTTCTCGCAACTTTCACTTCCTCCCGCAATGTAATCGCAACAAAACCTAAAAAACACCGCAACTTTCATCGCAATTTTTTGGAAACACCCCCCGCAACATCAGACATTTTAGCCCGCAACAATCACAAAAAAGGCCCGCGAAATCCTGGGGGGACTGATTGTGTTGTGAGTGTGAGCAGGGACTCCATCAAGACCAACTATAACAGCATAACTAAAAGGGAGAGCCAGTAACACGGACACGAGGGAGCCCTGGGACATAGTGCAGCAGCCATTAACCCGTCAACAAACCCGAGTGAACGTGTGAGAGTGGGGTGGGGTGACAGCATCCGTACATCTCAGGCCAAGTTTACATTAGACCGTATCTGTCTCATTTTCTTCGCGGATGCACTGTCCGTTTACATTAAAACACCTGGAAGCGCCGGGAAATGGGAATCCGCCAGGGTCCACGTATTCAATCCAGATCGTGTCTGGTCCGGTGCTGTGTAAACATTGAGAATACGCGGATACGCTGTGCTGAGCTCTAGCTGGCATCGTCATTGGACAACGTCACTGTGACATCCACCTTCCCGATTCGCTGGCGTTGGTCATGTGACGCGACTGCTGAAAAACGGCGCGGACTTCTGCCTTGTATCACCTTTCATTAAAGAGTATAAAAGTATGAAAATACTGCAAATACTGATGCAAATACTGCCCATTGTGTAGTTATGATTGTCTTTAGGCTTGCCATCCTTCCACTTGCAAGTGGTAAGTGATATGCACTGGGATCACACACACAGCGGCTCAGTCCCGAATCACTGCTCGTGCGCTATACTCGCGCGCTCTGTGAGCTGCGCAGGGCCAGAGTGCGCACCCTCCAGAGGGCACTCGCTGTTCAGGGCGGAGTGATTTGGAGCGCAGGATGCCTGCGGAGCCAAGCGTATCCGTGTATTGGTGTTGCTGTGTGCATGCGAATCGTGTATTGGTGTTGCTGTTTGCACGCTAATCGTTTTAAAAACGTTAATCTGATGATCCGCTGATACGGTCTAATGTAAACCCCACCTCAGTTTACCAAAGCACACTATGCCTGAGGACCCTCCAGATCTACTCCTTTATCTCATCATAATTGTTAACAGAAGGCTTGACTAAACAGATACGTTTTCATCCGAGACTTAAACACTGAGACTGTCTGAGTCCCGAACACTACTTGGAAGGCTGTTCCATAACTGTAGCCTTTTGTAAGAAAAATCTCCGCCCCCTGATGTAGCCTTCACTATTGGGTAATTCCACCCCAAATCACCAGATTTAGAAAAATGTGTGCCACTGACCATCTCAGATTTACGTCATACTTTCTGGAAATATTGTCAGTGTGCCCAATAAATAGTGTACAACATTTTAGGCTTGTACCTTCATTAGTTTCTGAGATATAGGGGCTTGAAAAAAGGGCGTGGCCCCAATTTCACTGTTGAAACGCGTGCTACAGAAAACTGACCTAACTTCCATAAGTCATTACTTTTAAACTATTCATGCAAAATACATGAACTTTTCAAGGATTGTTCTTCAATGCCAGACGCCTTTAAACACTAAAATACAGTTCAATATTTGCCAAGTTAATGGCTTGCTGAAAATCATAAAATGTGCTTTGGAGCAATTTGATGCCCCATATCTCCACATTAAAGCACACCAGATCTTTCAAATTTTCTTATTTATTACTCATGTTATAGTACTCTTTAGGCAACTAGGTATGTGTTCAAAAGAAATCAAACTTTCTGATTTTATTAGGCTTTAAAAATAAAAAAAAAACATTTTGTGCCTATAATTCAAATGCATATTACAAATGTATGACAAGGTCTACCATAAAAACAATTATACCACTGGAAAGAGCTTGTTTTGATTAGCAAAGGCACAAAATATGAAGGTGGTACTATTATGGGTCCCAAAAGTGGTACCACAATAATATAGTACCTGTAAACAGGTGAATAAAATAAGGAAATGGCACAGGCTGCTGCTCTCCAGTTCTTCATCCAAAGTGCATCTCTTTATTTATTTGTAATCACTATGACCACTATGACTGAATAGTGCAAGAACATGGAAATTCCAGTATATTTACGTAAGGGCTACCTGTAGCTGGCTAACAAACCACCTCACTAAACATTCATACTTTAATAGAATTCCACAAAATAGCAAAAATCTAAGAATAGCACACATTCAGTTCATTACTATAAAATAACTGTTATATCAAAACTGTATTTCTTATACTCAAACATCATAAAATATCCATTTCACAACAACAGTGGGTGAACTTATTTATACTCATTAAACTTCGTGAAATAACTGTATCTAAAAATAGTGTCCGGAGCTCCCAACGCTATGTTAGCAGTTAGCTATGTGAATGTCAATAGGACCTCAAAGGATCCAATTAGCTAAAAGACGGCAGCTAGCCATCTGAAGCGCTTCAGTTTGCCGCCACAGATAGCTCGTGAGACGGCAGCTGAACGTTTACCTCAGCTAGCCACTTCATACGATGGCAGACTTTTTTTTTTTAACTAAAAAAGTAATAACTTTTATATTTGTTTTTGTTATTTTTGAATTTTTATCAATTACAAACATCATAACATAGGCGGGAGGGATTTACCCAGTACAAACCTGTAAACAGGTGAATAAAATAAGGAAATGACACAGGCTGCTGCTTTCCAGTTCTTCATCCAAAGTGCATCTGAGGGGAGAGCGGTGGTCCGCCGCTTTTAACACCCCGGATGCAACTGCTCCTCCTGTGTCATGCATTTATGTTCCTACTAGGCACTAGGCTGTTCTAGAGTAATAATTGAAAATAAAAATCCTACTGGGCATAGTGCCATTCTAGATGAATAAAGACAAAAATACAAACGTAGTAAATAAACAAATACATAAAACCTGTGGTCACCTACTTATGTGCGCCACAGTACCCTAAACCAAACTATAAATATTAAGGTATCAAGTACGGCATGTTTTACGATAGACGGAAATGCTGTTTTAAGGCATATAATCTACTAGCAGACAAACTAGCAAAACATTTCATTGCCAAACACCAGAGTGGATATTTGAAGGAAAATCTGTCAGCGGATGAATGTATTATGCTTTTGGATTTTGCCGAAAACTATTCATTTTGTGTACAGGATTCTGCCCAGGGATACCACTGGGACAACAGCCAATGCACTCTTCATCCATTTGCAGTGTACATTAGAGCAGAGAATGAAGATGGTACAAAATTAACGAAATACATCTCTATCTGCATAATAAGTGACTGCCTTAAGCATGATACAGTGGCCGTGCATGCGTTCTTAAAAAAGGTTTTACCATATGTATGCCATTTACATCCCCAGCTGAAAAAGGTCATTTACTTCTGTGACCGATCAGCAGCCCAATACAAAAGCTATAAAAAATTTCACAAATCTAATAAAGCATGCAGACGATTTTGGACTTTTGGCAGAATGGCATTTCTTTGCCACTTCTCATGGTAAATCACCCTGTGATGGTATTGGAGGCACTGTAAAGCGGTCAGCAGCTCGAGCTAGCTTACAGGCAGTCACGAATGATCACATACTAACCCCATCTAATCTGTTTTTGTGGGCAGAAAAACATATCAAGAACATCCATTTAATCTGGGTTGGTACAGGGGAAGTTATGGAGAGTGGAAAAGCATTGGAGACTAGATTTTCAAGGTCGGCTACTATTCCTGGAACAGGAGACAACCACTCATTCGTTCCAATCATGTCCAACCAGCTGCAGGTCAGCAGGGTGTCTGGTGGTCCTAGCTTCATTGTGGATATGAGTGGGAATCGGCTACAAGTAATGCATAAAACCCCTGTTCAAATCATCAATCTCTCTGGCAGATACAATTCCTGGTAAATATGTTGGATGTTTGTATGACAGACAGTGATGGAAAGGCAACATTCGTGCATTATCAGAGGAGGAAGTAACATTTGCATCCTCATGGTCCCTCTCAGACTTGCAGCTGGCCCAGGAGAGAGGATAACTGTTGGGTCCCTCTGGTGCATGTCATGAAAATCATTGATGCCCCACGTGCATCAATTGGCAGGCAGTATAAACTTCCATCTGATGTGGAAAAGCAAATCAATACACTGTTTAAGCTCTTCAAATAAAGTATTTTTAAGGTTATTTTTCCTACAATGTAGATTTGTAATTGTATTGTAATATGCCTTAAAACAGTATTTCCGTCTATCGTAAAACATGCTGTACTTGAAACCTTAATATTTATAGTTTGGTTAAGGGTACCAACTTCATATTTTGTGCCTTTGCTAATCAAAACAATCTCTTTCCAGTCGTATAATTGTTTTTATGGTAGACCTTGTCATAAATTTGTAATATGCATTTGAATAATAGGCACAGGATTTTTTTTTTTTTTTTTTAAAGCCTAATAAATCAGAAAGTTTGATTTCTTTTGAACACATACCTAGTTGCCTAAAGAGTACTATAACATGAGTAATAAATAAGAAAATTTGAAAGATCTGGTGTGCTTTAATGTGGAGATATGGGGCGTCAAAGTTGCTCCAAAGCACACATATATATATTTATGATTTTCAGCAAGTCATAACTTGGCAAATATTGAACTGTGAACGTTCTATTTTAGTATTTAAAGGCATCTGGCATTGAAGAACAATCCTTGAAAAATTAATGCATCTTGCATTAATAGTTTAAAAGTAATGACTTATGGAAGTTAGGTCCGTTTTCTGTAGCATGTGTTTTAACAGTGACGTTGGGGCCACACCCCTTTTTTTTTAAAGCCCCTATATCTCAGAAACTAATGAAGGTACAAGCCTAAAATGTTGTACACTATTTATTTGCCACACTGACAATATTTCCAGAAAGTATGAAGCAAATCTGAGATGGTCAATGGCGAGGCCTCTGGTGATTTCACATGGATTGACCCTATATGAGGTACCAGCAGATAGCCTGCACGTTTTGATCTAAGTAGGAATGGTGGGTCATAAAGGACCAGAAGTTCGCTCAGGTACTGTGGTGTGAGACCATTTGGTAAATAGTAGTATTTTATAGTCAATATGAAATTTGATTGGGAGCCAATGCAGTTTGGATAAGACAGGAGAGATGTGGTCATACCTTCTAGTTCTAGTAAGCTCATCCTGCACATGACCACTCGATGTTCTCTAGCTACACTCTCCCCCGCCATCACAGTCTCCAATCAGAAGGTTACCCCTTCTGCAGAGTATGTAGTCCACCTGTGCAGATCTTCCTCCACTCTTAAATGTCACCCTGTGCTGCTCTTAATTCCTGAAGTATGTATTGACTATTGCCAAATTCATCCTCTTTGAAAAATCAACCACCATTTGCCCTTCCACATTTCTCTCTCTTACACTATATCTGCCCATCACACCCTCATCTCCTCTGTTTCCCTTGCCAACATGTCTGTTGAAATCTGCTCCTATCAGCACGTGCTCCTCCTTCTGTATACTTTCTACCACTTCATCCATCTTTTCCCAGAAAGACTCACTCTCCTCATTCTCACATCCAACCTGTGGGGCGTACGCATACACAACATTGATTGCCACTCCTTGAATCTCCAACTTCATGCTTATCACTCTGTCTTCACGTCAATCACACTGTTGACCAACTCTCCCCTCAAAACAATACCAACACCATTTCTCTTTCCATCAACTCCATAATAAAACAACTTCCATCCACCAAGTCAAGTTTATTTGTATAGCGCTTTTAACAATAAACATTGTCGCAAAGCAGCTTTACAGAATTTGAATGACTTGAAATATGAGCTAATTTTATCCCTAATCTATCCCCAACAAGCACACCTGTGGCAACGGTGGCAAGGAAAAACTCCCTCAGACGACATAGGGAAGAAACCTTGAGAGGAACCAGACTCAAAAGGGAACCCATCCCCATCCGGGCAACAACAGACAACATGACTATAACATTAACAGTCCTAACAAAGTCAGCTCCGTTGATGCGATAAACCCCTCACTGACAGAAACCCGAGCGCAAAACCGTTCACGACAACCGCAGTCCCAAAGTCAGCAAGTCAACCGCAAGCCCCAGCCACAAAAGCACCACTGCAAGAGTCCGGAGTGTCCTCCAGACGCGACCCCCAGCTGTCCACATGGGGCCGCCCTCCACAGGAGCGATGCGATGAGACTCCAACCAGACACGGCACCAGGATGGCTCAGGCAGGTCCGAGGAGCAGAAGAGGTCAGCATCTCGATCTCAGGACCGACATGTCACTCAGAGGGACAGATTTGGGGGGGAGAAGAGAGAGAAAACACAGGTTGTTAGGTATGCCCAATGTCACCTGAATAAATAGGAACAGTATACATATTGCACTGAGTACAAGCAGGGACTCTGGCAACTAACTATGACAGCATAACTATAGGGGAGAGCCAGAAGGTAACACAGGCATGAGGGAGCCCCGGGACATAAAGCAGCAGCCACTACACCGTCAACAAACTTGAGTGAGCAAGCGAGTGGGGACTGACAGCATCCATACATCCCAGTTTACCAAAACACTCTGTCTGAGGACCCTCCAGATCTACACCTTTACCTCATAACACCATTAACAAAAGGCCTGACTAAACATATGTTTTCAGCCTAGACTTAAACACTGAGACTGTGTCTGACTCCCGAACACTACTTTGGAAGGCTGTTCCATAACTGTGGGGCTTTGAAAGAAAAGGCTCTGCCCCCTGATGTAGCCTTCACTATACGAGGTACCAGCAGATAGCCTGCACCTTTTGATCTAAGTAGGCATGGCGGGTCATAGAGGAGCAGAAGTTCACTCAGGTACTGTGGTGCGAGACCATTCAGTGCTTTAAAGGTCAATAGTAGTACTTTATAATCAGTACGAAATTTGATTGGGAGCCAATGCAGTGTGGATAAGACAGGGGTGATGTGGTCATATTTTCTAGTTCTAGTAAGGACTCTTGCTGCTGCATTTTGAACTAACTGGAGCTTGTTTATGCACTTATTGGAACATCCAGACAGTAAGGCATTACAATTCTCCAATCTGGAGGTAACGAAAGCATGAACTAGTTTTTCTGCATCACATAGTGACATTAAATTTATTAACCCCGCCGACAGTAGTCGGAGGGGTTATTATTTTCACCTGCGTCAGTCTGTGTGTGTGTGTGTGTCTGTCTGTCTGTCTGTCTGTCTGTCTGTCTGTCTGTGTGTCTGCAAGATATCTCAAGAACCAATGGATCGATTTGGACCAAATTTTGTACATGTGTTGCCAATCACCCAGGAAGGAAACCATTAAATTTTGGAGGTCAAAGGTCAAGGTCATGGCAGAACTTCGAAATTTTCGCCCAATGTATTTTAATAGGGAAAAGGCGGGGTTTGCACTCGTTAGAGTGTCCCTGTCTAGTTTTTGTTATCTTCTCTTAGGGAGGAGAGATATGTTGATCTAGCAGCACTAAGAGCTTTTCTATACTTCAGGAAGCTCTCCTTCCACGCTAATTTGAACACTACCAGGTTTGTTTGACGCCATTTACGTTCCAATTTTCGAGTGGTCTGCTTTAGTGTGTGAGTGTCATCATTATACCATGGTGCTAATTTTTTGTCTCTGGCCATTTTCCTTTTAAGAGGAGCTACATTATCTAAGGTATGGTGGAATGTTGACTCTAAGCATTCAGTTGCCTGATCAAGTCCACCTCCAATGTTCTTGGCCTTGCTTCCTTTCCACCTCATCTCCTGCACACACAAAATGTCCGACTTCCTTGTATCCATCATACCTGCTAACACTCTTGCTCTGCCAGTCAATGTTCCTACATTCAGTGTTCCTACCCTCAATTCTAAGCTCCTTCCCTTCCATCTTTCACGCTCTCTCCTAATATGCCTCCCACCCTTCTCCATTTTGACGCAACGGTAGCATACTTTCCGCCAGCACCCTGTTGACCAACAGTACCGGGGGTGGTCATTGTTAACCCCGGGCCCCGACCGATCTGGTATGGTATTTCTCTTTTCAATCCGCATGTTAGATTTGGCGCAGTTTTACGCCAGATGCCCTTCCTGACGCAACCCTCTCCAATTTATCCGGGCTTGAGACCAGCACCAAGAGTATGCTTATGCACCCCTAGTGGCTGGATTTCTCAGTCAAAAGGAATTAATGATCCAAAAGTGGAGTCTGATCGATTAACCCAGAAACTTATTGCCATGTTTGTGTTCAGCAAACATGCAGGTTGTTAAAACCAAGAAGTACACTCAAAAGAAGGGGATATAGAAACCACTCAGTGGGATTAGATCCTTACACTCTAACAAAGAAGCATTTTTCCTCTGAAAGAAAAATTTACTGCCTAAATTTGACACTAGTAGACTAAAATTTGATCATATTGTAGCTGTAACTAAATACAAAGACACTAGTTATGCATCCTATTAATTAACTTAATGTGAAGGTGATTAACAGATAATCAACAGATTAGGTTTTGGGGTTTTTTTTTTTTCAAAAGATTGTGTATATTTTAGCCTTTTGTATTTGTAATTATTTGTATCTGTACATGCACGACCCGACCAGCTCTGCTGATCAACTTATCGTGTTTAAATAAAGTTATTCATTCATTCTGTGGGTGGTAAAAGAGAGTAACTGGACTTGCTTGAAGATTCTTGATGTTTCACCTCTCATCCAAAAGACTTCTTCAGTTCTGTCTGACTAATAGGGAGTATCAGGTATTTATCCTCTCATCTGCACGTTTTACTCATGACTCGTACGAGACCTCTGATCTGTTGAGGAGCATTGGCTATAAGCCCGTATTGAAAGAGGGTGCAGTACCAACAATTAAAGGAAAAGAAAACTACAAGAAAAGGAAAGTGAGTTCAGTTGCACCAGTTCTCCCGGAGCGTGAGCCAAGGGTTGTTGATAAAACCTGGGACGGGACCTTATCACTCAGGCAGTGACCTCCCTGCGATTGTTGCTAAAACTGGTGACGTCCCGTCCTGGATTTTAGTAATTGCTTGAGCCGAGAAATAATGGCGGAGTACTCAATACAGAGAAAATGGAGAATGAGTGGAACAGCCGTCTGATTTCTCCACTGGATATACTTGCCTCAGCAGCAATATCTCACCCTTACGTGGAGAAGTGAATGAACGAAGAACTGAACGAACAACTGAAAGTCGGATTGTTTCAAAACAATCGGCCACAAGGTCGGCCTTCAAGAAGCGAGAACGCAGACGGGTAAGATGCGACTCTCATTTGGATACAAAACAACAAAAACAGCACTCATTGTTTACCTGCATTTAGATTAATACATGTAACTTGTATTGTGTGTTTAAAGCTCATAGGCAACGGTTTTAATTTTATGCATATTTGAAACTTTATATGTTAAAAAAAAACCCTCTGTAATTTTCTTCTGGTCCCAAGAAGTATTAAGTAATAATTAAAATAAGTTAGCGTGGATTGTGGCGAATTTCTATCGGCTATTTTCGTGACCACTCGGCGCATGACATCATTTAAGCCAAACAAACCGCTTGAGTTGTGTCCACTTCCGTTTACTTACATTGCCGTTCGGCTTGAGTGCAGATGTGCGTTCAGGAATTTCCAAAGAAAAACCATGCCTTATTGTTATGCAGTGAACTGTAACAACGGGACCGGTTCAGGAATAAGTTTTTAGCTTCTTCCAAGAGAGGAGAAGAGGCAGAGTGAGAGGATTGGCTTTTTCCGAAAAGGGAGAAGAGGCGGGGCAAGTGAGTTGGCTTTTTCTGAAAGCGGAGACGAGGCAGAGTGTGTGGATTGTGTGTGTAAAGCCAGAGGGTTGTTTTCTTCTGGAAGACGAGAAGAGGCAGAGAGAGTGGATTGTGCACGTGAAACAAAATCAAGCAATCAAAGAAGAAATGGTGTAGCAACGCTCAAGCAAAACGGAGAACATTGGAGGTAAACATTTTTACTTTTGCTTGCAATTGACAAGAATCCTGAGGGATCTTGTACAATCATTGTGGAAATGAGACAAAGGGATATTTCCTTGCTTAGAGTCGGCTATGAATAGTATAATGCCGCGGATGGCAGGCTAATGTGGCCTACCGGCGCGCTGTCCAGTAATCGTTACCTATATCCACTAGGGAGGGCGGTTTAATTATTCTTCAAAAGGGCTCTTATTTAGTATTACGACAAAAGTAGGAATTTATCATAGTTACCAGGATAAATCATTTGGGCACGAGTCTTATTGAGGTCCGGGGTCACTGCGATCAGAGTCGGCCGAGTCGCTGTCTGATTCCAAGGCCGCGCGGTCAAACCAGTGAGCCACATTCACCGGTTGCTTTGCAGCAGCCATAGGTTCATACATATATGGTTTCACCTCTCGATATTCAATTTGGAGAGTTCCATTTCAAAATTGCTATCGCTTTCAGACATTTTACACAACTTCTCACGACCAAAGTCTGTACACTTGTGCTCGGTTTGCAAGTAAACACAGAACTGCTCCCAGTCTGATTGGCTTAAATAACGTCACGATGACGGTCCTCTGGTGGTGAAATTGTGCGTAAGTGAGATGTAAACAAACCTTTGGAAATTGGGCAAAACAGTTTATTTTAACCATTTTATTCAATTTTAGGGTGCAAATTGGACACTAGGAAGATGGAATTCGCTTTTTGGGTCATTCTAGACAATAAAGTTGATATTCTACGTTTCATCTCCGACCGTTGCTTATGACCTTTAAGTTACCAGTATAAGATTCATTTAATTTGTTTCAGAATGTGATTGTCTCAGTTCATCTGTTTATTGAATTAGCCTTTTATGTTTTATCAGTGAAAATGCATGCATGTACATATATGTTGCACAAGTTATAACACCTATCCTGTTTTAATGAGAGTCGACCCACAATCAATGAAGTTAAATCAGTCTTAGTTGAGCAAGTCGGTAACGGTATTTCTTACTTTCACCATAAATTTTTATTTATATGACTTTGGTCTATAGCTGTAAAAGGCCTCAGCCTTAAAACCAGTTACTGCTGTGACGTCACGCATTCAGGGCTGGCTGGATCAGCGGGGCAGCTCGAATGCCAACTTTGCGGTTGATTTAACTAAAAAAAAAAAAAGTGTGTGTGTGTGTAATATATAATTTTTTAAAAAAATTCCCATTTATGCAGCATACAAGAGTCGAGGATGGAGATACTATACACTCAGAAATGTATTTAAAAATAAAGTTTCTGCATATCTCCTTTAAGAACATGTGCGCCTGAAGCGAGCCAATCAGAATTGCCGTTACAAATCAGGAAGGTAAAAACTAAAATGATGATCATAGGGGAGGCGAGGATGCTGGTTAATATGTCTTGTGTTTTGTAATGTACTTGCTCGAAAATAATTTTTGTGCTTAAAGAAGCCAACCATTGATGTGCCCAAATGGGCCTAACTCGCTAAAATATTTCTGCCCGAATGTCTTGGTCAGGCACATTGGGCATTTGGGCAGTGCCTGGTGTTGAGGCTAGGGCCATTTTAAAATCTAGTTGTGATCAAGGAGTGTGGCATATCAAAAGAAAGAATATGAAGTTCTGAATTCAAAACTGGTTTTATTTTTCTCCTAGGTTAAATAGAACATATGTTACAGCTGTTTGAAATGTTCCATTTTTGGAAATTTATTTATTTATTTATTTATTTTTTTCCCCCGTAAGCCTTAATTGGCTGCGTCCAGCAATATCCATCCATTTTGAGAAAGTAAAATAAAGCACCTTCAGGCACAATTCTTGTGCCCAAAGTCAAGTCAAATTTGTCAAATATGCTATACATACTCGACATACAGCACAGATGAAATTACAGTCCTCTCTGGCCCACAGTGCAAACAGGCAATGCAATAAATAAAAAAATAGAATAATTGAAATAAACAATACAAACAGTATAACTACTCTAGATAAGAACTGGACATAGACTAAACACTCATAAAAGTAGAATAATAGAACAAAACACATCTGAAGAGTTCAGATGCAAAACCCTCTAAACGCCATCTCCGTGAAAAATGAGTTAAGGATGTTGTGTGAATCCTGGTTACATCTAGTATATGTAAATGAAATATTTTTGTAAAAAAATAAAATAAAAACCACTCCCCGTCTTGTCTAAAAAATCGGTTTAATATCAAACCCCTCTAAACGCCGCTTCGATTTAGCAACAAAAGCCTCTATATTCAACAACCAATCAGAACGTCACTTGGACTCACGTGCTTTAACGCTAGTAAACAAAGTCTCATCAAGGAAGCTGCAACTTTATTCAGAGGGAGATTTCGCAAAATGCCAGATAATACCAACATGGATTACGATGGCATGGATGAACCTGTCCTCCAGACAGTGAATGGGCGGAGAAAACGTCGCGTTGTTGAAAATCATGTTTGCTATAAAGTGAAAATGAACCGATATAGTGGTGAAAATACTGAAAATGGAATAGCCTGCAATCGCAACAGGTTGATGTGCGCTGCGGCAAGCTTAACTCAGAATGACCTGGCATACTTTAAAAATCAGCTATACACATCTAAAGATAAAGTTGAACAGGACGCTATACTTCTGTCCCACTTGGAGATTATGCCGGTTCAACGGAGGAGGGAACAAGTTGATGATGAAGACAAGAGACAGCAGAGAGACGTGACCATCAAATACTCCGTTCTGAAGGAAGATAAAACAAGGATTCCTGAGAGGTGTTGGTATTATTAGGTATTACCGAAAAATATGGTGCAATTTGCTCATGATCATAGGTCCCATATTAAATTAGCTATGAGTGAGCCAACCACACCACCATCACCATCACAACAATGCCGTATGTGTGGTATCATAATTTTCAATATTTTCAATTGTATCTTTGGTGATTTTGTAACACTTACCTATGTCTGTAAGGAAAAAATGGATTTAGAGGTTTTTGCACACAAACCACATATGGATTTAGCTGGTTTTGACGCTAAATAAAAAAATAATTGCTAAAAAATAGTAATTTGGCTGAAGTAACATTTGTGAGATTAACATATATTTTTCACTAACTAATAACCTTGTGATTTCAAATAAAACTAGCTTTCTATATTTAAATATGAAGGCCTGATAAAAAATGGCCTTTTTCTCAAAAAGTGGTCAAATGGATTTAGGGAGTTTTGCATCTGAACTCTTCATCTATTAATTGCTCAGAGTTTAAAAATAACCTTTTGCTCCAGAATTTATTTATTTTGAAATTTAATTGCATTATTTGCATAGTGAGTTGGTGTAAACTACTCAAATTAATTTCAACTTGCCTCATTGGCATACAAACGCCCCTTATTGCATGTGATGACACAACAAGGCAAAAGGTGGCAGCACAGTTCCACATACAGTGGGGCAAAAAAGTATTTAGTCAGCCACCAATTGTGCAAGTTCTCCCACTTAAAAAGATTAGTGAGGCCTGTAATTTTCATCATAGGTACACTTCAACTATGAGAGACAGAATGGGGGGAAAGAATCCAGGAAATCACATTGTAGGATTTTTAATGAATTAATTGGTAAATTCCTCGGTAAAATAAGTATTTGGTCACCTACAAACAAGCAAGAGTTCTGGCTCTCACAGACCTGTAACAACTTCTTTAAGAGGCTTCTCTGTCCTCCACTCGTTACCTGTATTAATGGCACCTGTTTGAACTCGTTATCGGTATAAAAGACACCTGTCCACAACCTCAAACAGTCACACTCCAAACTCCACTATGGCCAAGACCAAAGAGCTGTCAAAGGACACCAGAAACAAAATTGTAGACCTGCACCAGGCTGGGAAGACTGAATCTGCAATAGGTAAGCAGCTTGGTGTGAAGAAATCAACTGTGGGAGCAGTTATTAGAAAATGGAAGACATACAAGACCACTGATAATCTCCCTCGATTTGGGGCTCCACGCAAGATCTCACCCCGTGAGGTCAAAATGATCACAAGAACGGTGAGCAAAAATCCCAGAACCACACGGGGGGACCTAGTGAATGACCTGCAGAGAGCTGGGACCAAAGTAACAAAGGCTACCATCAGTAACACACTACGCTGCCAGGGACTCAAATCCTGCAGTGCCAGACGTGTCCCCCTGCTTAAGCCAGTACATGTCCAGGCCCGTCTGAAGTTTGCTAGAGAGCATTTGGATGATCCAGAAGAGGATTGGGAGAATGTCATATGGTCAGATGAAACCAAAATAGAACTTTTTGGTAAAAACTCAACTTGTTGTGTTTGGAGGAGAAAGAATGCTGAGTTGCATCCAAAGAACACCATACCTACTGTGAAGCATGGGGGTGGAAACATCATGCTTTGGGGCTGTTTTTCTGCAAAGGGACCAGGACGACTGATCCGTGTAAAGGAAAGAATGAATGTGGCCATGCATCGTGAGATTTTGAGTGAAAACCTCCTTCCGTTAGCAAGGGCATTGAAAATGAAACGTGGCTGGGTCTTTCAGCATGACTGATCCCAAACACACCGCCTGGGCAATAGAGGTCGACCGATATGGGTTTTTCTAAAGCCGATACCGATATTTAGAGGTCAGAGTCAGCTGATGGCCGATATGAGCTGCCGATTTTTTTGGGGGGGCCGATTTTTAGGGCCGATATGCTATCGTGTTGTCCTTAATTGGCATGCTAAAATATCATACTAGTAAGAGGACGCACAACACTTATAAACTTAACACGATTTATTGAAAATTGAACCCTCTGAAAAAATCAACATATGAAATAAATATAAAATAAATTCCAGTTAAGTCAAAGGCTACTAATGAAATACTACTGAACTCTGAGTCTGAAATATTCAATATATAATCAACATAAAAATAAATATGAAATAAAAATATATTAGTGCTGCAAACACACTAGTAACACAGGACGTACTAGCAACATAAAAAAATAGTTAAACTTGAAGCACACTAATGTTTACATTATTTCACAGTTTGGCATGTTTTACTCTTCTCAATACTGCCAGTTCAAGAAACGCAGGTTGTCATGCAGGAAACACAGCTGTTCGGCATGTTCGCCTTTGAGGCTGCTCCTTTTGTCATAAATGTTCCCAATCTCACTAAACACCCTCTCGCTGGGAACTGAGGAAGGGAGTGGACAAAGGAATTTTCTTGCTAGTGGTGCAAGAAGGTGTAGACGGGATGCATTTTGCTTCCACCATTCTAGCGGTTTACCAGTCTGCCTATTTATCAATGGCTCCCGGAGGTACTGCTGCAGCTGGTCAGATAGAAGGTGGTCTTCATCACTCTCCTGAGTAGGAGTTCCATGAGGTCCCAAGATATTGGCATACATTTGGTCAAGGACACTGGAGGGACCAGGTACTTCCTCAACTTCCACCCTTTTCTGTTTCGAGTGTGGTCCTTCTTCTGCACTCATGGCCATCTTCAGCTGTTCAGACACAACAGCATGCCCCTCCTTTTTATCCACCTTTTCGCTTTGTCAAGTGTGTCCTCTGAAAAGACATCGCCCTTATAGCGAGGGTCCAGGAGTGTTGCGAGCACTAAACATTGTGTGTCCTCCATCTTTTGGAATCTTCTCTGTAAGCTTTGCAGCATTGGCTCCCGCAGAGTTTTGATCCCAATTGTGTTTGGCCCCTCTGTCTGAAGAATCATCTTCAGCACAGCAATGCTCGGAATTACGCAGGAGATGGAAGCCTCTGACTTGCTCACCTCAAGGGTGACTTCCTCTATAGGCTCCAATGTATCAATTAAATTGGAAACTATGTCCCATTGATCAGAGGATAGAGTGGCAATTTTCCCATACTCTCCAGCGTAGATGTTCAGAGCTCTTTTCTGCTCCACCATTCTCTGCATCATATGAAGCGTGGAGTTCCAGCGAGTGGGTTCAGACTGGAGGATGCTGTGCTCAGGGAGGCCAAGTTCGTGTTGAATTTTTTTAAGCTTCTGCTTTGCAAGAACAGAGTGTTTTGAAATGTTTGGCAATGTTCTTTAATTTGGCATTAATGTCCAGCACTACTCGCTGACTGTTGATGCCATCATTCACCACAAGCTGTATGATGTGTGCGCTGCAGCTGAGATCAGGTATTTCCACCTGCTGGGCATCACTGTATGCCTGGAGATGATGCACTCTCAGGTGATTCCAGAGGTTTGTAGTGTTTTTGTGTTTGCCCTTTCCAGATCCCAAGCTCACAAGTCCCTTACAGAGGTTGCAGATCACCTTACTTGTAGCTGGCTCTGTGTCCGTAAAATGCTGCCATACTGGGTTTGTTTTCTTTTCAGCCATACTGGGTTTGTTTTCCTTCAGCCATCAGACAGCAATTCCTAAACAGAACAAACATTCAAGGTTAGCATTTAATAGTGCCTTCAATGTTACTATGTTACTATATGTTAATGAAAGAAATTATTGATTTTATTATTCATAACATTTATTTTATTCATTATAAATAACACAATATATAGTATAAATATTATGTATTATATAAAAATGACTGTACTCATTGTAATAAGAATTAACAAATTAATGACTTAAACGTATTAAAATGAATAATCAATAGACTAACAGAGTGCAAGAAGACTTCCATGATGTGACAACTTCAGATAGTTACTTCAAAACGGCAAAATACATGTTCAAGTTATACAGTTTCACTGTGGAACTTCCATGCCTTGAACTTTCACACCTTTCCATTTCAACAATATAAAACTCCGTCTCCCAGCATGCTGTGCAGGAAACCGGAAATAGGAACTGCAGAGGTCTAGCATCGGTCTCTGGTTCACAATCAAATCAAACGTATACATCGCGAAAACGAATGGACATGGGATGGCAATGTTATAATACGTTCACAGGTTAGTTTTGCGTCCTCTTTTTGTTAACTTTTCACTTAGATTGTCCGTTACTACAGTTTAGATCGGAACATAGCGGTCACCAGCGTTAAGGGGGCTTACATAGTCGACGCATTCCCGACGCACTCGCGGCCACAAGGCTACGCATCGCAGCGTTTCGTTTCGAGAGGAATTCTACAACTCCGATGTATTTGAAATGCTATTCGTTTTTCCTTTCGCTAAATGAAGCAACACATCACAGATTACAACTATCATGAGAGCAAATATACGACTTTAGGACATTGAAATGTAAGAATTGAAGCCTTACCTGTAGGCTATCTCTGCTGACTCCTGAAACGTTTGTTGGCTTGGGTTTTTTGCACGCCGCGTTCTACGTAGCTGTCGTGCCTGACTTTAAATCGGCGCAACCAAATAAGAAAATCGGCCGATGCCGATTCATTAAAAAATGGCAAAAATCGGCCGATTAAATCGACCGGCCGATAGATCGGTCGACCTCTACCAGGCAACGAAGGAGTGGCTTCGTAAGAAGCATTTCAAGGTCCTGGAGTGGCCTAGCCAGTCTCCAGATCTCAACCCTATAGAAAATCTTTTGAGGGAGTTGAAAGTCCGTGTTGCCCAGCGACAGCCCCAAAACATCCCTGCTCTAGAGGAGATCTGCATGGAGGAATGGGCCAAAATACCAGCAACAGTGTGTGAAAACCTTGTGAAGACTTACAGAAAATGTTTGACCTCTGTCATTGCCAACAAAGGGTATATAACAAAGTATTGAGATGAACTTTTGTTATTGACCAAATACTTATTTTCCACCATAATGTGCAAATAAATTCTTTAAAAATCAGACAATGTGATTTTCTGGATTTTTTTTTCTCATTTTGTCTCTCATAGTTGAGGTATACCTATGATGAAAATTACAGGCATCTCTCATCTTTTTAAGTGGGAGAACTTGCACAATTGGTGACTGACAATGCTTTTTTTGCCCCACTGTACATTACTATGCAGAGGGTGGCGCTCAAAAGTGCTACGTATTACTTGTTTCTAATCAAATGTAACTTTTTCAGAACCATGTTATTAACATCTCTGAACCTTCTGGGGGGTTTTTCTCCATCCCCCAGAATCCACTGTTTTTGTTTTCCATAGAAGGATACCTGTTTACCGTGACTAGAACTTTGGTTGTTTCTGGCTGGCTTCTGGTTTGAACTGAAATTACTGCGAAAAGGCCCACCAGGGGTCATGATTGTTCCTGACCTCTGGTATCGATTTCGGCCAGTTTCGCCCAATAGAAAGCGTGCTAGATTCTAGAGTCACATGAGTGGCACATCATTGGTTTTCGACCAAAATCCAATGTGGCTGTGCCCAGCGGTTTCAGTGTGAACATTCAGAAAAAAAAGATTACTTTTGACACAACAAGCAGTATTGTGCATATTCTGAAAACTCAGGGGCTTTTTTTTCTATAAAATACCCAACTCTTGTGAATCAGAATGTATTTTTTATATTAGTACACTATGATCGAAAATTTGCAATTTACGATGTAAACAAATATAGTTCAAGATACACTCCTCCCATGCTAATTGGAATCAAGTCTGTGAAGATTCTCAGTCATCCAGGTCATAGTAAACTGTGGGTGGTAAAAGAGAGCAACTGGACTTGCTTGAAGATTCTTGAAGATGTTTCACCTCTCATCTGAGAGGCTTCTTCAGTTCTGTCTGACTAATAGGGAGTATCAGGTATTTATTCTCTCATGGATGAAAAGCAATCCTAAGGTGTCATTGAGTCATCCTGTTTTTGTGGGTCACTGGGGGCTGGGTGTGAATGGCTTAGAGAGTCATTCATTGCGTTTGGGTAGATGACAGATAGACCCCCCAAAAAGTTTTTTTTGTGAAACATCATTAATAAAGATAAAAATTACATATTTATGTAGTATGAGAACCGATCTTTCAAAAAATACAAGTGGTCACAATCTTAAGACAACTAATTACCTATTTTTTTTTTTACATTTGTAATTCAATGCATGGCAAATATGTCCTTTGGTGTGACATGCAAAGAATACAGAAATGTATATATTTATTAATACAGAGATGGCTTGAGAAAGTTTTATGTTCATATTCACACCCTTGTTATGCATTTCTAAGTTTTTATTTCACATGAAATCACCATTAAAGACATTTTTCCTACTTACAGATGGGACTGATGAGACTTTTCCTGGAAATGCTCAGATAACTTTCTTGTCAATTGTACAATTTTGTTGGAAACTGTACTAAATTTTCAGAGGTGACTATTTTGTGTCCCCACATACAATATATAATGTTTTATAAAGACATTGATAACATTAAACAAAATTATGTAGGTTTTAAAAATGTCCCACCATAGGACATCCAAGTCACGCTAAAGGACAGAGAGAAAAACAAATACAAGACTTGGAGAGATAATAGATTTTGAACTTGTTTATTTTAATATCTGATCAGGTTTTCATTTTAATAAACAATAGGGCTCTTCTGGAGAATGTTATGGTTCCACCCCTGGTTCTTCTGGAGGACGTTCTGGTTCCACCACTGGCTTCACCAGTATGCTTTCAGGAGACTGTGGGGTGGTGTCCAGAATAGCATTCAATGCTTCTTCCCTGGTTCTGCATCTTTTTTTGGATTCCTTCCATATCTTTCGCAAATGTTCTTGCTTCCTTTTTGGTACTGATTTGATATCAAAGGCACACAGTTTTCCTTCAGCCTTCCTTTGTTGATATCTGTTTTAAAAGAAAGTAGAAAATAGATTTGTAAAATACGTAGATTAATATTAATGTAACAGATAATAATCAGGAACTTGTGTTCAAACATGATATCCCTATTAATATCTCACATATTTGTATTATTGCAAAATGTTTTAGCATTATTTTGGGGAAAAACACGTAATATTAGTCATTATATGAGAAAATTATAAGGCCATGACCTGTATTACCTGCCCGTCCTAACACATTGATTGGTTTTCATTCAGTATGACCTCAAAAACTGTCATGAAGGAATTCTAAAATGTATGTAAATCATGTGTTGTGCTGCAATAGTTTCCTTTACTTTCTCCGTCACTCTGCAAGGATTGCCTCCCTTCTCTGTGGATCACTGTTGATTCGGTCTCTATACTTTCTCGTCCTTTCTCTCCCACTCATCTCGCCCTCAAATCTTACTGTTCTAAAAAAGGTCACAATTCATCAATATTGTTATGAAATCTCATCAATAAAGCTTTTAATTAAAGAACACTAGACAGTCTCTGTAATCAACAGCAAATATCCATCATATATCCATAAAAACAATGCCTGTATGCCAATGGTCAATAAACAATGAAAAGAATAAATAAGATAAACTATAAATACAAAATTCAACTATAAATTAACTAAAATTACTTGTTTTCAAAGTACATTTTCAGAGATGCAGTCCTTTTGTGTGACACATTTGTCCTTTGGCGTGACAGTCCAATCTGTCACACCATAGGATATTTTCTATCACACCAAAGGACATTTAGCTTCAGTTGAAACCCCTGTCATTGCTAGCTTAGTTCTCTGTTAGCATTTAGTGAAATACATTTGCATATTTCTCCACAACAAGGTTAATAAAAACACAATTTTTTATCAAAAAATGTAATTTAAGGGTGTCACACCAAAGGACAACAAAACTTAACACTTTCACTGATGTGAAAACATTATTGAATATTTGATCAAGTCTGACAGAAAAACTTACCATGTGAACATGTCATGGGCTTCTTTGGGGTCTTCAGAAACATACATTTCAAGGCGGGGCTTCAACAAGATATAGTTGTCTATGAAATTGCCCGTGTAAAAATAGGAATTCGGTGTTACACCATAGGACGTCGTTTTGAGTGACATTTCACAAATCCCTACATTTTTTGAAAAGTATGTATAGAAAAATGCATTAACACTTACTAAAATAGACACTTTCACAATTATGCCAGGGTTTTTATAGAAAGGCCTGACCTTATTATTTAATTATTTAAGTTACTACCTGTTAAATTGAGCTTGGGACAGTCACACCATAGGACAATTTCAACGTTTCGCTCAATTTTTTAGTTTTTTATTTTAAGTATGGATTTCTTAAAGTTACTTTGTTTTATTAAATAGATAGAAGTTTAACCATTTACAACATTTTAAATTTTGAAAGAATGAATTAAAATACATTTTAGATCGTTGGACAGCATAATTGCTATGTCACGTCAACAACCCGTTTACATGCACAGAGAAAATCGAATTTCTGCCGTTGCTCGACTGAAATCGAAGTTCTAAATGCCATGGAAACACCTTAGCTAGGCTGAAATCGAACTGAACTTGATTTCTCGTAATCGAGCTACACGACCTAGATTATTCGATTTTAGCCGAGCTACTTGGTGCATGTATATCCTATCGAGCTACGTAGTCGAGCTACTTACTTCAGCACTGCCCCTTCCGGAAGTGACGAGACCACAAGCGGGAAACACAACAGCCTCGGTCGGCATGACAACGGCATGAATCTTTTCTTTTTGTGGCATTGTTTGCACTGTTAAATTTTAGCTCACTTACTGTATCACCAAATACATCTGTACAGCTGTTGCATACCTGTAAATTGTGTACATAAACAAGTCACTGTATTTGTGTGTGTATATATATATGTCCAACATCTGAAGAATGCCAATAAAAACAAAACAATTTAACTTTTTGTGTGTTTATTAAGACAAGTTAAATTGTAAGCAAAAAATGGACTTTAGAAAAATATACAATTGTGCAAAATAAGTTGTCTTACAAAACAGTGGTCTGCGCAGGACAGTTTGTAGCCATACAGTCTGTTAGAGCAAGCCTAACAGCTTGAGCACGGAACTTGTGAACATTGAGCTTTGTTTATACTCTTGAATAGCTCTTCTTCATGACGACAACTGGAAGTGTACCAACACAATGGGGCGTGTAGCGCCACCTGTGGCTCGGGTGCACAATGCACCTCACACAATAGCTCGATTTCCTTGTGTGCATGTAGGATTGGATTTCTCTGGCACCCCTGCTGGGACCCTTAGCTCGATTACCGACAGTAGCTCGATTTGGATGTGCATGTAAACGCACTGATTGGGGTGATCAATTGTTGTTGGTTTTCCCTGTCCTCCTGTGAGTCCCTGAAAACAGCTGGGTTTTGGTGTGCATTCAGTTGTCTGGGAAGTGTGCCAAGGACTGCATTGTAGCTGGCTGATAAATGGTGTCTTACAGTGCCTTGCAAAAGTATTCATACCCCTTGAACTTTTTTCACATTTTTCCACCTTACAACCACGAACTTAAAAGTTTTTTATTGAGATTTTATGTGATAGACCAACACAGAGTAGCACATAATTGTGAAGTGAAATGAAAATGATAAATGGTCTTCAAAATTTTAAACAAATAAAAATCTGAAAAATGTGGTGTGCATTAGTATTCAGCCCCCTGTACTCTGATACCTCTATATACAATCCAGTGCAATCAGTTGCCTTCAGAAGTCATTTAATTAGTTAATAGAGTCCTGCTGTGTGTAATTTACTCTCAGCATAAATACACTTGTTCTGTGAAGGCCTCAGTGGTTTGTTAGAGAACACTGAAGAACAAACAGCATCATGAAGACCAAAGAACTCACCAGACAGGTCAGGGATAAAGTTCTGGAGAAGTGTAAAGCAGGGTTAGGTTATAAAAAAAAAAAAAAATCCCAAGCTCTGAACATCTCAAGAAGCACTGTTCAATCCATCATTCAAAAATGGAAAAAGTATGGCACAACTGCAAACCTACCAAGACATGGCCGTCCACCTAAACTGACAGAGCGAGCAAGGAGAGCACTGGTCAGAGAAGCAGCCAAGAGGCCCATGATCACTCTGGAGGAGCTGCAGAAATCCACAGCTCAGGTGGGAGAATCTGTGCACAGGACAACTATAAGTCGTACACTCCACAAATCTGGCCTTTTTGGAAGAGTGGCAAGAAGAAAGCCATTGTTGAAAGACAGGCATAAGAAGCCATGTAGGGGACACAGCAAACATGTGGAAGAAGGTGCTTTGGTAAGATGAGACCAAAGTTGAACTTTTTGGCCTAAATGCAAAGCGCTGTGTGTGGCAGAAAACTAACACTGCTCATCACCCTGCACACACCATCCCCACTGTGAAACATGGTGGTGGCAGCATCATGCTATGGGGATGCTTTTCTTCAGCAGGGACAGGGAAGCTGGTCAGAGTTGATGGGAAGATGGATGGAGCTAAATACAGGGCAGTCCTGGAAGAAAACCTTTTGGAGGCTGCAAAAGACTTGAGACTGGGAAGGAGATTTACCTTCCAGCAAGACAATGACCCTAAACATACAGCCAGAGCTACAATGGAATGGTTTAGATCAAAGAATATTCATGTGTTAGAATGGCCCAGTCAAAGTCCAGACCTAAATACCTAAATCCCATTGAGCATCTGTGGCAAGACTTGAAAATTGCTGTTCACAGACGCTCTCCATCCAATCTGGCTGAGCTTGAGCTATTTTGCAAAGAAGAATGGGCAAAAATTTGAGTGTCTAGATGTGCAAAGCTGGTAGAGACATACCACAAAAGACTTGCAGCTGTAATTGCAGCAAAAGGTGGCTCTACAAAGTATTGACGTAGGGGAGCTGAATACTAATGCACATCACATTTTTCAGATTTTTATTTGCTTAAAATTTTGAAGACCATTTATCATTTTCGTTTCACTTCACAATTATGTGCTACTCTGTGTTGGTCTATCACATAAAATCTCAATAAAAAACTTTTAAGTTCGTGGTTGTAAGGTGGAAAAATGTGAAAAAGTTCAAGGGGTATGAATACTTTTTCAAGGCACTGTAGACCACCACCTCTGTTCAGTGATGGCCGTTCACTTTCATTAAACTTGAAATAGGTGGTGCTCAGGCAGAGGTCAAGCAGGGTGCAAATCTCAAACTAGACTCAGATGAAACCATGATTTTCTATGATGTCACTTCTCTATTCACCTGCATTCTCACTACAGAAGCAGTCGAATCTGTTAGAAAATGACTCCTTCAAGACAGCACCTTACTGGATAGAATGAACCTCACCACAGACCAGATTTGCACCCTGCTTGACCTCTGCCTGACCACCACCTATTTCCAGTTTAATGAAAGTTTCTACAGACAGAAGCATGGATGCGCCATGGGCTCACCGGTGTCCCCTATTGTGGCCAATCTATACATGGAGGAAGTGGAACATAAAGCTTTGACCACTTTTTCAGGAGTTGCTCCCAGCCACTGGTTCAGATATGTGGATGACACCTGGGTTAAAATCAAAACCCATGAGGTGGAAGTCTTCTCTAAGCACATCAATGCAGTGGATATCATCAGTTTCACTCGGGAGGACGTCAGTGGGAATAATCTAGCCTTCTTGGATTGTGATGTACACGTTAGACAAGACAGAAGCCTTAGCATCAAGGTCTACCAGAAACCCACACACACAGATCAGTACCTACTCTTCGACTCTCACCACCCACTGGAACACAAATTGGGGGTCATTAGGACCTTGCAACACAGGGCTCAGAACATTCCTACAACGGTAGAGGGAAAAGAGAAGGATCAAAATCACATCAAGAAAGCACTTCAGAACTGCGGGTATCCCGACTGGGCTTTCTTCAAGAGCAGAAAAAGGAACATAATGGACAAGGAGGATAACAGGAACAAATACAAGAACATTGTCATTCCCTACATTTCTGGTCTATCTGAGAAACTCAGGAGGATCTTCTACAAACACATTCTGGTACAGGGCTCGAAATTCGCGGTGGTCCGGTCACCCGAGGCGACTTAATTTGTCATTTGGCGGGTAATTCCTGTCACGAGCCAGCCTGGCTGGCTAGTTGAAAATATGAAGCGAAGATTCAGACACACCGTCAACTAAAGCCGCCACATATTAAGCGCATGCCGTGTCTGTGTTAATCGATGTGTTTATCGGCAGGACGGAAAATAGAATTCCGAATCATATCGTGTACGAGTCAGACTGTCAGTTTTTTCACTACTGTGCATGCATATAACGCATCTTATTCAGTGTTTCCCACAGAAATTTTGGAGACTATGGGGGCAGCCCATGGGGGGGGGGGCGTGGCGTGCGTGTCCAGTTGAATTGCAGGGGTGCGCGGGGGGTTGTTTAGCGCGTGGCGTGCGTGTCCGGTTGAATTGCAGGGGTGCGCGGGGGTTGTTTAGCCTACTAATAGTACTAAACTAAGACTAACAAAGAACAAATTCATTGGTATTGGTTATGCACCTTGTATTTTATTTTAGCATGTTGCTACAGCGGGCAGTCCTACAAGAAGAACATATTACAGATAGCAACCAAACCAAAAATCCTACAATACTTCACACCCTGAACTCCTACAAAAAGTCCTACAAAACAAGGACTTCTAGCTCTGCTGTATGTCAAAAGTGACCCTGACAAATGCCTGCCCTATTTACAAAGACCACACCCTGCATTTGTGCATTTGATTTTTCTTGGCTTTGAGAAAGAGTTCGAGTGCCCTTTCATAATTTATATCTTCTGGTTGTGGCCCGTTAATGGAAATCCTCAAGCAGGTGGCCAGGTGCTCTCCTTGCAGTCTGTTACGAAGGTCTGTTTTGACCTAAAATGGCAAACAACTTGTTACTACAATGAGTCATGTGATTGTAGAGCTCACTCTGAAATATTTCATTAAATGAAAGTGAGATTGAACTTGGGTGGGATTTGAGCATAAAAACAATGGGTAAATGTAAATTGAAATTCACATCACTGGTTTGCCTGCAGATGTCCTTACCCTGTTCATTGTGGAAAGTCTCTTTCACAATTCACGCTCGACACCGGCACAACAAGGGCAATCGCTGCTAAGTGGCTGAGTAATGGGTATATCTGCCCCCATTCATCGCACTCACTTGTGAGGAGTGTTATACCAATTTGACATCCTGACAAAGACAGCAAGCAGTTGATGTTAGGCCTACCTCAATCACTACCTCTTCATCCTGAGGTGAATTTCGATCCCTCTTTTTGAAATAATTCAAAATGCTCATGATCTAAATTAACAAAACAAATTTAGCATCAGTTTAATAAGGATCGGAGATTTTCTGTTACAGCTGTAGCGTCTACAATAAGGCTGACATCACCTGACATTCAACGCGTTGCATTAAGGCCTACGTTAGTGGAGAAACACTCTTCATCAGTAAATTTGAAAACGATCAAATTCGAGTCAAGAAGTTAATTTAATTAAGTAGGTAACTAACATTACATTCCCTTAATTATGTGGCCTAATAGCTTCACCTTTAGAAGGTAGCCTATTAGAAAAGGCTAAAAATAATTTAATGTCTTCCATCTCACCAGTAACAAATCGCGTTAAGGCTACTAGCACTTATTCTCAAAAGTGGCATCGAAGTTCGCTCTCTGTTAGAATAGACTGCTTTTCACTTTTAACATGTACATGCAGACCTAGATTAGTTCATCACTGCTGTCACTTCACGTCTCCATCACTTGGATAGACTGCGCACATACATTGTCAAGCGGGAAGCACTTCGCCGGTGAATTTGGAAACGACCTGATCCTGGTAGGATGATAAAGTTAATTTGACGAATTAGATAAATACATAGGGCTAACTAATATTGCCTCAAAATAGCCTACTGTTGCCTTACAGAAAAGGTAGGTTTGCCAGTACGAAATGGACAAAGTAATTTTACTGAAACAATACACTTAACATCATCCATCAATGCGCTCTCCATACGCCTATAAAGCACAATAGCGTAGCCTAAATGTCACCTTCTCAATTGTGTCAAAGGCTAAATAAAGTTGTATAAACTTACCTTAACATGTAGATGCAGACAGGATGTAGCTTATCAGAGTTGTCTCCTCACGCTGTCTCAGATAGGCAACGCACGCAATGTCAGGCCGGGTGCGTCAGTGTCGCCGTACGTGCGTGTGCGCGCGCAGGCGGGCGTGGACTGAGACTATGGCGGCCCAAATGAGACTATGGCGGCCCAAATGAGACTATGGCGGGCCGCCATAGTCTCGTCAATGTGTGGGGAAACACTGTCGTTGAATATCGTGGTAATCACGTGTAGTATTGGACCAGGTGGGTGGAGCACAGAAGCACGGCAGGCCAGAACTGAGTTGTCAATGAACTATTTATTGCTAGCTTTTCAGCCTTTTATCACTTCCCAGCTGCGCGTGCACACACGTGTTCTGGTTGGGGAGAGAGAGCTCCCTTTCTCTGCTCTCCTCTCCTTTTAAAGGGTGCAGTCACTGGGGAAGATGCACAAACACAGGTTAATCCCCATCAGGTGCAATGATTCCACCACTTACCTTCCCTGACTCCGCCTTCCATTCACAGACCGATGCTTGGCCATGCCCCCGCTGCTACATCACATTATCAAATTCGATAGATGTGGCTACATTATCGCCCATTTAAACACGTTTTTGTTGTTGTTTACATCTACATCTGCCAAAGCTACGTTGCGATGTGGATTTTTCTGAAAGGTGTACAGAAACCGCCAGAGACGGGGACAAAGCGACCTTGGTCTGAAGAGGAGAAACGACAAAGGACTTGTAAGCAAACGTGGGAGCAGGGTAGGCCTTGGCTGCGATACGATTTTTATGGAATAATTATTTTTTTTTCAAGTTGATTCCTAGTCAATATGAAGCTCCTAATGCTTTCTCTCTCATAAATGGTTAAATACAGAGAGCATGTTGGACATATATTTTGGGTGCTATAGTCATGATAGTAAGTATATTTGTTTTCAATACTCATACACCAAGTTGCCAAGTTTTCCAATATATTATTATTTGTTGATGTTATATTATGGTGCTCTGTGTTGTTCTCATTTTATGTATTTAACAACAATATCAAAATACTCGGGTCTTGAAATAAATGCACATTAGTCATGAACAATGGTAACTACTCTCTTTTGCATTATTTTTGACAGAAGTAAAATTCATACATGAACAAATTTTGGCTAGTTGATTTTCTGTTTGGCGAGTTACTTTGGAAGGTAACTAGTCTGGCTGGCTGGTGAAAAAATATATGAATTTCTAGGCCTGTGGTACATTTCAGACCCAGTAACACCCTGAAGCAGAAACTGGTCCACCCTAAGGACAGAATAGCCAGACACAAATAGGACAATGTAGTGTATGCAATTCAGTGCGGTGAGGAATGCACGGACTCGTATATTTGGGGGGGGAACAACCGCTTCACAGGCGCATGGCTCAACACAGGAGAGCCAGTTCCTCAGGCCAGGACTCTGCTGTCTGTCTTCATCTCAACAACAAAGGACACTCATTTCAGGATTGCAATGTACACATTTTAGCCAGAGAGGATCATTGGTATGAGCGAGGAGTTAAAGAAGCCATTTTTACCTGGAATGGCCATCACTGAACAGAGGTGGTGGTCTAAGCCACCATTTATCAGCCACCTACAATGCAATCCTTGGCACATTTCCCAGACAACTGAATGCACACCAAAACCCAGCTGTTTTCAGTGACTCACAGGAGGACAGAGAGAACCAACAACCATTGGTCACCCCAACAACATTCTATGCCGTTCACACCCAGCCCCCAGTAACCCACACCAACAGGATGACTCAACGACACCTTAGGATTGCTTTTCATCCATGAGAGGATAAATACCTGATACTCCCTATTAGTCAGACAGAACTGAAGAAGCCTTTCGGATGAGAGGTGAAACATCTTCAAGCAAGTCCAGTTGCTCTCTTTTACCACCCACAGTTTAATTGGAATCAACTTTATTTGACATCATTTTCTAAGTTTATGTTTTAAGGTGCATGTGTGATCATTATACTAGGGTGCTAGTTTTTTTCTCCTGAATTATTTTCTTTTAAGTGGAGCTACATTATCTAAAGTATAGTGGAACATTGACTCAAAGCAGTCAGTTGCCTGATCAAGTTCTGTGGGGTCTGATGGCGATCCAATCAAAGTTGATAACTCTGGGAGATTACTGATAAAACTTTATGCAGTAGTTGGTGTGAATGTACTTTTGATGTGATGGTGTGGCAAGATGCATATATTATTGCTCAGACACATTTTGAATCAGATGAGATAATGGTCTGCAGTAGCTTCAGACTGTAGAAGTGTGACTATATTTTCTGTATTTAATGGAAGTGCAAGTATTCGATCGAGAGTATGACCACCATTATGAGTAGGTCCTATGACGTTCTGATTCACCCCTACTGAATCTAGAATGGACATGAATGGTGTTTTTCAGAGAGCCTTCCAGGTTATCGAAGTGAATATTAAAATGTCCAATAATTAATTCTTTGTCTAAAGAAACAACTAGGTTTGAGATTAAATCTGCAAATTCAGAATATAGATCACAGGTCTGTAAATAATACAACCCCAATTCCAAAAAAGTCAGGATGCTGTGTAAACTGTAAATAAAAACAGAATATGATAATTTTGCAAATTATGGAAACCCTATGTTTCATTGAAAATAGTACAAAGACAACATATCAAATGTTGAAACTGAGAATTAAAAAAAAAAAAAAATATATATATATATATATATATATATATATTATATATATATATATATATATATGCTCATTTTGAGTTTGATGTCAGCAACACGTTTCAAAAAAAGTTAGGAGAGGGGCATGTTTACCACTGTATTGCATTACCTCTACTTTTAACAACACTCTAAAATCTGGGAACTGAGGAGACCAATTGCTGTAATTTTGAAAGAGAAATGTTGTCTCGTTCTTGCCTGATATACAATTTCAGTTGCTTAACAGTTTGGGGTCTCATTTTTCGTATTTTGCATGTTGTAATGCGGCAAATATTTTAAATGGGTGACGGGTATGGACTGCAGGTAGGCCGGTTTAGCACCTGGGCTCTTAGTATGGAGCCATGCAGTTTTAATTTGTGCAGAAAGCGGTTTGGCATTGTCTTTCTGAAAGAAGGAAGGCCTTCTCTGAAAAAGATTTTGTCTGGATGGCAGCATATTGCTCTGAAACGTGTATATATCATTCAGCATTAATGCCTTCCCAGATGTACAAGCTATCCATATCATGTGCACTAATACCATCACAGATGCTGCCTTTTGATCTGTGCACTGATAAGCCGCATGGTCCCTCTCGTCTTTAGCCTGGAGGACGTGGTGTCCATGATTTCTAAAAAGAATTACTACTTTTGATTTGTCAGACCTCGGGACAGTTTTCTACTTCGCCTCAGTCCATGGTAAAAGAGCTTGGGGTCCAAAGAAGGTGGCGGTGTTTCTGGATAATATGGTTAGTTCACCAGCCATAGGGCAATGAGCTATTACCGTCGTGTAGCATCCGTCCGTCCACAATTCAAATGTTGCTACTCCTCCCTGAGTTTTCAATGGATTTTGATTGTGATTTTGTTTGGAAGATCTAATTGTTCTCATGAAGAGCAGCTTAGCTAATTATAAACAAGTCTGTTTTCTCATAGTATGGCCGTGTGAGCTACTGCATTGCTGACGCTCTATTTTTAACTTGCATTTGTGGATGCAATAAGGAACTCTTTTCACAGATGTTTTTCTGAAGTGTTCTTGAGCCCATACAGTGTTTTTTCTTAAGTACTCTTAAATCAGGGTTGGTCATATTTCATGGTCAAAGGCTTATTTTTCCGGACAGTGTCCGATTATATGATTTTCTGTAAAGAAAAATTGAAATAATCTCCATAAAAATAATGATAGTAAAAGAGCTGTTCAAAAAAAGATCAGAGACTGAACTGGGAAAGGGGAAAAAAAAACAACGAAGGGGAGTGCTATAAAGATATGTAAGGAATGTGGATGAAGTTAATGTGAGTAACACAGCAGCTCTGCAGAGCCTAACCTTCACTGAGACTCAAGTGCATTTACATTCAGGGATCCTTCAGAGCGCGTTGTGCACATGCTTGGGATCCAGTCATTATGGGAAACACCTGATACTGATTTTTAGTACAATCAGTGCATGCATATAGAGTCCTTGCACTGACGTCACATCTACATTAGCAGCAATTGCTACGTTATACCTGGGGACCAAGTAAACTTTGTTCACATATTGAAGCCAAACAAAGGTGTCTGGCATCTGTTGTTGTTGTCTGAAGAAAACTAGAGCTAAAAAAGCTTGACTACCGGATTACTTGAACAGTTTTGGTCAGAAAGAAGTGAAGGATAGATATACATGGAAATTAGAGTTTTTAGCAGTTATGATCCATACAAAATTCCTTGAAATGACTGGGCATGTAGAAATACAGCTCCCCCCCCCAAAAAAAAAAAGTGTGTCCTGACGTGGAAGAACAGTTTAAAAAAACTACAAAAGCAAGAACAATTCATTCCCCAAAGAAGGTTTTCCCAACATCAGCTTTTGGGAACAGAATGCTGTGAAAGCCAAAGCATTTACTCTCGAAGAACTCCGACCTGAACTGTGGGCTAGATGGAGGGCCAGGAATAACCTGTCTCAGGGCAATTCCATGTAAATGTCAACCTCACCATGCAAAAATAAAGCAACATGTAATACATCAAAACCACTCCCAGAGATATCACCTAGGCCTGTATTTTACAGATGTGAATAAGTTGAACCAATTTGTAACCAACCTAATATGTCACTGTCAGTCTGTCTTTCTTATAATGTAAACCCCAAGCTAAAATCAACTTTGATCATGTACAATTCTATATTATTGCCACAAGCCACAGAAATGTATGCTAAAATCCACAAAACAGCAAAACAATAGCCATCCTAAATATTATTTAAGAACTTTGATAGTTTTAGCTGATATTTAGAGAGTTTTTCAAAGGGTTATGGTGCTTAAATTGCTGATTTTCTAAACATATGCCATGTCTATTTCAGACGCGTCACATCCATAACGGAATTTCGTCACATCCATAACGCTGACTTTTCCTTCCGAAACTCTGCATGAAATACAAAATATTTTAAACAAAGATTTTTTAATATTCACCTTGGACCCCTCTATCAAATGGATATCTCCATTTCGACATTAGGTTTACAATTTCACAGAGTTTGATAAAAATGTACAGTCACCCAAGAAAAGTGATACTTTTTCTGTCACATCCATAACGCATCTTTTATTGGCATTTTCTGGCATGCCCTAGATGTACTATGGGAATTGTTCTTGTTCTATCACTTCTCCAGTATGGTACAGCCTTAAAATATGCAACACCTGTTTAAATACTGGGAGACAATAAAACATGCACTGGGTCATTTGTTGCCATTTTGAGTTCAAGTGTCACGTCCATAACGCTGGAATTGCTCCTCAGCAACTCCAAGGACATCTAGTTACAGAGCTGTTTGCACACTGTAATTTATACAGTGATATTTATTGTTGTTAAAACAATATCTGAAGTGTTATTTGTAAAATAAAATATCTTGTTCTCGACTTTCAATGTTGTAAGATTTTATTTTAATTTTATCTAATGGTGGATGGTACAGTAATTACAAACGGTAACAGAATCAGCATATTCCAGTTGTAGCTATAGTCATATAGTAACTATAATCACCTTTGCAATAATAATTTCAATAAACTATTATTGTTTAGTTCCCACTTCACTTATTCTCTATTCAAAAGGCACAACTGAGTCACACAAGTTGATGTGTGTAACGGACAGTAACATTTTTATCCAAAATAGTTTTTTCTGCCTTAGTTTATTTCTGTTTTGCATGCAGCTGTTGTAAAGGTGTGTGTGTGTGTGTGTGTGTGTGTGTGTGTGTGTGTGTGTGTGTGTGTGTGTGTGTAAGTAACTCTCTAGAACTGTAGGTTCATTACTACACTCTGGCTCCATGGTGACATTTTGCACAGGACTAGGTTCCTCTGATAACAGAAACAAAGCTGACCAGAAATGGTCTTTAGTCCTCTCCAAACTCCTCTGGTGTTGTTCTGCTGCAGCTGCTCCTCCATTTTCCTCCTGTAGCTCTTCTTTCCCTCTCTAATCCTCCTCCTCAGCTCCTTCTGCACAACCTTCAGCTCCTCCTCGTCTCCAGACCTGAAAGCCCTCCGCTTCTCCTTGAGAAGAGCCTTTATTTCTGGGTTAATCCATGGTTTGTTGTTGGAGAAACACTGTACAGTCCTAGTAGGTACAGTGTTGTCCACACAAAAGTTAATATAGACTGTAATGCAGTCTGTAAGGCCATTGATGTCCTCCCCATGTGAATCTTTGAATAACTCCCACACCGTTGTATTGAAACAGTCCTTCAGAACTTCATATGCCTCGTCGGACCATCTCGACATGGTACGGGACACAGTTGGTTGCCTGTGCACAAAAGGCTTGTACACCAGCTGGAGGAAAACCAGATTATGATCAGATCTTCCCGGGGGGGGGGATGACTTGTATGCCTCCTTGGTGTTTGCATATAGCAGGTCAAGAGTCTTATTGTCTCTGGTGCTGCATGTGACGTACTGGGTGAAGGTGGGCAGAGTGGAGGATAGGGAAACATGGTTGAAATCTCCAGAGATCAGATTACGAGCAAAGGGCGCTGAAGGTGTGTGTGTGTGTGAGAGACTCTTTAGAACTGTAGGTTTGTTACTACACTCTGGCTCCATGGTGACATTTTGCACAGGACTAGGTTCCTCTGATAACAGAAACAAAGTTCTGGCCCCGTACCTGTTCACCCTCTACACTGCAGGCTTCTCTTATAATTCACCCACCTGTCACCTGCAGAAGTTCTCTGATAACTCTGCTATCATTGGCCTTGTCACAGATGGGGACGACGGGGAGTACAGTGGACTGGTGCCAGCGAAACCAGATCAACATGGGGAAAACTAAGGAGCTGATGGTGGATTTTTGCAGGCACTGTAACCCCCCCCCCCACACACACACACCCCCAAACACCAGTGAGCATCCAGGAGAAGGACATTGAGCTGGTGACATCTTAAGTTCCTGGGTGTTCATCTGAACAATAAACTGGACTGGACGGATAACACCACAGCACTGTACAGGAAACGTCAGAGCAGGCTCTATCTGCTGCAGAGACTTGGGTCTTTTGGAGTGCAAGGGATACTCCTGAAGAACTTTTTTTGACACTGTGGTGGCGTCAGCCATCTTTCATGGCGTGGTTTGCTGGGAGAGCAGCATCTCCACAGCTGACAGGAAGAAACTGGGCAAACCGATCAGGAGGGCCAGCTCTGTGCTGGGATGCCCCCTGGAACCAGTGGTGGTAGTGGGTGGGAGGATGATGGCTAAGCTGTTCTCTATGATGGAGAACGACTCCCACCCCCCTACAGGACTTACTCGCTGAACTGCAGAGCTCCTTCAGCAGGAAGTTGCTCCACCTGAAGTGTGTAAAGGAGCGTTACCGCAGATCATTCCTTCCTGCAGCTGTTAGACTGTACAACCAGCACTGCTCACAGTAGACTTACATCTGTATGTCTGTCAGTAGTTGTTGCTTTGTTTTCTGTTTTATCTTTTGCAGTTATGACCACCTGATATGTGCAATGTAGGTACAGTCCGTCTAAGAACCACAACAGTCCCTTTAAGGACTACATTTCCCATCACCAGCTTCCACGTTGACCTGTGTCACGCGGGGGCGGGATCACCGTCACATCCACCATGAAGGCATAAGTAACGGAACACGTTTCCGCTTCCTCCTCTCTCATCTGGATTTCAAGCCATCCAGACACAGAGATTTGCTCCGCCGAGCAAACCCAAGAACAGACGTCATTTCTTTTCCTCAAGAATCAGAATTTCGCGCTTTTCTTTGTTTACCTTTGGCCACGGTAGACTCTAAGATCCCGCGATTTCAAACTCAGCTTGAGTTACAACCAGTTTTTCATTTGTTTCTTATAAGTACGTACTACTGCAGCCGATTCGGTTATTTTAAAGTTAAGAAGCGACTGGATCCTTTTTAACTCAAAAGCTGTGCACAGTATTTAATCAGAGACTTTTCATCACGAGCGACCACGCATCGGACCAAGAAATTCTCTGCGCCTCACGGAAGCGACTCACGTGCTCCACAACGGCGAAACTCCAAAAGTCTCGGAACATCTCTTCATAATCTTGCTAGAGGCAAGATACTGAGTAAGACTTGGCATTTGGGCAAAACCTAGTCTTAGGAATTAGCTTTTATTGAAGTAGTGTGAATTTAACCTCAGGAACGGTTTATTACACTGTAAACACGCAGCGTGTTGAATTGATTTATTGTTTTGTTTTAATCTCTCAGTTGTTTTAATAGATAGGCTGTGCATGCTTCTCTTTATTCCTGACTAACACTTTAATTTCTTTATCACACATTTTGACCTTATCAAGGTTTCAGTGGATTCAGTACTGTTATAAGCTAGTGAAATTAGCCTACGGCTAATTTCTTTTGTCCCATTAGCATCCAAAGCTAAGTGTATTGTCTTAACACGTGACGGTCCTCCCCCACTCTCAAACCCACCTTAGCCAGCATCCCTTTGTCTTAGCTTAGCCACACGAGGTTAATCTAGGCCTACATGAACACGTGGTCACCAGGCCTGACACACACACAAACACGTGGTCACAGGCCTCACCTGGCCTCAGAAATACACCTCAGTTAGCATCCCACGCTAGCTTCTTTCTTTTGCTAGGCCATAGGCCTTACCACGTGGTCAACTCCCCTCCCCCCCCAAACGCACGTGGAGTTAGCTACCAGAGCTAATCCTTTTTGTAGGATACACACAAGGCCTCTCTCTCTCCCCACACACAAACACACCTTAGCTAGCATTCCTTTGTCTTAGCTAAACACAAGGCTAATCTAGGCCTCCACACATGGCCACATGTCTCACAAACCCACCTTAGCTAGCTTCCCTTTGTCTTAGCTTAGCCACACAAGGCTAATTCCTTTGTTCACCTCAAATCCCACGTGGTGATCCCTACACCACATGGACACACACGAACATACCTAGCTAGCATCCCACGATAGCCTTCTGCTCAGGCCATAGGGCCTTTCACTCTCTCACTCCACACACACACACACACACACACACATCTCACTGTTTGTATATATTTCAACTGCCATTATCCATTTTTATCTTTGCTATAATAAATTCATTTATTATTGAAACTGTGTGTTTATTTGTGTTCCAATATCTTTGAAGTCCCCAATCTCCAAAGAATTCTAAAAGGTGCATATGATTTATGTAATATGGTAAGTGATCATAATAATTGGAATATACCATAATTTAGCTGTTTGGTAATTTATTATTAAGCACCAAAATTAATGGTATTAATTAATGAGACTGATTAATAAGACTGATTCCATGAGTGATTTAATGATATGAGACTGATTCAATGAAATGATTCACTGAAAACGATTCAAATGAGACTGATTCAATTTTAATTATTAACCTTCAGATTTAATGAGATTGATCACTCAATTACCCAAATGCACCTACAGCAATAAGTGTTTCATCTACTTCATAATTGCTCTAATTTTAATATTTATCTTAGGCATATGTAAATAAAAATAAACGCACACAGTGGTGCTTGAAGTTTGTGAACCCTTTAGAATTTTCTAGATTTCTGCATAAATATGACCTAAAACAGCAGATTTTCACACAAGTCCTAAAAGTAGATAAAGAGAACCCAGTTAAACAAATGAGACAAAATTATTATACAGGTAGTCGTCGACTTATAACTGCGTTTGGTTATGACTGACCGGTCGTAAACCGATCTGGTCGTAAGTCGGCCTATGTTAAATGAATGTAAGTATATTCAAGTCAAGTCAACTTTATTGTCAAATATGCTATACATGCTTGACATACAGCACAGATGAAATATCAGTCCTCTCTGACCCATGGTGCAAACTGGCAATGCAATAAATAAAAATAGAATAATTGAAAAAAACAAACAATATAAACAGTATAAACACTCTAGATAGGAACTAGACATAGACTAAACACTCAGACAATATAAACAGAATAAATAAACAGTATAAACACTAGATAAGAACAAGACAGACTAAACACTCAGACAATATAAACAGTATAAATTAGGGCTGCAACTAACGATTATTTTGATAATCCATTAATCTGTCGATTATTTTTTCGATTAATCGATTGTTAATCGGATAAAAAGGAAAAAAAGCAAAATTTGATTTCCAGCATTTTATTTAATTAGCCAAACTGTCTTTGTTCAAAAGTTGTTTCCAACTCATGAAAAAATTAAATGTATGCTACATTGAGTACAAAAAAATAAATAAAAATAAAAATTTTGTAGCAGCTGAATTAATGTAAAGAAAATAAAATCACAAACATAAAATCTTTTTTTTATATAGTGCAACCACCATTTCTTTATATTGTTTTGTCAAACAAAATCCTACTGAAGTCTTGAATTTTAAGATGGTGAACAGTTTAAATAACTGTAATGAAAAACAAAGACCATCTGTTTTTATACAGTGCAGAGAGCATTTCTTTACATGTTCTGAAACAAAAACCTGTCTCCACCTTGAAATGAGCTGATCAACAATTAAATAAATAAACTTAATAAAACTCAAAGATTTTAACAGGCTTTTCCTATTCATCAAATGGCTCAACAACAACAGGCCACGGAGGTAGAACTATGGAGGAAGGGTTCTGCAAGAATACAGTCACTTGCACTCACTCACAATGAACTTTGCATTGCAATGCAAAAATGTTAACATGTCCACATGCTCTGGGCTGAGACTGGCTCTCCTCTTGGAAGCTATGTTGCCTGCTGCAGAGAAGAGGCGCTCTGATGGTGTTGAGGTGCAAGGGATGCACAAGTAGGACTTAGCTAACCTAGCCAAGGTGGGATATCTGTTCTCGTTAGCCTTCCACCAGTGTAATGGATTTTCTTCCTTGGCAAGGGGCTTCTCTCCAAAGTATGTGAGGACTTCGTTCCTCACTTGGCTGTTGAGATCCTCAGCTTCCCCCTCTCTCTGATCTTCCTCACTGCTGGTTCCAGAATCAAGCAGTGAATCAAGAGTTGTAGGTCCTGAAGCAGCTTTAGTAATGGTGGAGGTGGCACTGGCTTGGTCATGGACATTCTCATGCTGCTGCTGAGGTTCTATCTCCCGACTTACTCCGAGTGCATGTGTTTGTATTTTGTTTTGCACGTTAAAGACTTGTTCAGGAGTCAGAAACTTAAGTTTTCTGAACCTCGGGTCCAGTGCAGAGGAGAGGATCACCGTGCTTGGTGCTGTCTCTGAGAAAGTAATGTCATTTTTCCATCGCTGTTGAAGCTGCTCTGTAGCAGTCACTTGGAAAGCCTGTACTGCTGCTGACTCAAATGCAGCACTCTGGGTGGACTTCACTAGCCCCTGCACAAGTGGAGGTACTGTAGAGATTGTGGTATATTTGTCCCCACTCATAAACACAGTGGCACATTCAAATGGTTTAAGGGCTGTGGAAAGCTCTTCAAGCAGGCTCCACTGGTCAGCTTTTAAGTCAAGGTACCGTTTGTCCCTCTGTGTGACAGTTGAGTCGGACAGTGTTGCAGTTACAGGCCACCTTTGCTCAAGCAGTCGGCTAACCATATAGTATGTGCTGTTCCATCTCGTGCTTATATCCTGAACCAGCTTGTGTTCAGGTGTACCCATTTGTTGCTGTTTTTGTCTCCGCTTGTTGGATGCTAGCTCACTTTTTTTTTTAAAGTGTTCCACAAGACATCTTGCAGCCCCAATAGCTTTGTCAATGCTTGAGTGCTTCAATGCAGAATTGATCACCAGTTGCAAGGTGTGACCAGTGCAGAGGACAGAGGACCACCCATGCTTCTCCTCCAGTGTTTTTGCCACAGCCACAATATTGGCGCCATTGTGCATGACAATGGCGCCAATATTGTGGCTGTGGCAAAAACACTGGAGGAGAAGCATGGGTGGTCCTCTGTCCTCTGCACTGGTCACACCTTGCAACTGGTGATCAATTCTGCATTGAAGCACTCAAGCATTGACAAAGCTATTGGGGCTGCAAGATGTCTTGTGGAACACTTTAAAAAAAAAAGTGAGCTAGCATATGATAACATAGACCCAACTAATCGACTATTAAATTAGTTGCCAACTATTTTAATAATTGATTTTAATCGATTTAATCGATTAGTTGTTGCAGCCCTAGTATAAATAAACAGTATAAACACTAGATAACAACAAGACAGACTAAATGCTCAAACAGACAATATAAACAGTATAAACACTCTAGATATTAACAAGACTAAACACTCATACATGCACACACACAAATTGGTACAATAACCAAACAGTCAAGGGCACTTGAGGTATAGCAGGTAAACATGAAATATGAAATAAGCAGAATAAACAAACTAGCAGCTGTTAAGGTGAGGTAGTGCGGAATAGTGCAAATGGGCGAGGTAAAGTGAGATGTGCGGTCCCTGAGTTCAGTGTGTTAATGAACGATGAGATGTATGTATATGTGTGTGTGTTGGGGGGAAACTGTGAGGATGACATGTCAGATGCTGAAGGGGTGTGTGCGAGCAGAATCTGTGGCGGGGGGAGGAGGGGCAGAACAGGGAGGGAGTTGAGCCTCCTGACCGCCTGGTGAAAGAAACTGTTCTTGAGCCTGCTGGTTTTGGCCTGGAGACTCCGCAGTCTCCTCCCTGACGGCAGCAGGCTGAAGAGGCTGTGAGATGGGTGGGTGGGGTCACCTGCAATCCTGATGGCTTTGTGGGTGAGGCGGGAGTTATAGATATCCATAAGAGAAGGGAGAGAGACACCAATGATCTTCTCAGCTGCTCTCACGATGCGCTGCAGACTCTTGCAGCAGGACACGGTGCAGGCGCCATACCACACGGTGATGCAGCTGGTCAGGATGTTTTTGATGGTGCCTCTGTAGAATGTGTGCATGATGGGGGCTGGGACTCTTGCTCTCCTCAGTTTGCGGAGGAAGTACAGACGCTGTTGGGCTTTTCTGGCTAGTGATGCGGTGTTGTTGTTCCAGGACAGGTCTTCAGAGATGTGCACAATGATATTGTAATCATCTTAGTCTTATTTTATCAACATTTTCTTATTTCATTACCTTGGCTCATTATTTGGTTTAAGTCAAACACTGCATACTACACTGTGTACAGTACAATTCGTTTAATATGTGCAAAACAAAAAATACAAAATTCATGTGTGAAAAATAGAAAACATTTTAGTTTGAAACATACCAAAATACAAGCAAAACCAAAATACAAATGAAAACACAGCAAAATACAAAATTTATTGACCGTGTTGTGCTGGCTGTCACGGATTTGCTGGCATCACTGGTGCTTGGCTGTGGGTCGTCTACGTCATCATCAGCTGTTGCAGCGCTCGGGCTGGCGGGAGCATTTGCTCGTTTCATAAACCAGGAGCTGGGGCGGAAACTGTATGACGGAGTGCATGAGGGGGCGTGAGAGAAACTGCGCATGTGCCTGGAGCTGAGGCGAAAACTGTTGTACGTGGCGAGAGGCACTGCCGGGAGCTGGGGCAGAAACTGTCGGACGCTCAGCTCGCTCAGCTGGGAAACACTTGCCAGTCATAACCAGACGGTCGTAAAGTCAATCGGTCGTAAGTCGATGACTACCTGTACTTGGTCATTTATTTATTGAGGAAAATGATCCAATATTGCATATCTGTGAGTGGCAAAAGTGTGTGAACCTTTGCTTTCAGTATCTGGTGTGACCTCCTTGTGCAGCAGTAACTGCAACTAAACGTTTCCGGTAACTGTTGATCAGTCCTGCACACCGGCCTGGAGGAATTTTAGCCCTTTCCTCCGTACAGAACAGCTTCAACTCTGGGATGTGGGTGGGCTTCCTCACATGAACTGCTCGCTTCAGGTCCTTCCACAACATTTCAATTGGATTAAGGTCAGGACTTTGACTTGGCCATTCCAAAATATTCACTTTATTCTTCTTTAACCATTCTTTGGTGGAACCACTTGTGTGATTAGGGTCGTTGTCTTGCTGCATGACCCACTTTCTCTTGAGATTCAGTTCATGGACAGATGTCCTGACATTTTCCTTTAGAATTCGCTGGCATAATTCAGAATTCATTGTTCCATCAATGATGGCAAGCTGTCCTGGCCCAGATGCAGCAAAACAGGCCCAAACCATGATACTACCACCACCATGTTTCACAGATGGGATAAGGTTCTTATGCTGGAATGCAGTATTTGCCTTTCTCCAAACATAAGGCTTCTCATTTAATCTGAAGAGTTCTATTTTGGTCTCGTCCACCCACAAAACATTTTTCCAGTAGCTTTCTGGCTTGTCCACATGATCTTTAGCAAACTGCAGATGAGCAGCAATGTTTTTTGGGTTTCTTTTTTTTGGGGGGGAGAGCAATGGCTTTCTCCTTGCAACCCTGCCATGCACACCATTGTTGTTCAGTGTTCTCCTGATGGTAGACTCATTAACATTAGTGAGAGAGGCCTTCAGTTGCTTAGAAGTTACCCTGGGGTCCTTTGTGACCTTGCCGACTATTACACGCCTTGCTCTTGGAGTGATCTTTGTTGGTCGACCACTCCTGGAGAGAGGGTAACAATGGTCTTGAATTTCCTCCATTTGTACACTATCTGTCTGACTATAGATTGGTGGAGTCCAAACTCTTTCGAGATGGTTTTGTAACCTTTTCCAGCCTGATGAGCATCAGCAACGCTTTTTCTGAGGTCCTCAGAAATCTCTTTTGTTCGTGCCATGATGCACTTCCACAAACGTGTTGTGAAGATCAGACTTTGATAGATCCCTGTTTTTTTAAATAAAACAGGGTGCCCACTCACACCTGATTGCCATCCCATTGATTGAAAACACCTGACTCTAATTTCACCTTCAAATTAGCTGCTAATCCTAGAGGTTCACATAGTTTTGCAACTCAGATATGTAATATTGGATCATTTTTCTCAATAAATAAATGACCAAGTATAATATTTTTGCCTCCTTTGTTTAACTGGGTTTTCTTTATCTACTTTTAGGACTTGTGTGCAAATCTGATGTTTTAAGTCCTATTTATGCAGAAATATAGAAATTTCTAAAAGGTTCACAAACTTTCAAGCACCACTCTGTGTGTGTGTTTTATATAATATGTGAATTTTTTTTTTTAACTTGTGGCTTGATTTGTTCCTCTTCTGCTGCTATCCACTGTGCTGCTGCAAACAGGAAATTTCCCCACTGTGGTATATAAAGGTCTTCTTATCTTTTTTGTTCTTTCAGGATATATTGTGCCACACTTTTTTTTCTTTTTTTTCTTTCATTTATGTTTGTTTGTTTATTTACTGATTTATGTCCGAGTTGTTTGCACCCAGTCTGGGTTTTCCATGTGAAATAAGGAAGCTGCTTCACCTGTATGAAAATCAAACGTTTTCATGAAGAAGCAAACTTGAATGTGAGTAGAAATAAAATGATTATTCTTAAGCAAACTCTTCCATACTCCCTTCCGACTTTTTTTTTTTTAAATACAATCGCAGATTTTTCTGGAGTTTTCAGGCTTAGCTCCTCTCATCGTATTCTCTTTAACCACTCATTTCTTTGTTGTTCTTGAAGCATGTGCTTCTGTAACATTTTTCTTGATAGTGGGGAGACTAATACCTTTTATCTATTTCTCCTATTTGAGCAACCAAAAACAGTGCAGAAATGAACCATGTTGAAGACCGATTAAGCCTTGTTTACACAACAGATGGTGTCTGTCTGACCCCCAGGTGAAATTGTCACGTGATGTCATATGCAAGGGGTCTATAAAGACAGAGACTTTTGTGAAGTATTATCACTGTCATGTTTGTTTGTAGCCATGTTTATGACTCTGCTTTCAGTTTCGTTTTTGTGAACATCATGCCTGCTAATAAACACTCTTCCTGCGCTTAGACCCATCTATCACCGCATACCTGACAGAATACTTCACAAAGCCTCTGTGAAAACAGTATGCTGATTGCGCTCAGATCAGTATCAGGTGGTTCCCATAATGACTGGGTCCTAAGCGCATGCACAACGTGCTCCAAAGGATACCTGAATGGGAATTTTAAAGCCTGTCATTGCAGAAAATTACCCGTCGACTTCTAGTATTGGGCATTGAAAAGATGGGTCAACGAGTCTCTAGAAAACACCTAGCCTGAGGGCCTGAAGATCACAGGCATCCAATGTCAGTTTTCAGTCTTGTCTCTTGCATACAGAGATTTCTCCAGATTCTTTGAATCTTTTAATGATATGTACCATAGATGATGTGATCCACAAATTCTTTGCAATTTTACATTGAGGAACGTTATTCTTAAATTGTTGCACTGTTTACCCACGTAGTCTTTCACAGAGTGGTGAACCCCTTCCCATCTTTACTTCTGAGAGACTCCGCCTCTCTGGGATGGCCTTTTGATACCCAATCATCTTACTGACCTGTTGCCAATTAACCAAATTTTTTTTTTCGCATTACACAACTTTTCAGTTTTTTGTTGCCCCTGTCCCAACCTTTCTGAAATGTGTTGCTGACATCAAATTCAAAATCAAATATACATTTTTCAAAAAACAATAAATTTCTCAGTTGCAACAAATTCATATTGGCTTTGTACTATTTTCAATGAAATAGGCTTTCCATCATTTGCAAATCTTCACATTCTCGTTTTATTTATATTCGATAGTGTCACAACTTTTTTTTTTTTGCAGTTGGGGTTGTAATTGGCTGAATTGGCTGGGTAGACTTGTATTTTGGCTACATATGTCAGTATAAAGAACTTCAAACGCATTGAATTTTTGTTCAGGTTTTTGTATCATGTCTAGAATATCATTATAAATAACTGACGCCTTCTCCTCGACCAGTTAGATGAGGCTGATACATATAGCTGAGGATGAAGCATAGCTACATTTAAATTAGGGGTGGGCAAAAATATCGATACGGCGATATATCGCGATACTTTGTCTTCCGATTCAATATCGATACTCAATTTGAAATATCGATATTTTTTCAAATAATAAATCATGTTTCAGACGGGTTGTAAATCCAGTACGACTTCCGCACCTCCGCTCCGCAAGGTGTCGCTGTGCCGCTACCTCACTGCAAGGCACTCTTCGTCTTCTCTTTTTTACCCGGTGGTTGCAGTAAGGGGGGGAAAAAAAACAAGCAAGCATGGCTGTTAACGTAAACCTAGAGACGCCGCCGAACTTTAAGGCAGATGTTTGGAGGCACTTTGGATTCCAAAGGAAAGGAGAAAAAAAAACAGTGAGCTGGACAAAGAGTACGCACTTTGCAAAACCTGTTTCGCTCCAATTAGATATTCAGGTAACACAACAAACTTGCGAACTTACTTAGCACGACACCACCCCGACATTAGCTCAGCCGGAGCCACCGAAACCCGACCTGAAGCAAACTACACTGGACAGCGCCAAAGTCCTCCCATCTACTTCAGTGATGTGTGACTTACTGTAACTGTGAACTTAATTTTGTCATTTAAGACCAAAGGCAAGAAGCTGCACTTTATTTTGCATTTTCAATTTTAGTTTGTGTGAGACACTGCATTTTATTTTGAGTATTTACTCAAAGTTCAGAAGAAACATGATTCACTGAGGTTTCAATTCAGTTTCAGTGTGTGGACACTGACCCACACTGCACTTTTTTTCATCATTGTGCTCAGGGAGACTAAGGCCCAATCCCAATTCTAATTTCTACCCCTCCCCCTCCCCCTTCCCCTTGGCCCTTCCCCTTGAAACTGAGCTACAAGGGATAGGGCTTGAAATTCAACCCCTACGTATTGGGATAGCCCTTCAACGATCGCATACGTCATCGCGTACCTCCGTCAGCGTTTACGTTAGCAAAACGCGACCAAATGCGTCATTGGCTGCGACCAGCCGCTACAGTCAGAGCCAGAGGCAGAACCAGAAATCTCTGCTGGCAGGGTGTGATTTGTTAACTAACACCACTGAATGGGATATCTTTGGCGCTTCGTGCACCACATCCGACAGAATGAGGTGTCAGAACACTCATGTAAACAATAAAAGCGAGAATAACAGAACAAAACATACGCAGTCAAGCAACCGAAAACAATACTCACTCCCAAAGCTTTTTAGCAGCAGCTTGGATTTCAGAAATCGCTGCTCATCCTCAGCTCGAAAGCGAATCAAGCGGCGTGTTTCCTCTGGATAACAACTTAAAACACGTAAATAATGGAGAAAATACATTTATGACAATCTTTCGCCGCGGGAACCGCCATCTTTCTGAAATCCGCATGAAATCTCGCTGAAATCCGCATGGCATTGTGGGAAATCACTCAAACCCCTTCGTTCGGAGTCAGCTCCAGGAAAATCTCCGTTTGGAGGGGTACAGAAGCCCTACCCCTTCCCCTACCCCTCCGCGTTAACTGGGATTGGGATACCCCTACCCCTTCACGTGAACGCGCAAAATGGAGGGGAAGGGCCAAGGGGTTGGTCCAAGGGGTGAAATGGGATTCGGCCTAAGATGCACACTGCACTTTTCAGTGTGTTCCAGACAGTGTGTTGTTCCTGCAAATATGTTGTAACTTGCGCTTGTATAGTTACAATAAAATGGTATGGATAATTTGAATTACATTGTTTTGACTCAGTTTGTCCCATGAATTATCACTATCATCTGATGTACATACAACTCGGATTTTAAGATGCATAATGCAGTTTACATTTTTCAGTGAACTATGTAGAATATCGCAATATATCGCAATATCGTATCGTGACTCCAGTATCGTGATGCGTATCGTATCGTGACTCAAGTATCGTGATGCGTATTGTATCGTGAGGTCCTTGGCAATACCCACCCCTAATTTAAATGCTCCATACTCATTTGGTTTGATCCACATTTCCATTAAACATAGTACATTAAACTTCTGGTCAGTAATAATTCCATAAACAATTAGTCTCATGCTGCAGTACTACACTGATGATAGTGTTACAGTTACATCATTACTTGTATGGTGGTAATTAATGACTACTTAACTACATAAGATGAAAAGGAAAGATTAACAGTCTTGTTTTAAATATCACTATAAGATTATTTTAAAATATGTAGTCCTATAATAGGAACAATAAAGTTCAAAGTCCAGGTCCTTTCCAGCAAAAACATTCACCATATTTAATTTGACAACTTTTAAATCATGCAATGTCTGAGTTAGTGCACTCGTGGGTCTGAAATGTAACTCAATAAGTAAACGTCTTTCCCCACTGTGAGCAGTGATGCGGCTTCTCTCCTGTGTGAATACTCTGGTGTATTTGGAGAGAATTCTGCATTGTAAAATTCTTCCCCCACAGTGGGCAGTGAAACGGTTTCTCTCCAGTGTGAATGCACTGGTATTGTTGATCACTCTGCTGAGTAAAACACTTTCCATACTGCAGGGCTCAACGTTAACTTTTAAACCCACTTGCCCTGGGGGGGGGCAAGTGGGGGCTAATTTCCACTTGACCCCTTTTTTTGCATTTTTTTTTTGTTTGTTTGTTTTAAATAAGGAAAACCATAGAACAGTTGTGAATTGCAACATAAAATGAAGAGCACACACTGAGTTGAAGTTTGGTTATTGGTTAATTTTAACTTATAACGGACAATAACAATTTTATCCAAAACAGTTTTTCCTGCCTTAGTTGATTTTATTTCCATTTCACATGCATGCAGCTGTTGTAAAGTTCAGTGTGTCTTTGTGTAGAACTCTCTCAGACTGTAGATTCATTACTCGATAATTGTAGAAATTATAAAATAGAAATCTATAACAAAGTTTGCATGATGAAAACAGGGTGCCAAGACTTTTGAACAGTACTGTGTTTGAGAATATTTATATATCGTGGTTGTTTTTTTTGTTTGTTTGTTTATTATCCACCTCTAGGTTTAAAAAACAAAAACCCAAAACAAAACCCCACGGTGTGTCATGACCGGATAATGTTTGAGTTTAAAATTTAGTGTGTAGGTTATGGGTGTTTTTTTATTTACAGACCTGGCAACCTGTAACTGAATCAGTGCAGCTGGTCTGTCATGACGCAGCACAGGGTTGGGGTTTTTGCTTTTTTAAACCTAGAGGTAGAGAACGCCTCTGATAACAGAAACAAAGCTTCAGCTCGCTCTCTACTCTTAGTCTCTTCTGTTCTTTCAGGATTTATCGTGCATGTCGCTCTTTGTTGAGTTGTGGTGGTGTTTTGTTTTGTTTTTAATGCCCGAGTTGTTTGAAACCAATCTGGGTTTTCTGGGTTGAAAAAGGAAGCTGCTTCATCTGTAAGAAAATCAAACACTTTCATGAAGGAGCTAACTCGAATGCAAACAGAAAAAAAAAAGACACTAGATTCTTAAGCAAAGTCTTCCATCCTCACTTCCAACTTTGTTTTTGTAAAATAAGTTTTAAGTACAATCGTGAATTTCTCTGGAGTTTTCAGACTTCGCTCCTCTTGTCATATTCTTTAACCACTCATTTCGTCATTGTGCTTGAAGCATTTGCTTCTATTTGTTCACACTTTTTTCTTGATAGCGGGGAGGCGGTAATGCCTTTGTATCTATCTCTGTTTGAACAAGCAAAAATTAACCATATTGAAGACAGATTAAGCCTTGCTTGCATGAAAGACGGTGTCTGACCCCAGCTGAATTATCATGTGATGCGTGATGTCATGCACAAGGGGTTTATAAACAGTACGCATACCATACTACAACAGTGGGGGTATATAAAATAACTTGCAAAGCAGTAAATGAAACCAAGACTAAGAAAACAGCTAAGACACAATGGCGGATATGTAGTGAGGGACACTTTTAGGAACTGAAATAAAAGCTCAAAAAGCCAAATTTTTGTGGTGCTAGTTCGTAATATATGCTCATTCCAACTTGCCCAGTCGGGCATGTCAGGGACATATCCCACTTACCCTGGGCAATTGGGCAATCCTTAATGTCGAGCCCTGCACTGTGAGCAGTGATGCGTGTTGGAGCCAGGATTTACCCTTCGTGCTAGTGTGCGCACCCTCCACAGGCCTGGAGGGTATTGTGTCTGGGGGATGATAAATACCTGGCCAGGAAAGGACCAAGTGTGGCTGATTGGAGGCAACAGCTTTTTATGTCTGTCTCCTGCTGTGTTCCAGTTTACCCTCTTGTAGGGGCGTAATGCTACACGTATTTGTACTGGACCGTTTCGGTACAGACTAATTTGGTTTAATCCATGTTTCTGTTTAAACACAGTACGTTAAACTGCTGATCGGTAAGAAGTTCATTAACAGTTCGTGCTTCAGACATAAGAGAGAAAATATTTAAAAGTCTTACCTTTTAGGTCAAAGGTGCTGGCAGCGGCTGTACAGTCAGTATGATCTAATTTTATATTAATTAGATTATTAGAACAAACTCTGAGTATTTCTATATTTTTTTCTTTTAAGCTCAGGGAACAGACACAGTCTCGATATAGTGGAACCTGAGTGACAACTCTGTGCAGCTAGTGGGCAGTCAGTTTAGCCTGTTCGTCTGCTCCATGGCCTTGGCTCTGGATTGTCACAGATTAACTAGGCCTGTTCTGAGACTATGAGCTATGCTGCGAGAAATGAGAGCAGCACCTTCCTGAGTGGGATGGATACCATCCTGCCCTAACAGATTTGTTGTTTGATCTCTAGCTGTGTGAGGACATGAAAACAGAAACGTCCATGGCTGGAGGGACGTCAGAAGTCCGTGTGAAGAAAGAGGAGACCCTGGAGCTGAATATCTACAACTATGGAGACGATCTCGACAACCCACCTGAAGGTCTCTCTGTTAAAGTTGAAGATCCTGACAATAAAGACTACCTCTGTAAGACATCAGGTCACTCTGGTGCTCAGTAACTCTCACTGTTTATTCTACCCTACACACTATCTGATGCACTAAAATTGCAATGCAGTACATTTGGGATGTAGCCCAAGTCTCAGATTATTTAATCAACTAATTGTGACAAAATAGAATTAAAATTGATATTTTTATTGATAAAATATGAACTTTGTTTGTAGAGTGTAATATGGTAGCAAGGAGTGAGAGAAACTAAATAATAAATTTATTTCCTTAAAATACATTAGTCGTTATAAACCAATGAGTTAACCTAAACAAAAAGTGTGGAATAACACATGATGGGTCATGCGTGATTAAAAAAATCTATGGCGGGTGATTTTATTTTCACATAACAGCACAGCCCAAAGTGTATTATTCCCCTCATACCACAGTGATTTGCCTACAATTACAGTTTTTAATTTATTACTGAATGACACACAGCATGTTTTTTGTTTCTGTTTACATTTAATGTTACAGAATGTCTGCCATTCTCTCCAGCCACTCCTGTGTTTTATTCTGAGACAAAAAAAAAGTGGGATGTTGTGTGACTGAGAAACCAGAAAGCACAAAGTCCTCTGTCCTGAAGACTCTTCCATCTTGGGGAAATTTACTGACTGATACCTGGATCTCCTTCCATAAATGTTAAATAAACGTGTCCTAATGTCTTCACCACATTAGAAGAGGATAGTTTTTTTTTGTTGTTTTGTTTTTTCCTCTTCCCCTTCCACCCATTTTCTCTCCAATGTGATCACCTGCTAGTATCCACCCACCAGCCAGGTCTCTCTAACCATGTGAGTGAAGGCTAACATGTACTTCCTCCAAGACATGTAAAGCCATCAACCTCCTCTTTTCCAAATCCAGCTCATGCTGTGTCACAGGATAGCAAAACACACCTGGAGGAAAGTGCCATGTGCTCTCTTCCCCACATGCATGAGCTCACAAAAGACCCCAACTGACTGATTTAATAGGGGACAGAGAGTATGCCCCTCGTTATGCCCCTGGAATGGAATGTTCAATAAGCACATATGGGTGTGATGGACAGGTGTCCAAATATCTGTACACGGATTTAGGGGCATAATAGTGGCGCAGCTCCAGGGTCCTGGATTCGATTCTAACCTTGGGTTGCTGTCTGTGTGAAGTTTTACAAGTTCTCCCCCATCAGTGTGGGTTTCCTCTGGGTCCACTGGTTTGTTCTTCAACAAATTGGTTATGCTTAAATTGCCACTAGGGTTTATTTTATTATTATTTTTTAAATTAAATATGAATCCTAAATGTATGTCATTGGAAAAATGCCTAGATCTATAAATGCCAGAATTGTCAGCAAGCTCAAATAGAGATGTGCGTTGGACTCTTTATTTATTTATTTATTTATTTATTTATTTTTTTATTTACTGACTGGGTGCACAGTTATTAAGGGTTTTCATTAGTATGGAAAACAACAGATGAAATGTGAAAAGTAACAGATTAGGCTGGGGGTTATGGGGGCTGCACAGGCCCCCATTTGGGTCCAGGGCAACGCCCTGGTTGGGGAGACTAGGGGCGAAGCCCCCCCGGCCGAAAACAAATTTCGCAATTTCTAACAGCCAATCATTAGCTCTCCATGCTCCATCTGAAATAGATTTTTCTATAACTATATAGAATGGATCTGAAAATTATTAAGTTAGGATTAGGACAAGTAATGACAAACAGCAAATCTTGAATTCTAACTATTGCAAACATTATGTTAAGTTTGAGGAAAAAGCATATATAAAACATTCTCTTCACAAACAACATGCATATGTAAACTGCAAACATCTCTAAGTATAACAATTATCTGTACAATTAGACATATGGAATCTATTCCTCCATGATATGCCATCATTTAGAGATTCAAATTATATCAGTTTTGAAGCATACACCATTTGAAATTTATCAATTTGCCATCTCAGCAAAATACTGTCTTGCTTTAGTATTTTCCTAAATGCTCATCTCTAATTTTTCCAGACCTGTATAATGAGTTTTTTGCATAAAACAAAAATTCTGTATATACAGTGCTGAGTAAATAAGACCTAACATTGTATTTCTCATTTAAAGAATAATAAATTACTGTTATCCATCATTTACTATTACAATATGAATTCTTCAACAGAAAAAACATACCTTCTTCCAAACGATTTTTTCAGTCAAACAAACACTACAACCATCAAGCACCGAACTCTGGAACTTCAAACAAACAGTAAAAGAACTAGGGAAAAAAACCCCGCAACGATTTGAAAATATTTTAACAATGAAATCTTCGCAATCTGCCCGTCAAGTAAGTGTGATGCTTCACTTCAATGGGCTGAGTTTCAATGAGAATATCTGTGTATGCAATGTGCTGTGGTGATTTCTGTCATCATCCAAATCAGTTCAGAAACCTACACTGCTGTATTAATGGTAGATTTCATTCCTGGGTCTCATGGCAATTACAGTTCGTATGCCACAAAGCCCAATCAAGATTTGGGAAATCAGAACATAACAAAAACGCGTGCAGAACGAAGAAATCTAATATATAACGACAAACATGTAAAATAGCAATAACTTTTAAAATGTAAACTGGGCAGGGTTCTCCACTTTTCAAAAATAAAAGGGGGTGGAGGGGGGCGGGGGCAAGGGGGATGAACTTAACTTGTGTGCGTGTGTGAGAGAACATGTGTAGAGAGAGACATTAAATGTCCTCATTACATTCATCATCAGATGAGTCTGAATGGTCCATGAAAAATGGTCTTCATGACCTGAGGCTTCCAGCAGGCCATAAGTTGATAGCTGGGGCGATCTTTCCAATCGCGTGAACATTTCTAAACAGCAGCTCCATCCTCTCCAGCTCAGCCGACTTCATGACAGCCAGGGACTGAAAGCAATGCTGTCCTGTAGTGAACCAGCCGTCTTCACCTGTTTTGATGTTGTAGTACCGATGTGTGCATTTGACTTTTCATGGTCCTTTTATAGTTTGGAGTTTAAAATTACTGGTGCCTGTCTTTGCCAGACTTTCTACAGTCTTTGCAGTACATGGTATTTTTGGTTTTGCTATGAACTAGCCAATCTCGCCCTAACTTCCATTTGTCATTGAACTGTCTTATCTTCCTATTAGCGTCTTGTTCATCATCTCTGCCCCTTTTTTCCTGAGCAGCAGGGTTTGAAACTCCAGCTATATGCCGCCACATAGTGCGCTTGTCAGTCGTCAGCAATTTTGTTGCTTCGTTCATTAACCGCAAGTTACCGTATCATTGACTACGTTTACATGCACATCCAAATCGAGCTGCTGTCAGTAATCGAGCTGAAGGTCCCAGCAGGGTGCCAGAGAAATCCAATCCTACATGCACACAATGAAATCGGGCTATTGTGTGAGGTGCATTGTGCACCCGAGCCACAGGTGGCGCAACACGCCCCATCGTGTTGGTACACTTCCAGTTGTCGTCATGAAGAAGAGCTATTCAAGAGTGTAAACAAAGTTATCAGTTCCATGTTCTCCATTGCGCGTTTTTCTCCCGTCCATGAATTTTAATATATTCAACTCCTTAAGCTGAATGAGCATGAACTCTGTCTCCTCATTGCTCCAGAAGTGCACGTTTCTGCTTGCCTGTGGCAGTGGGGGCGTGGTCAAGCGCCGGTCTGTGACAGGAGGGCGGAGCCAGGGAAGGTGAGTGGCAGAATCACTTCACCTGACGGTAATTAACCTGTGTTTGTGTGTCTTCCCAGTAACCGCGCCCTATTTAAGGAGGCAGAGGGAGAGCAGAGGGGAGAGCTCATCCCGGGACTAGAACACAGCGCGCGCGTGTGTTTTTCTCTCAAGAATAAAAGTAGGCTGTTAAACTGAAAAGTCTGACAATAAAAAGCCTATTAGTACCAGAAGCTTTGTCCTGCCGTCCTCTGTGCTCCACCCACACTTCAGAGAGCTCTACATCGCCATTTTCTCTTCTTCGTTTGTTCCTCCTGACCTCTTCTGCTGCTCGCTACTACTGTTGTCATGCCGACTGAGGCTGTTGTGTTTCCCGCTTGTGGTCTCGTCACTCGTCACTTCCGGAAGTAGCTCGACAACTAGCTCGATAGGGTATACATGCACAAAGTAGCTCGGCAGAAATCGCATAAACTAGGTCGTGTAGCTCGATTCCGAGAAATCAAGTTCGGTTCAATTTCAGCCGAATTAAGGTGTATACATGGCATTTTGAACTTCGATTTCAGTCGAGCAACGGCAGAAATTCGATTCTCTCTATGTGCATGTAAACGTAGTGAGTGATTTTATCTGAGATGTTAAGGAATGTTCTAAACAATTCTAACATGTTGTCAGAATGTTTATGCAGGTGCTCATGGGAGTTGTAGGCGCGTAATATTACATTGCAGTGCGTTTATTATATCAGATGCCTTCAGAGAAAACTACAATTAAAATATATTGTCATACCACAGAATAAACCACCCGCCAAAGTGGCTAGTGAGACTAAAGTTATTACCTGCCAAAGCCGAATTTTACCCGCATTTGGTGGGTGCTAATGTAAAGCCCTGGTACCTGCATGTGATTTCATAACAAATTTGGGATATTCTGTTTCCCAAAAGATAAGCAAGTAGCCGAATTTAAAATATCCTTGACCCTGAATAGGCAGGTCCTAAGAATGCTGTAAATACTGTACATCTTGCAGTGCCACAGTCATGTTAATGAACATTTGTTTTATTTTGCCCTGCAAGCTTCTAACCACTTGTTTTCACCCACAAGGAAGTAAAAACATTTCGTCCTTGTGCACCTTGTGTCCTGAGAGATCTCAGTCTTGAACACCTCGAGTCTCAACCAGATGTTCAGTGAACCTTTCTGGCAAGCTTTCATAGGATAATCCAGTACTAATGTACTGTATGTGGTCTTAGATATAAATACAGATTGCACACACACATTTGGGCCTCATTTCTTCCTACTGCGTTTTCTCTACTCCCAGACTGTGAAGTTTGCAAATCCTTCTTCCTCAACAATTGTGAGGTTCATGGACCACCCCTCTTCATCCCAGATACTCCTGTTCCCATGGGAGTCCCTGACCGAGCCAGACAAACTCTTCCTCCTGGGCTAGAAATCCAGAAGTCCAGTATTCCTGATGCAGGCCTGGGAGTGTTTAATAAAGGGGAGACTGTTCCAGTAGGTGCACACTTCGGTCCCTGCCAGGGAGAGCTGGTGAACCGAGAGGAAGCCAAGAACAGTGGAGACTCCTCGGTTGTGAGTTTGTCATAAATTTATGATAAAGATTTGTATATTTTTAAGTAACAAAATATGATGACTAGATGAAGGTAGCTCCAATTAATATCAATTTCTTCTTGCCAATGATATGTGGAGTAGTGGTGTAAATCACAAGTTTGATCACAATGCAATCCTACATCAATTCTTTTAGCCAGTGTGGTGGAAATTGAATGAATGAATGAACCCTTTATTATCACTGTTGCCAGTGAAATTGACCATCAACCTGTCCTTACAGAGGGGGAACAGGACAGGAAGACAGGGATAAAAGAAAAGGAAACACAACATGAGGAGAGATAAGGAAAAAAAAGAAACCCCCCCCCCCCCCCCCCCCACTATGCTCCTGTCAGGAGTACAGTGTGGGAACATTTAAAAAATCTTTGCACATAAGCACACACTAACACAAGTACACTTTAAACACGGGACTTGAGGGGGGGAAAGGGGGGAAAGAGGGGGCAATCAGGGGTGGGGGTAAGGGGGGGGGTAGGGGAGGAGGTAGAGGTAACCCAGCACAAGCAAGCAGCCGTCCACTCCTGCAGCCATGAAGGCGCTGGTCACGCACCCGCTTATCACACTGGGGATGAAAATGGCAACCGCGGAAAGTTGGAGAAGGAATGCTAGAGCGTCTCCCAGCAGTGACCTTCAGGGGGAAATCTTGCCTCAGCAACGGCCTTAACCGAAGCCAGCGCTGACTCGGAGCCGAATGTCGATAAGATGATATAAATTGTTTGGTCTTTCCAGATGCAGTCTTTGCACGTCCACACCGTTCGTCCATATCTGTCCATTCTGTTCAAATTGGTCTCCGAAAAATGTATTCCTTGCAAAGCCGAAAGCTTCTCCAAGATAACAACCATATTGTGGTTCAAGTTCTGAAAATCCACAGTCTGAGTGCCAACAGCTTTGCCCACCACTCCAATCATATCGGGCAGCTTTGTGGGGCTTTGAACAGCTGTCACCATTGTCTGATTTCCTCGATATACCAGGGCAATGCCTAATCCAATCAGCAAAAGTCCTGTCATCATGGTTCCGAATAGGTAGATATCTTCAATGTCCTCCACAGAAAGAATTGCCAGGCACACGACTCGCCACCGCTCCCACGCATCCATCGTGTAACCAGCCGCAAACATTCCGGCAGGACAGGTGGGTTCCCCCAAACCTAGGCTTCTCGTCGAGAAAACTGTGTCAATTTCGTTAGGAGACCAGTTTATCAATTCCATGCTTTTTTTTTTTTTTTAGTTTAGAAAGTAATGCGGGAAGAGTCTCTTCAAAAAGTACAGCAGATGAGACAAGACAAAGAAGCACAAGCAGGGAAAAAAAGGAGGGAGAGGGAGAGCAGAGAATGCGACCACCGTCCGTGGAAGCACGGAGAGAAAAAAAATTCACTGGTTAATAATAGAAATACTAGTAACACCTGAATAATGCTCAAGCAAATATTTCTTTATTGTATCATTTAATGAAAGTCCCATAAAATCATAAGCCCAGGTAGTCACTAACATAGAAGTAGTTATGGGACGACCTAAGCATGGTCAGCTTCCTGTGTTACTCAAAATATTAGTCATCATCATCGCTTCCATCAACATTTCATAATAGTCTGTTTTCCCAAATGCAGCTGAGTCTGCCGCATCCATGACAACACGGTAGCTGCTTCTCACACACATGCACACACACAACTTATTCATTCATACTTAGAGCTTGTTTCTTTTCTAAATGTTGAGGATAAACAGAGAAGCATGACACTACAGGATTTGAACAGATACTGTTAACGATAATTAATGCTAAAGTTAATATAAACCTTGTTACCACACCAATGATCTGATGATTTTCGATGCCACAAAATTTGTCACGATGCGAGCTGGTTTGATGCTGGGGTCTGCATTTGGTATGACTTTTTACACAATGTGTTTCATTTCCATGAATTCAAAGAAAAGAAAAGCACAACTTTATTCATCACACATTTGTGAAATTCCTCTCTGCATTTAACCCATCTGAAGCAGTGAAAACACACATACCCAGAGCAGTGGGCAGCCATAACAGCGTGTGGGGAGCAAGGGGCCTCTCGCAAGGGCACCTCAGTCCAAGGACGTCCCGCACGTCTTTGAACTGTGGGGGAAACCGGAGCACCCGGAGGAAACCCATGCAGACATGGGGAGAACATGCAAACTCCACACAGAAAGGCCTCTGCCGGCCGCTGGGCTCGAACCCAGAACCTTCTTGCTGTGAGGCGACTGTGCTAACCAGTACACCACCATGCCACCCGGTGCATTCAGAAATGCAAGCAAAATATAATTTGAACTTGATTTGATATGTACAGTATATACCTGGCATGCTGTGGAATTTTGAGCAACCCCATGCATTTTTAGGAAGGCTCATGAAATAGTATTTTTTTTAATGCAACAATGATTGCTTTTTAATTAAAAATGTTTGTAGGGAGTCACTTATTAAGAATATTAAAAAAAAATTAACTAAATGGCCTTTAATCCCATTCTCAGTTTGATTTTGAAAATAATTTTAGGTCCAAGGAGGAGGATTATTGTTGTTGTGACCCAGAAAAGGTAGTCACTCTAGTTGTTCCTAGTTCCACAGAGCCTTGCCAGAGTGCAAAGGCTCATGGGGCTGTTAAAGTTTAGAGAGCATTAAGGGCTAAATAGCAATGGGCCACCTTGACCAAGACTCCTGCAGTAATTGATCACCTCTGGCCAGTATTTCTGATGGACATGCGTCTTGGAGTAAAATAAAACATCATCTAGAACCATGTTATGTACAGACTACAGGATATCACATGAGAAGTCAACCAGTCCCTATCTTAGTCCACCATCCCACCCTGCCTGAAGTCCTCTCCCATAGTTCCACTGCCAAAAAAAGACCATCACCAGCAGCCTGAATGACCACTGTCCAGTGGCACTTACTTCTGTCATCATGAAGTGCTTTGAGAAACTTGTCCAGACTGTCATCATAGCAAGCCTCCCACCCATGTTAGACATGACACCAGTATGCTTACAGAGTTAACTGGTCCAGAGGATGCCATAGCCACAACTCTCCACACTGCCATCACTCACCTTGAGCAGCAGGAGAGCTATGCTAGTCTGCTCTTTGTGAACTTTAGCTCAGCATTCAACACCATTCTCCCTCACAGACTGGTGTCCAACCTGACAGACCTGGGATTGTCTCAATCCATCTGCCTCTGGATAAAGAACTTCCTGTCTGATCGCTCCCAGAGGGTGAGAGTAGGCCCCCACAGGGCTGTCAAGTCAAGTTTATTTGTATAGCGCTTTTAACAATAAACATTGTCGCAAAGCAGCTTTACAGAATTTGAATGACTTAAAACATGAGCTAATTTTGTCCCTAATCTATCCCCAATGACCAAGCCTGTGGCGACGGTGGCAAGGAAAAACTCCCTCAGACGACATGAGGAAGAAACCTCGAGAGGAACCAGACTCAAAAGGGAACCCATCCTCATTTGGGCAACAACAGACAGCATGACTATAACATTAACAGTTTTAACATGAAGACAGTTTCGTTGATGTTATAACTCTTCATTGATGGAAACTTGAGTGCAAAACTGTTCATGACAACTGCAGTCCTAAAGTTAGCAAGTCAACTGTAGTTCTCAGCCATAAAAGCATTACTGTAAGAGTCCAGAGCATCCTCCAGGTATAACCCTCAACTGTCCTCATGGGGCCGTCCTCCACAGGAGCGATGGGATAAAACTCCAACCAGACACAGGGCACCAGGATGGATCAAGCAGGTCCGAGGGGCAGAAGAGGCCAGCATCTCAATCCCAGGGCCAACATGTAACTCAGAGGGACAGATGGGGGGGAGAGAAAGAAAACACAGGTTGTTAGGTATGCCCTAAAAATGACACAAGTATTAAATCTGTGTGGTAGGCTCGCAGAGACGAGTCTCTTGACATCAGGCATAACACACAACAATGGCATGCTAATATGGTTAAAAAATATCATGACCTGCTCTGGCTGGATGCTTGATTGGGTGATGGGAGCACACTCCTCAGCAATGATGAGATGCAGATGGGACCCTTAGGGCTGGCCAAGACAATTCAGTTACATTTCACCGGGTCTGGGACATGCGACAGAATGTCTGACGGCTGATTCCCTGCAGGCTACAATAGCCAGTCGAGGTCTCCATTCTCTCCACCAAAAGATTTACTGTTGACTCCATGTAACTCAGAGGGACAGATTTGGGGGGGGGGGAGAAAATGCAGGTTGTTAGGTATGCCTAATGTGTCTCTGTGTGCTGACCCCCCACCCCACCCCCACTCACACTTGCGACTGCACCCTGCCCACTCCAGTAATGACATCAAATTTGTGGATGACACACTACCATAGTGGGGCTCATCTCTGGGGGGTAGGAAGAGTCTGCTTATCAGGATGAGGTGGAGCAGCTGTCTGGGTGGTGCAGAGACAACAGCGTGGTCCTCAAAACCAAGGAGCTGATCATAGACTTTAGGAAAAAGACAACTGACATTCAGCCTATTCTCATCAGTGGGGAATGTGTGGAGAGGGTTTTGGACTTCCACTTCCTGGGGTGCACATAGAGGAGGACCTGACCTGGAGCACCAACACTACACAAGTGATAAAGAAGGCACAGCAGAGACTTTACTTCCTGAGGATTCTCAGGAAGAACCACCTCACTTAAAAACTGCTTGTGACCTTCTACCATTGTTCCATAGAGAGCATACTGTACGTACTTACAGCATCAGTGTGTCGTTTGCCAGCTGCATAGCAGCAGAGAGGAAAGTGCTCCAGAGGGTTGTCACCACCACCCAGAAGATCATCAGATACCCTGTCCCCTGCCTGGAAGAGCTTTACGGTTCCTGCTGCCTCAAAAGAACCCAGGGTAGAATAAAAGATCCATCCCACCCCAGACATTCTCTGTTTGAACTGCTGCCCTTGGGCAGACAGTTCAGATCAATTAAGAGATGGACTAATAGACTCCTTGTGCATGACGTCACGCATCACGTGATAATTTCACCTGGGGGGTCAAACGGACACCGTCTTTCGTGTAAGTAAGGCTTAACCTGTCTTCAGTATGGTTCATTTTTGCACTGCTTTTGGTTGTTCAAATAGAGAAATGGATAAAAAGGTATTACCGTCTTCCCTGCTATCGACAAAAATGTTAACAAAGAGAATCAAATGCTTCAAGAACAATGAAGAATTGAGTGGTTAAACAGAATATGGCAAGAGGAGCTAAGCCTGAAAACTCCAGAGAAATTCGTGATTGTATTTAAAATGTATTTTTAAAAATGTCAGAAGTGAGTATGGAAGAGTTTGCTTAAGATTCTTGTTTTATTTTTTTTCCTGCTTGAATTCAAGTTAGCTTCTTCATGAAAGTGTTTGATGTTCTTACAGGTGAAGCAGCTTCTTTATTTGACACGGAAAACCCAGATTGGGCACCGAACAACGCGGACATAATTTGGTTAAAAAAAAAAAATCCAACAAGGAGCGACATGCCAGATGTATCCTGAAAGAACAGAAAAGATTAAAAGCAGAGAGCACTGAAGCTTTTTTTCTGTTATCAGAGGAACACAGTCCTGTGCAAAATGTCAACGTGGAGGTCAGAGTGTAGTAATGAACCTACAGTTCAAAAGAGTTCTATGCAAACACACTGAACTTTACAACAGCTGCATGCATGTGAAATGGAAATAAATCAACTGAGGCAGGAAAAATCGTTTTGGATAAAATTGTTACTGTCCGTATCCACTATTGGATAAAATTAAAATAAAATCTTACAATATTGTTTGTAAGTCTAGAGCAAGATATTTTATTTTACAAATAATAGCACTTCAGATTATTGTTTTAACAATAATAAGCATCACTGTATAAATGATGTTATAGAGCTATTTGCACTCCTAGATGTCCTTGGGGTTGTTGAGACATGGAGGGGTGGGAATAAGATCCAGCCCACAGTTCAGGTCGGAGTCCTTTGAGAGTAAATGCTTTGGCTTTTGTAATGTTCTGTTCCCAAAAGCTGATTTCAGGAAAAATTCTGTACACAAAGAAGGTTTTCTTGCTTTTGTAGTTTTATTTTATTTTTATTATTTATTTATTTATTTATTTATTTATTTATTTATTTATTTATTAATTAAACTGTTTTTCCATGTAGAGACTCTTCAGGAAAAAGAATGTTCCAACATGTAGCTAATGCTAGCCCACAAATCTGCACCGTTGCTCCAGTTGTTTCGAGGAATTTTGTAAGGATCATAACCGCTAATAAACTCTAATTTCCACATATATCTAGCCTTCACTTCTTTCTGACTAAGATTATCCAAGTAATCCAGTAGTAGAGCTTTTTTTCACTGTAGTTTTCTTCAGACAACAGCAACAGACGCTAGACATCTCCGCTTGGCTTCAGTATGTAAACAAAGTTTGCTTATCCCCCAGGTATAGGGTAGCAGCGGTTGCTAATGTAAATGTGACATCAGTGCAACGGGTCTACAGACTGAAAAACAGCTTCTACCCAAGAGCCATAACTGCAGTAAATGCTGCTTTTAAAGGGACTGTGCAATGCAGGGAATGTGCATGTCTTGTGTGTCTTTTTAGAGTTTTATATCGCAACACATACTATAGTATATTTGTTTATTTATAGGCAGATATTGCACTGGTAGGATGGCATCCAATTTCATTGTACAATGTGCAGTGACAAAGATGTATTCATATTCAAAAGTGGAGATCTCTGTCTCATGATAACTCCTTCCACACATACTTGCCACATTAGTTCACTACCCATCATCAACATGCTTCTAGGATATAGTATGTCACACAATCACAGTCACCTGCTTTTACATTTTGAGTTGAGATGGATTTCTTTCACAGCTACCTTAACTTGCAAAAGAACAGGTAGATGTTTTATTGACAGTATTTATTTATTTTTTTTTAAAAGACAGAATAATCATGTTTCCTTCAGGATTTTGTGAAACTATGGTCAGTGGACCTCACTTGGGGGCATGCTCCCCTGGAAGATAATTTTGTTTATTTTAAAGTTAAATGTATCAAACTGGTGCACTTTGAGAGCAAAATTAAGAGTTTAGCTGTATGAAGAACTTGCGCAAAACAATTTTGTGCTTTACTAATTTAAGCATAAACACCTGGTTGTAATGCCCCAGCAAAAAAGTCACACCCACAAAGCATGGTTAAAGGAGTTCATAAACAGTTAAAAAAAATGACTATAGAGCATACATTTTAGCCCTCATAGAAAGGAAGCTGAAGTGGCTACCTGTGTTCAACTGGTTTATTTATTTTTTATAAAATATTGAATAGAGAGCATGCAGAATAATTTCAGTTTAGCCAAAAATAAACCTACAATCCCAATTCCAAAAAAGTTGGGACACTGTGTAAACTGTAAATAAAAACAAAAATGTGATAATTTGCAAATCATGGAAACCCTATATTTCTTTGAAAATAGTACAAAGACAGCAGATCAGATGTTGAAACTGAGAAATTTTATTGTTTTTTGAAAAATATGTGCTCATTTTGAGTTTGTCAGCAACATGTTTCAAAAAAATTGGGACAGGGTTGACACAGTTTACCACTGTGTTGCATCACCTCTACTTTTAACAACACTCTGTAAATGTTTGGGAACTGAGGAGAGCAATTGCTATAGTTTTGAAAGAGAACTGTTGTCCCATTTTTGCACAATACACAATTTCAGTTGCTCAGCAGTTCGGGTCTCCTTTGTCATATTTTGAGCTTCATAATGCGCCAAATGTTTTAAATGGGAGACAGGTCTGGATTGCAGGCAGGCAAGTTTAGCACCCGGACTCTTTTACTACAGAACCATGCAGTTTTAATATGGGCAGAAAGCAGTTTGGCATTGTCTTGCTGAAAGAAGGAAGGCCTTCCCTGAAAAATATTTTGTCTGGATGGCAGCATGTTGCTCTGAAACATGTATATATCATTCAGCATTCATGATATCTTCCCAGATGTGCAAGCTACCCAATGGCACGTACATTAATGCACCCTCATACCATCACAGATGCTGGCTTTTGAACTGTGCACTGATAACATGCCGGATGGTCCCTCTCCTTTTTGGCCTGGAGGACGTGATGTCCAAGATTTCTAAAAAGAATTTCAGATTTCGATTTGTCAGACCTTGGGACAATTTTCCACTTCACCTCAGTCCATCGTAAAAGAGCTCGGGCCCAGAGAAGGTAGCTGTGTTTCTGGATATTGTTTATATCTAGTTTTAACTTGCATTTGTGGATGCAGAAATGAACTGTTTTCACAGATGATGGTTTTCTGAAGTGTTCCTGAGCCCATCCAGTGATTTCCACTACAGACATGTGTCTGCTTTTAATGCAGTGTTGCCTGAGGGCCTGAGGATCACAGGCATCCAATGTCAGTTTTCAGCCTTGTCTCTTGCATACAGCAATTTCTCCAGATTCTCTGAATCTTTTAATGATTTTATGTACCATAGATGATGTGATCCCCAAATTCTTTGCAATTTTACATTGAGGAACATTATTCTTAAATTGTACTGTTTGCCCAAGCAGTCTTACAGAGTGGTGAACCCCTCCCCATCTTTCCTTCTGAGAGACTCCGCCTCTCTGGGATGCTCTTTTTATACCCAATCATTTTACTGACCTGTTGCCAATTAACCAAATTACTTTTTTTTTTTTTTTTTAGCATTTCACAACTTTTTCAGTCTTTTGTTGTCCCTGTCCCAAGTTTTCTGAAATGTGTTGCTGACATCAAATTCAAAATGAGCATATATTTTTCAAAAAACAATAAAAAATTTTCAGTTTCAACATTTTGATATGTTGTCTTTTGTACTATTCTCAATGCAATATAGGGTTTCCATGATTTGCAAATTATTGCATTCTGATTTTACTGATGTTTTACAGAGTGTCCCAACTTTTTTGGAATTGGGGTTGTATTTTGAACTTTGGTTAGAGCATGCACTTGTATTTTGAATGACGAATACATGCTACCGGATGTGTTGGCAGCTTTTCTGACTCAAATAAGCTAAAACTCTACAGATTTAACCGTGCACTGTTTTAAAGCAAGGAGATGAGAGTCAGACACGCTGATGTTAACATTCCCTAACTAAGCTAAAGTTTGATGAATGCTAATTATCGGGGGGAGAGAATCATCCAGCAATACTCCTGCTGTGACAACCCCTCTTAAAACTAGAGGGCACCTTTTACAAATACCATGCAACTATCTGAGAAAATTATTACTAAAACTTTGACTACAATTAGACTAAAATTAAAATTGAGTTCCACTGATTAAATCTTGACAAAAAAAAGACTAAATTGTAACTAATTTTCAGGACACGACTAAGACTAAAAGTAAATTTAAAATTCTTTAAATTAAAAATGAACACTGCTACACTGAACTAAATCAACATTAGCTCCCAAACACTTATGACAAATAAATATCACTTGTACAAATCCAAAATATTTTATATAAAACCCATTTGGGGACGGAACTGACTTTTTAAAGTTGTGTAGTTTTGTAGCTTTCCGTTTAGAGACCAAAACACAAGGGACAGATATTTATCAGAGGTCTGATTCACAGCACAGCTTTGCCATGTCAGACATAAAGCCTTTCATGAGAAACCTTTCCTTTGCCTAAATTCTGATGAAAAGCCTTGCCTGCATTTTCCTATAGTTACTAAATTCATCTTAGAGCTTGTCGGCTGTTTTGTGACTCAAAATACAGTCAAGAACCTTTAATTCAGTCTTCATGAGTCTTAATAATATTGGCATGAGCCATCATTCTCGTTTCTGTACACCTCATTTAAAGCCATAGATTGATTGATTGATTGATTGATTGATTGATTGATTGATTGATTGATTTAGTAAAGAAAATGTAAATGTGGTATTTTTCTACAGGTATACAGAAGCATGCAGTGTGAAGAATACATCGATGCCAAAAGAGAGACGCATGTGAATTGGATGAGGTGAGCAGTACACCAGCTGTTGGGTCATTTTAGTGATTTGATTATACAGCTCCTCATTTGTTGGAAGAGCTTTATCTTCATGTCACTGATATCTCCGCCATGCTTTCTCCAAGTCTGCAACTCTGATCTGATTTTTACCTTTTCTGGAATGTTGCCTCACTCTTTTAGGTATGTGAATTGTGCCCGTAATGATGATGAACAGAATCTTGTGGCATTTCAGTATCGAGGGGCGATTCTGTATCGTTGCTGTCGACCCATTAACCCAGGACAGGAGCTCTTGGTGTGGTATGAAGAGGAGTACACCAAAGAACTCAGTCCTGCACCTACAGGAACAACCAGACAACAAGGTGTTACTTTTGTCTAAGAGGTTATAGAGGTTATTTTCTGTATTGTCTAGTGACACATTTCTGAGCCTACCAATATTTCTGGGATGAAAGCTGTTGTACAATGCAGTCTGCAATAACTAGAGCATTCCCCAGAGAACTCATTTTGGCCTGTTCCACCAACCAGGTAGGTTTTCTCGATCATATGACCGTGACCAACCAGAGAGGGTGAAGTCTATCAGCTTCCTTTTGAGACATGTGAAGTCACCCCACTGCACATCCTGCTATTGCAAAACTGACTATATAGTAAACCACAAAATACTGTTAGTTTTATTCATCATGCACAATTGAACCAAAAGTAGTGTAAAATGCATGCCCTGTGGATCCCGAGTGGCACAGCAGGAAAGTGTTGCCCCATCATCCAGATCTTGCCACTTTTGAATCTTGATGATGCCACAATCATCTGTGGTTGGGAGCCTAAGAGAGCAAAATTGTCTGGGCTCTCTGGGAGGGATGACTTGCTGCATCTTCCCTGCCCTGTCAGTTACACTGGCCAGTCATGGGTGTGTGAGAGTACATTTTAATAGGAATTGAGTGGATTGGGCTTTCATCGGAGTGTGCTTTCTCCCCCCTGACATTGTATGAGTAAAATATGTGGTTGACTGGTATTACTTGTCTCAGAGGAAGCACGTGATGGCCCTCCCTGGTTGGTAGCTGTTATGTGATACTGGAGAGCAGTCTGATGGGTGGGAATTGGCCGTGGCTAAATTAGGGAGAAAATTGGGGAGAAGTCAGGGGGGAAAAATGCCCTGTCACAGTAAATGCACAATATCGGATAATGCTGTCAGACCTCTCCATATTACAGAAACTGAGGGGAACAGGACACATTATAAACTGACACTAGGCCACAGCCCTGCTGCCACATGCCCCCACCACCTAACTCAGGCCGGGGAGCCATCTGGCCTGCAGCGAACCCCCCGGATGGGATAGGAAGTCTACTACCACCATCTGCGCCCCCAGCCTGTGGACCACCTTGAATTTAAACGGCTGGAGGGCGAGATACCAACAGGTGATCCACGCATTGGCATCCTTCATGCAGTGGAGCCACTGGAAGGGCGCATGGTCAGAGAAGAGGGTGAAAGGGTGCCCCAGCAGGTAGTATCGGAGGGTGAGGACTGCCTACTTGATGGCCAGGCACTCCTTTTCTATGGTGCCATACTTTCCCGCATTGAGGGCTTGTGGCTGATGTACAGCATGGGACATTCCTTGCCCTCCACCTCCTAGAACTAAATGGCCCCCAGCCCTCTGTCCAATGTATCTGTCTGCAAATTAAAAGGGAGAGAGAAGTCAGGGGAGTGTAAAAGTGGCCCCCCACACAGTGCAGCTTTTACCTTGGTGAAAGCCTATTGGCATTGCTCCATCCACTAGATCAGATCTGGTGCTCCCTTTTTAGTGAGCTCAGTTAGCGGGTTGGTGACGTCCAAATAATTGGGTATGAACTTATGATAGTAGCCAGCCAGCCCCAGGAACTGTCTCACCCCCTTTTTGGTCTTGGGCCTCGGGCAGGCCGCAATTGCTGCAGTCTTGTTAATTCGGGGACGCACCTGCCCATGACCCAAGTGGAAACCCAGATACTGTACTTCCACCCGCCCAATTGCACACGTTTTCAGGTTAGCTGTGAGCCCCACACACCTCAGCGACTCTAGGGCCCTAAGGTGTTCAAGGTGCCATGGCCAATCATTGCTGTATATAAGGTCATCGAGGTATGCTGCCACATACGTGGTATGGAGATGGAAGATCTTGTCCATGAGCCACTGGAATCTAGCGGGAGCCCCAAATAACCCAGAAGGAAGCATGACAAACTGGTGTAATCCAAATGGTGTGGAAAAGGCTGTTTTCTCTCAGGATAGAGGAGTCAAGGGGATCTGCCAATATCCCTTTATTAAATCCAATGTCAAATAAAAGCGAGCAGCACCTAACTAATCAAGCAACTCCTCAATGCGTGACATTGGGTATGTGTTGAATTTAGACACTGCATTGACCTTTTAATAGTCTACACGGAACCGGACCGACCTGTCGGTCTTGGGTACCAGGACCATCGGGCTGCTCCAGTCACTGTAGGACTCCTTGAGCATGGCCTTGAGTTGATCCCAAACCAACTTTTTTTAAAAATTGTATATATATATATATATATATAATATTTTGGTGTTTGGGTAAGGGCAGCTACGCACCACCACCCCTGGGGGCATCTCACTGTGATGTTTTGTGAGGTGGGTGTGGCCAGGAAGGGGCGAGAACACGTCAGAAAACTCTTTTTGCAACTTGGCAACCTCTGTGAGAGGTTGTCTCCACAAGGGACTGGGTTGGTTTCGTTGTTTTTACCTCCGACCCCAGCTCCGCCTTCTCCAGAACTACTGATGCCAACACCACAGGGACCCCCTCTTTCCATTGATTTAAGAGGTTGAGGTGGTATATTTGCAGAGCCCTGTCCCTATCCATTTGCTTCACCTCATAGTCGACATCCCCGATTTGCTGTGTGACCTCGAAGGGCCCTTGCCACTTGGTGACTAATTTGGAGCTCGACGTGGGTAATAACACGAGTCCTTTGTCTCCCAGAGTGAACTCCCTAAGGCACGCACCTCTGTTTTACAGCCGGGCTTGACGTTCTTGTGCCTGCCATAAATTCTCCTGGGTTAAGTGTGTGAGGGTGTGGAGCTTTGTGTGCAAGTCGAGAATGTATTGAATTTCATTCTTGCTAGTTGAAGGTCCCTCCTCCCAATTTTCCTGCAGCACATTCAAAATATCGCACGCCTTTCGCCCATATAATTCAAACGGTGAATACCCCATGGAAGCTTGTGGGACTTCTCGTACTGTGAATAAGAGGGGCTCGAGCCATTTATCCCAATTATGTGCATCTTTGTTTACAAACTTCTGAATTAGATTTTTAAGGGTTTAATTAAGTTGCTGTAATAATCGTCCATTTGTGGGTGATGGATGCTTGTGTGGATAGATTTAATTCCCAAGAACTCGTATAGCTCGCGAAGTGCGCGTGACATAAATGTAGTGCCTTGGTCACGTCAGGATTTCTTTTCGAATCCCAACCCGGGAGAGTGCTTCTGCAACACTGCATGTGGAGATATTGCGGAGTGGCACTGCTTCCAGATATCGCGTTGCATAGTCCACCAGAACTAAAATAAAATGATATCCTCGTGCTGACTGATCGAATGGACTGACGAAATCCACACTAATTCTCTTCAAGGGGGTCTTGATTAGAGGGAGTGGGCACAAAGGCGCTTTTGAAATGGCCTCGGGATTTACTAATTGGCATTCACGGCATGCTGCACACCACCAACGAATGTCCCCGCAACTCTCTGGCCAGTAGAACCGGGCCATCATTTGGGCTAGTGTTTTATCCTATCCTAGGTGTCTGGCCATGGGATTAAAGTGAGCCGCATGGAACACGAGTTCCCTAAGGCTCTTGGGGATTAACAATGGTGCTATCTCTTCACCGGTTTGAGTGTCCTGGATCACTCGATTCAGCCTATCCTTAATAATAGTGAAATACTGGAAGGAGGGTGTCACATTTGGCTGAAGAGCTTGACCATCACTTACGCTCACTTGAGGCCCCTGGCGATGCGAGAAGATGCCGGAACGCCTGGCGATCTTCCTGCTGGGCCAGCATCAAGGCTTCAAAGCATTGCTCTTGCTCCTTCCGGAGAGCGGTCAGTGCTTGATGCTGGTTCTGCTGGGTGGTAGCAAGGGCATGGATGAGATCCTTAAATGGGGAGGACCCCATGTGGTAGTTCCCTTCCATACTCCCAGCACCACTGTAATATGTCCTTGATGTGAGTGGAGTATAGAAGCATGGCAGGCGGGAGCTGATGTTCTCTCACACTTTATTTTTACTATTTTCATTGCTTTTCAGCTTCATTCACTCACTCATTGCTCATACACAGACACACACATGTTCTGGTTGGGAGGAGTCCCTTCTCTTCACTTTCTCCCTCCTTTTCTAACCTCCATCACTGCAACAAACACATACATTTAATTGACAACAGGTGCATTGACTTTGCCACTCACCATCCCTAGCCCCACCTTCTATTCACAAACTAATGCTAGGCCATGCCCCCACAGCCACAAATACCTTCAGTGCAATACAACCAGCTGGCTGGAGAGAAGTTAGTTGAACACACACATGCAGCATGCCTGAACCAAGCGAAGTTGTTAATTAGCTAATGCAGATGTCAGTCAAACCCATCAAGCATTATACAAATCAATTGGAACATATTTGTTTATTTCAGGAGCATATGTGATGGTTATATTATCAAGCAATTTAACAAGCAATAAAATTTTTTAGTATTTTTATGGAATTCAGTAATTCCACAAGAGTCATACCATGGAGAACTTTTCTTTTTAATTATGTTTATTTTTAGCTCCTTAAACTCTTGTAGCTGAAGAACTTCAACATGCTAAGGGACAAATAGCATCCGATGAATGAATAATTAAACACATGGAGGTTTGGCTGCTTTATTACTACAAACCACACCGTGGCATTCTTCAAATACTGCAGTAAGGAAATTCCTATACTACTGCAGAACTACTTGAATGCCATTTGAACCATTGCAATGTGTCTTTTATTTATTTATTTATTTATTTATTTTTAAATACGCCTATATTTTTTAATTTTTTTATTTTTAAATTGAATTACTACTCTTATGTCTTGGATGTAAATAAGGCTAGGCTTGCCATTACCTAGACTTAACATTAGATCAAACAGAAACCAACAACTCCCTGTTGGTCGCTCAGACCCACGTGGCTATGGCCAATGCTGTGCATAGCTGCTGTTCCAGTACCTTATTTAATCTACAGTACCAGTACTCCTAGTTAGAGGCTGCTATATCTTAGTCCTCAAACTTTTTTTTTAGTCTCAGTCATCATTCATGTAGAATCTTGAATGTTTGAGATTCAGTAAAAATGCTCCCTTACATTGAGTTAGTGTTACATTTTATAATCTTGTTGCATTTCATGTTCAATTTCAGATATTTTTATCCTTTCACTTCTCCAGAAATAAAGAACACTCTGCTGCAAGTCTTTTCCTGCTCCACATGCCCTCGTTCTTATACATCTCAAATTTACCTCAACAAACACATCCAGAGATGCCACTATGAAGAGTATGTGAGACTGCGGGAATCAGGAGAGATTAAATATGAACTTCAGATCCCCTCTGAAGACTCCAGTAGTCAGCCAACATCATCTGATCCTCTCAGTTCTGACCCTTCTCATAATGATACACAGAAGGAAATTCACCACTGTTCAGACTGTGGAAAGAGTTTTGGTCATCAGAATGCACTCAAGACGCACCAGTGCAGTCACACAGGAGAGAAGCCGTATAACTGCTCACAGTGTGGGAAGAGTTTTACTCATCGGAGTAATCTCCAACGACACCAGCGCATTCACACAGGAGAGAAGCTGCATCACTGCTCACAGTGTGGGAAGTGTTTTACTCGTCAGAGTGATCTCCAAATACACCAGCGCAGTCACACAGGAGAGAAGCCGTATCACTGCTCACAGTGTGGGAAGAGTTTTACTCATCAGAGTAATCTCCATCGACACCAGCGCATTCACACAGGAGAGAAGCTGCATCACTGCTCACAGTGTGGGAAATGTTTTACTTATCGGCGTAATCTCCAACGACACCAGCGCATTCATACAGGAGAGAAGCCGTATCACTGCTCACAGTGTGGGAAGAGTTTTACTCAGCAGAGTAATCTCCAAAAACACCAGCGCATTCACACAGGAGAGAAGCCGCATCACTGCACACAGTGTGGGAAGAGTTTTACTCAGCAGAGTGATCTCCAACGACACCAGCGCATTCACACAGGAGAGAAGCCGTATAACTGCACACAGTGTGGGAAGAGTTTTACTCATCGGAGTAATCTCCAAAAACACCAGCGCATTCACACAGGAGAGAAGCCGTTTCACTGATCGCAGTGTGGAAAGATGTTTACTTATTCAGTTACATTTAAAATCTACAAGTGCACTAACTTGGAGACATTGCATGATTAAATTTGTCAAGTAAATATGGTTGTTATTACAGTTTTGGCTGAAAATGACCTGTACTTTTGAACTTTGTTTATATGACCGTTTTAAAATGTGTAACCTTATCGTGATGTTTAAAACAAGACTATTAATGTTTTCTTTTGATCTTAAGTAGTCCTTAATTACCGCCATACAAGGAACCATTAAACTGCAACACTATTATCAGTGTAATACTGCAGGATTAGACTAATTGTTAATTGAATTATTACTGATCAAGAGTTTTAATGTACAACCCTGATTCCAAAAAAGTTGGGACAAAGTACAAATTGTAAATAAAAACGGAATGCAATGATGTGGAAGTTTCAAAATTCCATATTTTATTCAGAATAGAACGTAGATGACATATAAAATTTTTAAACTGAGAAAATTTATCATTTAAAGCAGGGGTATTCAATTAAAAGTCACTGAGGTCCAGTTATTAAATTTTGTCCAAGTGGAAGGTCCGAACCGAAGTCCAGCTTGTGTCTTATAGCCTTCCCCTATGTCCACATTTTCATATGGTTTCAACAATATTTATTGTTCATTTCCAATGCAGGAAATGAACTGAGTGCACAACTATCTCTTTTACCATAAATAAAAGTAGTCCCAGGAAAATAAATTCAAGGCCTTTATTTCCGATTAAAGAAAACAGAAACCTCAGAATAAAGTAAATAAAGTGCAAACAGAGTGGAATAACTCCTTTTTCTCTTAAATTAAAGAGGTCCCAACCTGAAGAATTGAAGGCCTACACTTCAAGTAAAAAAGTCAACTCAGAAAATATTAACTAAAAAGTGCAAACAGAGCACTGACTTAACATTTTCTCTTTTTTGTTCTTAAAATAAGGAGGTCCCAGCCTAAAAAAATGAGGGCCTACTTTTCAAGAAAAAAAAGTCCACATCTTCAGAAAACAAGTGGCTTTTTGGGGGGGGAAATGCAAACAGAAAATTTTTCTTTGAACTTTTCTCTTTTAATTCTTCTTTTACTGTTCTTAATGAGAAAAACGGGCATGTGGCTGACCTGCCAGTAATTTAAATCTTGGTTGGAGTGCCATTCTCATGCAGATATGTAGGTGTTCATTGTTGAGCCTAGAATGGTACTTGGTTTTGACAATGTTCATAGTGGAAAAAGCTGACTCACAGCTGTAAGTTGATCCAAACATAGTCAAGGTGTGCAGTGCTACTTTGATTAGACCAGGGAACACACTCCAATGTGTTTATGTTGCCCCAAAATCCACGCTACTTTTAAGGAACATTCGTTTGCACGTTGCTGGGCTGTAAATGTATGTGTAATGAGTCGGGTAGACCTGTTATATTGTGCTTGCAGATCGGTTATTTTGCGTGCCCTCAGCTCGGACTTCAGGGGACAACTTTGCTCAAAAGAGCTGTGCTTTGTTTCGTAGTGGCGCTTCACATTGCCGCTTTTAATTAATGCCACGTTTTCGAAGCATATGAGGCACACTGGTTTTGAACTGCTCGCCGGAAGAATGAACATATATTTCTCCATCCATTCATCTTTTAAACAACGATTTTCCTTGTCTACTTTCCGCCGCCTTTTGGAGCAAGCCATGTTGTCTCGGTCGGTTGTCTCTTAACTTAACTCTCTTCCTCTCTGCTTGTTGCACTGCTGTGGCGTGCTGGGCAAACTAACGATTTTATTGGCTCAACTGAGTGAAGCTATTGTCATATTAACTGGAGTAGCAGCGCCTGCTGTCAATAGCCACGACCGTCCAAAATAATGCTTCATGAAAATTACTTAATCTCGTGAATTTACCATTGGTCACGGGTCCGGACAGAACCATCACTGGGCCCGGATCCGGACCGAGGTCCGCCATTTGGTGATGCCTGATTTAAAGAGAAAAATTAGGTGATTTTTAAATTTCATGACAACAACACATTTCAAAAAAGTTGGGACAAGGCCATGTTTACCACTGTGAGACATCCCCTTTTCTCTTTACAACAGTCTGTAAACGTCTGGGGACTGATGAGACAAGTTGCTCAAGTTTAGGGATAGGAATGTTAACCCATTCTTGTCTAATGTAGGATTCTCGTTGCTCAACTGTTTTAGGTCTTTTTTGTCATATCTTCTGTTTTATGATGCGCCAAATGTTTTCTATGGGTGAAAGATCTGGACTGCAGGCTGGCCAGTTCAGTACTCGGACCCTTCTTCTACGCAGCCATGATGCTGTAATTGATGCAGTATGTGGTTTGGCATTGTCATGTTGGAAAACACAAGGTCTTCCCTGAAAGAGACGTCGTCTGGATGGGAGCATATGTTGCTCTAGAACCTGGATATACCTTTCAGCATTGATGGTGTCTTTCCAGATGTGTAAGCTGCCCATGCCACATGCACTAATGCAACCCCATACCATCAGAGATGCAGGCTTCTGAACTGAGCGCTGATAACAACTTGGGTCGTCCTTCTCCTCTTTAGTCCGAATGACACGGCATCCCTGATTTCCATAAAGAACTTCAAATTTTGATTCGTCTGACCACAGAATAGTTTTCCACTTTGCCACAGTCCATTTTAAATGAGCCTTGGCCCAGAGAAGACGTCTGCACTTCTGGATCGTGTTTAGATACGGCTTCTTCTTTGAACTATAGAGTTTTAGCTGGCAATGGCGGCTGGCACGGTGAATTGTGTTCACAGATAATGTTCTCTGGAAATATTCCTGAGCCCATTTTGTGATTTCCAATCATGAAAGCATGCCTGTATGTGATGCAGTGCCGTCTAAGGGCCCGAAGATCACGGGCACCCAGTATGGTTTTCCGGCCTTGACCCTTACGCATAGAGATTCTTCCAGATTCTCTGAATCTTTTGATGATATTATGCACTGTAGATGATGATATGTTCAAACTCTTAGCAATTTTACACTGTCGAACTCCTTTCTGATATTGCTCCACTATTTGTCGGCGCAGAATTAGGGGGATTGATGATCCTCTTCCCATCTTTACTTCTGAGAGCCGCTGCCACTCCAAGATGCTCTTTTTATACCCAGTCATGTTAATGATCTATTGCCAATTGACCTAATGAGTTGCAATTTGGTCCTCCAGCTGTTCCTTTTTTGTACCTTTAACTTTTCCAGCCTCTTATTGCCCCTGTCCCAACTTTTTTGAGATGTGTTGCTGTCATGAAATTTCAAATGAGCCAATATTTGGCATGAAATTTCAAAATGTCTCACTTTCGACATTTGATATGTTGTCTATTTTCTACTGTGAATACAATATCAGTTTTTGAGATTTGTAAATTATTGCATTCTGTTTTTATTTACAATTTGTACTTTGTCCCAACGGCACGGTGGTGTAGTGGTTAGCGCTGTCGCCTCACAGCAAGAAGGTCCGGGTTCGAGCCCCGTGGCCGGCGAGGGCCTTTCTGTGTGGAGTTTGCATGTTCTCCCCGTGTCCGTGTGGGTTTCCTCCGGGTGCTCCGGTTTCCCCCACAGTCCAAAGACATGCAGGTTAGGTTAACTGGTGGCTCTAAATTGACCGTAGGTGTGAGTGTGAATGGTTGTCTGTGTCTATGTGTCAGCTCTGTAATGACCTGGCGACTTGTCCAGGGTGTACCCCGCCTTTCGCCCGTAGTCAGCTGAGATAGGCTCCACCTTGCCTGCGACCCTGTAGAACAGGATAAAGCGGCTAGAGATAATGAGATGAGATGAGACTTTGTCCCAACTTTTTTGGAATCGGGGTTGTACTATGTTTAACAGAACTGTGGATCAAACCAAATGGGTACGGAGCACTTAAACGAAACTCGTCCAGCTATATGCATCCGCCTCATCTCACTGGTAGAGGAGAAGGCATCACAGTTATTTATAATGATAATCTAGGAATCGTACAAAAACCTGAACAAAAATTCACCAAGTTTGAAGTTCTTTATCTTAACATATGTAGCCAAAATATAAGTCTACCCAGTCAATTCAGCTAATTATTATTTACAGACCTGTGGTTTTATATTCTGAAGATCTTTCTGAATTTGTGGATTTCATCTCAAACCTGGTTCTTTATTTCGACAACAAATTAATTGTTAGAGACATTATTCATTTTGATTATCTGTCAGACTCTGAGAATAGCATTCATGTCCATTCTAGATTCAGTAGGCATTAATGAGTGTCACAGGACCTAACCCTATTTTTGTTCGGGTTTTTGTATGATTCCTAGTGGTCACACTCTCGATCTAGTACTTGCATTTGTATTAAATATAGAAAATATAGTCATGCTTCCACAGCCTGAAGCTCCCTCAGACCATTGCCTCATCTCTTTTGAAATGTCTTAACGATAATATATGCACCTTGCATGCCATCACATCAAAAGTACATTCACATCAACTACTGCATAAAGTTTTATCAGCAGTCTCCCAGAGTTATCAACTTTGTCCCCACAGAACTTGATCAGACAACTGAATGCTTACAGTCAACATTCTGCTTTACTTTAGATAAATGTAGCTCCACTTAAAAGAAAATAATTCAGGAGAAAAGAAAAAAACTAGCACCCTGGTCACGCATGCATCCATCATTTGTAGCCAATTATCTTATACAGGGTTGCAGGAGCCTATCGCAGCTGACTCTGGGCAGGAGGCAGGGTACACCCTGGACAAGTCACCAGCTCATTGCAGGGCTGACACATAGAGACAAGCAACCATTCACACTCAATTTAGAGCCACCAGTTAGCCTAACCTGCATGTCTTTGGGGGAAACCCAGGGAGAAAATGCAAACTCCACACAAAAAGGCTCTTGCCAGCCTTGAACCCAGGACCTTCTTGCTGTGAGACAACAGTGCTAACCACGGTGCCACCCACACATGCACCTTAAAACATAAAATTAGAAAATGGTGTCAAACAAAATTGATAGTATTCCAATTAGCATGGAAGGAGACCTTCTGGCACTATATAGACAAACTTTTAATGCTGGGTAGGGCCATGCCAAATGACCAGATGGTGGTTGCAGCACCAGATTTATTTTCTTTGTGAGAGCTTATGGTAATAGATACTGGTGAAATATGAACTGATAAAAAATTCCGGGGCCCTATTCTGTGTATTTCATGAACTAGGTCATTTTTAAAATTACTGAAATTAGACCAGAATGCACCCCCTAAATCCTTGCCAGATATTTTGGGGGTTTTAAATGCATTTTTCTCAGCTTCTAGGCTACACAGAGGTTTGAAATTTGGTAAATTAACTCTATATATTGCTAATCTGGAAGGAAAACATAGATCCTTCTCTCTAGAAAATCCTGGCCATAGGTACTTCCTAAAAATGCTAAAATTTAAGAAAAACGCACTCGTGAGTGGAGTTTAGAGCCCTAAAAAAATACTAGAAAACAAATGTATTCATCTATCACTACCTAGTCTTATTATAAACCAGCTTGCCTGGTCACTTATATAATGGGAGCTCTCTCGATAGAGTATTTACAGAAATATGGCAGATTCAATTGCATACCCCACAAAAAGTATCATATCTTTAAGACCCTGAATTGAAATGAAGCACAGGTCTGCAACTTGGCAAATAGTTTCATTAATTCAGTCACTACAAACATGTGAAGTGTCATCTTGTTATTTGTGCATCATTCTCTTTTTTCAATCCCAAATCATCCATTTTTAATGCCCTTGAATTTGTTTTTGCTGTTACATGTACACTGCAGTTCACAAATAACTATATACTTGACCATGAAAAAGTAATTTAAGATCACAGATGCAGCACTCTCCTATTCATATTTTTGTCATGACTGATATTGGGTGTATTGTCTGTTTCCAGTTGCATTTCTGACAGAGACTATATCAGTATTTATAATTTTCCATAGATCATGTATACACCAGTATTTTAAAATACATGTATACAATTTATATCACTTTTTATTTGATGATCTTTCCTTTCTGTTTTCATCTAAATACACAAACAACACATTCGAGGGCATTAAAAATGGATGATTTGTGATTGAAAAAAGAGAATGATGCACAAATAACAAGACACTACATACAATGTGTTTCATTTTCATTCAGGGTCTTCAAGATACGATACTTTTTGTGGGGTATGTAATTGAATCTGCCATATTTCTGTAAATATTCTAATCAGAGAGCTCCCATTATATAAGTGACCAGGCAATCTAGTTTATAATAAGACCAGGTAGTGATAGGAGATGAATACATTTGTTTTCTAGTATTTTTAGGGCCCTAAACCCCATTCACGAGTGCGTTTTTCTTAATTTTTAGGAAGTATCTATGGCCAGGATTTTCTAGATAGATGGCTCTATGTTTTCCTACCAGATTAGCAACATGGAGAGAATTAATTTACCAAATTTCAAACCTCTGTGTAGCCTAGAAGCTGAGAAAAATGCATTTAAAATCCCAAAAATCCCTGGCGAGGATTTAGGGGGTACATTTTGTTCTAATTTAGTAATTTTTCAAAATGGCATAAATAAAAAAACTCTGGGTCTAGAAAACTGAAATTTTGAAAACTAATTTAGATTTAAATATATTTTCATCAGTAACTTCCACCATTAAAATAAAAATATTGCTGCAACCAATTTTCTATATATTGGGTCTTTTTTGCTTGGACTTACCCTGCTGCTAGATCAACAATTCTCCACCCAAATAGAAGATAAAAAAAATTAAGATTATTTTTGTTATGTAATATGTTAGCAAAATGAATTAGGAATAAGACCACCACAGAAACTGGTGATTTTATATGCACATAGGTAGTCATGAACACACACACCTTAAGTAATCACAAATGTCTTCTGATTCATACATCCTCACATACACTGATTTCTTTTTATGCTGATTGAATATTAATTAAAAGCTGAGTATGTTAATTTTCAGCAAAGAATAAATGAAATTAATTATATTAAAAGTAATAATAAATTGGTTTATGAATGATCATAATTACAGTAAAATACAGCAAAGACATTTAGATAGTTTATACTGTGAAGGTTATTTTCTGTTAAATCACAGGCCTATTCAAAAATTGTAATCTTATGATGCAGGAGACTGGCCAAGGCCACGAGTGTTGTGCTGGCTTCCACCTGCGGCCTGTATTAGTCTTTAACCTGATTTAACCCCAGTCATTTTAAATCATGTATTGTACACTCTGAATGCTGTGTACCACCTCTTATCATGTGTTTTGATTCTTTCTGAATGGACCATTCATACTGGAAAATTTGTCTCAGTTGATGCAAAATATGAAAGGTGTGAGATGTACTGCCCAATAGAAAATGTTGAAGTGGTATGACGGGACATGTTAACCAATGAAATTATTTGTATACACTGGGTTTTTTTTCTTTGAGACAGTATAAAATGAGAACTTAGTAATTTTGACTTGGTTCATTCTGCAGACCGAACACAATTTTTATTATTTGATTTAATAAAAATTTAAACCTTTCTGCAACCTCTTGGACTTTGAATCATTTTTTGCTTGGAGAGTTAGTGTTTCCACTATAGATAGATAGATAGATAGATAGATAGATAGATAGATAGATAGATAGATAGATAGATAGATATGCACTCAAACTTTTATAAGTTTTATAAGTGCTTCAATAAATGTTCAAAAGTAGAATATGTCATGCAATTAGGACAAAAGGGGCTAGTAGAGGGTCACTGGTAAAAAAAAAAAAAATAATTCAAGGAGGATATATTGTGAAATTAAATTATGGACAATTCCATGTGCAAGCTTGGAATTGAATCAATGAACTTTGGGTGGAAAGACAGCCATTTTAACCACGGAGGTAAACAGCCCTGTTAAGAACTAGTTTACTAGGTGCTAGAAAAGGTATAATGTTACTCCTAAGTGGCAAAAAAGAAGGAAGAAGAGTGGTTTCCAACTCTACAGGAAAAAGTGGTTATACATTGTAATTATGTTTTTATTTTCTTTCTTGTTCAGTCCATTTGGAAAAATTGCATAGACCAGGTTGGGGGTATCCAGATTGAGTTTATTGGAGGGGGCCGAAAGGTGAGTGTGTGGATAAGTGACAAATTGTAGGGGTTGGAAATGTATTGCTTCTATTGGGTTGGGAGGAGAGGTGCCAGGTGAAAGAGGTATGAACTACTGTAGAAGATGTTTGAAGTTTTTGTTATGTTTGTAGGTGGATATGAGAGTGTGGTTATGGAAAGTTTGGTGTTCTGTAGAGAAGTGGCTGAAGTTCTAAGTTGTTTATGTAGGAATGGTATATCTTGAGAGAATGGTGACGAGGGGCATCAGAGGGGGTTTGGGAAGGTGTATTGGTGAGTGAGTGAGTGGGAACGAACCTTGCCAGTGTTTGATTTTTAATGCAGTGGAGGAAGTATTTGGAATAATGTCTGGTGTGTAGAGATTTGAAAAGTATGGAAATGGCGTAGTGAAAGTCATCTGAAAAGGAGCCGATACAATGGAACTGGATGATTTGTGATTTAATAATTCCTTTAATGTATGTTTGGATGGTTACTGTATTTATGAACAAGGCAATGTGTATTGATGGGTTTGAAGAAAACTTTAGTGCTACATTTCTTGTGAGTTGGGGAAATGGGTGTGAAGAAAACTGTTGTGTCTAAGAAATTGACCAATTCAGGCTGGATGGTGGCTTTAAGTTGAACAGAAGGATGGTGAGAGTTGAGAATGCCTAAAAAGTTATAGAAATCCAGGAGGAAATATGGCCAAGCTCCAATAATGTAATCTAGGAAACAAAAAAAGAAAGTGGGTTGTAGTGGGCATTTGGATAAGGCAGCTTGTTCCCAGCCCTGCGATGACCTGGCGACTTGTCCAGGGTGTACCCTGCCTTTCGCCCGTAGTCAGCTGGGATAGGCTCCAGCTTGCCTGCGACCCTGTAGAAGGATAAAGCGGCTACAGATAATGAGATGAGATGAGATGAGCTTGTTCCCAGCCCTGCGATGACCTGGCGACTTGTCCAGGGTGTACCCTGCCTTTCGCCCGTAGTCAGCTGGGATAGGCTCCAGCTTGCCTGCGACCCTATTCCAGGTTCTAAGAACAGGATAAAGCGGCTAGAGATAATGAGATGAGATGAAAGAGTACATGATCTGGTCTGGTGGGGTCTGGCTATTTATGGAATGTGTTGCTTAGGGCTTGTAGGCCCATGGGTGTATGAATGTTGGTGTATGCTGTCTACATCAAGGGTGAAGAGGAGAGTGTGGATGGGGGCTGCCATGGGTTGGATTCTGTCCAGGAAGTTGTAGGTGTCTTTAATGCAGGAAGGGTGTTTGGTGGAGAGGGGGGATGAGATAGTGACCAGTGAATATTGATACGTTGTAGGTGGTACTATTACAGCCAGAAACAATAAGTCTTCCAGGGGGAACTACAGGGGGAAGAGTCCATGTTTCTGGGGGTTTATGAATTTTAGAAAGGAGGTAAAACAGGTGTGGGATGGGTTGATGTGGGCCAAATAGGAATATTATCTATCTTGAATTCAGGGCTCTAACTAGGCCTTTTCAGCGTATCAGGCCAATACGCAATGTTTCCTTACCACTATGCCCACAACATTGCTGAGACGGCTGTAAAAGTTGCCGCCACACTAATAAAAAGACTTGTCAATGATGAAAATGTGGACTTTTGTTTAATTTTCTCTTGTTATCCCCACACAGTGGCAACAGCGCACCGCCATGCGAATGTTTTACATTTGGACATGCTCGACTCCCCATCCACGTAAGCGCCCAGTGCATAGGTGCCGGAGTAGTTCTATGTGGAGATTGTCACTGATCATGCTAGTCCAGTTTATCTTCTTCCTTATGCTGTGTTTGCTGTAAAGTGCCATCCATGTTAAGAGACACTTGCACGCCCTGCACGTAATATCTGCCAGTCCCGGGAAATTTTTTTTTTTACATTGTGTTGTAATTGAATGGCTGAAGCTGAAAATAAAGCTGACATTTGGTGAACATCAACTGGTTGTTTTATTTTTATTCCATAAATAGATTAGATTAGATTAGATTAGATTAGATTAGATTAGATTAGATTAGATTAGATTAGATTAGATTAGATTAGATTAGATTAGATTAGATTAGATTAGATTAGATTAGATTAGATTAGATAAAACCTTAGTGATCCCTTTGGGAGGGTTCCCTCAGGGAAATTAAGATTCCAGCAGCATCATTACAGATAAACAGAGAAAAGAAATAGAGGAAAACTTCTAGATAAATTAAAATAAATTAAGTATTTACATATACAAATATAAAAAGAATAAGATATGGCGAAGGGGGGGCAGCAGGAAAGATATTGCACTTTATATTGCACAATGTCTGTTATTGCTTATTGTTAGGCTTGGCTACTGCTCCTTCCCGTCCTCTGTCCTCCTGTTACCCCTCCTCCGCCCCAGAGAGGAGTTGTACAGTCTGATGGCGTGAGGGACAAAGGAGTTTTTGAGTCTGTTCATCCTGCACTTGGGAAGGCGCATTCTGTCACTGAACAGGCTCCTCTGGTTGCTAATGATGGTGTGCAGAGGGTGACTGGCATCGTCCATGATGTTCAATAGTTTGTCCATAGACCCCTTCTCTGCCACCGTCACCAGAGAGTCCAGCTTCATGCTGACCACAGAACCGGCCCGCCTGATCAGTTTGTCCAGCCTGGATGTGTCCTTCTTGGATGTGCTGCCCCCCCAGCACACCACAGTGTAAAACAGGACACTGGTGACCACAGGCTGATAGAACATCCACAGGAGTTTCCTGCAGATGTTAAAGGACCGCAGCCTCCTCAGGAAGTATAGCCTGCTCTGTCCCTTCCTGTATAAGTGATTGGTGTTGCAAGTCCAGTCCAGCTTGCTGTCCAGCCACAGCCTGAGGCACTTGTAGAAATCCACAGTCTCCACCTCGACTCCCTCGATCAGAACTGGTCGTGACCTTGGTCTGGACCTCCCAAAGTCAGTGACCAGCTCCTTGGTCTTCGAGGTGTTGAGCTGCAGACGGTTACTGTTGCACCACACAGCAAAGTCCCTCACCAGTCTCCTATACTCCTCCTCTCTGTCGTCACTGATACACCCAACAATGGCTATGTCATCGGCAAACTTCTGAATGTGACACAGCTCCGAGTTGTAGCAGAAGTCCACAGTGTACAGGGTGAAGAGAAGAGGGGCCGGTACCATGCCCTGGGGTGCTCTGGTGCTGCTAATCACAGTGACAGTTGTGATGTCCTTCAGCCTGACATACTGCGGCCTGTCAATGAGGTAGCTGGAGATCCAGGTGACCAGGCAGGGGTCCACTCACATCCTGTTCAGTTTGTCCTGAAGCAGTAGGGGCTGGATGGTGTTGAAGGCACTCGAGAAATCCAAGAAGAGGATCCTCACTGTGCCATTTCCCTTATCCAGATGCGAGTGGGCTCAGTGTAGCAGGTAGAGGATGGCATGTTCCACACCAACACCTGCCCGGTATGCAAACTGCAGACAGTCCTGGACATGTTGTACCTGGGGTCTGAGGAGGCTGAGGAAGAGCTGCTCCAATGTCTTCATCAGATGTGAAGTGAGTGCCACCGGTTGGAAGTCGTTCAGCTCACTGGGACGATTCTTTTTGGGAACTGGAACGATACATGATGTCTTCCAGAGGGTGGGCACTCTCCCCAGCTGCAGGCTGAGGTTGAAGATGCGTTGGAGTAGTTCACCCAGTTCAGCAGCGCAGGTCTTCGGTAGTCAGGGACACACCTTGTCCGGGCCTGATGCTTTCCTGGGGTGAAGCTTCCTCAGTTGACCTCTGACCTGGTCTGCAGTAATGCATGGAGGAGTCTGTGTTGAGGTGGGGGATGAGGGGGAGGAGGGGGCTGCTGTGATGACTGGGGGGAGGTGTGGTTGAGGGAAGAAGGAGAGATGGCTGCAGTGAGGGAGAGGGTGGGGGGACGTGGGCTGGTTGAACCAATTGAAGAAGTCATTCAACTCATTCACCCTCTCCACTGTCCCCTAAACGACTCTGGTCTTTGTATTGTGGCCTGTGATGGTTTTCACACCTTCCCAGACCTCCCTCATGCTGTTCTCCTTCAGCTTATTCATGACATATTTATGAATATATTCAACGATATTCATAAATATGTCATGAATATAGTTGAATATTAATTACAATAAGACTTCAATCAAAAACAATCACAGCAACTTTTAGCAAAAAAAAAAAAATCTCATTAATATTACCAAAAAAGGAGTGACTTTCAGGGAGGCCTGCAAGTCCCAGGAAATGCACTAGAATGCATCTCCGAGCATGCAGAACCTGTAAACTTTCAGGGGCTTAAGGTGGCCCCTGAACCTCTGGCTGTTTTGACTGGTGCCACTACATGAATATTCCCTGTGAATTGATGGTGTTGCTGGTGAAGGGAAGTGATTAATTGATGGATTTGATATTGTACTACAAATTTTGTGGAATGAGAGATGGGTTGATATTATTTCTGATTGAATGGCTGTCTGTTAGGGGTGGCACGGTGGTGTAGTGGTTAGCACTGTCACCTCACAGCAAGAAGGTCCTGGGTTTGCGGCCGGCGAGGGCCTTTCTGTGTGGAGTTTGCATGCTGTCCCTGTGGGTTTCCTCCAGGTGCTCTGGTTTCCCCCACAGTCCAAAGGTATGCAGGTTAGGCTAATTGGTGGCTCTAAATTGACCGTAGGTGTGAATGGGTGTCTATGTGTTAGCCCTGCGATGACCTGGTGACTTGTCCAGGGTTTACCCTGCCTCTCACCCATAGTCAGCTGGGATAGGCTCCAGCTTGCTTGCGACCCTGTAGGACAGGATAAGTGGCTACAGATAATGGATGGATGGATAGCTGTTAGCCATCTGTCTGTTAGCCATTGTTGTAGTCAAGACCACCTAAACCGAGACCAAGACCAAGACCACAGTGTATCAAGACCAAGACTTTGAGGGGTCGAGACCGAGACAAGACCGAGGCAGGGCAAGACCGAGTCAAGACCAAGACCAGACCAGTGTCCCACACTGCATGACACACTTACAGTATGATAAAATGTGGAACATGCAAACCATAGGCACCCCTCAAATAGACCTGTAAGTAATCCACATTCCCATAAAAACACCCACAGAAAACAAATGAAGATTCCTGTTCATTCACCTCTTTTGTTGCCCTATATGTCTGTATAATGAAATGTCTTGATAAAATAATCAAAAGGCACTGCAGAGATGAATTTCATGTGTGAGAATTTTCCTTTGTTTTCTATAAGCAAACAAATACAAACACTAAGGAGCTGAAATCAACTTAACCATCTTTATTTAACACTGTACTGAATGATTTACCATCCATCTAATACAGTACAGTTTTTTTGTGCAAGCAGTTTCAAAAATGATGACATCATATGCCAAACCAGAACAAACTGCAGTGCTGAAACATTTAAGTCCATGCGCACCACGAACGATAAACACATGACATGGACATTGTGAAAGACCACAAAAATGTGGACTTTAAAGTAGAGTTTGGTTGCATTTTAGAAATATCAGAGACTGCAACATTCTGTGACCTAAACGTGCACGATGGGGTCTCATTATGATGCCCCCTCTACTAAAAACCCTCTTCACTGGTGCTGAGGAGGCAGGGACTGACAGCACCTTCAGTGCCAACTTGTGGAGTTGTGGGAATCGGTCATGGTTTTTGGCCCAGAAGATGAGTGCATTATCAGTGTCAGAGTCATTGATGGCATCGAAGTATTCGCTTATCTGTGTTATAACACTTGAATCCTGGGCTGAGTTGCACTTCTTGTGAGCCTTGTAGCGGGACAGAAGGCGTGGGCATTTGACTGGTGGCGAATCACTGGATGAATCCACATTCATGGCCCCAGAGTCAGTTGCATCTCCTTCACTGTCGATCATGTTCTCCACCTCTGACAACAAAGTGTCTGAAAAACACAAACAAATACACAATGACAGGATTAAAACCATAATTCAACTTTGACTATGTAAGGACTTTTTTTTACTATGTCTTTCCCTGGATAATACTAACCTGTCAGTGTCCTCTTCAGCTGATCTCTGATCTTCTTCACTGATGTTGCATTTCCTCCATTTGTGACATCCAGATCCACCCAGTTTAGGCCAAACTGTGGATCCAGCATGGTAGCCAAGAAGTACACATTGTGGTTAAAAGATTCATCTGTTCAAATAGTTAGCTTTCAAAGCTTTCAAATAGTTACACAACGATATGATTAACATGGTACAATATGGCCAAACCAGTCAATTTTCTTACCATAACACTGAAATAACAATCACTTTTAATGTGAATAAACATCCATGGAAAAGAGATAAAAGGGACAGATGTGTATTTTTCTAAACACCCATCTAACACACAGTGTGAGAAAATCTGAGTGATTGAGCGAGCCAGACTTACTCACTTACACACACAAGCTCTAGTGTTTGACTACATAAAGTTACATATTTGTTTGTGTATTTAACCCCCAAATTAGCACTCTAAGTATGTGGTGTATGCTTATAGCCAGGCAAAGCATATTTAATGTGTAACTTCATAGAAGTGGAGCATTAATGTTACTCTGTCTCCACTCTGGAGACTGCTGACTCCTGCTCTCTCACCCAGGAGAGGGAGCGGGGCGTGTATCGTTTACATCAGAGTTGATGTTGATGTAACATAACTATATACACATTAGCTACATAGCTTTACATCACCTGTCTCATCATTTTTATCACATGAAAAAACACAATGTAGGAATAAGACACATGTCCTGACCCCTCACTCTCACACAAAGTTAACACTACATTAGCTAACTTAATGTTACATCCATTGTAACATTAAGTTATTTGATGCAGTGAGGTAATGTGCTAATATGCTTGCGCACCTAGCTAGGGGGTAAATAACCGGCAAGCTAATGAAACCGGTGTCCTGAAACATACTGTATACACATGGTTAGCAAAAGTGTTTAGCTAGTATTCACTAAATCTCATTTACACTTAGCTTACCTTTCTTTATGCTTCCTCTCCAAGTGCCGGTAAAAGTTGGATGTGGTCCCAGCCGTCTCCGTTAGCGTTGCTTTACAAAATTTACATGTTGCGCTGTGTTTTCTTTTGGTTGTAATTGTGCACAAAAACTCTTTGTGGTTCAGGTAACCAAATTTTATTACAGACGAGTTGGCTGACATCTTCACACGGCCTTTTCTCCTGTCACTCACATGCACGTTTGGGGGGGGGGGCATGTGAAAGGGGGCGGGAGGGGTGACAGCCGTTAATGGTGACAACAATTTCAAATGATAAATGAGTCAAGTTACTGGTTGTACTTGAAGCAATACGATTTACGCAAAATCACAGCAATGATATTAACAAGTAAATCCAAAAATGCACAGGCGATTTATTGATATCCCCACAGTTGTGGTCTTGACCAGTCTTGAAATAAAATCCCGAGTCCGCTTTGTCCGAGACCGAGACAAGACCGAGTAAAAATGCAGTCGATTCCGAGACGAGACCGAGACCTTCAAAAAGTGGTCTCAAGACCGATCTCGAGTACTCCAACACTGCTGTTAGCTTCTTGTAGATAGTGATGGGTGTCCATAATTATGATTTTTGAGCCTTTATCTGCTGGTTTTATGAATATTTTTGTTTTGTTGAAGTTGGTTGATGGCCTGTTGTTCAGAAATTGAAAGGTTATGGGGGGGGCAAGGAAATGGACAAGTGTGTGCATGTCCTGTTGGATAGGTCACTGAGTTTCCCATCTATCTGGGATTGGGTTGGTTCCCAGATAGAGGGGAAAGTGAATGGGGTGGGGTATGGGAGTTATCTGATGAGAAGTAATTGATTAATTTACGGTAAGTCTGCAATGGTAATTGTGGATGTCCCTTTGCAGGTCCCCCCGGTGGATATGTGAAGTGTGTGGAATGAATGTCAACCCCTTCTCCAAGAGGGACGTTTGGGAAAGGGTCATGATTAAGCTGTCTTGTGGGAGGAGGGTGGGTACAGAGGGGAAGTGGATTGGGGGTATCCAGGGGTATAGTGGGGACTAGGTTAAATTTAGGTAATTGCTAGTCTAAAGTCCTTCCCACACCATATGGTGCATTAGGCAGCACCAATCTCCGTTTCTGTAGCCTTCGGCCTCTCACCTATTACCATTGCTGGGGGGCTGGTCCTCTGATAACCACAAGAGTTTGACTCCCCACTCACATCTGTATTGCAGCATGCCTTGCCAGACAGCAGTAGGTACCATATTTATGATGGTCTTTGGTATGACCCAACCGCAAGTAGAACTCACGAGCTCTCACTCGAGAGGCGGACACACTAACCACTAGGCCAACTTGCAGAATCTTAGGTAATTGCACCAGTGTGTAAAGATGGTATGTGCAGTAGTGGATGTCCAAAGTATTTTGTCATATATGGTGTAAAATGTTTCTGGTGGAAAAGTGGGTAAACGGGGGAAATGTCTGCTAATGTATGCATTCGTCTGGGTAAGGTTGTTTCTGTACTGGTGTAAGAATGGGTGAAAAGTTACTCAGTGGGATATGTATGATAGCATTGAGGAATGTTGTGGAAGCCTGTTTATAGAGGATTGAAAACTGTTTTGTGCTTGTGTTTTTGGAGTCATTAGATTGTTAATCCCCACCAACAAGACCACTGACTCCACTTGGGGAGAGGGGCGGTTTGTTCCAGTAATTTGAGGAAACGGTAAACGGTAGCACCAGGGTAGCTGTCAGTTTGGATTCTAAGGTTGGGAAATGGGGGGATCCTGTTTAAAATTGAATCCCCTTGTTAGGACTGGGACTGTTTTTGGCCTCTAGAGGCCGCTGTTATTTCCTTATTTGTCTTGTTTGTTTTGGCCTCTAGAGGCTGCCACTGTTCCTGTGTTTTGTGTTTGTGTTGATTGCCTGTTTGTCCTCATTAGTGTCACCTGTTTCCCATTTAGTTTTGTGTATATATACTCCCTCAGTTTGGTCCCTAGTCACAGAGTCTTTGTGCTACCTAGGTTTGTTTCCTCTGTCCCGTGTACCTTGCTTATGCTCTTGTATTTTTTGGTATTTTGTTTTCTTTGGATTTGTTTTACCCTTTTGGATCTTCTGAGCATTTTGCATTTTGCCTTTTCTTTTCTTTGGACTTTATACTACCTTTTTGGATCTTCTGAGCGTTTTGCATTTTGCCTCTTCTTTTCTCATTTTTTGGACTTTGAACCTTTGGATTCTACTTTTTGGGGTTTTTTTTGCCCTGGATTGTATATAGTGTATATATTGTAAATAAACTGTTTTTTGATACTCTACTTTCGCCTCACGCCTCTGCACTTGAGTCATTCCCCCTGGTGGCCTAGTGGGGGTTTGCTGGATCACTACACCAGCGATCTGGGTTCGATTCCCAGCAAAACCCTAACAGAAAGACTCTGTCATGACCGACTCAGCAGAGGCGTCTTCAACGGTCTACCCGGCTAACCTTCAGGGAATTATGGCTTCTTTAACACACTTCAGAGCTACCATGGACACTCATGGACGAACACTTGCAAGCCAACGTGAGGCCCTTGCTCGCCACGAGGTACTGCTTCAGCAAATTGGGAAAACCCTGGCACAGCTGACTCCTCTGCCCGCATCTCCTCATCGTGATCCGGCTCCTGCTTCAGTGCCTTCCGCCACGCTGCCTCCTTCACCTCACAAACCCAGCCTTCCTGCACCACAGAGGTATGACGGTGAGTGCCGGGAGTTCCTTACCCAGTGCCAACTCACCTTTGAGCTCCAGCCTACCACCTACACTACGGATCGCCACAAGATCGCCTTTGTGATAACCTTGTTAGCTGGTAAGGCACGAGCTCGGGCCACGACCATCTGGTAGAGACAGGGACCCGAGTGCTCTGATTTCAAGCTGTTTACAGAAGAGATACTTCGTGTCTTTGATCAGGCGGACATCAGTACAGACGCAGCCAGAAAGCTCATGTCCATCCGGCAAGGAGGAAGCGTCGCAAACTACCCCATCGCATTCCGGACGCTCGCAGCAGTCAGCGGATGGAACGAGGCTGCCCTGGTTTCAGCCTTTCTCCATGGTTTGTCTGACCCCATCAAAGACGGCCTGGCCTCTATTGGATGCCCAAGTGACCTCGAAACCCTGATCTCACATGCTATTCATCTTGACAACAGGATTAGAGAGTGCCGCCAAGTCCAGAGCTTCCCCGGCCTCACTACCTCAACCTGGAGCCCGTCTACCTCCTCCAGTGACTGTCCAGAGCCCATGCAAGTTGGCCGTACTCGTCTCTCCGCAGCTGAAAGGGAGCGCAGAAGGAGGGACAAGTGCTGCATCTACTGTGGCAAGCCTGGCCATTTCTGAGCATCATGTCCCGAGCTCTCGGGAAAAGGACCGCCCCGTCCAGCCGAGGGAGGGTTGTGACGGGGCCTACCCTCTCTCCCGAACTCCCTGGCCAAGGAGTCTACATCCTGGTCTCCATCTCCTGGGGTGAGTCCGTCCACTCTTGTCAGGCTTTGTTAGACTCTGGGGTGGCAGGAAACTTTATGGATATCCACTTCGCCCAAAGTATCAATGTCCCTACTGCTCCTCTTGAAATCCCACTGTCTGTGTCTGCCCTCGATGGCCAAGCTTTAGGTGACGGAAGAGTCACCCAAGTTACTTCTCCAGTCTTTCTCCAGTCTCAAGCTCACAAAGAAGAAATATCCCTGCATCTGATTCATTCACCAGAGTTCCCGGTGATTCTAGGCCTTCCTTGGCTTACCCACCACAACCCTCGTATAGACTGGGTAACAAGCCAGGTTGTGGAATGGGGTCCTGCATGCCATACCTCTTGTCTGCTGTCTAGCTCTCCTGTGTCTCCTGTCGAGCCTCCTGATCTCACCGAGATATCTCAAGTTCCCACAGAATACTGGGATTTGAAAGAAGTATTTAGCAAAAGCAGGGCCGCTGTTCTTCCTCCGCACCATGCCTACGACTGTGCCATCGACTTGCTCCCTGGGACTACCCCTCCTCAGGGCAGACTGTTCTCCCTCTCTCAGCCAGAATGCAAGGCCATGGAGGAATACCTCAAGGACGCCCTGGTCTCTGGGTTCATTCGACCCTCCACCTCACCTGCTGGTGCCAGCTTCTTCTTTGTCGGCAAGAAGGATGGGGGGCTCCGACCATGTATTGACTACAAGGGCCTGAACAAGATCACTGTGTGCAACTGCTATCCCCTTCCACTGATGTCCACAGCATTCGACCTGCTCCAAGGCGCCACCGTCTTCACCAAGTTGGACTTACGGAATGCATACCACCTCATCCGTATCCGACAGGGAGATGAGTGGAAGACCGCCTTTAACACCCTGTCAGGGCACTATGAGTACCAGGTGATGCCCTTCGGACTCACCAATGCACCAGCTGTTTTTCAGGCCCTCATCAACGACATCTTGAGGGACATGATCAATCAGCACGTTTTCGTCTACCTCAATGACATCTTAATATTTTCGAAGACCTTGCAGGAGCACCGCCACCATGTCTGTCAGGTTCTCCAGAGGCTGCTACAGAACAATCTGTTTGCGAAGGCCCAGAAATGCGAGTTTCATGTCCCCAAGGTCTCCTTCCTGGGATTTATTGTATGGACAGGACAACTCCAAATGGACCCAGCCAAGGCCCTGGCCATCCGGGACTGGCCCACTCCCAAGTCCATCAAGGAGGTGCAGCAGTTCTTAGGATTCGCTAATTTTTACTGCAAGTTCGTCAGGAACTTCAGTTCTGTAGCAGCACCCATGTCAGATCTCACCAAAAGGACTGGTGGATCTTATGTCTAGTCTCCTCAGGCGGAAAAGGCGTTTAAAGACCTCAAGCACCGCTTCTGCATGGCACCCATTCTGGTCCTCCCGGACACTTCTCAACCATTCATCGTTGAGGTGGATGCCTTGGACAGTGGTGTCGGAGCGGTTCTCTCTCAACGCTCGGAGGGGAAGTTGCACCCCTGCGCATACTTCTCCCACCGCCTGAGCCCTGCGGAGTCCCAGTATGATGTGGGGGACCGAGAACTGCTAGCGGTCAAACTGGCCCTTGAGGAGTGGAGGCACTGGCTGCAGGGAGCGCAACATCCATTCCTGGTGTGGATGGACCACAAGAACCTGGAGTACCTTCAGCAAGCCAAGAGACTGAACCCACGACAGGCTAAGTGGGCCCTGTTTTTCAGTCGTTTTAACTTCACCCTATCGTACCGCCCTGACTCTAAGAACACTAAGCCTGACATGCTTTCCAGGCTGTTCTCTGCCACCAACAGGGAGAATGAAGTTGGGCCTATCATCCCTGTGTCCCGGATTGTGGCCCCTGTCCGCTGGGGTGTCGAGGAGATCGTCCAACGGGCTCAACGCCAGGACCCCGGTCCTGGGACGGGGCCACCAGGCCTCTTGTACGTCCCACATCAAGCCCGGGCCAAGGTTCCCCAGTGGGGTCACTCGTCCCCTCTCACCGCCCACCCGGGAGCTCGGAGGACCCTGGACTTCTTGAAAAGACGCTTCTGGTGACCGAGCATGGATAAGGAAGTGAGGTCATTCGTCCTGTCCTGTGATGTTTGCACCAGAACCAAGAACCCACGACAGCGTCCCCAGGGCCTCCTGCATCCCCTGCCCATTCCCCGGCATCCCTGGTCCCATGTGGCAGTTGACTTCATCACGGGTCTTCCTGACTCACAAGGTAACACTGTCATATTGGTCATTGTCAACAGATTCTCGAAGGCCTGCCGCTTCATACCACTGTGCAAACTCCCTTCTGCTCTGGAAACAGCCAAACTTATTTTTAATTATGTCTTCCGAGTTTTTGGTCTTCCACAGGACATTGTCTCAGACCGGGGGCCCCAGTTCTCTTCCAGAGTGTGGCACGGCTTCTGCAAGCTCCTCGGGGCCACTGCCAGCCTCTCCTCTGGGTTCCACCCCCAGTCCAATGGCCAGACAGAGAGGCTCAACCAGGACCTGGAAACCACCCTGCAAGGCCTGGTGATGGATAACCTGACATCATGGAGCACCTGGCTGCCATGGGCAGAGTACGCCCACAACACCCTGCAGTCATCGGCCACCAAGCTGTCGCCGTTCCAGTGCCAATTCGGGTTCCAGCCACCTCTGTTTCCAGACCAGGAGGAGGACGCTGTGGTGCCCTCGGTCAACCAATATGTGAGACGGTGTCGCAAGACCTGGAGCAAGGTCAGGAGAACCCTCATCCAGACTTCCAGGTCAAACCAGACTCAGGCCAACCACCATAGAAGGCCTGCCCACATTTTCCGCCCTGGGCAGTGGGTTTGGCTGTCCACCAAGGACCTTCCGCTGTGGGTGGAGAATCACAAGCTTGCTCCTCGCTACGTTGATCCCTTCAAAGTTGTGCGCAGGGTGAACTCTGTCTCCTACCGGCTCCAGTTACCACGGACGCAAAGGATCAACCCCACATTCCATGTTTCCCTGTTGCGGCCCGTACTGTCGTCCACGTATGCCCCTGCCCCTAGGAATCCCCCGCCCCCCGCATCCTCCAGGGTCAGACTGTGTTCACTGTGCGCCGCCTGCTTGACTCCCGCCGGGTCCGCGGTGGGATCCAATATTTAGTGGACTGGGAGGGCTATGGCCCTGAGGAGCGCTGCTGGATCCCCGCTTGGGATGTATTAGATAAGGAACTTTGTTGGGACTTCCATTTGGCCCATCCGGATCGCCCTGGGAACGTCAGGAGATGCTTCTTGGGGGGGGGGTCCTGTTAGGACTGGGACTGTTTTTGGCCTCTAGAGGCCGCTGTTATTTCCTTATCTTGTCTTGTTTGTTTTGGCCTCTAGAGGCTGCCACTGTTCCTGTGTTTTGTGTTTGTGTTGATTGCCTGTTTGTCCTCATTAGTGTCACCTGTTTCCCATTTAGTTTTGTGTATATATACTCCCTCAGTTTGGTCCCTAGTCACGGAGTCTTTGTGCTACCTATGGTTTGTTTCCTCTGTCCCATGTACCTTGCTTATGCTCTTGTATTTTTTGGTATTTTGTTTTCTTTGGATTTGTTTTACCCTTTTGGATCTTCTGAGCATTTTTGCATTTTGCCTTTTCTTTTCTTTGGACTTTGTACTACCTTTTTGGATCTTCTGAGCGTTTTGCATTTTGCCTCTTCTTTTCTCATTTTTTGGACTTTGAACCTTTGGATTCTACTTTTTGGGGTTTTTTTTGCCCTGGATTGTATCTAGTGTATATATTGTAAACTGTTTTTTGATACTCTACTTTCGCCTCATGCCTCTGCACTTGAGTCATTCCCCCGGTGGCCTAGTGGGGGTTTGCTGGATCACTATACCAGCGATCGGGGTTTGATTCCCAGCAAAACCCTAACACCCCTAGAAAGAGTACAGGACTTTCTGCTACAAAGGACCAATGTTTTAATTTTTCTTTGGGGTTTGATGTGGGTTGAAAGTGTGCTGGCTGGGTGGGTGCATGGGAAGGGCTAGGTGTAGGCTGTGGCATAGTAGGTTGTGAGGGGTGGGGGGTTGATGGAGATGGCTCAGGGGATGCCTCCACAGTGGTTGAAGAAAAGAGCTCAGATGCAGAATTAATAAGTTTATTGATTTTGCTATCATGCTGTTTCATCAGTGCACTTTCTAGCTGTGGGGGTTTTGTGGCCATCTCCTCTGGTGGAACCTGTGAGTATGGGAGAATAGTGTCAATGGTATGTACAACCAGGTGATTATGGATGTGTGTGCATGAGGGAGTTTCTTTGTGTGAACAGCTGTTGGGGTTTGGTTAACTGTTGTGTGTATAGTGTATCTGTGCTTGGTGTGTTCTGGGTGTTCTTGGAGGTAGAAGTGAAATGGAGAAGGTGGATGTATGGGGCCCAGGAGGATTGTATGGAATTACTGGGGAGGTAGACCTGTTGTCTGGTGTGTGTATCTGGTGTTGTGCAAATGTGTGTTTGATTGGTTTATGTTCTGTCTGCAGAGCCTGCATGTTAGCCATAGGTGTGTGTGCTATGTGTGGTGCATGTGTTGGATCAGGTGAGTGGTGTGTGGTAGTATGGTGTATAGATAGTGTTGTATGTATGTTGTTGGTTGGTGTTTATTGTGTGAGTATCTGAGGATGTATCTGGCTATGTTCTAGGAAAGTTACTTCTATTGTGGGTTGCAAAGGGGGGCAAAATGGTTTGGGTCTGTGATGTTTGTAGTGTCTATAGTGGTTTATGTTGTGTTTGAATTGGGGTTCAGGGAGGAGAGGGACTGATGTACTGTGAGGAGAGTGGAGTTGGTGAATTTATTTCCATATGTTTTTCTGGCCCAGCCACTGGCAATCTGGAAGGCTGTGTGGTTGTAGGGAGGTTTGTGGTTTTGTTAAAGGTGGGTAAGTTGTGTTGTGTAGTGTTGGTGAAGGATCTGCATGTTCTGTGTCATCCATTGTGTGGTGTTGTGTATGCGTTCTAGTGTAACAGTTGTGGGTGCTGCTGGTTTGATGAATGTTGTTAGTTTTGTCTGTGCTTGCCTGTTGGGAAAGTGTGTGTTTGAATGGTGCTTCCAGCACCACCATACTAAGCACTGGTGCCCCCCAGGGCTGTGTGTTCAGTCCACTGCTGTTCATTCTGCTGACTCACGACTGTGCAGCAACTCACAGCTTGAACCACATCATAACAATGAGTCAGCATACAGAGAGGAGTTGCAATGGCTATTGGACTGGTGTGGAGTCAACAACCTGTCTCTGAATGTGGGCAAAAGAAAAGAGATGGTTGTTGACTTCAGAAGAACATGGAGTGACCACTGTCCACTGTACATTGATGGCTCACTCATGGAGAATGTCAAGAGCACCAAATTCCTCAGTCTTCATCTGGTGGAAAACCTCACCTGGTCCCTCAACACCAGCTCCATAGTCAAGAAAACCCAGCAGCACCTTTACTTCCTATGGAGGCTGAGGAAAACCCATCTCCCATTCTCACAATATTCTACAGAGGGACTATTGAGAGCATTCTGAGCAGTTGCATCATTGTCTGGTTTGGGAATTGCACCATCTCAGATCGCAAGACCCTATAACGGATTGTGAGGACAGCTGAGAAGATCATTGGAGTCTCTCTTCCCTCTATCATGGACACTTACACTACATGCTGCATTTGGAAAGCCACCAGCATCATGGCCGACCCCACACACCCCTCATGCAATCTCTTTACCCTCCTGCCATCTGGAAAACAGTACCAAAGCATTTGGGCCTTCACAGCCAGACTCTGCAACAGTTTCTTCCCACATGTCATCAGACTCCACAACTTGGACTGATTCTCACACTGCAATCTTTGCACAGTGGACAATAATACACTATTGCCTTTACAATATTTACAGGGTCTCTCACACACACAAAGTTTACATTTATTTATTTCCTTTCTTATACTACCTCAATATGCACACTAAGCTCTACACCTTATGTTGCTTGTGTCTGCAACACAGGCATGAGGGAGCCCCGGGACATAAAGTAGCAGCCACTACACTGTCAAAAACTCAAATGAGCAAGCGAGTGGGGGACTGACAGCATCCATACATCCCAGTTCACTGATACATGGCAAAGGCCTACAACCTCATGATAAGGTGACATGGACCGCTGAAACGGAAGATGCGTTTGTTGAGCTTAAGTTAGTTCAATGCCCACACTGGGCATTCCAGACCCTACTTGTCCTTTCATCAAGATGGTTGATGAGAAATCATGATGTGTGACGTCAGTGTTACTACAACAACATGGAGGTAATTTACGACCAGTTGCATAATATTCTGCTAAACTTGACCCTGTCACAGCGGGACTGCTGCTATGTCTCAGAGCTGTTGCCTCCACTGAAAAGGCCGTGGTAGCCTCACGAGACATAGTGGGATATTCAGAGCTGACGTTATTAGTTCCATATGCTGTTTCTGTTGAACTAGTGGCACTCACAGAGGCCTGTAAATTCGCTGAAGGTAAGACAGTGAATATATACACAGACAGTAGGTATGCTTTTGGAGTACTACATGATTTTGGTACATTGTGGAAACATCGTGGGTTTCTAACATCTACAGGAAAACCTATAGCACATCACACACTCATCAAAGAACTGTTAGATGCCATTTTGCTTCCTAAGCAGGTTTCCATTTGTAAGTGTGATGCCCACATCAATTTTACTGATCCTATCTCCATAGGTAATGCTGCTACTGACACAGCTGCCAAAGCAGCTGCTTCCAAGGGTTCTCCATTTGCGCTTGCATTAACCCTAACTGTGTTTCAGAATCCTCTTTCCAGGTTTGCTATGCTGGAGCAGTTTCAGTCACCAGCCACACCACAGGAGATAGCACACTGGAAAAAAAAAAGCCGGTTGCATCAAACGTGACGGGGTGTGGTATGGTCCTCATACCAAGCCAGGTCATGTGGGAATGCCCTGCCTTCCTAGTTGTTATTTCCCCATGTTTGCTAAATTGATACATGGGTGGGACCATGTATCAAAAGGGGGAATGATAAGCTATATAGCTAAGTATTGGTTCACAAAGTGGTTTTCAATTTTCTCCCAAAAGTTTTATGAAAAATGCCCTATTTGCATAGCACACAATATACACTACCATTCAAAAGTTTGGGGTCACTTTGAAATTTCCTTATTTTTGAAAGAAAAGCACTGTTCTTTTCAATGAAGATCACTTTAAACTAATCAGAAATACACTCTATACATTGCTAATGTGGTAAATGACTATTCTAGCTGCAAATGTCTGGTTTTTGGTGCAATATCTACATAGGTGTATAGAGGCCCATTTCCAGCAACTATCACTCCAGTGTTCTAATGGTACAATGTGTTTGCTCATTGCCTCAGAAGGCTAATGGATGATTAGAAAACCCTTGTACAATCATGTTAGCACAGCTGAAAACAGTTTCTCTCTTTAGAGAAGCTATAAAACTGACCTTCCTTTGAGCAGATTGAGTTTCTGGAGCATCACATTTGTGGGGTCGATTAAATGCTCAAAATGGCCAGAAAAATGTCTTGACTATATTTTCTATTCATTTTACAACTTATGGTGGTAAATAAAAGTGTGACTTTTCATGGAAAACACAAAATTGTCTGGGTGACCCCAAACTTTTGAACGGTAGTGTAGGGAAAGGTGCAGCCAACACCAGACATGCTGTTTGATCATTTGCAAATGGTTTTCATTGAGCTCTCACCTGCTGAGGGAAAAAAAGTACTGCCTAGTGATTGTTGACATGTTCTCTAAGTGGGTAGAGATGTTTCCAATCTCCAAACAAGATGCAGGTGCAGTAGCAAAGGCCATGCTGACTGAAATTATTCCACATTGGGGGGGTTCCAAAGAAAATTAGCAGTGATAACGGTACTTTGTTTGTTAATCAGGCACTGAAACAAGCAAGTGAGGTGATGGGCTTTGACCCAAGACACCATTGTGCCCATCACCCAGCAAGTGCTGGTGCAGTAGAGAGAGAATGGCACATTGAAGAACAAATTGGCCAAATGTTGTGAAGATATGGGCCTCAATTGGGTAAAGGCCCTCCCTATTGTGCTGTTTCACATGAGAACGTGCATAAGAGCAAAAAACAATCTCAGCCCCTTTTAAATTCTGTTTGGCAGGCTGCCCAATACTGGTGTGGGTTCAGGGCCTAAACCACAAGCCCTCACTGTGTTGTGTGTGCATGAAATGTTGTGTTATTGTATGGATCTTTTCTCTGTTCTCTCCATCACGCACAAGCAGATGAAAGAGGCACTTCCAGTCCCACCATCCAGACCTCTACATGATTTGAAGCCTGGCGATTGGATTGTTGTGAAAGACCTGAGAAGGAAAAGCTGGAGACGGCCACAGTGGTTGGGACTGTATCAGGTGCTGCTGACAATGCAAACAGCTCTTAAAGTTGGGGAGAGAGCCACGTGGATACACGCTTCACACTGTCAGCACGCACCACTGCCAGGAGAAACAGAGGAGGATGAAGACAAGCCATCAAAGGAGGAGAAGGAGAAAGAGAGCAGTGAGTAGGTGAGGCTAGTGGGGTGTCACAGAGTTTCAGTGAGGTGGGAAGAGTGCGAAAGGGCGTGCCTGCACTCGGAACACCAAAATATGTCAAGAATAGTGAAGTGTCACCCCCTAACAGCACCTATCAGTGTTTCTCCATCTGATGCCATGATATCAACCACCCATCACCTGGTTTTGTAAGTCGCTGGGGCATACGCCGACCTGTAGTAAGCGTTTTCCTGAAAACGAAGCACAACCATTAGTAGCTAATACAGCTGACACGACATAGCCAAGGACCCAGAGAGTTGAGAATGAACCCAGTGGTAATTACAACTCATGTTGCTGACACAGAGATAAATGCACGGCCTTCTATTTTAGACAGGGCTCGTATGAACTATACATGATGGAACAAACGAGTATGCTGGAATAAAGTTTTGCAGGTCATGTTGAAAATCATAGAGTATCAGGGCAAAAAGTAGAAATGGATACAATTCAGCACAAAGTTGATCATCACTGTTTGTTTTATCTCTGTTGACCTGCAGCCTAAATACACAGATGGATCAGTGATGCATCATCACATTTTCTGCAACACTGGGGTGGGTTTCCCGAAAGCTTCTTAAGGCCAAGAGAGTCTTAAATTACCTTGTAAGATCCATCGTCAAGCTAACGTGGTTTTCCCGAACAGCATCCTAGCCCAAGTAGTCCTTTAATTTGTTCGAAATTTACGACAGACCCGGACCACCCGTTCAAAACAAAGAGCGACTTGCTCACAGCAAAATACACAGACTGCGTATGCGCTGCGGAGGGATGCTCACAGTCAGCGGGGGAAACAGGTGTCGAATATGCTGCCCGTGTTAAATTATTTTTCTTCACTTTCTGGTGCAAGTACATCCAGTTAATTGTTAAATAAATATATACAAAACATTATGAACATATTTCAATATGTTTTGGAATTACATATGGATACTGGAATGCCACATTGATATCACCATATTTTTATCAAATTTAACGCCATTAGGCGAGTGATTTATCTAATTTAGTGTCGTAAATGAGACATTTCTTCACCTCTAACATTGTGTATGCGTGAAAGAGAGAGAGAGACATTTTGATCTGTGTGTAGTGTGTACCGAAGGAGGTTTAATTGACCTCCAGATAGATAGATAGATAAGGAGGTCAATTTATATATAAGGACATCAATACAACATCCTTAGGTACACACTACACGCAGAACAAAACCTCTCTCTCGCACACGCATGCGCACTTATAAGGGAGAACACTGCCCACTTAGCATTGTGGATAACAGTTGAAATAATCCTGACTGCATGATCAGGGGGTAACAGCGAAATGAGCAATCACGAAGAAAACATTTACTTAATTATTTAGCTTATTATTTGCTCATTCTTTCATGTGAATGTTTGTTCATTTAATTAAAAACACGCTTGGAATAAAAATATTGACCAAAAATGTAAAATAGTTTAATTAATTAATTACCACATTATATATGTAATGCTTCCAGATGATACTATCCATCCATTATCTGTAGCCACTTATCCTGTTCTACAGGGTCACAGGCAAGCTGGAGCCTATCCCAGCTGACTATAGGCGAGAGGCAGGGTACACCCTGGACAAGTTGCCAGGTTACTGAGGGCTGACACATAGACACACAACCATTCTCACTCACAGTAATACTTTTTATATTATCTTATTTTAAACACTTTATATTTCTTTAGATTTTGGTTAAAAACGAATGCCATGTGACCTTATCGACTGTCATATCTTCTATTTATGAAGAATTAAAAGAGTGTGGAACAATCTGTGTCCAGACATTGCAAGCACTTTATTGAACTGAACACAAACCTGTAGGACCCCCCCATCACATGACCCACACACGCAATCTCATTGGTCTATTCTAAACTGATAACATAACCTGCGTCAACCATTAACCCTTCATATACTGTTTATGTTCCGATGTTTATGTTCAGATACACCACATCTCCCCTTTTTTTTTAAGAACAAGTGTAACATTTTCTGAAAAGTCCACTCAAACCTGTGAAAGGAAAACAGGGTTAAACACAAATGCCTAATAAACTGATTCTCCTTATTCTTCTATTACTGTTTCTATTTCTTGACTTCTTAAATCATATTTTCAAACTTAAACTTTTCTGTATTTATATATCTCTTCTGTAAAACTGTTACATTTCGAAGCAACATTTTCATTTCAGCATGAACATTTGACAAAATCTTTTTTTTCTCTTTTTTTCACCCACTCATAAGTCCAGTCTAGTGGGTTGTTTGATGGCTCTCCTGGACCTGGTTCTGGGAGTGGAAATCTCTGGAGCAGGAACAGGAGACCCCAAAGCAGGTGGTGTGCGACCCTGCTCTAGGACCGGCAGTGGCTCCTGTAGCTGCTGTCCAGCCTCATCCTGTGATGGAGACTGGAGTGGTATCAGATGCAGGCGGTTGCGTCTTACCACCCCATGTAGCGCATCCACAAGGTAAGATCTCAGTGATGTGTGATTCTGGATCACTGTCCCTGATGTTTTGCTGTCAGTTATCCACACATCCTGACCTGAGGTAAACACAACTGAGTGGTTTTGCACCGTGTCGCCTGTTGTAGTTTGCAGCATCTGACATCCTCTTCTCCCTTTCTTTCTGGACCAGCATGCTGTGGTCGGGCAGTGCAGGGCGTAGCTCAGAGGGATGAGTCGGCACCGTGGTGCGGAGACGTCGACCCATGAGTAACTGGGCCGGGCTGTATCCATTTTGAAGAGGTGTGGCCCTGTATGCAAGAAGAGCCATGTACAGGTCAGTCGCCTTTTCAGAAGATTCTTAATGGTTTGAATGGCTCGCTCAGCCTCGCCGTTGCTTTGCGGGAATTTGGGGCTACTGGTAAGGTGTTTGAATCCATAAGCTGTGGTGAAGGAAGCGAACGCTTGCCCAGAGAATTGAGGGCCGTTGTCAGACATTAAGCACTCCGGGATGCCGTGCCTTGCAAACATTGACTTCAGATGGTTGATTACGTCATTGCACTTTGTGTGTGTTAACAGAGCAATTTCGACGTACCTGGAGAGGTAATCGACGACAAGTAAGTATGCTTTCCCCCCCAGTTCAAAGAGGTCGGCCCCCAGCTTTTGCCATGGGCGCTCGGGGCAGTCTGATGGCAAGAGTGGCTCACTGTGGTTGCGGCGCTCTTGCAGACACGTTCTGCATCTCAGCACCATCTCAGTGATCTGCTGTCCAAGTCCAGGCCACCACACAGATTGACGGGCACGTGCTTTGCACTTAACGATGCCTTGATGGCCCTCATGCAGTCTGTCCAGCACGTCGTTCCGCATTGTTGCTGGAATGACTAGACGTGTGTCTTTCAGCAAAAGTCCATCTTGCACTGTGAGTGTAGCCCGCTCAGGCCAAAAGTGTTTCAACAGTGGTTCCTGCTTTGCGTGCTCTGGCCATCCATCTGCACACATTTTCATGACACGAGAGCATACACTGTCAGCCTCCAGCTGTGCTTTGAGTGTGTCCATGAACATGGGACTGACAGGTAAGTTGTTGACAATGCAGTCCACGTAAATGTTGGTGCTCTCCATCAGTTCTGTGTCATTTGCAGTCATTTGCGCTTGTATGGGTGAACGTGATAACATGTCGGCAGTCCAGAGTGACTTTCCAGGAACATGCACGATGTCATAGGAGTAGCGCATGAGTCTCATTCGAAAGCGCTGTATCCTTGGTGGCAACAGGTCGAGTGCTTGTGCGCCTAGTAGGGAAAGGAGTGGCTTATGGTCAGTCTCTAGGCAGAAGTGCTTACCTAACAAGAAGTCCCGGAAGCGTTCACATGCCCAGGTTAAACCCAGGGCCTCCTTTTCGACTTGCACGTAGCACTGCTCAGTGGGTCAGAGTGAGCGGCCTCCATTCGCTGTCCCATCTCTGGAGGAGCACACCTCCCAGTCCATAAGATGAAGCATCTACCGATACTTTTGTGTCCCTGCTCGCATCATACATGGCCAGGACCGGTGGAGAAGATAGTGCTTCTTTCAGCACTTTGAATGCCGCCGCCTGGTCAGCACCCCACAGCCAACAGTTCTTCTTTGAAAGAAGGTCGCGAAGAGCTTTGTCTTTCTTGGCCAGCTGGGGTATGAATTTTCCCACCTGGTTTACCATCCCCAGGAAGCTCCTTAACTCGCTCACGTTTGTAGGCTCTTTCATGTCCCTGATGGCCTTTGTCTTCTCTGGATCGGGTCTGATGCCTGACGCAGTGATGACGTGCCTGAGGAAGACCACCTCACTCCTGGAGAGCTCACACTTGTCCATGTTCAAGGTCACCCCTGCTTGCTCAAGCTTTTGCAGCAGGGCATGGAGACGAGAGTCGTGCTGCTCTTGGTCTTTTCCCCACACCAGCAGGTCATCGATGTGGCAGACCACACCGTCCAGTCCGTCTATGACCTCTGCCATGACACACTGGAAGTGTTCAGGTGCAGAGTTGATTCCAAACGGAAGACGCTGGAAGTGGAACCGTCCGAAGAGTGTTATGAATGTAGTATATTTAGCTGACTCCTCAGCTAAAGGAATCTGCCAGAATCCCATGTTTGCATCTAGTTTACTGAATACTCTGGCTCCAGCTAGCATTCCTAGACTCTGGTCAACTGATGGCAGAACATACTTTTCGCGACACACATACTGGTTCAAGCCAGTGAAGTCCACACACAGACGTAGTCGCTGGCTGTTCTTCTTTGGTATGACAACAATGCCAGTGCACCACTCCGTAGGCTCTTTGACACACCTGATGACCCCCATCTCTTCCATCCGTTGGAGCTCCTCTTTCACCTTTCCCATCAGAGGCAGGGGAATTCTCCGTGGTGTTTTTAAAGAGAATGGCACAGTGTTTGGCTTGAGCTTGATGTGGTTTGGTCGTTGGATGTCACCTAGGCCCTTGCACAGTTTTGGGTAGGCTGCCTTTAAAGAGTCCATTGTGATGCTGTCGACTCAAATGAGTAGGCCCAGGGCAGTAATGGCTGGTAGCCTGAGCAAAGGTGTGCTCAGGTTTTTGACCACATAGACTTTCTCCTCAGTCTGCTTGGATTTGTAAGTAAGCTGCATTTTAGCAAAGCCTTCTACCTCTAACTGAATCTTTCCTGGACCCAGCAAGGGTTTCTCTGGCTTGTGGAGAACAGGCATTTGTGCCCCAGCGAACAAGTCTTTCACGTCACTTTCAGAAATGGCGGTTACGTCTGCGCCAGTGTCAAGTTTAAATTTAAGCACTTTCCCTTTAATCTGCACATCAGCTGTCCACATAGTGTTCTCACATGACACAGAGCCCAGGAAGAAACTTTTCTCCTCTTCTTCCTTGATGCATGCTACTACAGCCTTGTTCCAACAAACACGCTGATAATGGCCTTTTTTTCCACAGCCCTGACATTTTGCATCGTTTGCGGGACACTCCGCTTTGGGGTGAGAAGGCCCTCCACATTTGTAGCACTGGGCGCTGTGCATGCCTTTGTCTTTGCTTTGCATGTGCTGGCGCGGCCTTGCACCACTGTTTTTCTGGTTCGTGTATCTCTGCTTATCATTTTTCTGTCCTTTCTTTATCAGTCTGTCTATGGAGCTAGCCTCCATCTGCATCACACTGCTGGCTTCACTCCTAAGTGCACTCTGATGTTTTTTTTATTTCCTCAGACTGTCTTGCCATATCTATGGCTTTTTGCAAAGTCAAATTTTTCTCCATCTGCATGCGTTCGGAAGTTTGGTGTCTGCAAGCCCCACTACGATCCTATCTCTTATGAGTTCATCATGTAAGTCTCTGTATTTACAATGCTCTGCTAAAGCATGTAGGGCAGTGACGAATGCATCGACAGTCTCGTTAGCTTCTTGTTTCCGCATATTGAAGCATGCACGTTCGAAGACAATGTTCTTTTTCACAATAAAGAAATCACGGAATCCGTCTTTTACTTTGTCATACTTTTTCACGTCAGCGTCACTCAGCTTTAACCCTCTCAATACATCATCGGCTTCGTCCCCCATACAATATATTAGTGTTAACCTGATTCTCCTCCGAGTTCGTAGTCAAGTTGCTCGCTTGGCGAAACCTCTCGAACCTCCGGATCCATTTTGTCCATTCGAGCTGCTTGCTGAAATCGAAGGGTTCAGGTGGCTGAATGTTGAATGTTGCAGTGGGTGTGCTAGCCGTCATGCTCACTCCCCTTTGCTGCACGTTAACGTTTTCCTCCGGTTGGGACATAACAACATCCACCAATGTCTCTACCTCTGTCTCTGTTGCCGTGGACCATCTTTTCTTGTGCCTTTTCCTTTTTGTCATAAACACAGTACTTCTGACACCATGTCGTAGCTTCTATTTATGAAGAATTAAAAGAACGTGGAACAATCTGTGTCCAGACATTGCAAGCACTTTATTGAACTGAACACAAACCTGTAGGACCCCCCCCCATCACATGACCCACACACGCAATCTCATTGGTCTATTCTAAACTGATAACGTAACCTGCGTCAACCATTAACCCTTCATATACTGTTTATGTTCCGATGTTTATGTTCAGATACACCACATCGACCATATTTAGCAACTATTAATGCCTTCAGCAACGACAGTACAATTGCCTTTAGCAACTACGAATGCCTATATCGGGGACATGCATCGCAAAGAAGCTCTTCATCATGTTGCTCTTTAGACTCCTTCTTACGAGTGAGTTCGGGAAAAACCACATACAGAGACAATGTTCATTGCTTAAGAGGGTCTCTCAACTTGCTCTTTAGCTCTAAAGGGCAATGTTATCAGGAAACCCACCCCTGATCAGTTGTCAGCTAAATACAAGCCCAGTTCCATAAATTTGGAACACTGTGTAAAACATAAATAAAAGACAGAATATGACGATTTGCAAATCTTGGAAACCCTATATTTCATTGAAAATAGTACAAAGACAACATGTCAAATGTTCAAACTGAAAAATGTTATTGTTGTGTGAAAAATGTATACTCATTTTGAATTTGATGTCAGCAACACATTTCAAAAAAGTTGGGACTGGGGCATGTTTACCACTGTGTTTCATCACCTCTACTTTTAACACCACTCTGTAAACATTTGGGAACTGAGGAGACCAATTGCTGTAGTTTTGAAAGATGAATGTTGTCCTATTCTTGCCTGATATAAAATTTCAGTTGCTCAGCAGTTCAGGGTCCCCTTTATTGTATTTTGCACTTCATAATGTGCCAAATGTTTTAAATGGGAGACGGGTCTGGACTGCAGGCAAGCCAGTTTAGCACCTGGACTCTTTTACTACAGAGGCATGCATTTTTAATATGTGCAGAAAGTGGTTTGTTATAGTCTTGCTGAAAGAGGGAAGGCCTTCCCTGAAAAAGATTTTGTCTGGATGTCAGCATATTGCTCTAAAATGTGTATATCTTCTTATGGTCTCCGTCAATAGTAATGATGGGGGACCCTTTGGTGTTGTCGGGTGCGCCGATCCTTGGCTCACCATTGAAGTCTCTGCTTGCACAGAAGCTTGCCATTGGCTATGTGGTGCCTCCAAGTGGGATGGTTGGCCGTTAGGTTATGCCACTCATTCTCCAAGTCAAAGATCTTGATGTCCTCCTTAATACAGTCCTTCCACCTTTTCTTTAGTCAGCCACACGGTCTATTTCCATGAGCTAATTCACTGAAGAGGAGCTGCTTTGGCAGTCGGTAGTCTGGCATCCTACAAACGTGACCGAGCCACCTTAAGCAATTGCTGTGGATCATGGTCTCTATGGTTGTGAAGCTAGCCCTTCTCAGCACTTCAGTGTTGGTCACCTTGTGCCACCACTTGATCTTAAGGATTTGTCTTAGTGATCTTTGATGGAACATTTCTAGTAGGTGCACATGATGTGCGAGTGTGCATTACGTTTCACTACCATAGAGTAAGCATGGTAGGACCAGAGCTTTGTATACTGTGACTTTTGCGGCAAGCAAAAGGCCTTTATGGTTCCAACATCTGGTGGTTAGTGAGTGGAAAGCAGCTGCTCCCCTGGTAAGTCGTCTTTTGATTTTGGCATTGAGAGAGGCATCTTCAGAAAGTTCTCCACCAAGGTATGTGAAGCTGTGTGCCCGAGTAAGTTTGTGATTATCTGTGGTGATAGGAGGGGGGTCATCACATTGGCAGTGTATCACTTCCATTTTTAATCTACTGATGGTGAGTCCCTGGTCATCACAGGCAGTGTTGAGGACCTCTGCTACACTTTGAAGTGACTGTGTATATATCATTCAGCAATAATGGTGCCTCCCCAGATGTACAAGCTACCCACATTATGTGCACTAATGCACCCTGCTACCATCACAGATGTGGGCTTTTGAACTGTGCACTGATAACAAGTCAGATGGTCCATCTCCTCTTTAGCCTGGAGGATGTGGTGTCCATGATTTCTAAAAAGAATTTCTACTTTTGATTCTTCAGACCTCGGGACAATTTTCCACTTTACCTCAGTGCATCCTAAAAGAGCTTGGGCCCAGAGAAGAAGAAGAAATTAATTTATCACACATACAATTAAGCACAGGCGGCACGGTGGTGTAGTGGTTAGCACTGTCGCCTCACAGCAAGAAGGTCCTGGGTTCGAGCCCCGGGGCCGGCGAGGGCCTTTCTGTGCGGAGTTTGCATGTTCTCCCCGTGTCCGCGTGGGTTTCCTCCGGGTGCTCCGGTTTCCCCCACAGTCCAAAGATATGCAGGTTAGGTTGACTGGTGACTCTAAATTGACCGTAGGTGTGAATGTGAGTGTGAATGGTTGTCTGTGTCTATGTGTCAGCCCTGTGATGACCTGGCGACTTGTCCAGGGTGTACCCCGCCTTTCGCCCGTAGTCAGCTGGGATAGGCTCCAGCTTGCCTGCGACCCTGTAGAAGGATAAAGCGGCTACAGATAATGAGATGAGATGAGAGACAATTAAGCACAATGAAATTCCTCTCTGCATTTAACCCATCTGAAGCAGCAAACACACACAAAGCAGTGGGCAGCCATGCTACAGCACCCAGGGAGCAGTTGGGGGTTAAGGGCCTTGCTCAAGGGCACTTGGGCACTTCAGCCCAAGGCCACCCCATGTTAACCTAACTGCATGTCTTTGAACTGTGGAGGAAACCAGAGCATCTGGAAGAAACCCACACAGACACTGGGAGAACATACAAACTCCACATAGAAAGATCCCAATCAGCTGGTGGGCTTAAACCCAGAACCTTCTTGCTATGAGGCAACAGTGCTAACCACTACACCACACAAGGTCTTTAGAAAGTTGTGGCAGTGGGGGCATGGCCAAGCAGCAGTCTGTGAATGGAGGGCGGAGTCAGGGAAGGTAAGTGGCTAGGTCATTACACCTGATGTCAATTTGTGTGTGTGTGTTTGTTGCAGGGATGGAGTATAAAGGGAGGGGGAGAAGAGAGAAGGCGGCCTGGACCACAGCACTTGTGTGAATGAGTGTGTGTGTGGGCGAGTGAAAGAAAGAAAGAAAGAAAGCTGAAAAGCACAATAAAAGTGAGTGTGTAAACATGAACTCTCGCCTGCTGTGCTTCTGTGCTCCACCCACATCGGAGATTACTACAGTGGTGCTGAAACCCGGGACGGGCGCACAGAAGGAAAACGCCCCATGGAGTCCTCCCCGTTCAAAGAGCTCATCCTTGCCCTCGCTACCGCCCAGCGGAACCAGCATCAAGAGCTGATCACCCTCCGGAAGGAGCAGCAGCAGCGCTTTGAAGCCTTGATGCTGGCCCAGCAGGAAGATCGCCAGGTGTTCCGGCACCGACTCACGTCAGCAGGGCCGCCGGCTGCCACTGCCACCACCCTCACGAAGATGGGACCGCAGGACGATCCGGAAGTGTTCCTCGCTCTCTTTGAGCAAACAGCTGAGGCGTGGGGGTGGCCGCTGGAGCAGCGTGCGGCGCGCCTCCTCCCGCTCCTGTCTGGCGAGGCGCAGCTCGCAGTGCAGCAGCTCCCTGCTGACAGCCAGCTGGTTTATGCGGACCTGAGCAAAGCCATCCTGTAGCGGCTCGGCCGCTCCCCGGAGCAACACCGTCAGCGCTTCCGGACGCTGACACTGGAGGGGGTCGGCCGGCCATTTGCATTTGGCCTGCAACTCCGGGACGCCTGCCGGCGGTGGCTGAGGGCGGAAGACCGCAACGCCAAGGAGATCATAGATCTGGTGGCACTGGAGCAGTTTATCTCTCAACTTCCGGAAGGAACGGCGGAATGGGTCCAGTGTCACCGCCCGGTGTCGCTGGAACGAGCCATCGAGCTGGCGGAGGACCATCTGGAGGTGGCTCTGACGGCAGGCAGACGAGGTGCCTCCCTTCGCTTCTCTTCCCCCTCTCTCCCTCTCTCTCTCCTGTCTCTGGTCCCCCTCCCCACCCTGTTCCCCTGCCACAAAGGCGGCGGCTGGCCCCTCCCCAGCCGGCCCGTCGCACCCGCAGTGTCCTCCCCTCTCCCTCTTCTGTGTCTGTGTTGTCTCCCCCTCAGGTGAGTGACACCCATAACACCAATGCAGACGGAAAGCCTGGGCCGGTGTGCTGGCGCGGCGGGGAATCGGAGCATCTCCCGAATCAGGGCCCTGCAAGGGAGGTGGGGGCTGTCATCCGGATCCCTGACATGCCAGAAACTGCCCCCGATCGGGCCGGAGCGTATCGCGTACCGTTGAGTATTCAAGGGGATACATATCACGCTTTGGTGGATTCCGGTTGTAATCAGACCTCAATTCACCAACGCCTGGTGCAAGGTGAGGCATTGGGGGGAGCACAAGCGGTGAAGGTGTTGTGTGTGCACAGGGATGTTCACCATTACCCTCTAGTGTCTGTCCACATTCTATTCCGGGGCCAAACGCATAAGATGAAGGTGGCGGTTAATCCTCGTCTTACCCACTCGTTGATCTTGGGTACTGATTGGCTGGGATTTAAAGAATTAATGGAGTATTTAACACGCAGTGGGTCCTGCCCTAGTAGGTCACGGGAAGATCTTGGTGTGGCATTGGCTGGAGAAGCTGTCGCAGAGCTGTCCGCATCAACACCGCGACAGAGTGAGGAGCAGCCCGCTCCTCCTCCCTCTCTCGGGGACTCTCTTGGGGATTTCCTGTTAGAGCAGTTGTGAGACGAGACTCTGCGGCATGCGTTTGACCAAGTGAGAGTAATTGATGGTCAAACTCTTCAGCCAAGCGCGGCACCAACCTTCCCCTATTTTACCATTATTAAAGATAGATTGTACCGAGTGACGCAGGACACTCAAACCAAGGAACGAGTAACCCAGTTGTTAATCCCAAAAAGCCGTAGAGAACTCGTATTCCATGCGGCTCACTTTAATCCCATGGCGGGACACTTGGGGCAAGACAAAACATTAGCCCGAATAATGGCCCGGTTCTATTGGCCTGGGATTCACAGGGATGTCCGTCGGTGGTGTGCGGCGTGCCATGAATGCCAATTAGTAAATCCCGCGGCAACTCCAAAAGCGCCATTGCACCCTCTTCCTCTAATCAAGACCCCGTTTGAGCGAATTGGGATGGATCTCGTCGGGCCATTAGATCGGTCAACACGGGGATATCGCTTTATTTTAGTTCTGGTGGACTATGCAATGTGATATCCGGAGGCCGTGCCTCTCCGCAATATCTCAGCACACAGTATTGCGGAAGCGCTCTTCCGCATTATCTCCCGGGTCGGGATTCCGAAAGAAATCCTGACAGACCAAGGCACCTCGTTTATGTCACGCACACTGCGCGAGCTGTATGGGTTACTGGGGATTAAGTCCATCCGCACCAGTGTAGATCACCCACAAACGGATGGATTAGTAGAGCGATTCAACCAGACACTCAAAAACATAATCTGGAAATTCATTAGTGAAGATGCGTGTAATTGGGATAAATGGCTCGAACCCCTGTTGTTCGCAGTACGAGAGGTCCCACAAGCCTCCACAGGGTTCTCTCCCTTCGAATTATTATATGGGTGTAAGCCGCGTGGCATTCTGAATGTGCTGCGGGAAAATTGGGAGGAGGGACCTTCACAGAGTAAAAATGAAATCCAGTACATTCTTGACCTGCGCGCAAAACTCCACACCCTCACGCAATTAACCCAGGAGAATTTACGACAGGCACAAGAACGTCAAAGCCAACCGTATGACAGGGGCACGTGCCTTAGAGAATTCATGCCGGGAGAAAAAGTACTCGTATTATTGCCCACGTCGAGTTCTAAATTAGTCGCCAAGTGGCAAGGGCCCTTTGAGGTCACACGGCGAGTCGGGGACGTCGACTATAAGGTAAAGCGAACAGATAGGGGCGGGGCACTGCAAGTCTACCACCTCAACCTTTTAAAATGCTGGAATGAGGGGGTCCCCGTGGCGTTGGTGTCGGTAGTCCCAGAGAAGGCGGAGCTGGGGCCGGAGGTAAAAAGGATAACATCGCAGGCCACTCCGGTCCCTTGTGGAGACCACCTCTCGCCGACCCAACTCACGGAGGTAGCCAGGTTGCAGAAGGAATTTTCCGACGTGTTCTCGCCCCTTCCGGGCCGTACCCACCTCATAGAACACCACATCGAAACGCCCCTGGGGGTGGTAGTGCGTAGCCGCCCTTACCGCTTGCCCGAACACAAGAAAAAGGTGGTTCAGGATGAACTCAAGGCCATGCTCGAAATGGGCATAATCGAGGAGTCCCACAGCGACTGGAGCAGCCCAGTGGTCCTGGTTCCCAAGACCGATGGGTCGGTCCGGTTCTGTGTGGACTATAGAAAGGTCAACGCGGTGTCTAAATTTGATGCGTACCCAATGCCTCGCATTGATGAGTTGCTTGATCGGTTAGGCGCTGCTCGCTTTTATTCGACACTGGATCTAACCAAGGGATATTGGCAGATCCCCTTGACTCCTCTATCCTGAGAGAAAATGGCCTTTTCCACACCGTTTGGATTACACCAATTTGTCACGCTCCCCTTTGGGTTGTTTGGGGCGCCCGCTACGTTCCAGCGGCTTATGGACAGGGTCCTCCGCCCTCATGCTGCCTACACAGCCGCCTATCTAGATGACATAATCATCTACAGTCATGATTAGCCGCAGCACTTGGAACACCTGAGGGCTGTTCTAAAGTCGCTGAGGCGAGCGGGCCTCACAGCTAACCCGAAGAAGTGTGCGATTGGGCGGGTGGAAGTACGGTATCTGGGGTCATGGGCAGGTGCGTCCCCAAATTAACAAGACTGCAACGATTGCGGCCTGCCCGAGACCCAAGACCAAAAAGGGGGTGAGGCGGTTCTTGGGGCTGGCTGGCTATTATCATAGGTTTATACCTAACTATTCGGACGTCACCAGCCCGCTAACTGACCTCACTAAAAAGGGGGCTCCAGATCCGGTCCAGTGGACGGAGCAATGCCAACAGGCCTTCTCGGAGGTAAAAGCTGCACTGTGTGGGGGGCCACTTTTACACTCCCCTGACTTCTCTCTCCCCTTTATTTTGCAGACTGATGCATCGGACAGAGGGCTGGGGGCCGTTTTGTCCCAGGAGGTGGAGGGTGAGGAGCGCCCAGTGCTGTACATCAGCTGAAAGCTGTTGATGCACGAGAGCAAGTACAGCACAATTGAAAAAGAGTGTCTTGCCATCAAGTGGGCAGTCCTTGCCCTCCGATACTACCTGCTGGGGCGCCCTTTCACTCTCTGTTCGGACCACGCGCCCCTCCAGTGGCTCCACCGCATGAAGGATGCCAATGCGCGGATCACCCGTTGGTATCTCGCTCTCCAGCCATTCAAGTTCGAGGTGATCCACAGGCCGGGGGCGCAGATGGTGGTGGCGGACTTCCTGTCCCATCGGGGGGGGGGGGGAGTCAGCTGCAGGCCGGACGGCTCCCTGGCCTGAGTCGGGCGGTGGGGGTATGTGGCAGCGGGGGCATGGCCAAGCAGCAGTCTGTGAATGGAGGGCGGAGTCAGGGAAGGTAAGTCGCTAGGTCATTACACCTGATGTCAATTTGTGTGTGTGTGTGTGTGTGTGTGTGTGTGTGTGTGTGTGTTTGTTTGTTGCAGGGATGGAGTATAAAGGGAGGGGGAGAGGAGAGAAGGCGGCCCGGACCACAGCACTTGTGTGAATGAATGTGTGTGTGGGCGAGTGAAAGAAAGAAAGAAAGAAAGCTGAAAAGCTCAATAAAAGTGAGTGTGTAAACATGAACTCTCGCCTGCCGTGCTTCTGTGCTCCACCCACATCGGGGGATTACTACAAAAGTGTTTCTGGATATTATTTATAGATTGTTTTAACTTGCATTTGTGGATGCAGTAATGAACCGTTTTTACAGACAGTGTTTTTTTTTTTTTAAACGGCAGCACTGTGGTGTAGTAGTTAGCACTGTCATTTCACAGCAAGAAGAGTCTGGGTTTGAGCCCAGTGGCTGACAGGTGCCTCTCTGAGTTTGCATTTTCTCCCCATGTCTGCCTGGGTTTCCTCCAGGTGCTCTGGTTTCCCCCACAGTCCAAAGACGTGCAGGTTAGGCTAATTGGTGGCTCTAAATTGACTGTAAGTGTGAATGGTTGTTTGTCTCTATGTGTCAGCCTTGTGATGATCTGGTGACTTGTCCAGGGTGTACCCCACCTCTTGTCCATAGTCAGCTGGGATAGGCTCCAGCTTGCCCGCGACCCTGCACGGGATAAGTGGCTATGGATAGTGGATGGATTTTTTTTTAAGTGTTCCTGAGCCCATATGGTGATTTCCATGACAGACACATGTCTGCTTTTAATGCAGTGTCACCTGAAGGCCTGAAAATCACAGGCATCCAATATCAGTTTTCAGATTTTTCTCTTGTATACAGAGATTTCTGCAGATTCTCTCAATCTTTTAATGATATTATATACCATAGATGATGTGATCCCAAATTCTTTGCAATTTTACATTGAGGAATGTTATTCTTACATTGTTGCACTGTTTGTCCATGCAGTCTTTCATTTTTTATACCCAATCATGTGACTGACCTGTTGCCAATTAACCAAATAATTTGAGCATTACACAACTTTTTCAGTCTTTTGTTGCCCCTCTCCCAACTTTGCTGACACCAAATTCAAAATGAGCATATATTTATTCAAAAAACAATAAAATCTCAGGTTCAATATTTGATTTGATATGTTGTCTTTGTACAATTTTCAATGAAATATAGGGTATCCATGAAATATAGGTCATCCATGATTTGTCTAGGCTTCTGTTTTTATTTACAGTTTACAGTGTCCCAAACTATTTTTGGAATTAGGGTTGTATTTTCAACAACAGCAGTCAAAACACTGGCATTACTTGCATGTGATGGTGTTACTCTTCTGCGTCTATGTTCTTTTGTGCCACTATTTAGAGGAACAAATCAGCAGACGTATGGTTGAGTCTTGGACTGTATGTATGTATGTATGTATGTATGTGTAGCTGGTGCGACCTGACTCTGGCTAAAAGTCTTCCTCTCTGCATCGTGTTACACTTTGATGGAAACGAGGACAACCGTTGTTTGCCAGCCGGGGGGGGGGGGGGGGGGGGGGGTATTCAATATATACAAATATACAAAGGTACAGTCACTTCACCACCTCTCACACACTCCGCTCCTCAGCAAGCCCGGAGACCAACTAACTTACAATTCCATTCAACAAAACAATCAAACAAATCACATTTATCACTCTGATCATAATACAAAATCATGCTTTGTTATTTCCCCCAACCATTAGCAGCAGTTTTATACATTTTACAGATTAACATTTTCCCAGCAACAACTATATGAACATACATAATATGAATAAGATATCAAAACAAATAATACAAAGCTAAACAATACAATTAATCAAAAATAAAAGAGAGCTCACATACCTGTATGTAAACAAATACACATAAGTACAGTCACTTCGCTGCCTCTCACACACACCTTTAAAGGAGAGGGGAAGACAGCAGTGGTATGAGAGACTATGAAAGCGCAGTTAGCGCAACTCAAATCTCATCTCATCTCATTATCTCTAGCCGCTTTATCCTGTTCTACAGGGTCGCAGGCAAGCTGGAGCCTATCCCAGCTGACTACGGGCGAAAGGCGGGGTACACCCTGGATAAGTCACCAGGTCATCACAGGGCTGATACATAGACACAGATAACCATTCACACTCACATTCACACCTACGGTCAATTTAGAGTCACCAGTTAACCTAACCTGCATGTCTTTGGACTGTAGGGGAAACCGGAGCACCCGGAGGAAACCCACGCGGACACGGGGAGAACATGCAAACTCCACACAGAAAGGCCCTCGCCGGCCACGGGGCTCGAACCCGGACCTTCTTGCTGTGAGGTGACAGCGCTAACCACTACACCACCGTGCCGCCCCTTGACTCAAATCATAACTATCAAACTGCGAAGTGCCATACACAAATACATTAATACAGGGGTGGCCAAACTTTTTTGCTTGAGGGCCACATAAAGAAAAATATGAGCTGCCAAGGGCCGATAGAAATTAAAGGTATCTTTAAGACTAGTTACAATGTTTTTTAGACTGTGCAAAACATTGTATTTTTGTTGCAATAGTAGCCTACTTGATATGATGTGAATTATAGGCCTAGTAAACACATAATGATGTCTGAGGACTTTATTAAGTTTACAGTACACACCTTTACTTATCCTTGGTTTCATTCAAATAAACATTTGAAAATCTCAGAATGTAACCTGAAATATGTAGAATGCAACAGGCTATGAACATAAATGTCTGAGTGAACAACACAGAGGGTCAAGGCAGTTTCAACACTTCTGAGAGAAAGTGGCTGTGTAAGCTAATGTAGTTTGGTATAAAATGTGAATGGCTTACATAAGAACATAGCCTAATAAAACAACCTACTTTGGTATGCAATGAATTTCAATTAGCCTAATAACTGACAATGTCACAAAGGTCTGCAAATGAATAAATAACACATTCACATGTAGCCCAAAAGGAGAAAAGGAAAAAGGCAGTACAGGCAGTGACATCAAGAAAACATGCCTGTCTATAGGCCTAATCTTAGTGCTTTGTTAAGTAGCCTAACTGAAAATGGGTCACGATCAATGACAAAGGTGCAACAAGACTGATGAAAACATTTGCAAGTAAAAAAAAAATTGCAATGTCATTCAGTGGGAGCAGTGATGCTGAGTCTTGGACTGAAGAATAGCTGGCAGGTCAGGAGTAAGCCTTGATGTTGCGATGCGAAGAACGTCGCAGAGATGTCTGTCGGTCAGCCTCGTTCTTAGTCAGCTTTTGTTCAGAGTCATAAGAGAAAATGTCTGCTTGCATATGTATGTAGACCCGAACAGACTAATCATTCTTGCAGCATGGCGCTTCATGAGAGGAAACCTGGTCTTATCCAAACTCTGATTAAACTCTGGTAGGGGGAGAAGCTGATGCCGACTTTTCAGTGAATCGTCGCACTGGATCTCAATAACTTCCATCTGCATATGCTCATTAACATCTGTCACGTCAACCGAGAATGGTGTTGTGAATAGTTTCATGTCTTTCTCAATGACCGAAAAATCCTGAAAGCACTTACAAAATTCTGCCAGAAGAGATGTGATCACTGACACATATTTATTTTTTTGGGCAGAGATGTTGGCATTCGGGAAAGCTGTCTTCAGCTCCAACATTGTGGGGAAGTGAACTACATTGAAGTCGAGTAGTTGTGCCTCTAAAAGTTTGAGCTTGACACAGAATGCTTTCAGGTGTGCATACAGGTGAAAGACAAGTTGATCTTTGCCTTGAAGTCAAGTCAACTTTATTGTCAAATATGCTATACATGCTCGACATACAGCACAGATGAAATATCAGTCCTCTCTGACCCACGGTGCAAACAGGCAATGCAATAAATAAAAATAGAATAATTGAAAAAAACAAACAATATAAACACTCTAGATAGGAACTAGACATAGACTAAACACTCAAACAATATAAATAGTATAAATAAACAGCATAAACACTAGATAAGAACAAGACATAGACTAAACACTCAGACAATATAAACAGTGTAAACACTAGATAAGAACTACACACAGACTCAAACAGACAATATAAACAGTATAAACACTCTAGATATGAACTAGACGTAGACTAAGCACTCATATACACACACACACACACACACACACAAACAACTTGGTTCAAATAACCAAACAGTCAAGGGCACTTGAGGTATAGCAGGGAAACATGAAATAAGCAGTATAAACAAACTAGCAGCTGTTAAGATTAGGTAGTGCGGAATAGTGCAAATGAGTGAGGTAAAGTGAGATGTGCTGTCCCTGAGTTCAGTGTGTTAATGAACGATGAGATGTGTGTGTGTGTGTGTGTGTGTGTGTGTGTGTTGGGGGGGGGGGGACTGTGAGGATGACATGTCAGATGCTGAAGGGGGGTGTGCGAGCGGAATCTGTGGCAGGGGGCAGAGGGGGGAGGAGGGGCAGAACAGGGAGGGAGTTGAGCCTCCTGACCGCCTGGTGAAAGAAACTGTTCTTGAGCCTGCTGGTTTTGGCCTGGAGACTCCGCAGTCTCCTCCCCGACGGCAGCAGGCTGAAGAGGCTGTGAGATGGGTGGGTGGGGTCACCTGCAATCCTGATGGCTTTGCGGGTGAGGCAGGAGTTATAAATATCCATTAGAGAAGGGAGAGAGACACCAATGATCCTCTCAGCTGCTCTCACGATGTGCTGCAGAGACTTGCAGCAGGACACAGTGCAGGCGCCGTACCACACGGTGATGCAGCTGATCAGGATGTTCTCGATGGTGCTTCTGTAGAAAGTGTGCATGATGGGAGCCGGGGCTCTTGCTCTCTTCAGTTTGCGGAGGAAGTACAGAAGCTGTTGGGCTTTTTTGGCCAGTGATGTGGTGTTGTTGCTCCAGGACAGGTCTTCAGAGATGTGCACACCCAGAAACTTGGTGCTGCTCACCCTCTGCACTGCAGCACCGTCGATAGATAGTGGAGCATGCTGTGTGTGCTCTCTCCTGAAGTCCACAACAACCTCCTTCGTCTTCTCCACGTTCAGACGGAGATTGTTGTCCTTGCACCACATGGCCAAGCGGCTCACCTCACTCCTGTAGATTGTCTCATCGCCATTGAAGGCTCTTGTTCAGTGCGTTAAGATGGCTGGTCAGATCTACCAAAAAAGCCAGGTCTGCCAACCATAGGGGATCATCCAGTTCGTGAAGAGGCTTGCCTTTCTCTTTCAAAAACTGGTCAATTTCTGATCTCGGTGAGTAAAACCTATGCAGAATGGTGCCGTGACTGAGCCAGCACACATCTGAGTGGTAGATGACGTCTCCATATTCAGCTTCAACTTCAGACAAAAAAGTTTGGAACTGTCTGTGATTGAGTGCCTTTGCACGAATGAGATTGATTGCTTTAACCACCGTGTCCATCACATCATTCACCTGAACAGTCTTAGCACAGAGTGCTTCCTGGTGGATAATGCAGTGTATTTTTACAGCCTCACCTCTGCTTTCGCGAACTTTTCTGCACACCATAGAGGCCATCCCATTATGTTCGCCAGTCATTGCTGGAGCCCCATCTGTGGTAACTCCACACAGCTTGTCCCAGGGCAGGTTAATGTCATTAATCGCAACCGATACAGCCTCAAAAATGTCCCTACCTGTTATGGTACCTTTTAGACTCCTAAGATCAAGTAACTCCTCGGTAATGCCAAAGTTAATGTCGACACCTCGTAAAAAAGTCAGCAGCTGCGTTGTGTCTGTAGCATCGGTACTCTCATCACACGTAATTGAGTAAAACTCAAATGCTCTTGCCTTGTCTGATACTTGCTGATTCAAGTTAGCTGAGAGATCTTCGATTCATCTGGCAACTGTTTGTCTGGACAAACTCACATTTCTGGAGTCCTGAATCTTCTCTGGACACATTATCCCAGCAACTTTAGTAAGGCAGTGTTTAACAAATTCACCATCTGAGAAAAGTTTTCCATGCTCAGCGATCAGTTGAGATACCCCATAGCTAGCTCTGGTGCTGTTTTCTTGAAGTTTGTTGGCATGAAAAAAATGCTGCTGTTGCACTAACAGGCTAGCTGTCATCTGTTTGACTTTTCTCTCCCTCTCCAGGCCAGTGTATGAAGTGCATGACTGATGTTTAGTTTCATAGTGTCTTCGAACATTATAGTCTTTCATCACTGCTACAGACAAATCAAACAAACACATTTTCCCTTAATCTCTATGAAAAAGTATTCATTTTCCCATCTAGTCTGAAATTTTCTACACTCACTCTCTATTTTTCGTCTTTTCACTTCCATCTTTTGTCAGTTACTGTGATAGCGCATGTAATTGCTCATCTGAGTGCTTTGCTCGTCTCCAAGGCAACAACCAAGAAAGTAAACAACAGTAACATGAGTGAACGTGAGTAACTCAACCAAAGAGTCTAGAGTGGAGCCAAATCTTGCTCAAAAATGCAGCGCCACCCAGTGTTGAAACTAAAAAGTGCAATGTACTCAGACTGACATTACAACGGGCCAAATTACAGTTTAATTTTTATAATTCATGGCATGCCACATAAAAGAGAGCGACGGGCTGCAGTTGGCCCACGGGCCGTAGTTTGGCCACCCCTACATTAATACATACACACACTAATATACATCTCGCTAACAAATGAACAACCACATGTGACCTGCACAACATAACATGAAAGTCTCTATTTAGCATTTTTAACAACTTGTATACAGGACCACCCTGTCATCTTACCGCTCCTCAGCAAGCCCGGAGAACAACTGAGGAGAACGGTACAAATTGGCAGGATGTGACATCACAAATAAGCTACAGGTCACGCAATCAAAACAAAATAATCAAAATAGAAGCTCCCCATAAAAAAAAAAAAAAAAAACCAAGTATATACATTGAAATCAATAGCAAAATGTGAACAAAAGAGAAAAATGGATTTATGGTGAAATTAACAAAAAAAACTATTAACTGAATACATTGGTTGCACACACACTCTATATATATATATATATATATATATATATATGCACACGGGTGGTGTAGTGGTTAGCGCTGTCGCCTCACAGCAAGAAGGTCCGGGTTTGAGCCCCGTGGCCGACGAGGGCCTTTCTGTGTGGAGTTTGCATGTTGTCCGCATGGGTTTCCTCTGGGTGCTCCGCAGTGGCGGCTGGTACTCTTTCAAACAGGGGAGGCTGGTCGATTACGATATTTCCAGATTTTAAAAGAAAAAACACATCAATTTTGCCCATACTCTTGCCTCTGATCTGGCTGATTGTTGGCAGGGTCACAAACTGTGAAATAACAGGTTGTTTTGGCCCATTAGCCTACTGTCCAATATACATGATGGTGGTGATGGGGGGTATATTTTAACATTTTATATTTTAAAATTGTGGCATGTTGTTTAAAAATTGATCATTATTGAAAGCAGCTCTTTGTCAGGAACCTCAGCAGTAACAGCAGAGTGTTCTGGAATAGGCACAAGCACTGACCTTGGGGAGCCAAACATAGAGCTGGGTGCCACACATTTCATTCAGTGACACTTTCCCTATATTTTACTTATTTTGACTGAGAAATGTTTTATTGACAATTTTGATAACCCTTCCCTTTTAATCCAGGTCTGTAGTGTGAAATGTTCTCGGCTGTGTTTTTGTTTAAAAATGTTTTCCAAATTGTAGCTGTGTTTAATTCATATCCAGAAAAATATATATTCCAATATAATATACTCAGCATAACCATTTTAAATAGATTCTATATTTTTGGTCCATCCATGATATATTACTAAAGTAGTCTATTTACTGTTGTTGATGTGGGTCACTTGCTGTTAGCCAATTCACTTTCTCGTACCAGGAGAGCTGAAAGGAATGAGTATTATTCCCTACCTTTTTCACCAAGTCAATTTGAGGCGTTGGTCTACCCTGCTCTTTAATTTTAATTTTTTCCTCGAAAGGAAGACTGGCAAATGGCTTCACCAAAATTAAATCAGCAATGCTTGGCATCCGTGTGCAGCTTTCTTGCTAGCTGACTAGCCCCCTCAAGTTCAAGTTCAGTCACTCAAATAAATGAAATTTCTGGAACTAAGATAGCAAACTTGACAACACTATATTTACACTTTATTTACAATTAAAATATATACAAACTAAAAAAGCTGGTAGAAACCATACGTAATGAACGAAATCGAAATGTAAGCCGATCTCTTACAATACACCACAGCACTTGCGAATCCGCATGGGACTGAACTGAGATTCACCGCTGCCTGTCTATATTTGAAACGAGCTGTCAATCAAAGAAAATATCCGGCCGCTTTCACCAATCACCAGTCTCCTCGTGGAAAGCTTTGCCATGTCCCTCCCACTGTGAGGCTGGGAGTCCATGGGGTGGGCATTTTCAAAGTATTTGTCCAATAACCGTCTTGCATTTTGATATTGAAAAGCACATAGCTCCCAAATGCCATTGAAGTCCACTGAGGCTGGGAGTCCGTGGGGCGGGCGTTTTCGCAGTATTTGTCCAATAACCGTCTTGCATTTTGATACTGAAAAGCGCATAGCTCCCAAATGCCATTGAAGTCCACTGAGGCTGGGAGTCCGTGGGGCGGGCGTTTTCGCAGTATTTGTCCAATAATCGTCTTGCATTTTGAGATTGAAAAGTGCATAGCTCCCAAATGCCATTGAAGTCCACTGAGGCTGGGCTGCAACGCGCTGTCACGAGGGGGAAAAACTCACGCACACATTAGGCGAACTGGGGAAAGTTATAACGGAATGATTTTGCACTGTAGTTGGGTTGAGCACATATATTTCGATGATTCTGGATCTGAAATAGCAATGTTATAAGGTCGGCTATAACAAAAGCCTAGCGCAATTCATCCTACACGATGTTCATCATTTTTAGAGGAGGCTGAGCCTCCCTCGTTGTCTTAGAGCAATCGCCCGTGGTGCTCCGGTTTCCCCCAAAGACATGCAGGTTAGGTTAACTGGTGACTCTAAATTGACTGGAGGTGTGAATGGTTGTCTGTGTCTATTGCCCCTTTTCCACCAAAGCAGTTCCAGGGCTGGTTCGGGGCCAGTGCTTAGTTTGGAACCGGGTTTTCTGTTTCCACTGACAAAGAACTGGCTCTGGGGCCAGAAAAACCGGTTCCAGGCTAGCACCAACTCTCTGCTGGGCCAGAGGAAAGAACCGCTTATGTCAGCAGGGGGGGCGGAGTTGTTAAGACCAACAACAATAACAAGACCGCGAAAGATCGCCATTTTTAAGCGACGAGAAGCAGCAGCTGTACAAATGTGAAGTTATCCATTATTATTATTATTGTTGTTGTTGTTGCTGCTGCTGCTTCTTCCGTGTTGTTTTTGCTTTGATATTCGCGCCAAGGTTTATGTAAATGTACCGCCGTAACTGACGTATACAGCGACATAATGACGTATACAGCGACGTAATGACGTGGCTCCGCGAGCTATGGAAAAGCAAACTGGTTCTCAGCTGGCTCACAAATTGAGCGAGTTGTGAAGCAGCACCAGCACTGGCCCCGAACCAGCCCTGGAACTGATTTGGTGGAAAAGGGGTATATGTGTCGACCCTGTGATGACCTGGCGACTTGTACCCCACCTCTCGCCCATAGTCAGCTGGGATAGGCTCCAGCTTGCCTGCGACCCTGTAGAACAGGATAAAGCGGCTAGAGATAATGAGATGAGATGAGATATACACACAGTGGTGCTTGAAAGTTTGTGAGCCCTTTAGAATTGTCTATATTTATGCATAAAAATGACCTAAAACAACATCAGATTTTCACACAAGTCCTAAAAGTAGATAATGAGAACCCACTTAAACAAATGAGACAAAAATATTAGACTTGGTCATTTATTTTTTGAGGAAAATGATCCAATATTACATATCTGTGAGTGGCAAAAGTATGTGAACCTCTAGGATTCAGGGGCGTAGCTAGGATTTTTCAAAGGGGGGGAGGTCACACACTGACTGGCAGCCTGAGTACATTATGTAACAAAAAATAATTACGATTGCTAGTTTTAGGTAGCTTAGAAACAGGTTCTTCCATTATTGCTGTTTCTTCCACGTTTTCTTGATGTTGTAGTCTAGAAACGGCACACTAAAACTTAGCTTCGAAGCCACAAAATGCAACTTTGATGGAAAAAAATATATAATAAATTGCTTACCTCTCTTCACGTCAAGAGAAGGAGGAAAGTTTCGCATGTTTTGACATGGCGAATTATTAACACAAGAGGAAATACTCGTAATTCGCAACTAAAAAGACTGCAGCTACACTGGAAGCTTGACCATGCTTTCTAGTGCGATCATGTTGTGCTTGCGCAGAACTGTGTCAGTTCTGCATGCCTTGGCTCGTGCACCTGAAGGCGTGCCTCGCTGCACGCGGGCCTAACGAGCTTCGGCCGGCCCGCGCGCCGTTAACAAAGAACACCTGTCTTTAATCAATGAACTATTTTTGGGCTATTTAAGGACTGTGTCCATGCAAGGATGATGCAAAGTATTACGCCACATCCAGTGTGCCTTACTGAGCCTTGTTTCCTGTCCCTGTTCTTGTTGACCTCCTGGTTTTTCAACTCCTGTTTTTCGTCCCTTGATCTTGCATAGTTTTGTCTCTGATATTCTGTCCATGCCTCAATTGACCTCCTGCCTGTTTCTCTCAATTACGACTATGCCTGCTGTTTTGGACTGTTTGCCAGTTGTGTGCGTTTCACGCACTTTATGCTCATATTGCACTGTGTATTATTTAACATTTCTACACTTACATCCACCTCTCCCGCACACACTCTGACAAACTGGGTTTTCGTGGCCAAATGGCAGGAAGTCCATACAAGGTTATAGAAACCCTAATGAGGCTGAGGTGACAATATAGTTAAAAAAAATGTTAGAAAAATTACAGTGGGCACTTTTCCAATTTTCTTATGCGGCTATTGAAAAAATATATGGTCTGACAAGGGGGGGAGTCACGGGCACCCCACCAGCTACGCCCCTGTAGCAGCACAAAGTCATTCAAAATAGGGTTATAGCAAAACAAAGTGTTTCATCTTATATTAAGGTTATAATAGCATAAAGTATTTCACATTAGGGTTGTGGGCAGCACGGTGGTGTAGTGGTTAGCGCTGTCGCCTCACAGCAAGAAGGTCCGGGTTCGAGCCCCGTGGCCGGCGAGGGCCTTTCTGTGCGGAGTTTGCATGTTCTCCCCGTGTCCGCGTGGGTTTCCTCCGGGTGCTCCGGTTTCCCCCACAGTCCAAAGACATGCAGGTTAGGTTAACTGGTGACTCTAAATTGACCGTGAGTGTGAATGGTTGTCTGTGTCTATGTGTCAGCCCTGTGATGACCTGGCGACTTTTGCCCGCAGTCAGCTGGGAAAGGTTCCAGCTTGCCTGTGACCCTGTAGAACAGGATAAAGCAGCAAGAGATAATGAGATGAGATGAGACATTAGGGTTATAGCAACAAAAAGCATTTCATTTTAAGGTTATAGCAACATAAAGTGATTCAAATTAGGGTTATAGCAACACACAGTGTTTCATATTAGGGTTATAACAGCATAAAGTATTTCACATTAGGGTTGTTGCAACACAAAGTAATTCATATTAGGATTATAGCAGCACAAAGTATTTCATATTACGGTTAAAGCAACACAAAGTATTTCATGTTAGGGTTATAGCAGCACAAAGTGATTCCATAATAGGGTTCTATCTCTGTTGAGGTCATAAGACTAAGATTCCAGGAGTGTGGAATAAAATAGCCATAAGGCTTTAGCAGAGTCAGGGTAAACAGCATTAGGGTTCTACTGAGGCCCTAGGGCTATGTGAGGGAGAAGACAGTGTCAACAAGGTGCAGGCTGCTCAGGCAGCAAAGAAGCACACCTGGAGTACCAGGAGCAGAAGAGGATGGGGCTGTGACAGCCATCCTGAGTTCGAGCACCAGACGAGTGTCGAAGACCAGACAATGGCAAAGAAGTTGGGAGTCACACCGCGGGAGTCACATGCTTGGGCACAAACTAGTAGTACTAGTAGTCTTCACATCAACACATCAAATTCTACCAAATCCAACACATAACAACTCAGCCACATGACACACACACACCTGACACAAAGGCGGAGACACACTCCAAAGTTGTGCTTTGCACAGCACAAAAGGGGCTCTGCTTCAAAAACTACACACTACACTCTGACAATGGAAATACATCAAGGTCATTGACAGGGCTCTCCTTCAACTTGGCCCACAGTGCTTAATATGACTACACCATTTTTTTAGCCCGTTTTTACACACAACATTGCACGAAATGCATAGCCTGCTGGCTCAAGCCACTGGCGTGCCTTGCTCTTTTAGGCCACTGCACAAGATGCTCTGTCTGTACCTGGGCATGCTGGAGTTCAGGAGAAAAGAAAAAAGCCTTTTTCTCTAAATGTGTGCTTGATCGCTTTGGATCTTGTCTTAGGAGTCTTATTTTCACCAAGAAATGCCATGAGAAAACACAATTGCAAGCCTTTCATGGAAGCGCAGTCACTCAGCGGCAGCGTGGTTGAGTCTAAAATGTTCTCATGACCGCTTTTAAGACCAGCCCCCCCGGCTGAGGGGAGGGAGGTTCCTCCGTTTTACACACAGCGTTTCACTTGCTTTCTCTACTTAGCTCTGAGACAGATGGCAGAAGTTGCTCCCGCGCCTGCCACTGCCATGCCAGCCAAAGCACCCAAGAAAAAAGCAGCTTCAAGGACCAAGAAATCAGGCCTGAGCATCGGCAAGCTCATCATCAAAGCGGTTTCTTTGTCCAAGGAGAGGAGCAGTGTGTCCCTCTCCACCTTGAAGAAAGCTTTGCAGGCCACCAGATATGATGTGGAGAACAACTACCACCGCGACAAAATCACTGTCAGGAAACTTGTGGCGAAAGGCATCCTGGTGCAGACCAAAGGGGCCAGTGTGTCTGGCTCTTTCAAGCTGAAGAGGAAGCAGACTGAAGGCCAGAAGCCCGCTGAGAAAGCTGTACCCCCAAAGCCAAAAAGACAGCCACCAAAAAACCCGCCGTGGCTAAGAAGCCCAAGAAGGTAGCAGCCAAGAAACCTATTGTCGCCACCAAGAAGTCTCCTAAGAAGGCGAAGAAGCCCCCCACTGCCACCAAGAAAGCCAACAAGAGCCTGAAGAAGGCAAAAAAACAGTGACCCCAAAAAGGCTGCCAAGATCCCAAAGAAGACAAAAACTGCTAAGCCCAAAGCCACAAAGCCCAAAACAGCCAAGACAAAAAAAGGCAGCCCCCAAAAAGAAGTAAACATGTTTGTTGGTTTGTTTGTTTCATGTTTTCTTTCCCTAAATGGGTCCATTAAGAGCCACCCATGTTTTTGGTCAAAGAGTAGTATTCCATATTCGCTCTTGATAGAAGATGCTGCTGATTGTTTTAGTGGAGCTGATTCCTGCTCTCCAAAATGGTGACAGGAGGGTGTTCGGATAACATGAACTAAAGGCCCGGTCACACAGCGCTTTACGGCTTTATCACGGCCAAAACCCGTCAAAAAGTGCTCTCCCGTGAAGCAGACGATGTTGTTCGTGTTGATGTCGAAGTTAAGACGTGTTACAGTCGATATACAGACGTGACAGGACGCAGGGGAAAATCGGAACGGCGTCGGACGCGGCAAAAAGTTTTGGACTGCTCAAAACTTTAGACCGCGGACAACCACGGCCGGCACATGTGGTAAAGACGTGCAACACACGTGAAAAACACGTGATAATCAGTGTCCCGGCCGTTATTAAAACTTGGGGAGACGTGGTAAGACGCGAAAGTTTGGCGGTCTATCACGGGCAGAGCACGGTCATCGGACGGGTGTTACGCGTTGGTATCACGGGATATAGCGTGTGTTTAGCGGCTTATCACTGAGAAATGGATTTTTCCACGTACATAGCACTGTCTAAGCTCGTTAAACGATGTCTCAAACAAGTTCTAAATTCGATTGATCACTGTCTAATCACTTCTGCATCACTTCTGATTTGCGGCATGTAAATACCGTAATTTTCTGAGACCTCGGCACTTGCAGTCTAGATGTCAAGGGGTGAACATGAACCCTCAACGCTGTGATGTCCTCATCTTAATGCTCCAGCACCAACAGAACCAACTGATACAGGCTCAACATATCCTTGCTGAGAGAAGAAGAAGAAGAAGGAGGAGGAGGAGGAGGAGGAGGGTGGTACGGAACATCTGGGTGCGTGACTGGATTGCGAGGAGACCTCAGCTTGGGCTTTACGACCGTCTCATGGTCGAGCTGCGTAACGAAGATCCAAGAGCCTTTCAGAACTTTATGAGGATGCCTCCTGCGATGTACGATGAAATTGTGCAGAGACTGACACCAGCCTAAGAGATCTGGATCGGCAACTGTGAAGACCAGCCGTGCGCGACCGCTTTTATATGCGCAGCAAGCCGCTCTTCCAACGACGATGAGCCGCGGTTACCCGTGATTTGGCAGTGCTATGGCAGTGGAGTGCCCGTTTTACGTCCGCGCTCAACACGTGATCGGCAGTGCTACAGACGCGATGAGGCTGTAACACGTCTTAACTTCGACATCAACACGAACAACATCGTCTGCTTCACGGGAGAGCACTTTTTGACGGGTTTTGGCCGTGATAAAGCCGTAAAGCGCTGTGTGACCGGGCCTTAAGAAAGTGGTGAAGAAACTAATAATTTTTAATCTAGCCACATTCACTGGATATGAGCAATCACATGCTCCGATTGGCTACTCTACTACTACACTATCAAGTCAAGTCAAGTCTATTTGTATAGCACTTTTAACAGTAGACATTGTGGCAAAGCAGCTTTGCAGAATTTGAAATGAATTAAAACATGAGCTAATTTTATCCCTAATCTATCCCCAGTGAGCAAGCCTGTGGCAATGGTAGCAAGGAAAAACTCCCTCAGACGACATGAGGAAGAAACCTCGAGAGGAACCAGATTCAAAAGGGAACCCATCCTCATTTGGGCAACAACAGACAGCATGACTATAACTAACAGTTTTAACATGAAGTCTGTTTCACTGATGTTATAAATTCTTCATTGATAGAAACTTGAGTGCAAAACTGTTCATGACAACTGCAGTCCTAAAGTTAACTGTATTTAACTGTAGTCCTCAGCCATAAAAGCATTACTGTAAGTGTTCAGAGTGTCTTCCAAGTGTGACTTTCAACTGTCCATATGGGGCTGTCCTCCACAGGAGCGATGTGATGAGACTCCAGCCAGACATAGGGCATCAGGATGGATCAGGCAGGTCCAAGGAGCAGAAGAGGTCAGCATCTCAATCTCAGGATTAACATGTAACTCAGAGGAGCAGATGGGGGGAAAGAGAGAGAAAACACAGGTTATAAGTTATGCCCAATGTCACATGAATAAGTAGGAACAGTATACATTTTGCACTGAGTACAAGCAGGGACAGTGGTTAGCGCTGTCGCCTCACAGCAAGAAGGTCCGGGTTCGAGCCCCGTGGCCGGCGAGGGCCTTTCTGTGAGGAGTTTGCATGTTCTCCCCGTGTCCACGTGGGTTTCCTCCGGGTGCTCCGGTTTCCCCCACAGTCCAAAGACATGCAGGTTAGGTTAACTGGTGACTCTAAATTGAGCGTAGGTGTGAATGTGAGTGTGAATGGTTGTCTGTGTCTATGTGTCAGCCCTGTGATGACCTGGCGACTTGTCCAGGGTGTACCCTGCCTTTCGCCCGTAGCCAGCTGGGATAGGCTCCAGCTTGCCTGCGACCCTGTAGCACAGGATAAAGCGGCTAGAGATAATGAGATGAGATGAGACAAGCAGGGACTCCGGCAAAACTAACTATGACAGCATAACTAAAAGGGGAGAGCCAGAAGGTAACACAGGCATGAGGGCTCCTGATCAGTAATAAGTTCATCAACAATTAGTGCTTTAGATGTAAGAGATTTAATATCTAATAGCCCCACCTTTAGCTCAAATGTGCTGGCAGCAGCTGTTCAGTCAGTATGATCTAATTTGATATTAATTAGGTTACTGGAACAAACTCTAGTATTTCTACTTTTTTGTTTAGCTTGGGGAACAGACACAGTCTCGATGTAGTGGGCCCTAAATGACGACTCTGTGCAGCTAGCAGACAGTTGGTTTAGCCTGTTCATCCCGTGGGCGAGCCTCAGCAGTAGCTTTGGCTCTATGCTTATGCTGCCGAGTCGTCAACCATTTGCCCTGCTGTGAGGACTCTAATGCTGGATTTAGGGAATTACTAACTCCACCTAGGGCATCCAGACTTTCCCCTGAAGAAACTACACTGTTCTCATTCTCACTAACCCTCTCTAAAGTCTGGATATGCACCTCCAAAGCTTCAATCTTCTCTGTCAGACAGCTAACTAACCTGCACTTATCACAAATAAAGTGATCACTAGTGACGGAGGAAGAATGGCTAAACATCCTGCACTCAGCACACTAAACAAGCTGAAGGTGTGCCATGATGAATGGGTTCACGTACCTTAATTGAGGATCTGTTGATATTAAAGCAGATCCAATGTGGATGACCTCTACTTGTGGTCTTTACACTGGAGGTGAAAAAAAAGAAAGCCTCCATGAAGCCTCACAGCAAGAAGATTCTGGGTTCAAGCCCAGGGACTGAAAGGGACCTTTCTGTTTGGAGTGTGCATGTTCTCCCTGTGTCTGTATGGGTTTCCTCTGGGTGTTCTGGTTTCCCCCAGTCCAAAGGTATGCAGGTTAGGCTAATTGGTGGCTTTAAATTGACTGTAGGTGTGAATGGTTGTTTGTCTCCATGTGTCAGCCCTGCAATGACCGGGTAACTTGTCCAGGGTGTTCCCCGCCTCTCACCCATAGTCAACTGGGATAGGTTCCAGCTTGCCTGTGAACCTGCCCAGGAGAAACGTTTATGGATAATGGATGGATGTTCAGATCCAGTGGGTGATTACTGGTGTTTGACAAACTCAGACTTTTGAATTCATTATATACAGTGCCTTGCAAAAGTATTCATACCCCTTGACGTTTTTCACATTTTTCCACCTTACAACCATGAACTTAAAAGTTTTTTTTTTTCGATTTTATGTGATAGACCAACACAGAGTAGCACATAATTGTGAAGTGAAACAAAAATGATAAATGGTCTTCAAAATTTTAAACAAATAAAAATCTGAAAAATGTGGTGTGTATTAGTATTCAGCCCCCCTGCGTCAATACTTTGTAGAGCCACCTTTTGCTGCAATTACAGCTGCAAGTCTTTTGTGGTATGTCTCTACCAGCTTTGCACATCTAGACACTCAAATTTTTGCCCATTCTTCTTTGCAAAATAGCTCAAGCTCAGCCAGATTGGATGGAGAGTGTCTGTGAACAGCAATTTTCAAGTCTTGCCACAGATGCTCAATGAGATTTAGGTCTGGACTTTGACTGGGCCATTCTAACACATGAATATTCTTTGATCTAAACCATTCCATTGTAGCTCTGGCTGTATGTTTAGGGTCATTGTCTTGCTGGAAGGTAAATCTCCTTCCCAGTCTCAAGTCTTTTGCAGCCTCCAACAGGTTTTCTTCCAGGATTGCCCTGTATTAACTCCATCCATCTTCCCATCAACTCTGACCAGCTTCCCTGTCCCTGCTGAAGAAAAGCATCCCCATAGCATGATGCTGCCACCACCATGTTTCACAGTGGGGATTGTGTGTGCAGGGTGATGAGCAGTGTTAGTTTTCTGCCAGACATAGCGCTTTGCATTTAGGCCAAAAAGTTCAACTTTGGTCTCATCTTACCAAAGCACCTTCTTCCACATGTTTGCTGTGTCCCCTACATGGCTTCTTATGCCTGTCTTTCAACAATGGCTTTCTTTTTGCCACTCTTCCAAAAAGGCCAGATTTGTGGAGTGTACGACTTATAGTTGTCCTGTGCACAGATTCTCCCACCTGAGCTGTGGATTTCTGCAGCTCCTCCAGAGTGATCATGGGCCTCTTGGCTGCTTCTCTGACCAGTGCTCTCCTTGCTCGCTCTGTCAGTTTAGGTGGACGGCCATGTATTGGTAGGTTTGCAGTTGTGCCATACTTTTTCCATTTTTGAATGATGGATTGAACAGTGCTTCTTGAGATGTTCAGAGCTTGGGATATTTTTTTTTATAACTTAACCCTGCTTTAAACTTCTCCAGAACTTTATCCCTGACCTGTCTGGTGAGTTCTTTGGTCTTCATGATGCTGTTTGTTCTTCAGTGTTCTCTAACAAACCACTGAGGCCTTCACAGAACAAGTGTATTTATGCTGAGAGTAAATTACACACAGTAGGACTCTATTAACTAATTAGATGACTTCTGAAGGCAATAGATTGCACTGGATTGTATTTAGAGGTATCAGAGGACAGGGGGCTGAATACTAATGCACACCACATTTTTCAGATTTTTATTTGTTTAAAATTTTGAAGACCATTTATCATTTTCGTTTCACTTCACAATTATGTGCTACTCTGTGTTGGTCTATCACATAAAATCTCAATAAAAAACTTTTAAGTTCGTGGTTGTAAGGTGGAAAAATGTGAAAAAGGCAAACGCTATAGAGTCCCATACTGCAGGCTTAACTGCTTCAAAAATTCATTCTTGCCAACTTCAGTCAGAGTTTTGAATGCTTCTAAGGCCAAAGGTGTTGTGCAATAGGGTTAAGGATGGTTCATCATGGTGGTTTTTGATTGTGTATTTATACTCATGGTTCTGTGTGCGTGGGTGCATGTGTTGTATATGTTTTTATGTTTACCTGCAGGTGTGTGTCTGTACATGCCTGTATGTGTATTGATATTTATTAGTGTGTGTCTGTATATGGTGGTATGTGTATTGTTCATCTATTTATTCTCCATGTAAGCAGCATTGTAGCAGCAATGAAGTCCAAGACGGATTTCCCTTTGGGGACAATAAAGTGCATCTTAATCTTAATCTTAGCCTGCACCTTTTGATCTAAGTAGGCGTGGTGGGTTAATATATAGATTTAGGCACTGCCTAAAAACGGAGCTCCCATCTGTTTCTGGGTTGTAGAATTTTCTTATATCATAGCCAGTTTCTTTTGTTTTATTTCTTAGGTTGGAAGATGGCGGAGGAGTGAGACGGAAGGAGAGAGGAGCGCGTGGCCGTTTGTGCTTCAGGCTTGGGAAATTTTCTTTAGAGGTTCTTGCTTCAACAGTGATTGAACGGAACTTCTTCCCATTTAAACCTTCGAGATTTCGGCTGAGTGGAGCTTTGGGGGGCTGGAGGTGTGATCCTGGATTTGCAGGAAGTGAGTGAGGTGGAGGGGATTGAGGAGGCAGATGAAGGTGGTGATTTAGCGTCAAGCGGCTACAATGAGAGAAATACATACACAGGAGAATGGCAGAGGGTCAATCGAGGAAGTAAGAAAAGGAAAGAACTAGAACCCGATGAAGAGAGGAGAGAGGAAGGTAAAAGAAATGAAATAAAAGTTATCCTTAGATTCTAATCCCCATGTACTCTAAATCCTTTAAAAGTTAGTGAGGCAGTATACAAGCTAGTAGGTGAAGTACAAACAGTCAAAACTTTAAGAGATGGCAATTTGATGATTGTGTGTAGAGATAGAGACCAGCAGCAGGGGTTAATGAAGTGTAAAACACTATTGGGGAAAGCGATAAAGCCGCAAGTGTGGGATGAAAAGGGAAAGTGTATGGGTGTGATATCTGGAGTATCTACTGAGTTGACAGAGGAACAGATCCGAGTTAACATGAAAGGGGTTAAATTAACCAAGGTGAAACGTTTGCCTATTACAAGAGATGGAGTTACAACTCCTAGTTTGTCAGTTATGATAGCTCTGGACGAAGAGCGATTACTGGAAAGAGTTAAGATTGGGTATGTTAGTTATGCAGTATGAGCATACATTCCTCCACCAACAAGGTGTTTTAAATGCCAAAGGTTTGGGCATATTGCTGCAGCCTGTAGGGCTAAAGCCAGGTGTGCTAAGTGTGGGGGGGGGAACATGAATATGGCAAGTGTGCTGTAGGAACTAAAATAAAGTGTTGTAACTGTGGAGGGGAGCACAGCACTGCTTATAAAGGATGTGAGGCCCATAAAAGAGCAGTACGGATTCAAAACATAAGGGTGAAGGAGAAACTTACTTATTCTGATGCAATCAAAAAGATAGATAGCAAAGTACGAACTGATGCTAAAGCAGTGTCTGTGTCTCAACCTGTATCTCAACCTCCTACTCAAAGAGTTGCACAACCTTTGAATTATAAAATTTCTGAAGACACCTTGATTGTGGAGAAGAAAAAGTTTGTTGCCTTCATAGTGGAAGTTATCAATTGCTCAGCTCAGACAGACAGCAGAACAGAGAGAATAAAGATTATCACAAGAGCAGCAGAAAAGTACCTGGATATAGGGAAATTATCCGTTGAGTCTGTAAATGCAGTATTAGCAACCAGAGTGTCTGAAAGTCAGCAGTCATGTGCGAATGGGCAAGAATTTAAACATTTTATTGAAGAACAGCAAGTTAAACCTAATATCATTTGTATCCAAGAAACATGGTTAAAGCCATCACTTGACTTTATAATCTATGGATATGTAGCAGTATGCAAAGATAGAAGCCTAGGAACAGGTGGGGGAGTAGCTACATTTATTCAACAGGGACTTAATTACAAAGCACAAAATATAAATAAAGAAATAGAAGCAATATCAGTGGAAGTATGGGTGGGTAGAACTAAGTTTAAAATAATTAACTTCTATAACCCTTGTCAAAAGATTAGAAGAGATTTATTAGAGAGTTTTTGTGTGGAGGGAAATAGTAGAAATATTTTATGTGGAGACTTCAATGCTTATAATACATTATGGGGAAGCATAAGAACAGATGATAATGGGAGTACTGTTGAGGAGTTTATGGATGACCACAATCTAGTCTGTTTAAATGATGGATCAGGTACTAGGTTTGATCTAGTACATGGAACAGAATCAGCACTTGACCTTACCTTACTTTCAGAACGAATAGCAGGAGTCAGTCAGTGGGAAGTTCTTAATAATAACCCATTAGGAAGTGATCATTACCTAATTTGGACCAAGATACAAGAGCAGAATGTTAATTTGGAAGAAAACTGGAACCCAAGATGGAAAATGAGAGAGGCTAATTGGGGGCTATATAGCATGAAGGCAAGTGGCAAACTTATGGAGAATATGTCAAACTTAAGCGATGTTGAATTAGTAAATTCCATAATCACAAATAAATTATATGAGTCAGCAGAGGAGGTTCTGGGTGAGTCTTCTGGGATAAGGGAAAAGAAAATGGTGCCATGGTGGTCAGATGAATGTAAAAAAGCAGTCAAAGCCAGAAATAAAGCATTTAGAATTGTGAAATCAAATCATTCCTTCAATAATTTAATACTATATAAAAAGGCACAGTCTCAAGCTAAAAGAGTAATAAGGGAAACTAAGAGGAATTACTGGAGGAGTTTCTGGAATAATATTGGATCAGAAGTTAAGGTCTCTGAGATATGGGGAATGATCAGAAAGATGGGAGGAATAAGAAGGGATTTCTCTTTACCAGTAATTAAAGATAGTGATGGTGAAGCAGTAAATAATGATGAAAAAGCAGAGATGCTTGCTAGGGCCTTTGTTAAAGTGCATAGCTCTAAAAACTTAACAAATGAAGAGTTATTATGGAGAACAAAAATGATTGAAGATAATGGAAACTTATTAGGAAAGAAAGATATAAGTGAGGGCACACTTGATAAGAATTTTACATTATTTGAACTGAAAAGAGCATTAGTGGGTGTTAAAAATATGTCTCCAGGTAAAGATAGAATTTGTGACAAAATGATTGAACAATTGTCTGATGTGGCTAAAAGTGTGATTTTAAAGTTATATAATAAAATCTGGGAGCAAGGTAAGCTGCCCTCTAGCTGGAAACATTCAGTAGTGGTACCTATAGCTAAACCAGGTAAGGATAAAGCAGAGGTCAAAAGCTATAGGCCTATAGCACTAACATCTAATCTTTGTAAATTAATGGAAAGGATGATAACTAAGAGGTTAGTATACAAGATTGAAAAAAGAAGTCTTTTCTCTCCACATCAAAGTGGGTTTAGAAATGGCCGTACTACTATGGATCCAATAATCTGCCTAGAAAATGAAATTAGGAAAGCTCAAGCAAATAAGGAGTCAGTCTTGGCAACATTCTTTGATATTGAAAAAGCATATGATATGCTCTGGAATGAGGGTCTTTTACTTAAATTGAATAAAATGGGAATAGAAGGCAAAATGTTCAATTGGATTAGAGATTTTTTAAGGAATAGAACCATGGAGGTAAGAATTGGAGCGAGCCATTCAAATATCTACGCTATAGAAAATGGTACCCCACAGGGTAGCATCTGCAGCCCAATTCTATTTAATATAATGATTAATGGTGTTTTTAACAATATTAATTCCAGAATCAGTAGAGCACTTTATGCAGATGATGGAGCACTGTGGGTGAGAGGCCGAAATTCTGATAGTCTAAGGAACAGAATGCAAATAGCTATAAATGAGGTTGAAAGATGGTCACATGAGTGGGGGTTTCATTTATCTGTTGAAAAGACACAAGTTATATGTTTCTAAAAAAAAAAAGGGTTAACCCTACAGTGGACCTCAGGTTGTATGGGCAGCCACTCAAGCAAACGGATAATTTGAGATACCTTGGTGTATGGTTCAATATCAAACTTTCTTTTAAAAATCATATTCAAAAGGTTATAGACAAATGTAAAAAGGGAATTCATATTCTGAAATGCTTAGCAGGGAATGACTGGGGGGCATCAAGCACATCCTTGAAAAGAATTTATAGTGCCCTAATCCAACCAGTATTGGATTATGGATGTATAACATATAATTCAGCAGCCAAGACTTCCTTGTTAGAGCTAAACAAGACACAAGCCAAAGCTCTCCGTATATGTTGTGGTGCCTTCAGGACCTCTCCAGTCCCAGCACTTCAGGTGGAAGTAGGGGAGATGCCACTGGACCTCAGGCGACTGAAATTATCAGTATCATATTGGCTAACCTACAGGGTCATGAAGATAATCACCCAACCAAACAGGTACTAAGGGAATTTTGGGAGTATGATCAACCCGTACACAGTTTTGGGTGGGATGGTAATCAGCAGGCAGATCAATTGGGGATCAGTGACATTCCTCTTTGCAAAACAATTACAAGGTCAATCATTCCCCCTTGGTTATTTTATTTCCCTATTGTAAATTTGGAAACTAAGGAGATTGCAAAATCCAGAGGTTTTTACCAGAATGTACAGCAGTATTTAGAAGTAAAGTATGATGACACGACACAGATATATACAGATGCTTCTAAAGATGAAACTGGTAAGACAGGAGCAGCAGTATTCATCCCCAGCTACAATATAAGTATTGGGAAAAGGACGTCAGATCACTTGTCAACTTTTTCAGCAGAAATGATGGCTATTATACTGGCCCTGCAGTGGGTGGAGGAGGTGAAGCCTAGTAAAGCAGTTATTTGCTCAGATTCGATGTCTTCCTTAAATAGTATCCAGAGTGAAAAATCTACATGCCGACAAGATCTCTTAGATGAAATTAACCATCTCGTATTTAAGATAAATCAACATAAAACTTTTATTCAGTTCACATGGGTTCCAGCTCATAAGGGGGTTGAGGGTAATGAGAAAGTGGATAAAATGGCCAAAGAGGCCATCAAGGCAAATGAAGTTGAGTTAGAAGTCCCATTAAGCAAGGCAGAAATTAAAGTAATAATTAAAGACAACATCAACAAAATGTGGCAGGAGAGATGGAATACAGAGGAGAAAGGAAGGCATCTATATAATTTACAAAAGGAGGTGGTGTTTAGAAGGGGTGGTGAACTGAAACGACAGGAGGAGGTTTGGTTGACGAGGCTGAGGATAGGACACAAGTCTAAATAGTGGGTTGTATACAATAGGGAAACATCATTCTGGGGCCTGTGCATACTGTGGAGAAGTAGAAAAGGTTGAGCATGTTCTTATACACTGTACACAGTATTCCAGTGAAAGAGAGAAGATGGGGAGAATGTTAAGAAAATCTGTAACTATAGATAACTTATTAAGTCAGCCATTCACACAATCAGCAGTAACAGCTCTAACACAGTATTTAAAGGACACTCAACTAGCAAATAGAATTTAGTTTTTTTTGTTATAATCAGTCTGCAATGACTTGTTTATTTGTTTATCCTCGTGAAGGGTTTCACGGGAAGATGTGTTTATCCTCATGAATGGTTTCATGGGAAGATTTGTTTATCCTCATGGGAAGATTTGTTTATCCTCATGAATGGTTTCATGGGAAGATTTGTTTATCCTCATGGGAAGATTTGTTTATCCTCTTGAATGGTTTCATGGGAAGATCTGTTTATCCTCATGAATGGTTTCATGGGAAGATTTGTTTATCCTCATGGGAAGATTTGTTTATCCTCGTGAAGGGTTTCACGGGAAGATTTGTTTATCCTCATGAATGGTTTCATGGGATGATTTGTTTATCCTCGTTACTGGTTGTCACGGGAAGAATAGGTTTATCCTCATGGAGAATACCACGGGAAGAACTAGTGACACAAATTCTAGACAATTTGGCTGGAGTTTCTCTAAGCTCCGGTGAGGTGGGGCGAGGGCTGATAGGGCATGCCCGCCCTCTGAACACCAATACACGTCAAGAAGAGCAAGGATTAACTCAAGCATACATCTCTTAATATTGTTAATACTCTACTCCATTCTATTGTACTATTTCATCTAGAAGGCTAGAATTCTTCTGTGACCTTGTGTCTCACTGTGTACTGTACTGTTGTGATGACACATTGCTCGAGACATAATATTGATATCTTTTTGAACATTCTATCAGGAATGGCCTTTGATATCTGTCTGCACATTGTTATTATATCATAATAACATCTTATTACTGTATACCATCGCCAAGGTTTCACTCACACACATACATCTGAACATTCATTAGAACAGTGATATAATTAAGACGTGACCTGCTTAAGGTCTGACTACAGGCTCAGTTTTGATTTATCCTCATGCAGGCATTTGCAACGATTAATATCCCTTGAGATCACACCTCAGCCCGGTAGATGGTGGTAATACACATCGATTGTTAACCACCAATAAATCGACAGAAGAAGAAGAAGAAGTTGTTTTATTTCTTTACTGGCTAGCACTGGCCACTAGGTGGTGTGTATGATTGGTAATTACTAACACTGACCACTAGGCGGTGTGTATGACTGGTGGTACATGTACAAGGCCAAACAACAAAAAAATTGACTCGATGGGTTTACCATTTTTTCTTAGGTATGGTGCTCTGCTGGAGCGCCGCTAAAAAGGACCAGAAGTTCACTCAGGTACTGTGGTGTGAGACCAGTCAGTGCTTTAAAGGTCAATTGTAGTATTTTATAATCAATACGAAATTTGATTGGGAGCCAATGCAGTGTGGATAAGACAGGGGTGATGTGGCCATATTTTCTAGTTCTAGTAAGGACTCTTGCTGCTGCATTTTGAACTAACTGGAGCTTGTTTATGCACTTATTGGAACATCCAGACAGTAAGGCATTACAGTAATACAACCTGGGGGTAACGAAAGCATTTAGTTTTTCTGCGTTGTGTAGTGACAAATTTCTTATCTTAGCAATATTTCTGAGATGAAAGAAAGCAATCCGGGTAATGTTATCAATGTGACTTTCGAATGAAAGACTGGGGTAAATAATCACCCCGAGGTCTTTTACTGCTGCACATGAAGAAACAGAAAGGCCATCCAGAGTTACTGTGGAATCAGAAAACTTACTTCTAGCTGCATGTGGTCCTAGTACAAGTACTTCAGTCTTGTCAGAGTTAAGCAGAAGGAAGTTAGTAAGCATCCAGTGTCTAATGTCCTTCACACATTCCTCAATTCTGTTAAGCTGGTGTCTCTCATCAGGTTTTGCAGAAACATACAACTATTTGCCATCAGCATAACAGTGGAAACTAATAGAATGTTTACAAATAATATCACCCAGAGGTAACATATATAAAGAAAAAAAAAAGCAGTGGACCCAAGACAGAACCTTGTGGAACACCAAACTTTACCTTGGTATGTCTAGAAAAATCACTATTTAAAACAGCAAATTTAATAATGTTGAATTGTGCCGAGATGTCACCACAGTTCTTCTGGACACTTTGACTGTCACACTTGCTTCTTAATTTTGCATCAAAACCCAGTAGCCTTCATTATGTTTTCTTTTGGGCAGCACGGTGGTGTAGCGGTTAGCGCTGTCGCCTCACAGCAAGAAGGTCCTGGGTTTGAGCCCCGTGGCTGGCGAGGGCCTTTCTGTGTGGAGTTTACATGTTCTCCCTGTGTCCGCATGGGTTTCCTCCGGGTGCTCCGGTTTCCCCCACAGTCCAAAGACATGCAGGTTAGGTTAACTGGTGACTCTAAATTGACTGTACATGTGAATGTGAGTGTGAATGGTTGTCTGTGTCTATGTGTCAGCCCTGTGATGACCTGGTGACTTGTCCAGGGTGTACCCCGCCTTTCGCTCGTAGTCAGCTGGGATAGGCTCCAGCTTGCTTGCGACCCTGTAGAACGGGATAAAGCGGCTAGAGAGAATGAGAATATTCTTACCATCAAATACTTTTATTCCATATTTTGTTGCCTTTTTGTAATTTTGGGGTTTTGTTTTCAAGTAGTGTTTTTATTTTGTCCTCGGTTGGTTCAGCAACATGCTCTGCCATTTTGTTTTTCTCTTCTCACAGTATATGAGCTGATAACCTAGTAGTAGAGTAGCCAATCAGAGAGCACAATTGCTCATATCCAGTGAATGTCAAGTGAAGTGAAGTCGAGTTTATTTGTATAGCACTTTTAACAACAAATATTCTCCCAAAGCAGCTTTACAGAAAATCAAAGACTTTAAATATTAGCTAATTTTATCCCTAATTTATCCCCAGCGAGCAAGCTTGTAGCGATGGTGGCAAGGAAAAACTCTCTCAGATGACATGAGGAAGAAACCTCAAGAGGAACCTCGAGATGGCGGTGCCCTGTTTGGCTGCTGCTACACTGACTTACAATAGAAACTAACTTTTGATAAGAAATAAACCACTCAAACCAATGAGATCAACTGCTTATGTTCAGTGCAGAAATGCTAAACTAGTGTATGATCATCAGGTAATGTTGGAATTACATACAGCCAGTAGTTTAGGTAAGGTAGACGCTTTGGAACACTTTGAATGTGCTACATAACCTCAGACTGCTAAGCCGATGATACCCAGTGGCCCAGGAAGCAGCGGAGTCTCCCACCAGTACTGGGAGCTCCGGAAGGAGATGGAAGAGGTGTGATAGAAAGCAGAAGTGCTGCAGTTGAGGCGGGCTAACCGCCAAGCTAAAGGCTAACCCTTGTCGGATGCCACTTTCATCTATTCTGCTTGCAAACATACACTCCTTAGAGAATAAACTGGACTATCTGAGTCTGGATTTAACAACAAAACAGGAGATGAGGGACTGCTGCTCTATAAGTCTAACAGAGACATGACTAAACTCATCCATTCCAGACATCGCTGTTAACATGGAGAGGCTAACAACATTCTGATGGGACAGAAGCTGCGCTCTCAGTGGTAAATCTCGGGGTGGGGGTGCATCTACACAAATAATGACTGGTGTAATAATGCAACAGTGGTCACAAGTCATTGCTCTCTAGACATGGAGTTTCTGACTGTTAAATGCAGACCATTTTATCTGCCAGGGAATTTACAACCATTATCATCACAGGTGTGTACATTCCCCCCAGTGCAAACACCAAAGAGGCCCTAAATGTGCTTTACCACTCCATCAGTGATCTTCAAACCACAAATCCAGAGGGTGTTTTCATTGTAGCAGAGGATTTTAACCAGGCCAACATGAAGACAGTCCTCCCTCATTTCCATCAATATGTGGCTTTTGCATCTAGAGGTACGAGCACACTGGACCTAGCCTACACAAACATTAAAGCATATACGCAGATCCATGGCCTAACTTTTTGTTTATAAATGCCTTGAGACCTCAAGAATGGCACAGGAATAGTTTTAAGCATTAACAATAAATCTAATATAGTAATTTTCATGATTAAAGTGATTCATATAGGTAGCAGTCTGAGTGAATGACCTTGACGTTACAGCAGGAAGTCTATTGGCCTCATTGCCATTTCCGTTATACTAAAACACAGAGCTTACTGCAACTCCAATCCTCCATTTTGAGCTAATTTATCTCCATGCCACATAGATGTGTTGCTGGTGGGTGCAGCAGCATGACAGAAGGTGGATTTACATTGCATTCATGGCCCAAGAATGTTCAAACTGCAAAGGTTTGGATGCATTTTGTGAGAAGTTCACAGGCACACTGGGCACCTATGAAGTGGTCTCTCCTCTGCTCTGCACATTTTACTGAAGACTTGTATGAGACCTCTGATCTGTTGAGGAGTGTTGGCTATAAGCCAGTATTAAAAGAGGGTGCAGTGCCAACAATTAAAGGAAAAGAAAACTACAAGAAAAGGAAAGTATTTATTTTATTTATTTATTTTAAAAAGGAAAGTAAGTTCAGTTGCACCAGTTCTCCCGGAGTGTGATCCGAGGGTGGTTATTAAAACCTGGGAAAGAATGGGACATATTATCGCTCGGGCAACGACCTCCCTGTGGTTGTTGCTAAAACTGGTGACATCCCATCCCAGGTTTTAGTAATTGCCTGAGCCGAGCAGTAAGTATGGAGAAAATGAAGAATGAGTGGAGCAGCCGTCTGATTATTCCGCTGGATATACTTGCCTCAGCAACAATATCTCACCCTTACATGGAAGAAGAAAATGAACGGAGAACCGAGCGAACAACTGAAAGTCAGATTGTTTCAAAACAATCGGCCACAAGATCAGCCTTCAAGAAGTGAGAACACTTACGGGTAAGTTGCGACTCTCATTTGTTTACCTGCATTTAGATTAATACATGTAACTTGTATTGTGTATTTAAGTTACCAGTATAAAATTATTTAATTTGCTCCAGAAAGTGATTGTCTCATTTCATCTGATTATTTAATTAGCCTTTTACATTTTATCAGTGAAAATGCATGCATGTACATGTATGTTGCATAAGTTATAATGCCTATCCTGTTTTAATGAGATTCAACCCACAATCAATGAAGTTAAATCAGTCTTAGTTGAGCAAGTCCGTAATGGTATTTCTTACTTTCACCATAAATTTTTATTTATATGACTTTGGTTTATAACTCTCAAAGACCTTGGCCTGAAAACCAGTTAACTCTGTGACCTCACATGCTCAGGGCTGGCTGGCTCAGCAGGGCAGCTCAAATGCCAACTTTGCGGTCAATTTTAACGCTCAAAAATATATATTTTTTATTCCCATTGCGGGGGGGGGGGGGGGCTGCCATGACTGTAACCATCTTCCCCCCTTTCACAGTACAGTTTGAACACACCAATTTCTGTACTCTACGCCATGTTCTATCTCCGCCCATTCTTCTGACTCCCTGTAACAGTATTGGATACAGAGACGATACCAGATACCAAGCACAGTGACATCACGACTGCTTTAAACCAGCGGCGGAACCAAAATTCTCTCTCTCTGGTGGTGGATTTCACACGTGAAAGAGAGAAGCCGATGCATTGGTGCTACTGAAGCACAACGAACAGAGAACGAGCTATTGATACTGAACCTTTAGCCAAAGTTCAGTGTATTTGACCTTCACAGAGTTGTAATAATAACTGAACCAGTTAGTTACCGCAGCCCACGCAGTATTTCAAAGAGAAAAGGCGACCAGATCCCTTTTCCCTTTTTCAACATCGACGAACTATAAACAAGATTCCTTCCAGGTCATCAGACGAGCAACGGGACACCGAGGATCTTCAGCTGACGAGCTGTAAGGAACAAAACTGTCTTCTTCCTGGATCTGTGTTCCGTGCTATCTTCAGATAACAGAAGGCTCACTTTCAATCGCTAACAAGTAAGGCTGGCATCTGAGCAAAATTGTTAGTCTTATTTGTGGCTAGTTAATGCGAAGTGTTGTTTATTTGAATTCATTTATGGTTTAAATGTACGCATTTTGATTCACATGAAGGTCAGTCTTAGACTGCGTGTTGTTTGATTTACTTTGTTTACTATCTGTATTTAGTTAGATTGTGCATGCTCTCGCTCTCTTAGAACTCCCTCCATCATACTACACTCCTCAACATTGAGATTTCAGGAGTTTGGGTTTAAGGCCTAGCCCAGACTAGTTTAAACCACAGATTCCTTTGTTCTCCTTGTTTTTCGTGCGCTCTTTCTGTGCTGACCAACCCCCTTTGGGGCACAGCTAGCACAGAATTTGCATTCCATTCACACACACACACACACACACACACACACACACACACACACACACACACACACACACAACACGTGGTTTCCCTATCACATTTTAACATCCGCTCACCCCTACACTGTAACACTGGCTATAGCTTATTACTTCTGATCACCATTAGTGCCTTCATTATCATATACACTACTGATTCTTATTGTATCACCATTTATATTGAATTATTCAATTCACTGAGTGCCAACCTCTGCCAAGAAAAGTATTCTAATTGCCTTCACCCATTTGGTTGTATGAATGTTATAGATCTAGAGTAAATGTATTACATTAGAGCTACAATACTCACTAAACTATAGCAACATCACCACTAAGTTATTCCATTGATTTTAATAGTTTAGCTATAAACTATTAGACACTTGAATTAATGATTAATGAATGTATGAAACTGATCCCTTTTTACATGAGACTGATTTGATAAGCCTATTGCACCTACACGATTTATGCAGCATACAAGAGTCAAGGATGGAGATATTATTCACTCAGAAATGTATTTTAAAAATAAAGGTTCTATGTATATCCTTTAAGGAAGCATTTAAGGCAGCCCCCTGCCCCCATCTTGGCTCCTCGGGCCATCTTTTTGTGATGTTGAGCGCCACATTCAGGCCCATGCTCACCAGATAAAAACCCACCAGGAAGCAGGTGAGGGCCTGGCCCGTGGGTGCTATGTCAGCATTACAGGACTGAGTGCATGGATTGGGACATGTTTAGGGAGGCGGCGACTGAAAATCAGCACATCAGTGTGGAGGAGTATGCTGAATCTGTATCTGCATACATTTGGAAGTGCATGGAGGATGTCTGTCACTAAGTACATCACCACACGAGACAATCAGAAGCCATGGATGACCAGCAAGATATGTGAAATGCTGAAGGTGCTTAATGCCACATTCAAAGCCAGCAAGAGCCAACCTGAACTGCACCATCAGAGATGCAAAGTGTGCCTACAGCCAGAAAATCAAAAGCTTCTTCCATGACCCTATGAACACCAGGCGCATGTGGCAGGGCAGTCACAGACTAAATAAGGCTGATCCACCACTCTGGAAGGATAACATAGACTTCCTAAATTAACTCAACAAACATTTTGCACATTTTGAGGCACAAAATAACATTCTTGCGAGAAAAACTGTCCCTAATTTAGATGAGCAGGCTCTCAGTCTTGACTCAGCTGATGTACGCAGGATCCTGAGAGGAGTCAATGTCCAGAAGGCAGTAGGCCCCAATAACATTTCAGGACAGGTGCTCAAGGAATGTGCAGATCAGCTGGCTCCAGTCCTCACAGACATCTTTAACACCTTGCTGAGCCAGGCGAGTTCCATCATGGTTCCATCATGCTTTAAGGCAGCTACTATAATCCCAGTGCCAACCTCCCCCCCCACACAATTACATGTTCTAAATCATTGCTGTCCAGTTGCACTCACACCCATAATGATGAAGTGCTTCAAGAAACTGGTTAAAGTCCACATCATCTCCAGACTCCCCACCCCACATTTGACCCATTCCAGTTTGCTTACTGTCCCAACCACTCCACAGAGGATGCTATATCAACTGTACTCCACCTGAGCCTGGTACATCTGGAGGAGAACACTTATGTGCGAATGCTGTTTCTGGACTTCAGTTTGGTGTTCAACACGATCATCCCCCAGCATCTGGTAGGAAAACTAGGCCTCTTGGGCCTTGGCACACCCCTGGACTGGCTACTGGACTTCCTAACAAACAGACCCCAATCTGTACGGGCTGGAAACAACATCTCCAGTGCCATCTCCCTGAGTACCAGCTTCCCTCAGGGCTGTGTCCTGAGTCCATTACTGTTCACCCTGATGACCCATGACTGCTGTGCCAGGTTCAGTACAAACCACATTGTGAAGTATGCAAACGACAAGACAGTGGTGAACCTCATTCAGGATGACAATGAACAGGCCTACAAGGAGGAGATGAGACAGCTGGTGGACTGGTGCAATGAAAACAACCTGGTCCTGAATGTTGAAAAAGCAAAAGGGATCATTGTGGACTTAGGAAGAAATACACACAGTCGCACACCACTTCTCATTAATGACACTGCAGTGGAGTTAGCCAGCAGCACCAAGTTCCTGGGGGGTGCAGTTCATGGACAGTCTGATTTGGTTCCTCAACATTGCCTCTCTTGCGAAGAGAGCACAGAAGCGCCTGCAATTTCTGCACCTAATGAGATCATACCTCCCCCTCTCCCATCCTCACCACTTTCTATCGGTGCATTATAGAGCACATACTGACCAGCTGCATCTCTGTCTGGTTTGGGGACTACACAGCCTCAAACTGGAAGATCATGCGAAGAGTGGTGAGGACAGCAGAAAAGATAATTGGGAAGTCGCTGCCTTCCATCCAAGACATTTCAGTTGAATGCTGTCTGACCAGGGCTCAGAACATTATAAAAGACTCCACCCATCTGCATCACAGACTGTTCTCCCTGTTGCCCTCTGGCAAAAGGTTCCACAGTATCTGGAGCAGAACAACCAGGTTCTGTAAGAGCTTTTCCCCCCAAGCCATCAGACTCCTGAACTCTAAATAATCCCCTCCCATACATGTCTGGAAAAGTACATCACTATCCGAATATGTGCAATATCTTGCATGCTGCTATAATATCCCTTACTGAGCAAAATATTGAACATATATACAGTAGGGCAAAAAAGTATTTAGTCAGCCACCAATTGTGCAAGTTCTCCCACTTAAAAAGATGAGAGAGGCCTGTAATTTTCATCATAGGTACACTTCAACTATGAGAGACAGAATGGGGGAAAGAATCCAGGAAATCACATTGTAGGATTTTTAATGAATTAATTGGTAAATTCCTCGGTAAAATAAGTATTTGGTCACCTACAAACAAGCAAGATTTCTGGCTCTCACAGACCTGTAACTTCTTCTTTAAGAGGCTCCTCTGTCCTCCACTCGTTACCTGTATTAATGGAACCTGTTTGAACTCGTTATCGGTATAAAAGACACCTGTCCACAACCTCAAACAGTCACACTCCAAATTCCACTATGGCCAAGACCAAAGAGCTGTCAAAGGACACCAGAAACAAAATTGTAGACCTGCACCAGGCTGGGAAGACTGAATCTGCAATAGGTAAGCAGCTTGGTGTGAAGAAATCAACTGTGGGAGCAATTATTAGAAAATGGAAGACATACAAGACCACTGATAATCTCCCTCGATCTGGGGCTCCACGCAAGATCTCACCCCATGGGGTCAAAATGATCACAAGAACGTGAGCAAAAATCCCAGAACCACACGGGGGGACCTAGTGAATGACCTGCAGAGAGCTGGGACCAAAGTAACAAAGGCTACCATCAGTAACACACTACGCAGCCAGGGACTCAAATCCTGCAGTGCCAGACGTGTCCCCCTGCTTAAGCCAGTACATGTCCAGGCCTGTCTGAAGTTTGCTAGAGAGCATTTGGATGATCCAGAAGAGGATTGGGAGAATGTCATATGGTCAGATGAAACCAAAATAGAACTTTTTGGTAAAAACTCAACTTGTCGTGTTTGGAGGAGAAAGAATGCTGAGTTGCATCCAAAGAACACCATACCTACTGTGAAGCATGGGGGTGGAAACATCATGCTTTGGGGCTGTTTTTCTGCAAAGGGACCAGGACGACTGATCCGTGTAAAGGAAAGAAAGAATGGGGCCATGTATCGTGAGATTTTGAATGAAAACCTCCTTCCATCAGCAAGGGCACTGAAGATGAAATGTGGCTGGGTCTTTCAACATGACAATGATCCCAAACACACCGCCCGGGCAACGAAGGAATGACTTTGTAAGAAGCATTTCAAGGTCCTGGAGTGGCCTAGCCAGTCTCCAGATCTCAATCCCATAGAAAATCTTTGGAGGGAGTTGAAGGTCCATGTTGCCCAGCAAATACTTATTTTCCACCATAATTTGCAAATAAATTCTTTAAAAATCAGACAGACAATGTGATTTTCTGGGTTTTTTTTCTCATTTTGTCTCTCATAGTTGAGGTATACCTATGATGAAAATTACAGGCTGACTAAATACTTTTTTGCCCCACTGTATATGTGAATGTATATATGTATATGTATATGTGTGAATGTGAGTGTGAGTGGTTGTCTGTGTCTATGTGTCAGCCTTGTGATGACCTGGCGACTTGTCCAGGGTGTACCCCGCCTTTCACCCGTAGTCGGCTGGGATGGGCTCCGGCTTGCCTGTGACCCTGTGGAGCAGGATGAAGCAGCTAGAGATAATGAGATGAGATGAGATCTTGCATGCTGCTATAATATCCCTTATTGAGCAAAATATTGAACATTATATATATATATATATATATATATATATATATATATATATATATATAAACTGTTACTACTGTGTTTCTTTTATCCCCGTCTTCCTGTCCTGTTCCCCCTCTGTAAGGACAGGTTGATGGTCAATTTCACTGGTACAGTGATAATAAAGGGTCCATTCCATTCCTATATAATAAAACTTTTAAAAATATATGTAGCACAGTTAGTATATTTTATTGAAGGGTTTTTTTTTATTTTTAAAGTATCCAATTGTAAAATTCGATAATCCCCTCCCATATATGTCTGGACAAGTACATCACTATCCGAATATGTTCAATATCTTGCATGCTGCTATAATATCCCTTATTGAGCAAATTATTGAACATATACATATATACATTCACATATACAGTGGGGCAAAAAAGTATTTAGTCAGTCACCAATTGTGCAAGTTCTCCCACTTAAAAAGATGAGAGAGGCCTGGAATTTTCATCACAGGTATACCTCAACGATGAGAGACAAAATGAGGAAAAAAAATCCAGAAACTCACATTGTCTGATTTTTAAATAATTTATTTGCAAAGTATGGTGGAAAATAAGTATTTGGTCAATAACAAAAGTTCATCTTAATACTTTGTTATATACCCTTTGTTGGCAATGACAGAGGTCAAACATTTTCTGTAAGTCTTCACAAGGTTTTCACACACTGTTGCTGGTATTTTGGCCCATTCCTCCATGCAGATCTCCTCTAGAGCAATGATGTTTTGGGGCTGTCGCTGGGCAACACGGACTTTCAACTCCCTTCAAAGATTTTCTATGGGGTTGAGATCTGGAGACTGGCTAGGCCACTCCAGGACCTTGAAATGCTTCTTACGAAGCCACTCCTTCGTTGCCCAGATGGTGTGTTTGGGATCATTGTCATGCTGAAAGACCCAGCTACGTTTCATCTTCAATGCCCTTGCTGATGGAAGGAGGTTTTCACTCAAAATCTCACGATATATGGCCCCATTCATTCTTTCCTTTACACAGATCAGTCTTCCTGGTCCCTTTGCAGAAAAACAGCCCCAAAGCATGATGTTTCCACCCCCATGCTTCACAGTAGGTATGGTGTTCTTTGGATGCAACTCAGCATTCTTTCTCCTCCAAACACGACAAGTTGAGTTTTTACCAAAAAGTTCTATTTTGGTTTCATCTGACCATATGACATTATCCCAGTCCTCTTCTGGATCATCCAAATGCTCTCTAGCAAACTTCAGATGGGCCTGGACATGTACTGGCTTAAGCAGGGGGACACGTCTGGCACTGCAGGATTTGAGTCCCTGGCGGCGTAGTGTGTTACTGATGGAAGCCTTTGTTACTTTGGTCCCAGCTCTCTGCAGGTCATTCACTAGGTCCCCCCATGTGGTTCTGGAATTTTTGCTCACCGTTCTTGTGATCATTTTGACCCCACGGGGTGAGATCTTGCGTGGAGCCCCAGATCGAGGGAGATTATCAGTGGTCTTGTATGTCTCCCATTTTTTAATAATTGCTCCCACAGTTGATTTCTTCACACCAAGCTGCTTACCTATCGCAGATTCAGTCTTCCCAGCCTGGTGCAGGTCTACAATTTTGTTTCTGGTGTCCTTTGACAGCTCTTTGGTCTTGGCCATAGTGGAGTTTGGAGTGTGATTGTTTGAGGTTGTGGACAGGTGTCTTTTATTCTGATAACGAGTTCAAACAGGTGCCATTAATACACGTAATGAGTGGAGGACAGAGGAGCCTCTTAAAGAAGTTGTTACAGGTCTGTGAGAGCCAGAAATCTTGCTTGTTTGTGGGTGACCAAATACTTATTTTACAGAGGAATTTACCAATTAATTCATTAAAAATCCTACAATGTGATTTCCTGGATTCTTTCCCCCCATTCTGTCTCTCATAGTTGAGGTATACCTATGATGAAAATTCCAGGCCTCTCTCATCTTTTTAAGTGGGAGAACTTGCACAATTGGTGGCTGACTAAATACTTTTTTGCCCCACTGTATATGTATATGTGTGCATGTGAGTGAGTGTGAATGGTTGTCTGTGTCTATGTATCAGCCCTGTGATGACCTGGCGACTTGTCCAGGGTGTACCCCACCTTTCACCCATAGTCAGCTGGGATAGGCTCCAGCTTCCCTGCGACCCTGTAAAACAGGATAAAGCGGCCAGAGATAATGAGATTATATATATATATATATATATATATAAAACTTTTAAAAATATATGTAGCATAGTTAGCATATTTTATTGAAGGTTTTTTTTTATTTTTAAAGTATCCAGTCGTAAAATTCGATATTGTGTTTACTGGACTAATGTGCAAAAGTTTTATATGCAGCAGTTTTATGATGAACGCCAGTGGAATGAAATTTCGTTCAAATGTGCATTCTGAATGTACAGGTGAATGACAACGTTATCTAGCTACAGTTGTGGTCAGAAGTTTACATATGGTGACATGGATGTCATGGCAATATTTGGGCTTTTGGTAATTTCTTTGAACTGATCTTTTTCTGTGGCACAATGTACAGCATACATCTTTAATTAAAAAAACACTAGCATTTGGTGCACAAGTTTTAATTTTCTTTTGGTTTTCTGAAATCAACACAGGGTCAAAATTATACATACATGGTCAAAAATATACATACAGCACACTTAATATTTGGGTAAAATGTCTCTTCGCAAGATTCACCCTGACCAAACATTTTTGTTTACCATGAACAAGCTTCTGGCAGAATTCTGATTGGATATTTCACGACTCTTCATGGTAGAATTGGTAAGGCAAGGCAAGTTTATTTATAGCACATTTCATACACAGTGGCAGTTCAATGTGCTTTACAGAAGTAAAAGCAAAACAGTAAACAATAGAAAATAAAATTACATAAAATAAATGGGGAAGAAAAATAATAAGAATTAAACAATAGTAGAAATAAAATAATAAAATGAAGTAAAAGTTCAGTAAAAGAAAAAAAACAGCAGAATAAAATAGAATAAAAGTTAAGTAAAATTTAAAACATGCAGAGACTGTAAAAGTTAAGAGTTTAAAACATGTAGAGATGACAATATTAATAATTTAGCAGAACGCATCTGAAAACAGCTTGGTCTTTAATCTAGATTTGAAGCTGCCAACAGCAGGAGCATTTTTGATGTCCTCTGGGAGTTGGTTCCCTAGCTGTACTGCATAGTAGCTAAAAGCTGCTTCACCACACTTTGTTTTAACAACAGGTTTTACCAGTAAATTTTTCTGCTGCGATCTGGTAGATCTGATTGGGTTAGGCCGCTGTAACATATCAGAGAGGTAATTGGGCCCTGTACCATTTAAAGATTTGTACACCAGCAGCAATGCTTTAAAGTCAATTCTGTAGCTTACTGGAAGCCAATGAAGGGACCTTAGGATTGGAGTAATGTGCTCTGTTCTTTTTGTTCATGTGAGAATCCTAGCCGCTGCATTTTGAACCAGCTGAAGTCGTTTGAAGGTCTTTTTTGGCAGGCCTGTGAAAAGGCCATTGCAGTAATCAACCCTACTAGAGATGAAGGCATGCATAAGTTTTTCCAGATCATTTTTTGACATAAGTTCTCTTAGTTTGGAAATGTTTTTTAGGTGATAAAATGCCGTTTTAGTGATTGCTTTCATGTGACTGTCAAAATTTAGCTCGCTATCAATAAAAACGGGCGGCACGGTGGTGTAGTGGTTAGCGCTGTCGCCTCACAGCAAGAAGGTCCTGGGTTCGAGCCCCGGGGCCGGCGAGGGCCTTTCTGTGTGGAGTTTGCATGTTCTCCCCGTGTCTGCGTGGGTTTCCTCCGGGTGCTCCGGTTTCCCCCACAGTCCAAAGACATGCAGGTTAGGTTAACTGGTGACTCTAAATTGACCGTGAATGTGAATGGTTGTCTGTGTCCATGTGTCATCCCTGTGATGACCTGGCGACTTGTCCAGGGTGTACCCTGCCTTTCGCCCGTAGTCAGCTGGGATAGGCTCCAGCTTGCCTGCAACCCTGTAGAAGGATAAAGCGGCTAGAGATAATGAGATGAGATCAATGAAAACACCAAGATTTTTAACCATTTCTTTTGTTTTAATCCCCTTTGTGTCAAGAATAGTGGTAATCCTGAGTCTTTCATCTTTTTTCCCAAATAGAATTACTTCTGTTTTATCTGTGTTCAGCTGAAGAAAATTTTGTGACATCCAGTTGTTGATTTGGTCAATACACTGGTAGAGACATTCAAGGGGGGGTATAATCATTAGGTGATAGAGCAAAATAAATTTGGGTGTCATCTGCATAACAGTGATACAAAATTGAGTTGTTCTTGATAATTTGCCCAAGTGGGAGCATATAAAGGTTGAAAAGTAATGGTCCAAGAATCGACCCCTGGGGGACACCACAGGTCAAGGACATTGATGTTGAGGTACAATTTCCCATGGTAACAAAGAAACTTCTATCTTTTAAGTATAATTTTAACCAATTGATAACTTTACCAGTCAACCCAACCCAGTGTTCAAGTCGATATAGCAGTATGTTGTGATCAACAGTATCAAAAGCTGCACTGAGGTCCAGTGACACCAGGACCGATGTTTTGCCTGCATCAGTATTAAGACGTATGTCATTTATAACTTTAATCAGCACTGTTTCAGTGCTATGATTGGCACGAAATCCTGACTGAAAGTTATCAAAACAGCTGTTTGACATCAAGAAGGCAGTTAATTGATTGAAGACAATTTTTTCAAGGATTTTCCCGATGAATGGTAGATTTGATATTGGCCTGTAGTTGTTTAATACTGAAGCATCCAGATTATTCTTTTTAAGTAGGGGCTTTACAATGGCTTTTTTCAGGGACATAGGAACAATGCCAGTCTCTAGGGATGTATTTATGATTTGAAGCACATCTGTAATTATAAGATGAAGAACAGACTTAAAAAAGTTGGTGGGCAGAATGTCCACTTCAGATGTTGAAGAACTGAGATTTTGTACAGTTTTTTCAAGAGTCTCATAATCAATTAAACAAAATTCTGACATTGTGTTGAAGTTATCTGTCTGTGTCACTGGTGATTGCAGTTTTTCAATTATTTGCAACTGAGATATATTATGAGCAATATTCTGCCGTATTTTATCAATTTTACCTTTGAAGAAGGATGCAAACTCATTGCATTTATTAACTGAGGGAAGTTCAGGTGCTAATTGTGGTGGGGGATTAGTTAGCTTCTCTACTGTCGAAAATAGCACACGGGCATTGTTCATATTCCTGTTTATGATGTTGGAGAAGAAAGACTGTCTTGCTTTACGAATTTCATAATTATATTTACAAAGCATCTCTTTATGGATTTGATAATGGATGTGAAGTTTAGATTTGCGCCATTTTCTTTCAGTCTTTCTACATTCTCTCTTTAGCAGTTTAACAGCTGGGTATTGCTTCCATGGTGCTTTCTGTTTGTCATTGACTCTTTTGATTTTGAATGGAGCAATATCATCCATAATTTGGATCATATTTAAATTAAAAATTTCCAGTAAATCATCTACAGAGTCTGACATTTTGGTTGAGATCCGAGAGAGAGCTTGCTCAAAGAGAACATGTGTTGTCGTTTATGACTCTCCTACCCATAGTCTTTGAGCTGTTCTGAATGTGAGGAGACATAGAAACATCAGAGAAAACACAAAAATGATCAGATAAGGCCAGGTCAACAACAGTAGTAGAAACAGTAAGACCCTTTGTGATGACGAGGTCAAGGGTATGACCACGAGAGTGGGTCAGCCCCTGTACATGTTGTACTAGGTTGAAGTTGTCAATAAGTGCAAGTAGTTCTCTGGCATAAGTGTTTTCAGGATTATCTACATGCAAGTTAAAATCCCCAGATATAATAAGACAGTCAAACTCTAAGCAAATAACTGACAACAGTTCACCAAACTCTTCCAGAAAAACTTTGGCTGAATGTCTCGGAGGCCTGTAAATAGTTAATAACAATATGTTAGGAGAGCATGTAACAAGTGCACATAAGTATGTGATGGATTTTAAAGGATGTAAAATCACCAAGTGAGGATTGTTTACATTGAAAAGAGACTTTGAATATATTTGCGATCCCTCCACCTTTCCCCTGTCGGGTAACATTCATAAAATTAAAATTTGGGGGAGCTGCTTCAATAAGGACGGTAGCACTATTTGCTTGATCCAGCCATGTTTCAGTTAGAAGCAAAAAATCAAGATTGTGTTTGCAGATAAGATCATTAATTAAAAATGACTTGTTTGAAAGTGATCTAACGTTCAGAAGAGCTAGCTTTACAGAAAGTCTAGAAGTAATATCCGCTTGGGCACTCTGATGTTGTTTTGAAACAGGAAGGAGACTAGACTGGTTTACCCCCTGGGTTAAATATGCTCTATGTTTTCTATTTCTTATCAACACAGGAATAGAGAATGGCATAGGCATACTGGGTCCCAGCTTGTTTTCAAAACTACACCCAATGCAGGGACCCACAGCACATCATACAAGACTCTCTGTATGTTCCATTTGGTTTGAGGGTGGAAGGATTGGAGATGTCATGTATCTTTTAGATGGTGAAAAAGATTGGTAGCCAGCTGAAAGTCCTGGGCGAACACAGTTCAGTCTGTTGGTTGATTTTTGATGAACTGGGTACACTGCTTGTCGCGACAGATTTGGGCTGGAAAAAGAGAGTGTAGCCATTGGCAGCAGTCTCTGCATACTATTAGGGAAATCCATGCAGGGGGGAGACGGAAATGGTACAATAAAATCAGAAGAGTGAGACTTTGGTGAGGTCTTTGTAAGTGTCTCCATGACTGTCTCTGTGGTGACTGTCTCCCTGATAGTCTCTGTGATACTTGCATGGGGTCGAGATGTGGATGATGCAGCCTTGATATGATTATCTTTGGTCAGGTCCTCAATCTGGATGGAATCGCATGCTCACATTCTCCGTGTGATTGTTGATGTCCTTGGCAGTCTGCCCCAGATGGTTCTTGGCAGTCTGCCCCAGATGGCTGTGTGTCCTTGGTGAAGACTTGCATAGATGATTGTTTTGCTTACTAGGTCAGTCTGCGACATCTTATCAACTGTTTTCCTCAATGTTGGCTGAGAGAAAATTGCATGTTGTAGAGCAAGTCTATAATGATCCGCTAAGACTTTGGTCCCAATCCAGCTGAGTTCAGTGCTATTTGGCTTGAAGAATTCTCTGCGATTCCAGAAAAGGTTAAAATTGTCTATGAAGTTCATACCAGATGAAAAACAAGTTTTTCCAAGCCAGGTGTTAAGACTGAAGAGTCGAGTAAATGCAAAGCTTTCCCTTGCAGGGAGTGGGCCACTGATAAAAGATTGTATTCCAGTCTTATAGAGATCAGAAAAAAGTTTTCTGAAATCATCTTGGACAAACAGCTGTTCTCTGAAAACATCATTTGCTCCCACATGCACAACAATACATTTGATAGTTTTATGCTCGGACATGAGTTTCAAAATGCTGTCTTTGGTGTCAGAGATGGATGCATTTGGAAGGCAGCAAATAATCATCCCATGTCCTTTTAAATGTCTTACAGTGGAATCACCAAGAACAAGGGTTGTGGGATCAGGTGGTGTTATGAGCTGCTTTTTGCCTCTTCCCACAGCTCTTTGGTTGTGGTGCGATCTCTTTCTACGATGTGTTTGTCCGCCTGAAAATTCCACTTCCACATCCCTGAGGCATTCAAATTTGTTCTGAAGCCTTATGGGCTGTGGATTTTCCATAGGATTGTAAATCCTATTGTAATTTGTAGACCTAGCTCTATTTCTAATAGCATGGCTGTGGAGCATGGGTTGCATAGTATCAGAACGAGCTGGTGTTGAGGTAATTACTCTTCTGTTTTTATTTTTGGGCCTGCCACCCATCATGTGCCAGTTTTCTGTTCTCACATTTTGCCCTGTTAGATCGATGAATTTATCCACTCGATCTGCAATGCCATCGGCCTGTTGAGGTGCAATCTCTGCATTCTCAGCCATTGTTTCTGTACTCCTTTCCTGAGATATCGCTCTTAATTCGTCCATCTTTGGCAGAGCATCAATCTTTGATTCCAGGATAGAAATCCTCTGTTCTAGTTCTGTGCATTTTCTGCAAGATCTCCTGGATTTTTTGCCCCCTGGCATTTTGTTTTAAAAGCTAACTTATCTTATAAAGATCTCATCTCATCTCATTATCTCTAGCCGCTTTATCCTTCTACAGGGTCGCAGGCAAGCTGGAGCCTATCCCAGCTGACTACGGGCGAAAGGCGGGGTACACCCTGGACAAGTCGCCAGGTCATCACAGAGCTCTTATAAAGATGAAAAATAAAATGAAAAAATAGTGGAAATTAAATTAAAATTTAATTAAAAGCTAACTTATAAAGATGAAAAATAAAATGAAAAAATAGTGGAAATTAAATGAGAAAGTAAAATAAAATAAAGATCAAGCAGGAGCAAAGCAAAGAAGCGTCCTACTCGCTTGGTAGAGTTCAATTAATTTTTATTTTCTTGGCATGGACTCGACTTATAAGCACGGTCCATATATTTTCAATAGGATTGAAGTCAGTACTTGTTTTAAGCTTAATGTTAGCCTGCTTTATCCTCCACAACTAGCTCAGATGCATGTTTGGGTTCATTGTCCTGTTTGTAAGTCCAAAGTCGTGTTCAAGTTTCTGATGGTTTATGCTGAAGAATTCTGAGGTTCTCATCTCATTATCTCTAGCCACTTTATCCTGTTCTACAGGGTCACAGGCAAGCTGGAGCCTATCCCAGCTGACTATGGGTGAAAGGCGGGGTACACCCTGGACAAGTCACCAGGTCATCACAGGGCTGACACTTAGACACAGACAACCATTCACACTCACACCTACGGTCAATTTAGAGTCACCAGTTAACCTAACCTGCATGTCTTTGGACTGTGGGGGTAACCGGAGCAAACCCATGTGGACATGGGGAGAACATGCAAACTCCACACAGAAAGGCCCTCGTTGGCCACGGGGCTCGAACCCAGACCTTCTTGCTGTGAGGCCACAGCGCTAACCACTACACCACTGTGCCGCCCTGGCATGGCAATAAGCAAGCTTAAAATGGAAACTTGAAGTTGCAGTCAGCTCTGTGTTTTAATATAGCGGAAATGGTGATGGTGATGAGACCAATAGCCTTCCTGCTGTGACATCACAGATGTCAAGGTCATTCACTCAGACTGCTACCTATATGAATCATTTTAATCATAAAAATTACTATATTACATTTATTGTTTATGCTTAAAACTATTCCTATGCCATTCTTGAGGTCTCAAGGCATTTACAGTATAAACAAAAAGTGAGGCCATGGTTCTGCATATCTCCTTTAAGCTTGAAGGTGCCAATTTTGAAATAGCGGGTTATTCCTTGGATAGCAGCTTCTTAGTCCATGGGGATCTGAACTGTAGACAGTGATCCATCAGCTTCCAATTCATGGCAGGGATGTGCCATGGTGGTTCCCAGGTTGTTCCTGACCATCCAAACCAATTTCCTTTCAGCTGAGGGTGACAGTTTGGGTTTTCTTGAAGCAAAGTGGCTTGGCAAAGTGACTATACTTCACAATAACTTCGATACAATTGTTTGAGCTGATCTTGGAATTTGCATTTGTTTAGAAATGGCTCCAAGAGACATTCCAGACTTGTGTATTGTTATGTATGAGCCAAAGTTTGTGCCGTATTAACTGTTACCAGCAGATGGCACTGGTGTTCTGTACTACCGGTTGGAATGCGCATGTAACAAACATGACCAGAAGAAGTGAGTGAACCAGCCACAAGTGTGTCCATGTTGCTGTATCAGAAGTGTAGAATTTTTTGCATATAGGGATATTTGGAAGCAACATAACATAAATTGGCAATGAGTTGTGTAGTTCTGAAGACTTTTCACATCATCTGCAAGTGGCGGACAGTGCTGGGGAAGTTTTTTTTTTAACTGAAAAGAACAACCACGCTGCGCAGGACATTGGATAGCTAATGTGCTAACAAGTTGGCTGCTAAGAAGGGATGAGTCAGTCTTCATCCGATGAATCTTCTGGTACAGTGGAAGTCATCGGAAGCAGACGCATCAGGGCTGGAATAATAGGACATATGGATGCTTTTGATGAGGCAAGTGAGCAATGGACAACGTATATTGAACATTTTGATCATTACATCAAGGCAAATGACATTCAGGAAGGAAAGAAGCTAGCCATATTGTTTAGTGTGATGGGACCTAAGACTTATGGACTGCTTCACAATTTGATTGCTCCTAGCACTTCTGCGGATGTGCATTTTGACGATGTTGTGGATGTCCTGAACGATCATTTCGCACTGAAGCCGCTCGTGATAGCAGATAGGTTCCAGTTCCACAAGCGAAATCAGGGGGAAGGAGAAACAGTTGTGCAGTATGTTGCTGTGCTAAAGAAACTCTCTGAACATTGTGAATTTGGTGCATATTTCGAAGATGCACTAAGAGACAGATTTGTTTGTGGATTAAAGTGTGAAACTGTCCAAAAGCGCCTGTTGACTGAGAAAGAGCTCATCTTTAAGAAAGCAGTGGATTACGCTGTGTCAGCAGAGACAGCAGTGTGCGACGTGCAGCAGTTAAGTAGTTCCCTCAAAATAAACGCAGTGTTTTCACAAAAGGACAAGTGTTGCCACTGTGGGAAGACAAACCACAGTGAGGAAGACTGCTGGTATAAAGATTGTGAATGTCACCAGTGCAAGAGGGTAGGTCACACGAAAAGGATGTGCACGAGCAAGGGCCAAAGCAACCAAGACAGATGGAAACACAAAGAAGAAAAATCTGAGCAGAAAGGTAATGCAATCAAATGCAGTGTTACAAGCAAAAAGAAGAGAATTCATCATGTGGATGCAAGAGAAAGTGAAAGTGAGGAAACTAAATCTGATACGGACTCTGATTTGGGACAGTATGCATTGTCTGAAAAGGGGAAATATTCACGAATCTCTGTGGTGCCTATAGTAGATGGAAAGAAGATGGAAATGGAATTGGATACAGGGGTCACTGTGTCTTTTTGATTCCTTGGGAACAGTACAAAAACATGCTCAGCCAGCTGCCTTTACAACCCACTGATGTCATGCTAAGGACATACATAGGAGAACCTCTCACACCTGAAGGGGTCATCAAGGTGCAGGTAAAGTTGAACAAGCAGTGTGCTGAGTTACCCTTGTACATTGTGAAAATGGATGCACCACCACTTTTTGGTAGAGAGTGGCTGTAAGCTATTAAATTGAACTGGAGAGATTTAAAGACTGTGTATGCCATTGAGCAAAAAGAGAAAGACACCTTGGAGGCTGTGTTAAAGAAACACTCAGCTGTTTTCTCTAAAGGGCTTGGAACAATGAAAGGGATTAAAGCCACAGTGACACTTAAACCCAACAGGGTCATTCCATGCCAAATCAACAAATATCTGACAAATTTATGCTCGACCATCTCAGATTTCAATAAAATTTGGAGGGCTCAGAGATACTATTAAAAGAAGTTAATCCCCAAAATTTGAGCTTCCTATCTCCAACGGTTTCAGAGATACAGGCATTTGAATTTTTCGATATTTTTGCATTTTGCTCAAAACATACATATTTCAAAGTGTAATATAATCTTTATTATGCAAGATAGAAACCTAAAATTTTGCACAGAGAGACTCAATATCTTGTACTACAAGCTTCAACTTAGAATTTCAATGGTCATTGTATATTAGATGGTGATTTTAACAAGGAAATTAAAAAGACAAATTTGCATTTTTTGCATTTTTAATTCATTCTGGAAGCTTGCCTGTGGCAATAATGCTTAAACTAAGAATGTTATTCAAATCAATACAGAAATATCTACCAATTTCAGTTTTACCAAGTCTCCACTATTCCTAGTTTGTCTGTAATAGGGTTTTGAAATTCGCCGATTTCTAAAACATGCCATTTTCAGTAGCAAGAAATCCAATGTGGGATAGCAGTTAGGAAATTGTAAATTTTTTTCAGTAATCCCCAAGATCCATATTTTATATTTCCAAATTTTTGTTCTGTGTCTCTCAAGTATTTTTAAACTACAGGGGTTTAAAAAATCCATTTTCACCAAATTCAAATTTTTGATATATTTTCATATAACTGATATTTGAGGGTTAATAGATGCTTCAATAAGGCTCAAGTAGGTTAGGAGACATGTTTCTTCCTCAATTTTAAATAAAATTTCAATTAATGCTCAGTATTAATTATTTGTAAATTGATTTTCATCTAAGACTGTGTAACATTAGCAATCAATGACCAGCTATTGTGTACCAGTCAACAGCCAGCCTTATCAATATCAACACAGCACAATAGGTGACCTTTGATACCAGAACAGGTGGCTCATATCTTATAGTTTTAGAGTCTGTAAACTGTATACTTGTTCAGATAACATTATATTGCTTGGATTATATTAAATACATTGTAATACAGAGCACTGAGAAAATTTACTAATGTTATTAACTGAATGTGTTTCTTTGCAAGGATTGGATATTTTGAATAGTTGACTAGGGAATTTAATTGTAGTTGCTTTCAATTTGAGATCAGTATAAATGAGTTTGTTCTTAGACATCTAGAAATGGCTGAACTTCCTCCCTGTTCTATAGGAATTGGACTAAAGAAAGATTCTGACTGCCGTAAACTAACATACAACAGGAAATGTACGTTAAATACACTCTCTCAGTATAGTTTGGAGCAAATTTCATTAATTAATAAAATTTCAATTTAGAACGTAAAGTTTCTTCTACTCGTTGCAGCTTTGCTTTGCCATATGCAGCTTTCTGTTTGTGGCTATACTTGGCAATTTTCAGTGGAGAGCAACCAACTGACACAAGGCTTTTGTCAAGTGATTCAGCTACCTCACCAGTGTATGTTGGATCCACATCTCCACACATGCTCTCTTGTTCTGATTCTGTAGAACCTGCTGAATCTGCTTGGCTTAAATGTTCTTTCACTCTCTGTGAACACAATTTTTGTCCAGGTTTAGTATTTTTATTTATCAGTTTTGAAAGTGAATCTGCTGTTTCAGGAAGAATTGAACATAATTCTGTTTTAACTTTTTTCTTGTGCCTTTCATATGGATCACAACAACTTTTCTGTAGCTCTTCATATTTCATCAGAAACAGTTTCTCATGATGCAGACATACTGTGTCTGTGCTTGAAATGTTCTCAAGTTCAGTTCTCGGTTTAATTAATGAAATTTGCTCCAAACTATCCTGAGAGAGTGTATTTAATTTACAATTTCTGTTGTATGTTAGTTTATGGCAGTCAGAATCTTTCTTTAGTCCAATTCCTATAGAACAGGGAGGAAGTTCAGCCATTTCTAGATGTCTAAGAACAAACTCATTTATACTGATCTCAAATTGAAAGCAACTACAATTAAATTCCCTAGTCAACTATTCAAAATATCCAATCCTTGCAAAAAAACACATTCAGTTAATAACATTGGTAAATTTTCTCAGTGCTCTGTATTACAATGTATTTAATATAATCCAAGCAATATAATGTTATCTGAACAAGTATGCAGTTTACAGACTCTAAAACTATAAGATATGAGCCACCTGTTCTGGTATCAAAGGTCACCTATTGTGCTGTGTTGATATTGATAAGGCTGGCTGTTGACTGGTACACAATAGCTGGTCATTGATTGCTAATGTTACACAGTCTTAGATGAAAATCAATTTACAAATAATTAATACTGAGCATTAATTGAAATTTTATTTAAAATTGAGGAAGAAACATGTCTCCTAACCTACTTGAGCCTTATTGAAGCATTTATTAACCCTCAAATATCAGTTATATGAAAATATATCAAAAATTCGAATTTGGTGAAAATGAATTTTTTTAAACCCCTGTAGTTTAAAAATACTTGAGAGACACAGAACAAAAATTTGGAAATATAAAATATGGATCTTGGGGATTACTGAAAAAAATTTACAATTTCCTAACTGCTATCCCACATTGGATTTCTTGCTACTGAAAATGGCATGTTTTAGAAATCGGCGAATTTCAAAACCCTATTACAGACAAACTAGGAATAGTGGAGACTTGGTAAAACTGAAATTGGTAGATATTTCTGTGTAGATTTGAATAACATTCTTAGTTTAAGCATTATTGCCACAGGCAAGCTTCCAGAATGAATTAAAAATGCAAAAAATGCAAATTTGTCTTTTTAATTTCCTTGTTAAAATCACCATCTAATATACAATGACCATTGAAATTCTAAGTTGAAGCTTGTAGTACAAGACATTGAGTCTCTCTGTGCAAAATTTTAGGTTTCTATCTTGCATAATAAAGATTATATTGCACTTTGAAATATGTATGTTTTGAGCAAAAAACAAAAAAAATCAAAAAATTCAAATGCCTGTATCTCTGAAACTATTGGTGATAGGAAGCTCAAGTTTTGGGGATTAACTTCTTTTAATAGTATCTCTGAGCCCTCGAAATTTCATTGAAATCTGAGATGGTCGAGCATAACCTCTTGTTGATTTGGCATGGAATGACCCAACAGTGTTCCAAAATTCTTTCCTCCATGCAATGTGCCCTATGCCCTGCGATCACAAGTGGAGGCCGAGTTAAAACATCTGACAGAACTGGGAATGATATCGCCCGTAGAGCACAGTGATTGGGGTACGCCCGTAGTGCCAGTGATTAAATGAGATAATGCAGTGAGCTGTGGGGGGATTTCAAGGTCACCCTCAACCCAGCCCTCTGTGTGGATAAGTACCCAATTTCACATATTGAGGACCTCTTTGCATCTCTAGCAGGAGGTCAACGCTTCAGTAAGTTGGACTTATCAAATGCTTATCTACAGATGGAGGTGGAAGAACAATCAAAAGAGCTGTTGACTATCACAACACAGAAAGGACTGTTTCATTTCAACCACTTACCATTTGGCATAGCGTCATCGCCCGCTTTATTCCAAAGGGCTATGGACAAAGTGCTTTGCAGACTGCCATACACTCATTGCTACCTGGATGACATTCTTGTCAGTGGTCCTGATGAGCAGTCTCACCTCAAAACTCTGGATGCAGTCTTGGGCAGGCTAGAAGATCAAGGCCTGCATCTCAGGCAAGAGAAGCGCCTATTTTTCTAGGAGTCTGGAATATTTAGGCCACATCATCGATGCAGCTGGGCTCCATAAATCACCAGAGAATGTATGTGCCATTGTGGAAGCCCCAGCACCAGGTGATGTTAGCCAGCTACATTCATTTCTAAGAATGCTGAACTACTATGGATGTTTCATTCCAAGCCTGGACACTATTCTGAGACCACTCAATGAACTGCTCATTAAAGAAAAGAAATGGCAGTGGACCTCAACCTGTGAGTCAGCATTTCAGAAAGCTAAAGCACTCCTTGTATCACAGGAAGTACTCACCCACTACAATCCAGAGCTGCCGCTCCACCTCACATGCGATGCTTCACCGTATGGCATGGGAGCAGTGCTCTTGCATGTCATGTCTAACAGCGAAGAAAGACCCATCGCCTATGCATCACGCACACTCAGCAAAGCAGAGCAGAACTACGCTCAGATCGAGAGGGAGGCATTGGCAATAGTATTTGGAGTACGTAAGTTTCACCAGTATCTCTATCGTAACAAGTTCACCCTACACACTGACCATCGCCCACTGACCTCCATCCTGAGTCCAGTGAAAAGTACTTCGTCCATGGCTGCAGCCCGAATGCAGCGTTGGGCACTACTCCTGTCTGCACACAATTACACCATTCAATATCAAAAAGGTGCATTACATGCAAATGCCGATGGACTGTCGAGGCTACCACTCACACACACCCAGAAGGAGAAGTTGAGCACAGTTGATGTATTCTACACCTTGCAGTTGGACACCTTACCAGTTAGTAACACCGAGATCAGACGTGACACTATGTCTGATCCCATCTTGTCACATGTCCTAGAAATGACCTCAACTGGTCATTTTCCAGCTGCAAAGGATGCTGGTGAAGACCTGTCACCCTACCTGCTGTGCCGGCAAGATCTCACTATACAACAGGGATGCCTCATGTGGGGTGTGAGAGTCATTGAGCTGCCCAAACTGCACCCCCAGGTGCTCAAAGAACTTCACACTGCACACCCAGGTGTAGTGAAGATGAAGAGCCTGGCATGCAGTTATGTTTGGTGGCCCAGCATTGATTCTCAAATTGAGCTCCAGACTAAATCCTGCCACTCCTGTCAGAGGGTACAAAAAGAGCCTGGGCTAGCACCTCTACACCCATGGATGTGGCCCTCCAGTCCTTGGGAAAGGATATATGTGGACTTTGCTGGTCCATTTGAAGGACACATACCTGGTCACTGTGGATGCTCATTCAAAGTGACCTGAGGTACATAATGGACAGCACCACATCTACTAAGACCATTCAAGTGCTCAGAGGACTGTTTAGTCACTATGGCATTCCCCACATCCTTGTGAGTGACAGTGGACACCAGTTTTGCTCTGAAGAATTCAGTACATTTCTGAAGTGCAATGGAGTCCAACACATTCACTCCGTGCTGTACCATCCTTCCACCAATGGCTTGGTGGAACGCTTTGTGCAAACATTTAAACAAGCTTTAAAGTCCTTGAAAGGCACAGCACAGGTGCAACAACACCTTGATACTTTTCTGTTGACATACAGAAACACTCCCCATGCGACAACTAAAGAAACGCAAGCAATGCTGTTCCTTGGACGCAGGCTGGGTTCACGGCTGGATTTCCTGAAACCCAGCATGACTGAAGCAGTGCAAAGGTCACAGGATGCTCAATGACAACACCACCAACTATGCTTTAAGGACAGACAGTTTGATGTTGGGGAGTCAGTCCTTGCGTGTGACTATAGAAAGGGGGAGGAGAAGTGGACACAGGGTGTTGTCATGGAAAAGACTGGACCTGTGTTATACAAAGTAAATGTGGGAACACAAGGCACATGGAAGTGCAATGTGGATCAAATTCTGATGCATCCAGATCCTTCACAGTGTCAGCAGACTGCTGTAAACCCTTGTGACAGTCCTCCAGTGTTACCGAGTGAGAGTTGCACCACACATCCACCTAGTGCATCTCACCAAGTAGCCCAGGAGTAATAGGGTTATACCCGGAACAAATTAGTAACAAGCTGAAAATTTCAGAATATGTTCAGAATACCTTTAGGAATAACATACTAAAAGTCCCTGGAAATCCCCCTTGTGCTGTCTGAGAAATTCAAGATGGCATCCAAAATGGCCGCCAAATGGAGATCTGCCCATAGCTCAGGCCCAAAACAAAATATTAATGCAATTAAAAGGTCAGAATATATGCTTTGTAGGGTAGGAGAGTAAATTCCAACATGTGTGTATTAATTACATTGTGTATTAACATTATATAATAACAATGTACACATTATTATAACAGTATATTTGTGTATAATGTGTTCGCTTGCCATGTCTGGTTAGATTGTCATATTTTTGGCACTTCACCAGTTCACATTTATGAATGTGCACAGTACTATGAATGTGTGTAGGTTTCATTCAGTCCGATCCTTGAATCAAGTATCAATCTTGAAACACCCTGGCCCATAAATTCACATCCAAGAAGAAATAACAATGACTGTTATGACAAAATAATCGTTATGGTATCATGAAGATATCTCATATGTTTTTGAAATGGCTTCAGTTCTTAATGTTTAGGACTAATAATTACAGACTTATAATTGTAAATCTATACATGTGCTATTTAATGTACACTACCGATTATAGAGTGTGGATCCATTGGTTACTCGTTCACTCCGTATCATCTTATTCTGTTCACAAAACAAACACAATTACTAGGGGTTGGAGCACTTATTTTCAATAATATTAATTAAAGTAAATTGGTGGTGTAAAATGAAAAATGGCATGTTAAAAGGTCATGCTGAGTTCAGTCATTTTTAAAAGGTCATGCTGAGTTTAGTCATTTTTTGTCCGAACACACTGGCATTGCTAGTAGCAAAGACTGGCGCTAGAAACTCAAAGATTAATTTTTTTCCACCCTTAAACAAGCTTGAATAAATTCCCTACTTCACTGATGGTACAACAAAGGTCCAAGCATTACAACTGAGGCACTGAGAAGTGTTTAAGTCTACTCATTGTTTATAAGCAAGAGCTTTTATTGAGGCAGACCTTTTTGTCATGAAAGTCGCCGGAATGCTGAAGAAGTGTACTGAAACAGCTTGCCATTGTAGTTTTAGAAGATAGAGTTCTCAAATTTAATTTCCCTTTAATATTTTATCAAAGCTTAAAGATGCACTAAATATTAAGGAAATTGATGTCTAATTGTTGTCTTACATTATGCTCATGTATGTAGGTAGCCTACTAAGCTAATCTGTCAGTCATGTCAACCATCAAATTCCATTTAATTTCCACATTAATGACCTTGTAATCTTGGTTAATTTTAATTTTAACAGTGTGACAATGGTGAATTTGCATTGCTTGTATGAGAGAACATATAATTTAACATTTTAATTGCATTTATATTATGTTTTATCCCTGAGATATTGAAAAATCTCCAATCGGCGGCCATTTTGGACGCCATCTTGAATTTCTCAAAGAGCACAAGGTGGATTCCCGGGGACTTTTAGTATGTTATTCCTAAGGGTATTCTGAACATATTCTGAAAAATTCAGCTTGTTACTAATTTGTTTCGGGTTGGACTCAATTTTGAGCTAATGCTCTTGGGCTAAAGAGCAAAAGCATGATCGAGTCTCTGACACCATTGAACCATCAAAAACAAAGAAATCCACTGAACCACTGCAGACTGGACTTACACAAGTGACAAAGACTGTGAGACGTTATCCCGTGAGGATTACCCAACCACCAGTTCGCTACCGTGATGAGTGAACACTTTGCCTAGTTGAAAGAATATAAGACTGTCTGGTTCTGAGACATTGTCTGCAGCATACAAGTCAAGTCAACTTTATTGTCAAACATGCTATACATGCTCGACATACAGCACAGATGAAATTTCAGTCCTCTCTGACCCACGGTGCAAACAGGCAATGCAATAAATAAAAATAGAATAATTGAAAAAACAAACAATATAAACAGAATAAACACTCTAGATAAGAACTAGACATAGACTAAACACTCAAACAGACAATATAAACAGTATAAACACTCTAGATAAGAACTAGACATAGACTAAAACACACACACACACACAAATTGGTGAAAATAAACAGTCAAGAGCACTTGAGGTATAGCAGGTAAACATGAAATAAGCAGTATAAACAATAAACTAATGGCTATTAAGGTGAGGTAGTGCGGAATAGTGCAAATGAGCAAGGTAAAGTGAAACGTGCAGTCCCTGAGTTCAGTGTGTTAATGAACGTTGAGAGTATGTGTGTGTGTGTGTGTGTTTGTGTGTGTGTTGGGGGGGAACTGTGAGGGTGACATCAGATGCTGAAGGGGGGGCAGGGGTGTGTGCGAGCAGAATCTGTGGCAGGAGCCAGAGGGGGGAGGAGTGGCAGAACAGGGAGGGAGTTGAGCCTCCTGACCGCCTGGTGAAAGAAATTGTTCTTGAGCCTGCTGGTTTTGGCCAAGAGACTCCGCAGTCTCCTCCCTGATGGCAGCAGACTGAAGAGGCTGTGAGATGGGTGGGTGGGGTCACCTGCAATCCTGATGGCTTTGCGGGTGAGGCGGGAGTTATAAATATCCATTAGAGAAGGGAGAGAGACACCAATGATCCTCTCAGCTGCTCTCATGATGCACTGCAGGGTCTTGCAGCAGGACATGGTGCAGGCGCCGTACCACACGGTGATGCAGCTGGTCAGGATGTTCTCGATGGTGCCTCTGTAGAATGTGTGCATGATGGGGGCTGGGACTCTTGCTCTCCTCAGTTTGTGGAGGAAGTACAGAAGCTGTTGGGCTTTTTTGGCCAGTCATGCAGTGTTGTTGCTCCAGGACAGGTCTTCAGAGATGTGCACACCCAGAAACTTGGTGCTGCTCACCCTCTCCACTGCAGCACCATCGATAGATAGTGGAGCATGCTGGGTGTGCGCTCTCCTGAAGTCCACAACAATCTCCTTCGTCTTCTCTATGTTCAGGCAGAGATTGTTGTCCTTGCACCACATGGCCAAGCGGCTCACCTCACTCCTGTAGATTGTCTCATCGCCATTATTGATGAGACCCACCACAGTCGTGTCATCTGCAAACTTAATGAAGAGACTGGAGCTGGATGTTGGTGTGCAGTTGTGGGTCAGCAGAGTGAAGAGGAGGGGGCTCAGCACACATCCTTGGGGGGCCCCCGTGTTCAATGTGATGGTGCTGGAGGAGTTGCTGCTGACCCATACAGCCTGTGGTCTCCCCGTCAGGAAGTCCAGCAGCCAGTTGCACAGGGAGGTGTTGAGTCCCAGCTGGTCCAGTTTATGAATGAGCTGCTGAGGAATGATTGTGTTGAATGCTGAGCTAAAGTCTATGAACAGCATTCTGACATACGAGTCTTTTGTCTCCAGGTGAGTGAAGGGCTGAGTGGAGGGCAGTGGAGATGGCGTCATCGGTCAAATGATTGGACTGATATGCAAACTGGAAAAGGTCCAGGGCGGGGGGGAGGGCAGATTTGATATGCTGCATGACTAGCCGCTCGAAGCACTTCATGAGGATGGGAGTGAGTGCGACAGGGCGGTAGTCATTGAAGCAGGAGGGAGACTGCTTCTTCGGGACCGGGATGATGGTGGTGGCTTTGAGGCATGTAGGGACAACAGCCTGGCTCAATGAGATGTTGAAGATTTCTGTAAAGACATCTGTGAGCTCCCCAGCACAGTCTCTCAGGACACAACCAGGAATGTTATCAGGACCCGGGGCTTTTCGTGCATTTGTCATCCTGAGAGCTCTCCTCACACTGTCTGGGGACAGCATCAACACCTGGTCGCCAGGAGGTGGTGAGGTCTTCTGTGCTGTGGTGCTGTTGTCTGCCTCAAAGTGAGCGAAGAAGTCGTTCAACTGATTCAGCAGAGACGTGGAGTTGTCACAGGTCTGCAGCGAGGGCTTGTAGTCTGTGATGGACTGAATCCCCCGCCACAGGTTCCTGGTGTCTCTGCTGTCGTTGAAATAGTCAGCAATGTACCTGGAATACTGTCTCTTGGCCACCTTGATGCCTCGTGACAGGTTGGCCCTAGCTGTCCTCAGGTCCACCTCGTCCCCAGCTCTGAAGGTGGCGTTTCGAGCCCACAGGAGCCTGTGGACTTCCCCTGTCAGCCATGGCTTCTGATTGGCCCGAATGGAGATGGTTCTGGTGACCGTAACGTTGTCCATGCACTTCCTCATGTAGGCAGTGACGGTCTCCGTGTACTCCTGTAGACCTGTGATGTTGTTGTAGGTGGCCGCCTGTCTGAACATGCTCCAGTCTGTGAGGGAAATTTAGTGAATGGACATTCCTGTTCTCTGTGTTTCTGTGTGTTGAGCTCAAGTGGCCTAGTGTACTGAGAAAAGTTGTTTTTCCAATGCTGTAATCGCCTTTCTGTGGCCTTGGCTGGTGATAAGCAGGGTGTCTGAGTTCCTGCACATCCCAGAGCACGCGCATACTCTCACATCACTAGAGGTGATGTTCTGTTTTAATTTCCTTCCTTTCCTATCTTATATTTCTTTTATATGATTTACCATAATAAATAACTGAAAAGACAACTGCTAAGCGTTCTGAAGTGTTTATTAGAAATTTCCAGTACAATTTGGCGTCCCTGGGTGGACCCTATGTGTCTGATCCTCGGACGACGGAACACTCCCAAGGTTACGGTGCGGAGCTGAGAACTCGGATGAGAGACTAGGCCATCAGGGCTCACCAAACCAGTAAGTGATAACTTTGCATTCTTGTGTAAAGAAATTAGTGGAAACAGTATTTAAAGAATGATATAAGAAATGGACAGAGGTTTGTCCTAGTATTTAAACAATGATATAAGAGACAGACAGAAGTTTGTCCAAGCCCAGGAGGACTGCTAAGCTGTGGTACCATCAATATGTTTGCCGAAACGGATAAAACACAATTTTGAGACAATAAACCGCGAGTAGTTTATTGGGTTGTGTAAGAGAAAAATCCACCCAAGTGACGACCGGGTAATGGCTCACCTACTTGAGCGAGGGAAGTATGGGTGCATGTCTCGACGGACTCACGTTCAGTGATTCGTAACTGGGAGAGAATTGAGTTTTGCTCCCTTTGTTCTGTGTGAACAACTGGCCCATCGGAGGAACGGGATAGAGAGGTTCGATTACGAAGTCGCAAAGACACACCAGTGTGCATGCAAAATATTGATGAATTAACAGAGTACTGTCCTCCTCCAAATTCTGAAACAGAGAAACAGATTTTGTACACATGCGCGAGTTGTCTTTGAGGTTGTTGTGCTAAATGATACCTACTTTAGTTTAAGGCAAATGTCAGATAAATTGTTTACTAATAAGAACACACCTAAAGGATTATTGTGTCGCATTTTTGGACATAGTCCAACCTGTTCTTCTTGTGATCCTGATAAAGAAACTCAGCGGCTGTTGTCACAGCCTCAGAGATGCCAATCACTACGATTCGTGCGTAGTCACTATGTTTTTGACAGTAGCACTATGAGGCTACGACCGTCTATTCAATTTATATGGGATTCATACAATTTTAGCATGGATGCGGTTCGAAACGCATGAATCTATAAGGGTTCACGATATTTTGCCAGTGTTCGGTACATTTGAGGCCAATTATCGCTTGATAATTCAATATTTTGACTGTATTTATGGTCAAAATTTGCTTCGATGGGCGCCGCCATCTTTGTTGACAAGCGTTCTGCGCATGCATGAATTAATTATCAATGCTGCGATGGAATGTCGAGCAGCCCATGTCACTAGGTATTGAGGGGCTGTCGAGGTGTTGTAACCTCACAAACTATCACTCAAAACATGAAATCAGGGTTGTCATCCACCCAAAACACCATGTTCCGAATATGCAATGAACATTTCATGATATATTCGCAAAAAGAAACAAAACACTGTTAAATTTCCTTGGGAAATGAATGAACACTCAACCCCATTTTGTTGAAACTGTAGACTTGTCCGTCTGCTATCTTTCAAGGTCAGTGGCTACTGAACAGACAGCGTGTGCAATCATTCTCAATCATCAAATCATGACAGTTATTGTATAAATTCACAACAATGGAAGAGGATTCTGCAAATTATGAAGAGCTTGATTCCCCAAAAGCCAAAAAACAGAAGGCATGTGTTCCTAATCAGAAATATAGGACTGAGTACACTGACAAATGGCCAGTCATTGTGAAATCCAGAAGGGGTGAGAACTATGTTTACTGTTGTGTTTGCAGAGTGGATTTCAGCATTAAACACAGTGGCATGTATATCCTCCACAGTGGCAGGTTCATCCTCTCAGGATATCAAGTCCTTTTTCACCAAACAGAATGATGATGGTCCCATACGTGCTGAAGTTTTGTTCACATCATTCCTGATTGAGCACAACATACCTTTAGCAGCTGCAGATCATGCAGGACCCTTATTCAAATGCATGTTTCCAGATTCCAAAATAGCTTCCCAGTATGGTTGTGCACGAACCAAAACAACTGCTATTTGTGGGACTCTGGCCAAAGACGACGAAAATACCATCACCCACAGTAAATAAATGGATAAATGGATCGTATTCCCTTGCTACGGATGGTAGCACTGACATGGATTGTGTTAAGCTGTATCCACTTGTCATCCGTTATTTTGATGTAACCCTGGGCCAGATTACGTGTGTGCTGCTTGCCTTGCTGGAGTCTCCAGTATCCACAAGTAAAAGATTATTTTGTAGGGAAAAAAAACCCCTAAATATTTCAGAAAAAAAAATGCAATACCCAGTTTCAATGTTAGTTTTGTTGATTGATTGATTGATTGATTGATTGATTGATTGATTGATTGATTGATTGGAATGGTAACTGGGCTTGTTACCCAGTTAAAGCACATTGAACTGCCACTGTGTATGAAATGTGCTATATAAATAAACTTGCCTTGTCTTGTAACGTAGAATACTAGTTTTGTAATCTGTAGACTTACCAATGCTGGTATGTTGAATTAAATTACCACCTCATTTCTCTAGATCAAAATTTTAACCTTTCCAACATCATCAGTCATACACAATATAATAAATTAATATTATTGAATACAGTCAACATATTTATGTGGGTATTAATGTTCACAGATCTCAATTTGATGACATATTCACTGGGACTTAATTTCACTATTACACAAATATCCTGACTACTGAAGGGTACACACACACACACACACACACATATATATACATAATATATATATATATATATATATATATATATATATATATATATATATATATTAGTGCTGTCAAAAATGTCGCGTTATTAACGTGTTAACTTGACTCAATTTTAACGGCGATAATTTTTTTATCGCGAGATTAACGCTCTGTGACATGATGTAGGTTTTTCATAAGCTTTTGAAACTGCCAGGAACTTGGAACAGAGACTTTGCTTAGAAAAACGATAGCAGCTAGACTGTAATGCCACGCCCTGCACAGTCAGAGTCCTCTGCCCTCCTCCCCCCCAAAGAACCAGCACGGGCAGGGCGCACTAGTAGAGATGGGATTTATGGCTCTTTGATGGGATCCGCATCTTTGTGATCCGTTCTTTGAGAAGAGCCCTTCAAAAGACTGGCTCATTTGGCTCTTTTTAAATATTTATTCAGTTTTAAGAAGACAGCGTCTAAAGAAGCTAGATCCCTCTGAACTGTAAACTCAATGCTATCCCAGAAATCCTTCCTGTAATATGCAAATTTGGCCGCCTCTGATTGGACAGCGTGACGCATCAACAGGCAGAAAGTGTAAAAGTACAAAATGTGTTAAGTGAGCTGAAACAGTAAAGATCAGATTCAATGCAATATTTATCAACGAACAACTTAAAGTTAATATAATAGTGTACTTTATATTATAATCAAGCATGCCAAGCCTACCGTCACTGTGTAACCTGTCTCTCTGATTAGAGCTGTAGACTAACTCAAGCAGTAGATCACTACACTCATGGTTCTTTTGCTAGCCCCGGTGCTCGGCTTAGGTTTTACTTTGCAGTGGCTGTGTCAAGACGTGTTATGCTTTGCAATAAAAAAAACCATTGGTACAAAGCAAGCCCATTCACTTTTTTATGCTGATAAGAGAATTACGATGGTTTTTCATGTGACAAAAATGTGTGATTAAATTGCGATTAATCGCGAGTTAACTATGACAGTCATGACATTAATCGCAATTAAATATTTTAATCGCTTGACAGCACTTATATATACACACACACATATATATATATATACACACACACACACACACTATATATATATATATATATATATATATATATATATATAATCTTGACATTTTTCAGGTGAAGGCATCTTCAATGTTGTTGACAAGTACTTGGAGGAGCATCACATTCCCTGGAGGAACTGTATATCTCTGGGTGCGGACAATGCAATGGTCATGCAAGGGCTCGGTACAGGATTTGCAGGCTTTGTTAAATGCCAAAACCCTTCTGCATACATCCTTGGATGTCCCTGCTATTTGATTAGTCTGGCAGCATCCAAGGCAGCTGACAAAATTCCCCTTCCCGTGGAGGACATCCTGATCAAGATATTTTATTATTTGGACAAAAGTTCAAAAAGGCATCAGAATTTGAAGGACATACAGGTCTTGTGTGGTAAAGAAACCCATAAAATTTTAAAACATGTGGCCACACGATGGCTCAGTCTAGGTACATGTCTAGCAAGATTTGTTGAGCAATGGGATGCCCTCAAGATATTCTTCAAGCAGGAGTTAAAAAGTAAGTCAAGGAAAAAACTCAAAAAAGATGACAAGTCTGAAACGCTCAAGAGGTATCTCCCTATGAAAGAAAAATGTCCCGGTAAATCGGAAAAGAAGAAAGAACAATCTAATGAAAAAAAGAAAGACCAATGCCATGAAAAGAAGAAAAAAATCTATTGAGAAGAAGAAAGAGCACTTCAATGGCCCCAAAAAAGATGAGGTCAGTGGCAACACTGAAGCACTCCAGGACAAAGCTGCAGCAGCCTTCACTTCAACTGTGCCTGGCACATTTGATGTCACCAATTTTATTTTCAAGCAAACTGAAACTATGGTTCAAAGAAAAAAGGAAAAGGATGCCAAGGCAAAGAAACAGGCTGAAGAAAAAGAGGCTAGAAAGCAGGCGGACCAGTCCATCAGTAAAGTAGAGGAGATACTGAGGTTCTTAAGAGACAAGAACTCAATGCTTTACTGTACTTTTCTGCTTTCTGCTATTCCTTTGTTTGATGTAGCCAACCAGATCCTACAAAAGGAGGAGCCCTGTGTACATATTTTGCATAGCACCCTCAGTCAGCAACTCCAAAAAATTCTGGTTAGGTTTGTGAAGAACTCTGCTTTTGAGGGTGAGAATGGGCCTCTTCTTATCACAGAGGTAGACTTCAGGGATCTTGCCAATCAAAAACCTGTCTCAGAGCTGGCAATAGGCTTTAAGACAAAGGAATATATTGCTGCCAATGAAGGTCTGGATCTGAAAGGTTTCTACAGCTCTGTCCATAGTTACTACTCTGCAGCATGTGATTACATGATCAAGAAATTCCCATTCAATGACATGGTATTACTGAATGCAGAAGTGGCTAATATCTCAAAGAGGAAAAGCAAGACCTTTGATTCTGTGGTGTTTTTCACCTCATGGTATCCCTGTCTCCTGCCTCCTAATGCTGACATGGACGCTTTGGAAAATCAATTCCTCCAATATCAAATCGAAGACCTGTCTGACATGCTTCCCATGAGGATTGACCATGCATGGCATGCCATTGCTAACTTATCGGATACTAATGGCAACAAGAAATATGACTTGTTGGCCAAGGTCATGTGTGGAATTCTTTGCATATTTCACAGTAATGCAGATGCTGAGAGGGTGTTCAGCTTCGTGCGAAAAAAACAAAACTGAATTTCGTCCAACCATGACCACCAAGACCCTTAGTGCATTGGTGACACACAAAGTCTTTATGAGCGCTCATGATTCTGTTTGCTACAAACAAAATCCATCCCCAAAATTGCTACAACAGGTAAAACATGCTACTAAAGAAAAACTGTTGGAACTGAAACAGTCATCTTCTGAAGTAAATCAATCAGAACTGAATAAGTAATCTGACTTGATACTGATAAAATTAAAAGTGAAAGGAAGTTGATAAAAATTAAAAGTAATCAAAGTGACTTGACATTAATCATGGGAATAAAAAGGAAATAGACATGTTCCAATACAACTATTTGAGTATTGCTAATTGAGTGTTCCAGCATATTCTCTAAAAACATTGATGGCATGTAATCTGCATTTGTTTAGTAAACTATTTGAATATTTGCTAATTGAGTGTTCCAGTATGTTATCTATAAATATTGATGGTATGTAATCTGCATTTGTGTAGTAAAGTTAAGAAAATAATATTCACTGTTTGAAAGTTGATTGTATACAAATTACCAGAGAAGTCTTTACTTTGTGTGAATGTGGTGAGTTATGAGTATCACTCATGAGAAAATCATGAGTGATTGTGGTTTGGTTTTATTTTTCAGATAATTGAAAAAACAACAACAAATCAACAATTTTCTACCCCCAAAACCAACATGTCCCAGTTCATTTTAGTCACCTGTATTCACTCAGAATGGCCCTAAAAAAGCACCAATTTCCAAAATTTTCCCCTCGCTTCTCCATCACACATGAGATCCGGTCTTACATATAGCGATGGAAAAGACACCCTCCTGGACCTGACCACGTGCTCACCAGTGGGTCCACAAGGCCGTAACCTAAAGTCTGAAGTCCTTCATCTTCCAATGATGGAAGTGGCTGGAGCTGATGACGTACTTTTAGTCCACAGACCCTGGATGACAGCTGACATGAAGGAAAGCATGGCTTCTCTTCCCAATGTGAGAGAGGTAGGAGGAAAGAGATTTGGTAATGAGCTGTTGATATTTTGCAGAGAATTCCGACCAACCACCCATGAACTTCGCCGCCTACTCATGATCAAGATGGGTATAGATTGGAACAAAGTTTCCAAAGAGTGTCCGGAAGCTGACCAGCGAGCGACTACACCAGACTGGAGCGCGGCTGGCAATGTGCTCGTCTGGACAGTGCTTTTCCCTTGAACATAGACATGACTAAGATCAGTATTTGTAAGCAAGAAGATGGAGAAGGTGTGTCAGTGTTTCTCGCCCGTCTCACCGCCGTGCATGAGAAACACAGTGGCCTGACCAGACCTGTGATCCTGGCTGGAGTGGAAGACACTCTTGAGGTCTGGGAAGTGCACCTGTGGAACAGTTTCATGAACGGTATGAATCCAGCAGTGGCCAAGTCAGTAAAGCAGCTCTGTCTCCTGTGGGAAACCGCCAGCCTCACCAAGATCGAGCAGTACTCTGTGCATGCAGAAAAGCTGCTGAAAGAGAAGAAGAAGACAAAGTTGTCACAAAGAGACCAAGACCTACATGCCGCCACTCTCACTCTTTTCCAGACTGTTCAGCCTGGACAAAGAGGAAGAAGAAGAAGAGGAAGAGGTCGAGGTAGGGGCCGAGACAGGACGACCTGGAGTGACTCGTCCTGGATAAAAGGTGCAACCTGCTACAACTGCAATCAGAAGGGACACATTGCTTGAAATGGTCTCCACAGTAGCAGCCAGAGGCCCTGTGAGGAATACAGCAAAGCAGACTGACGGGTGGACTCCGGGAACAGGCTCCACACAGAGAACAGGGGAGATAGCACACACACACCTGATGATACACATACACATAGACAGGAGCATTCACATAACATTAAACACATTAGTAGCAGCACCTGCATGCAACAGCAAGACTACACAGAAACACCAGTCCAAATAGATACACCTGAAGTTGCATTAAGTTTGTTAAAATGCACAACTACTCCCTTCTCTAAACTCCCTTGTATGCCCCTCACTGTATGTGGGCATGTGTTAACCTTTTTAGTAGATTTTGGAGCAGGACACTCAGTGATACAACATGGGATACTTCCAGTAGACCCACCGCTCAGCTTAAATTCTATTCAGACAATGGGCATCTCAGGACGACCTGTAACCGAAACTTTCTCAGTCAACCTCCCGTGTAAAAGCAAGGGAGGAATAGTCATGTCCCACTCATTTCTCATCTCACATACATGTCCACTAAATTTGTTAGCACATAATTTAATGTGCAAATTAGGAGTAAATCTCACGTCCACTCCAGATGGACTAACTATTGAAGTAAGTGAAATGTGCAGTGTTCAGTATGGGTTTGGAAGCCCTCTGTATGTGTATGTCTGGCAGCTCTGCTCAGATCAACTCACACAAACTCCAAAACACCTTGTACAGCTCGCACACTTGAACACCTCATCAGTTGACACAGATTATATGAAAGAGGAAGATTTGCATTGCACAGCACATGTTCACCGAGGGCAAGATGTAGAGTTTGAAAAGACTTGGTTTGCAGACCCCCACGCACGTGAAAAATTGACCCTCAAAACTACATATTGGTCTAAACATTATTGCGCTGTGCAGGTCCATTTTACTCATTGTCCAAACAGCTGCACCAATGTTCATCACAGTGTTCTCAAACATGTTATACGCGGCCTCATGACAGAGGACTCTGAGGTTGACTGCTGCCAACATGATTTCTTTGACATTGTTAATTCTATACCCCATGTCTCATTAGCAAAGCCTCGAGCCGCTCATTGGAAAGATGTGGGGAAGTGGGTCAGGAAGTGCGTAGCCAATGACAATGAATGGTCCCGAACAGAGGACCCTAGTGTGTTGTTTTGTTAAAGGCTTGGGGTCTACAAGCAAAGTCAGGCTGTGTGTGTGCATGTTAAGTGCAGTGTAATATTAGCCACTGATGATCAGGGTCCTGGGGACCCCGGCCATAGTGGCCTGTTTGTCTCCGTTTCCACAGGCATAACTCCAGCAGAGGTGCACCCCAAATTGGCGGGAGTTCCAAATTCCGTTTGGGCGAAGAGTAAATATGATGTGGGCCTAATAAAGAATGCTGAACCAGTGGTGATCACCCCCAAATCAGATTTCAAGCCTAGACAGACCCAGTACCCACTCAAACCAGAAGCAATCGCAGGTATAAAACCGGTCTTTGATTCGTTGCTGAAGGCAGGTGTAATTGTCCCTTGCCCCGACTCTCCAGTGTGCACTCCTATTTTTTCAGTTAAGAAGGCAAGAAAACCGTCCCAGCCCGATGAGTGGAGGTTTGTCCAAGATCTGCAAGCAGTCAATGCTGTGGTTGTTCCGCGCGCACCTGACATCCCTAACCCATACACCATTTTGGGCCAGGTGCCCGCTGACAGTAAGTGGTTTTCAGTGGTGGACCTAGCAAATGCTTTCTTTTCTATTCGTCTACATAAAGACAGCCAGTATTGGTTTGCCTTTATGTATGATGGTCGTCCATACACTTTCACTCGTTTGTGCCAGGGTTACTGTGAGTCCCCAACTATATACAACCAGTGCCTCAGAGACAGCCTCGCTTCATTAACTTTGTCACCAAGATCAGCTTTGCTGCAGTATGTTGACGATTTAATGATTTGTGCCCCAACTAAAGCTCAATGTGAAGATGACACCGTAATGCTACTGCAACACCTCGCTAAGGAATGTCATAAGGCTAGCCTCACAAAATTACAGTTTGCAAAACAGAAGGTGCATTTCTTGGGGCATGATATCACAGGGGAGGGAAAAACGCTGTCTGCGGACAAAGTCTCAGCTATTCAGAAAATTCCCAAGCTGATCACTGTGAAATAAGCTTTGTCATTTTTGGGTATGTGTTCCTATTGCAGAGCATTCATTCCTAATTATTCCATCCTGGAAAGTCCAGTGAGAGAGCTCGTGCACAGTTCGTCCCTCACTGCTTTGTCACCTGTCGTATGGACACCAGAGGCTGAAGAAGCATTCCTGGCCCTAAAAGGCACCCTGCAGACCACACCCATGCTGGGACTGCCTGACCCCAATAAACCATTTGTTCAAAGTGTAGATGAAAAGAAGGGTTTTATGACCTCTGTTCTTTTGCAGAAACATGGGGATAGATTGAGAGCTGTAGCTTACTTCTCCAGCAGGCTGGATCCAGTGGCGGCTGGACTTCCTGTTTGCCTGCGTGCAGTTGCTGCAGCTGAAAAGGCAGTAACTGCCTCCAGAAATATTGTGGGGTATTCTAACCTCACCCTTTTGGTCCCACGTGCTGTCACCCTGCTTCTGTTGGAGAAAAAAGACGTCACATTTGTCAGCACAGAGATGGTTGAAGTATAACACTGTCATACTTGATATGCCTAACATCATTGTGAAACGTTGTACTGTTCTGAATTCTGCCTCTCTTCTCCCTACAGAAGATGATGGAGAGCCACATGACTGTGTTGCTCTCACTAACAATTTTTGTTCCCCCAGGGCAGACTTAAAGAGCAACCCTTTGGAAAATCCAGACATGGTTCTCTATGTGGATGGTTCAGCCTCCAGAGACAGGAAAGAAGGTTTTGTAGGTAGGCTTTGCCGTAGTCTCAGATCATGAGGTCCTCAAGGCGTTGTGTCTGCCCTCAAACCTGTCGGCGCAGGCCGCAGAGCTCTGTGCCCTCATTGAGGCATGCAAATTGGCAGTAGGGCAATCTGTCAATATTTTTATGGACAGTAGGTATGCATTTGGCATTGTGCACGATTTTGGCACCATTTGGAAACAGAAATTTTCTCACTAGCACAGGATCTCCCATTGCACATCATAAACTGGTCTCTGAGTTGTTGGATGCTATTCTACTCCCTAGAGCCATTGCTGTGTGTAAGTGTGCTGCCCATACTAACAATACTGATCTTGTGTCTCAAGGGAATGCCAGGGTGGATGCGGCAGCTAAGTGTGCAGCCTCGGCTTCCATTTCACCCTCTAACCTTGCTTTTCCTCAGGTTTCTACCCCCTGTTTACAGCTAGCGGACCTTCAGAGCACTGCCACTCAGGATGAGAGACGAGTCTGGAAACAGGCAGGCTGTATCTTTGCAAACTTGGTCTGGGTTTGTCCCTCGGGCCATCCCTGTCTACCAAAATACATGTTCCCTTTCTATGCAAAATTGGCACATGGGCTCACCCATGTGTCAAAAGGGGGGATGGTAGCAGAAGTAACAAAGAGATGGTTCACAAAGGGGTTTTCAAATTATGCTGTGAAATTTTGCAAGCAATGCTTGATATGTGCACAACATAATGCAGGTCAAGGTATCAGACTAACTCAAGCAGCACACCCAATACCAGACAAACCATTTGATCACCTCTGAATGGACTTTATTGAACTGACACCTAGTGAAGGGAAAAGGTATTGCCTGGTAATAGTTGACATGTTTTCAAAATGGGTTGAAGTGTTCCCCACAGCTAAACAAGACTCAGAGACGGTAGTCAAAGCACTCCTGAAAGATATAATTCCTAGGTGGGGTATACCTAACAAATTCTCAAGTGACAATGGAACACCCTTTGTTAATGCAGCCCTAAAGAAAATAGGAGCATTCCTAGGGATAGACCTGAAACAACATTGTGCCTATCATCCTGCCAGTGCGGGAGCAGTAGAGAGGGAAAATGGGTCACTTAAAAATAAACTAAGCAAAGCTTGTGCAGAAACAGGGCTAGGAAGGACAAAGGTCCTCCCTGTAGTACTCACACAAATGAGGATGCAAATTAGACCTAAGCATGGGTTAAACCCATTCGAAATTCTGTTTGGACGAGTACCCAACACAGGGATAGAGCCAGCTCAAGGAACACTGCTGGACACTACACTGTGTGATCATGCAATGTTGAATTACTGTGCAATGTTGTCCTCTGCGTTGAAATCTATCCACAAACAGGTAAAAGAAGCACTTCCCAAACCCGCTGAGGGACCTCTGCATGATCTACAACCAGGGGATTGGATAGTGGTGAAGGATTTCCAACTAACCAAGTGGAACAGGCCAAGGTGGAATGGCCCAGTCCAGGTCCTGCTCACAACCCCAACAGCAGTGAAGGTCACGGGCAGAGTGATGTGGATCCATGCTAGCCACTGCAGGAGGGTTCCTGAACCGGCTGAGCAGGAGGGAAAAGAAGGCCTAAGTGACCCAGATGCTGACTAAAGCTCATGAGGAAGAAGAAAAAAAAACATCACTACATGGAACAGTGTGAGTATCGCATCAATCACGCATGCACCTGAGAATTAGTGGACACTGGAGAGTGTAACCCATTAGGAGATGGGCTGTGACTCCTTATCATGGATGAAGAGGTCAGAGTGACAGCTCCAGGAGGACAATACCAGCTGACAAATCTGAACGACACCAACGAGGAGAAAGAAGTGTTAATTGAGTACATCTTAGAACAGAACCCCAACCATAAGGTGAGACAAGTGGTAACCCGAGACTCAGGAGGAGAAGTAAGATCTAGTCAGTAAAACTGGTTTCAGAAGTCCCGAGTTTCTCCAAGCTCCGGTGAGGTGGGATGAGGACTGATAGGGCAAGCTCGCCCTCTGAGCACCAATACATGTCAAGAAAGGCAGGGTTAACTCAGAGACCTGGTTAACATAAAATGAAGGGGGTAAATCATTATAAACTAGGTCCAGTCGTGGGCCTGAGCATCTTGATCCTGCTGGGGCTCACAGGAGGATTCGTGTGGTGGTCGATACAGGGAACCCAGACTGACACAGAATCGAGACGAGGGAGACATCCAACTCATAATTTGCACTGGCAGTATGCTAATTTTACAGCTAAACAAGCTAACAGGTCAAATTGTCTAGTTTGCTCCACCCTGCCACACACCATTACACAATCATTCATGTTCACGATCGCCAACACAACGGATGAAGATACTGCGCAAGCATGGCGAGCCGTGATGGAAGCTGTCTGTAATGATGTAGAAAAAGGCTGTAATGTCACGTATCAAGGTGGGGGAGACGACCCGAGGGTATAAATTAATGTAAATGAACCAGGAAAGGGGATAAATTATACCTCATCTGCAGGGCGAAAGGGCGATCCAAACACGTAGGGAAGGTCCAGGAAACTAGGTGTTCAACCGTTTGCACAGTGCAGGGTTCAGTCCCAAATCCAAATATGACCTGCACGGGAGGAAGTGGCACTCTATACAAGCAAGGCAGAAAAGCGACAATAGGAGGTGACTTAGGACCAGGAGGGAATCTAACTCAGTTAGCGGGTCCAACCTTCTATTACCCAGGCTGGCAGTGGAAGTGTGGTCACCATGTGTATAACTTTCTTCCGGTAGATTGGAAAGGCACATGTGCCCGGATCCAATTAGATGCCCACCTAATAATAGCAACCCCTGAAACGAGTGGCAGACGGCGCAGAAGTGTCAACGATGATTTTCCTCCTCCAGAACACCAGCTGCAACCCAAGGTGAAGAAATTCTTCCAGGCACTGTTTCCACAGTATGGGACAACACAACTCTGGAATGAACTTGAGGTGGTGCATTATAGACTGGCACAGTTCATGAATTCAACCATAGAGGCCATGGAGGGCATGAGAACTGAATTTACCACACTCAGATTAATGACGACACAGAATCGCATGACCCTCGACATCCTTTTGGCAAAGGAAGGTGGAGTGTGTGTCATGATAGGAGAACACTGTTGTATGTACATTCCTGAAAATGATGGGAATCATGGTAACATCACTGAGGCACTGCACAAGGTTGCTGAACAATTACGAGCAGATGAACATGGAGGAGACAAAGACAGCTGGTGGCGTTGGTTTAGTGGATGGAAGACTCTAATTCTATCCACCATACCGGTCCTGGGCTTAGTGATTGTGATGCTATGTTTGCTCCCTGTTTTCTATCAATGTTGTATGTCTGTGTTTCAGAGGCAGCTGACAAATATTGGTTACCAGATGATGAAAATAGACTCGGACGACTTGCCTGACTGGCCTCCAAACCCACACGAAGACTATAACCCACCATTCGATGACATCAGCACAGTTGACATGAAACTAGTCCTGACTTAAAACACTTTCATTATGATTGTTTCCTGTTCTGTTACTCCTGATCTATGTATATGGTTTGCTAGCATTTACTTAAAGATGTCCATGTCTTATAAAAACAGCCTTAGCATTATCCCTGTACACTCAATGACGTGTTAAGAGTTCTCAGAGAGATTCGACTTATCACTGAAACTGTATAGTTCTTTTCTTTTAGCAATTATTATCCTGTAGGATAAAAAGGGGGGAAATGTGAGGGAAATTTAGTGAATGAACACTCCTGTTCTCTGTGTTTCTGTGCGCTGAGCTCAAGTGGCCTAGTGTACTGAGAAAGGTTGTTTTTCCAATACTGTAATTGCCTTTCTGTGGCCTTGGCTGGTGATAAGCAGGGTGTCTGAGTTCCTGCACATCCCAGAGCATGCGCGTACTCTCATCACTAGAGGTGATGTTCTGTTTTAATTTCCTTCCTTTCCTATCTTATATTTCTTTTAGATGATTTACCATAATAAATAACTGAAAAGACAACTGCTAAGCATTCTGAAGTGTTTATTAGAAATTTCCAGTACAAGTCAGTGGTGGAAAAACAGTCCTGGAGTGCCTCTGAGTGTTAGGGTTTTGCTAGGATTTGAACCTGGTTCGCTGGTGTGATAATCCAGCAAACCCCCACTAGGCCACCAGGGGGATGACTCAAATACAGAGGCGTGAGGCAGAAGTAGAAAAAGTATCAAAAGGTTTATTTACAATATTTACAAAAATCCAAAAAGCTCAGAAGATGAAGGGAAAAAATAAGAAATATCCAAAGTACAAAAATAAAAGTCAAAAAACCAGAAGAGAAAAGGCAAAAATACCAACGCTCAGAAGACCCAAAAACACAGTAAATACTACGTCCAAAAAGCAAAGCAAAGTGCAAAACCAAAAAGACAAGGAACACGGTACAGAGGAAACTGGAGCTAAACATAACAGCACAAAGACTCCGTGACAAGAGGACTGAACTCAGGGGTATAAATACACAAACTAAAATAGGCCACAGGTGACACTAATGAGGACTAGGCGGGGCACAAGACACATGGAAAACAACAAACATAAAACACAGAAACAGTGGCGGCCTCTAGAGGCCAAAACAAACATGACAAGAAAATGAAATAACAGTGGCCTCTAGAGGCCAAAACAGTCCCAGTCCTAACAGAACCCCCCCCCCCCCCCCCCCCCCCAGGAGCGTCTCCTGACGTTCCCAGGGCGATCCGGATGGGCCGAATGGAAGTCCCGACACAGTTCTTTATCTAAAACGTCCCGAGTGGGAACCCAGCAGCGCTCCTCAGGACCATAGCCCTCCCAGTCCATAAGATATTGCAGCCCGCCGCGGACCCGGCGGGAGTCAAGCAGGCAATGCACGGTGAACACAGTCTGACCCTGGAAGATGCGGGGGGGTGGGGGGTTCCTAGGGGCAGGGGCATACATGGACGTCAGTACGGGCCGCAACAGGGAAACATGGAATGTGGGGTTGATCCTCAGAGTCCGGGGCAACTGGAGCCAGTAGGAGACAGGGTACACCCTGCGCACCACCCTGAAGGGACCAATGTAGCGAGGAGCCAGCTTGCGGTTCTCCACCCGCAGTGGAAGGTCCTTAGTGGACAGCCAAACCTGCTGCCCAGGACGGAAAGCGTGGGCAGGTCTTCTATGGCAGTTGGCCTGAGTCTGGTTGGTTCTGGAGGTCTGGATGAGGGTCTTCCTGACCTTGCTCCAGGTCTTGCGACACCGTCTCACATATTGGTTGACCGAGGGCACCCCCGCGTCCTCCTCCTGGTCTGGGAACAGAGGTGGCTGGAACCCGAATTGGCACTGGAATGGCGACAGCTTGGTGGCCGATGACTGCAGGGTGTTGTGGGCGTACTCTGCCCATGGCAGCCAGGTGCTCCACGATGTCGGGTTATCCATAGCCAGGCCTCGCAGGGTGGTTTCCAGGTCCTGGTTGAGCCTCTCCGTCTGGCCGTTGGACTGTGGGTGAAACCCAGAGGAGAGGCTGGCAGTGGCTCTGATGACCTTGCAGAACCCGTGCCACACTCGGGAGGAGAACTGGGGCCCTCAGTCTGAGACGATGTCCTGTGGGAGACCAAAGACTCGGAAGACATGATTAAAAATAAGTTTCGCTGTTTCAAGAGCAGAAGGGAGTTTGCACAGTGGTATGAAGTGGCAGGCCTTCGAGAATCTGTCGACTAAAACCAAAATGACAGTGTTACCTTGAGACTCAGGGAGACCCGTGATGAAGTCAACTGCCACGTGGGACCAGGGATGCCAGGGAATGGTCAGAGGATGCAGGAGACCCTGGGGACGCTGTCGTGGGTTCTTGGTTCTGGTGCAGACCTCACAGGACAGGACAAATGACCTTACTTCCTTCTCCATGTTAGGCCACCAGAAGCGTCTTTTCAGGAAGTCCAGGGTCCTCCGAGCTCCCGGGTGGGCGGTGAGAGGGGAAGAGTGACCCCACTGGAGAACCTTGGCCCAGGCTTGATGTGGGACATACAAGAGGCCCGGTGGCCCCGTCCCAGGACCGGGGTCCTGGCGTTGGTCTTGTCGGACAGCCTCCTCAATACCCCAGTGGACAGGGGCCACAATCCGGGACACAGGGATGATAGGCCCAACTTCACTCTCCCTGTTAGTGGCAGAGAACAGCCTGGACAGTGCATCAGGTTTGGTGTTCTTGGAGCCGGGGTGGTACGAGAGGGTGAAGTCAAACCGACTGAAAAACAGGGCCCACCTAGCCTGTCGTGGGTTCAGTCTTTTGGCTTGCTGGAGGTACTCCAGGTTCTTGTGGTCAGTCCAAACCAGGAATGGATGTTGCGCTCCCTCCAGCCAGTGCCTCCACTCCTCAAGGGCCAATTTGACCGCTAGCAGTTCTCGATCCCCCACATCGTACCGGGACTCCGCAGGACTCAGGCGGTGGGAGAAGTAAGCGCAGGGGTGCAGCTTTCCTTCCGAACTTTGAGAGAGCACCGCGCCGACACCACTGTCCGAGGCGTCCACCTCCACGATGAATGGTTGGGAGGTGTCCAGGAGGACCAGAATGGGTGCCGTGCAGAAGCGATCCTTGAGGTCTTTGAACGCCTTTTCCGCCTGAGGAGACCAGACATAAGATCCACCTGTCCCTTTGGTGAGGTCTGACATGGGTGCTGCTACAGAACTAAAGTTCCTGATAAACTTGCGGTAGAAGTTAGCAAATCCTAAGAACCGCTGAACCTCTTTGACAGACTTGGGAGTGGGCCAGTCCCGGACGGCCAGGGTCTTGGCTGGGTCCATTTGGAGTTGGCCTGTCCGTACGATAAAACCCAGAAAGGAGACCTTGGGAACATGAAATTCGCATTTCTGGGCCTTGGCGAACAGATTGTTCTGTAGCAGCCTCTGGAGAACCTGGCGGACATGGTGGCGGTGCTCCTGCATGGTCTTGGAAAAGATAAGGATGTCAGTGAGGTAGACAAAAACGTACAGGTTAATCATGTCCCTCAAGACGTCGTTGATTAGGGCCTGAAAAACAGCTGGTGCGTTGGTGAGTCCAAAGGGCATCACCTGGTATTCGTAGTGCCCAGACAGGGTGTTAAAGGCAGTCTTCCACTCGTCTCCCTGTCGGATACGGATGAGGTGGTATGCGTTCCGTAGGTCCAACTTGGTGAAGACGGTGGCGCCTTGGAGTAGGTCGAAGGCTGTGGACATCAGCAGAAGGGGATATCGGTTGCTCACAGTGATCTTGTTCAGGCCCCTGTAGTCAATACATGGTCGGAGCCCCCCATCCTTCTTGCCGACAAAGAAGCAACCGGCACCAGCAGGTGAGGTGGAGGGTCGAATAAACCCAGAAACCAGGGCATCTTTGAGGTATTCCTCCATGGCCTTGCGTTCTGGCTGAGAGAGGGAAAACAGTCTGCCACGAGGAGGGGTAATCCCAGGGAGCAAGTCGATGGCACAGTTGTAGGCCCAGTGCGGAGGAAGAACGGCGGCCCTGCTCTTGCTGAAGACCTCCTTGAGATCCCAGTACTCTGTGGGAACTTGAGATAACTCGGTGAGATCAGGGGGCTCGGCAGGAGACACAGGAGAGCTAGAGAGCAGACAAGAGGCATGGCATGCAGGGCCCCATTCCACAACCTGGCTTGTTACCCAGTCTATGTGAGGGTTGTGGCGAGTAAGCTAAGGAAGGCCTAGAATCACTGGGAACTTCGGTGAAGGAATCAGGTGCAGGGATATTTCTTCCTTCTGACCTTGAGACTGGAGGAAGACTGGAGAAGTTACTTGGGTGACTCTTCCATCACCTAAGGCTTGGCCATCCAGGGCAGACACAGACAGTGGGACTACAAGAGGTGCAGTCGGGACATTGATACTTTGGGTGAAGTGAATATCCATAAAGTTCCCAGCTGCCCCTGAGTCTAACAAAGCTTGACAAGAGTGGACAGACTCACCCCAGGAGATGGAGACCGGGATGTAGATTCCTTGGCCAGGGAGTTCAGGAGAGAGGGTAGGCCCCGTCACAACCCTCCCTCGGCTGGACAGGGTGGTCCTTTTCCCGAGAGTTCGGGACATGATGCTCGGAAGTGACCAGGCTTGCCACAGTAGATGCAGCACTTGTCCCTCCTTCTGCGCTCCCTCTCAGATGCGGAGAGATGAGTACGACCCACTTGCATGGGTTCTGGACAGTCACTGGAGGAGGTAGATGGGCTCCAGGTAGAGGTAGGGAGGCTGGGGGGGCTCAGGACTTGGCGGCGTTCTCTCATCCTGTTGTCCAGACGAGTAGAATGTGAGATGAGAGTTTCGAGGTCACTTGGGCATCCAATAGAGGCCAGGCCGTCCTTGATGGGGTCAGACAGACCATGGTGGAAGGCTGACACCAGGGCAGTCTCATTCCATCCACTTACTGCTGCGAGCATCCGGAACGAGATGGCGTAATCTGCGACGCTTCCTCCTTGCCGGATGGACATGAGCTTTCTGGCTGCATCGGTACTGATGTCCGCCTGGTCGAAGACCCGAAGCATCTCCTCAGTAAATAGCTCAAAATCAGAGCACTCGGGTCCCCGTCTCTGCCAGATAGCTGTTGCCCAAGCTCGTGCCTTACCAGCTAACAAGGTTATCACAAAGGCGATCTTGCGGCGATCCGTAGTGTAGGTGGTAGGCTGTAGCTCAAAGGTGAGTTGGCACTGGGTAAGGAACTCCCGGCACTCACCGTGCTTGCCGTCATACCTCTGTGGTGCAGGAAGGCTGGGTTTGCGAGGTGAAGGAGACAGTGTGGCGGGAGGCACTGGAGCAGGAACAGGAGCTGGATCAGGATGAGGAGATGCAGGCAGAGGTGTCAGCTGTGCCAGGGTTTTCCCAATTTGCTGAAGCAGTTCCTCGTGGCGAGCAAGGGCCTCACATTGGCTGGTGAGCGTTCGTCCATGAGCTTCCATGGTCGCTCCAAAGCGTGTCAAAGCTGCCATAATTCCCTGAAGGTTGGCCGGGTAGACAGTTGAAGCAGCCTCTGCTGAGTCAGTCATGACGGAGTCTTTCAGTTAGGGTTTTGCTGGTATTCGAACCTGGTTCGCTGGTGTGATAATCCAGCAAACCCCCACTAGGCCACCAGGGGGATGACTCGAATGCAGAGGCGTGAGGCGGAAGTAGAAAAAGTATCAAAAGGTTTATTTACAATCTTTACAAAAATCCAAAAAGCTCAGAAGATGAAGGGAAAAAATAAGAAATATCCAAAGTACAAAAATAAAAGTCAAAAAACCAGAAAAGGCAAAAATACCAACGCTCAGAAGATCCAAAAACACAGTAAATACTAGGTCCAAAAAGCAAAGCAAAGTGCAAAACCAAAAAGACAAGGAACACGGTACAGAGGAAACTGGAGCTAAACATAACAGCACAAAGACTCCGTGACAAGAGAACTGAACTCAGGGGTATAAATACACAAACTAAAATAGGCCACAGGTGACACTAATGAGGACTAGGCGGGGCACAAGACACATGGAAAGCAACAAACATAAAACACAGAAACAGTGGCGGCCTCTAGAGGCCAAAACAAACATGACAAGAAAATGAAATAACAGCGGCCTCTAGAGGCCAAAACAGTCCCAGTCCTAACACTGAGGACCCCTCTGGCCCCACATATCTGCCTTGTAGCTGGTTTGGTGACTTTAACCAGCGGCCTGTATGCTGGCATTAGCATAACAGTGGAGTGATCTGAGGCCCCAAGGTGGGGGAGGAGTAGGGCTTTGTAGGCATCTTTATGCATGGTGTAAACATTGTCCAGAGTATTGTTTCCACATGTGGGAAAGTTGATATGTCCATAGAGTTTTGGAAACACGCTCTTGGGGTTTGCATGATTGAAATCCCCAGCCAGGATGAGGAAAGCATCTGGGTGGGCTATCTGCTGCTCACTGATGTGCTGATAGAGTTCATTCAGTGCTTCACTCCTGTTGTTATTGGAGACGGGAGGGATGTATAATGCTACCAGCAATATGGCTGTAAATTCCCTCGGCAGGTAGAATGGCCGGCACTTAATAATTATAAACTCCACCAGTGGTGAGCAGTGTTTGCAGACCACAACAGCATTGCAGTACCAGGCATCACTGATGTAAACACAGAGTCCTCTGCCATGAGTCTTCCCCCCCTCGACTAGCGCTCTGTCTGACCGGTAGCATGTTAGCCAGGCTAGCTGAATGGCACAGTCTGGGATGCTGTCATTAAGCCATGTTTCCACAAACACGAGGACACAACACTCACTCACAGACTTAAAAGATGAGCGGAGCAGGCGGACATAATCTAGCTTGTTGTCCAGTGAGCGTACGTTGGCCAGAGTGATGGTAGGGATAGCCGGCCAGTGAGGGCTAGCCGCGAGCCTAGCCCGGATACCGCCGCACTTGCCTCTCTTCTGCTTCCGCATGTTCCGCCTGTGGCGCTTCCACTGTGGGCTGGATGCAGGAGTGGGGGTCGGTGATTGAGCAGGCCTCCGGAGCAAACTGTTGTCGCATAGCACTTCTGCGTCCGCTGGATTTATATCCGTGAATATAGTTCTGCGGATGTCGAGCAGAAACTCACAGGAGTATGTGCGCCTTAAGACTGATGGACACAACAAAGACAAACAGATACACACTGTTTTAAAACACAAAAAACACAAAAACACCATTCTGTCGGGACAGAGAGGAGCCGCTGTGTGTGTGCACCGCCATCTTGGAATAAAAAAAAATGATTTGATAGAATTAAGATCATCATCTCACCTCATCATCATCGCTAGCTGTTCTACAGCGACCCAGTTCTACAGGGTCGCAGGCAAGCTGGAGCCTATCCCAGCTGACTACGGGCGAAAGGCGGGGTACACCCTGGACAAGTCGCCAGGTCATCACAGGGCCGACACATAGACACAGACAACCATTCACACTCACATTCACACCTACGGTCAATTTAGAGTCACCAGTTAACCTAACCTGCATGTCTTTGGACTGTGGGGGAAACCAGAGCACCCGGAGGAAACCCACGCAGACACGGGGAGAACATACAAACTCCGCACAGAAAGGCCCTGGCTGGCCACGGGGCTCGAACCCAGACCTTCTTGCTGTGAGGCGACAGCGCTAACCACTACACCACCGTGCCGATCAAACCCCCTATGGAGAAAAAATCCAGGACCGTACCGTCACCCGGTAGGACGCAGCCGGGGCTCCACCCTGGAGCCAGGCCCGGGGTTGGGGTTCGTATGTGAGCGCTTGGTGGCCGGGCCTTTGCCCATGGGGCCCGGCCGGGCTCAGCCCGAAGAGGTGACGTGGGCCTGACCTCCTGTGGGTTCACCACTCACAGAGGTAGCAGTAGGGGTTTGGTGCAGTGTGGATTGGGTGGCAGTCGAAGGCAGGGGCCTCGACGACCTGATCCCTGGACACAGCGGCTGGCTGTTGGGACATGGAATGTCACTTCGCTGGGGGGGAAAGAGCCTGAGCTTGTGCGGGAGGTTGAGAGGTACCGGCTAGAGATAGTCGGGCTCACCTCCACGCACAGCTTGGGCTCTGGAACCCAGCTCCTCGAGAGGGGCTGGACTTTCCACTTCTCTGGAGTCGCCCGTGGTGAGGGCTTGCTTATAGCTCCCCAGCTCAGCCGCCATGTGTTGGAGTTTACCCCAGTGAACGAGAGGGTCGCCTCTCTGCGCCTTCGGATTGGGGAGAGGGCTCTTGCTGTTGTTTGTGCTTACGGGCCAAATAGCAGTATAGAGTATCCGGCCTTCTTGGAGTCCCTGGGAGAGGTACTGAGGGGTGCTCAGACTGGGGACTCCATTGTGCTACTGGGGGACTTCAATGCTCACGTGGGCGATGACAGTGACACCTGGAGGGGCGTGGTTGGGAGGAACGGCCTCCCCGATCTGAACCCGAGTGGTGTTTTGTTATTGGACTTCTGTGCTAGTCACGGTTTGTCCATAACGAACACCATGTTCAAGCATAGGGGTGTCCATAAGTGCACGTGGCACCAGGACACCTTAGGTCGGAGGTCGATGATCGACTTTGTAGTCGTTTCATCTGATCTCCGGCCCTATGTCTTGGACACTCGGGTGAAGAGAGGGGCTGAGCTGTCAACTGATCACCACCTGGTGGTGAGTTGGATCCGCTGGCGGAGGAGGAAGCTGGACAGACCTGGCAGGCCCAAACGTATGGTGAGGGTCTGCTGGGAACGTCTGGCCAAGCACTCTGTCGGGGAGGTCTTTAACTCCCACCTCTGGGAGAGCTTTTCCCAGCTTCCGAGGGAGGCGGGGGACATTGAGTCTGAGTGGACCATGTTCTCTACCTCCATTGTGGACACAGCTGTTCGGAGCTGTGGCCGCAAGGTCTCCGGTGCCTGTCGTGGCGGCAATCCCCAAACCCAGTGGTGGACACCGGAAGTAAGGGATGCCGTCAAGCTGAAGAAGGAGTCCTATCGGGCCATGTTGACCTCCGGGACTCCTGAGGCAGCCGACGGGTATCGGCAGGCCAGGCGTGCCGCAGCTCGGGCAGTTACGGAGGCAAAAACTCGGAACTGGGAGGAGTTCGGGGTGGCCATGGAGAAGGACTATCGGTCGGCCTCGAAGAAATTCTGGCAAACCGTCCGGCGCCTCAGGAGGGGGAAGCAGTACTCTGCCAACACTGTTTACAGTGTGGGTGGGGAGCTGTTGACCTCGACTGGAGACATTGTCGGGCGGTGGAAGGAATACTTTGAGGATCTCCTCAATCCCACCATCATGTCTTCCACTGAGGAGACTGAGGCTGATGACTCAGAGGTGGACTCGTCCATTACCCAAGCCGAAGTCACTGAGGTGGTTTGCAAGCTCCTCGGTGGCAAGGCACCGGGGGTGGATGAGATCCGCCCTGAGTATCTCAAGTCTCTGGATGTTGTGGGGCTGTCTTGGTTGACATGCCTCTGCAACATCGCGTGGCGGTCGGGGACAGTGCCTCTGGAGTGGCAGACTGGGGTGGTGGTCCCTCTTTTTAAGAAAGGGGACCGGAGAGTGTGCTCCAATTATAGGGGAATCACACTTCTCAGCCTCCCAGGGAAAGTTTACTCCAGGGTACTGGAGAGGAGAATTCAACCAATAGTCGAACCTCGGATCCAGGAGGAACAATGCGGTTTTCGTCCTGGTCGCGGAACACTGGACCAGCTCTATACCCTTCATAGGGTGCTCGAGGGTTCATGGGAGTTTGCTCAACCAGTCCACATGTGTTTTGTGGATCTGGAGAAGGCATTCGACCGTGTCCCCTGTGGTATTCTGTGGGGGGTGCTTCTGGAGTATGGGGTTCGGGGCTCTTTGCTAAGGGCTGTCCGGTCCCTGTACGAATGGAGCAGGAGTCTGGTTCGCATTGCCGGCAGTAAGTCAGACCTGTTCCCAGTGCATGTTGGACTCCGGCAGGGCTGCCCTTTGTCACCGGTTCTGTTCATAATTTTTATGGACACAATTTCTAGGCGCAGCCAGGGGCCGGAAGGAATCCTGTTTGGGAACCACAGGATTTCATCTCTGCTTTTTGCAGATGATGTTGTCCTGTTGGCTTCTTCAAACCAGGACCTTCAGCATGCACTGGGGCGGTTTGCAGTCGAGTGTGAAGCGGCTGGGATGAGAATCAGCACCTCCAAGTCCGAGGCCATGGTTCTCGACCGGAAAAGGGTGGCTTGCCCTCTCCAGGTTGGTGGAGAAGTCCTGCCTCAAGTGGAGGAGTTTAAGTATCTCGGGATCTTGTTCACGAGTGAGGGAAGGATGGAGCGTGAGATCGACAGGCGGATCGGTGCAGCCTCTGCAGTGATGCGGTCGCTTTACCGGTCCGTTGTGGTGAAGAAGGAGCTGAGCCAAAAGGCGAAGCTCTCAATTTACCAGTCGATCTACGTCCCGACTCTCTCCTATGGTCATGAGCTTTGGGTAATGACAGAAAGAACAAGATTGCGGATACAAGCGGCTGAAATGAGTTTCCTTTGCAGGGTGGCTGGGCGCTCCCTTAGAGATAGGGTGAGAAGCACAGTCACTCGGGAGGAGCTCGGAGTAGAGCCGCTGCTCCTCCACATCGAGAGGAACCAGCTGAGGTGGCTCGGGCATCTTTTTCGGATGCCTCCTGGACGCCTCCCTGGGGAGGTGTTCCAGGCATGTCCCCCCGGGAGGAGGCCCCGAGGAAGACCCAGGACACGCTGGAGGGACTATGTCTCTCGGCTGGCCTGGGAACGCCTCGGTGTTCTTCCCGAGGAGCTGGCCGAGGTGTCTGGGGAAAGGGAAGTTTGGGCTTCCATGCTTAGACTGCTGCCTCCGCGACCCGGTCCCGGATATGCAGAAGAAGACGAGACGAGACGAGAATTAAGATCACTCTCCATTTTGAATATTGTGTTGTTGTTAAAAAAAACTTATTGTTGTGTCAAAGAAAAACAACTTTCACTGTACAAAACAAATACCCATGTATTGATGGACAACATAGCTCAGTGGGGAGGAGATGTTATATATGAGTCAAAGTTTGCACCATATTAACTGTTACCAGCAGGTGGCACTAATGTTCTGTACTACTGGTTGGAATGTGCATGTAATAAACATGACCAGAAGAAGTGAGTGAACCAGCCACAAATGTGTCCATATTGCTCTATCTGAAGTGTAGAATTGTTTGCATATACAGATATTTGGAAGCAACATAATATGTATATCTGTGATACTCTTTCTGAAAATTGCACTGAGCTCCTTGGACTTTCCCGTTTTACTTTGTGTTGGTCAATCCAATGAGTGCTGTAAACAAACTCTTTTTATGAAGGCACAGAGAAGCTACCAGCTGTAGTCAATCATGATCACTAACAGGAAGTTAAGAGACCTCAGCCTTGGCAAGATAAGAGACATTTTGGAAGTTTCAGCACCTCTGAATTAATAATCTAAGTGAGCGTATGTAAATTTTTGACCATGTATGTATAATTTTGACCCTGTGTTGATTTCGGAAAATCCAAAGAAAATTAAAACTTGTGTACCAAATTCTAGTGTTTTTTTTTAATTAAAGATGTATGCTGTACATTCTGTCACAGAAAAAGAACAGTTCAAAGAAATTACTGAAAGCCCAAATATTGCCACGACATTCATATCCAAGATGACATTCATGTCACTGTATGTAAACTTCTGACCACAAATCTATCAATCAATCTATCTATCTACAGATATCTCATTTGGGTGATAACAGATAGGATGATTATAAATGACTTGCTTCTAAAACGGTGTCTGATATAGTCACAAAGTATAACTATGAAACTAGAAAAATTTTTATAGTTTTAACATGAAGTGTGTTTTGTTGAAGTTATAAACAGTTCATTGATGGAAACTTCAGTGCAAAACTGTTCATGACCGCTGCAGTCCTAAAATTAGCAAGTCAACTGTACACAATAAAGTAGGGGAAAGTCTGGATGCCCTAGGTGGAGTTAGTAATCCCCCAACTCCGGCATTAGAGCCCTTACAGCGGGGTGAATGGGTGATGACTCTGCGACATAAGTGTAGAGCCAAAGCGACTGCTGAGGCTCGCTCATGGAGCACCACTCCTCTCCGCTTCACGTGTTGAGCAGGTTTGCTCTCCTTAGTGATGTACCTGCTGAGAAACCTGAAAGTGCTCTGGTTATAGGAGACTCTATCATATGGAACGTGAAATTAGCTAGGCCTTTAGGGGCACCAGCAGCTTTAGTCAGGTGTATACTGGGAGCCAAGGCACCGGACATAGCAGGTAATCTTAGGGTCCTAGGCAAGCACAGGTTCTCAAAGATACTTATCCATGCAGGAACTAATAATATATGCTTTCATCAGTCTGAGCTCCTAAGAGTAACTTTGTAGAGGTGTTTAAATTAGCGAAGGCGATGTCCGATGCTGTAGTATGCTCTGGCTCCATCCCAGTGCGGCATGGCAATATAGCTTACAGCAGGTATGGTCGCTGAACTGCTGGTTGTCCAAGTGGTGCTCTGAAAACAGTGTGGGCTTTATAGATAATTGGACTAATTCTGAGGGCACTGCTGGCTTGTTAGGGTGGGACGGTATCTGTCCCACCCGGGAAGGTGCTGCTCTCATTTCCTGCAGCATAGGTTATAGTCTCAGAACAGGTCTAGTTAATTTCTGACAATCGAGAGCCAAGGCCAGGGAGCAGACGAACAGCCTAAACTGACTGTCTGCTAGCTGCACAGAGTCGTCACTGAGGGTCCACTACATCGAGACTGTCTGTTCCCCAAGCTAAATAAAAAAGTAGAAATACTCAGAGTGTTTGTTCCAGTAACCTAATCAATATAAAATTAGGTCATACTGACTGTACAGCCGCTGCCAGCACCTTTAATCTGAAGGTGGGGCTATTAAATATTAGATCTCTTACGCTAATGTACTAAAGCGCTAATATGCTAAAGGTTAATGAACTTATTACTGATCAGGAGTTTAATGTACTTTGTTTAACTGAAACATGGATTAAGCAAAATGAATATATAGCATTAAATGAAGCTAGTCCTCCTGGATACAGTTATATACATCAGCCTCATCTAACTGGCAGAGGAGGAGGCGTTGCGGTTATTTATAATGATTATCAAGGTGTAACACACAAACCTGGTTATACATTTAATACATTTGAAGTTCTTCATACTAATATAATGTAAGTAGCCTCGAAAAATAGGTCTACCCAGTGAATTCCATTATTATTTCCAGGCTCCCGGGGCCAGATTCTGAGCTTCTTTCTGAATTTGCAGATTTTATCTCAGACCTGGTTATTTCCTGAGACAAAGCTTTAGTTGTCAGAGATTTTAATATTCACTTCGATAACCCAGAAGACCTTTTGAAAAGAGTGTTTGTGTCCATTTTAGATTCAGGAAAGGTTAATCAGGATGTCATAGGTCCGACTCATAATGGTGGTCACACCCTTGATCTAATACTAACATTCATATAGTCACACTTCCAAAGTCTGAAGTAGTGTTGTATAGTAACGAAGTAAAAATACTTCACTACTGTACTTAAGTACATTTTGGGAGATTTCGTACTTTACTTGAGTGTGGCAGCGGGGGCGTGGTCAAGCGCCAGTCTGTGACAGGAGGGCGGAGTCAGGGAAGGTAAGTGGCAGAATCACTACACCTGAGAGCAATTAACCTGTGTTTGTGTGTCTTCCCAGTGACTGCGCCCTATATCAGTAGGGAGAGCGAGAGCGGAAGGAGCTCAGCCCTGAACAAGACGCCAGTTGTGTGTGTCTGTTTGAGTGTGGAACGTTGTTAAGCTGAAAAGTCTAGCAATAAACGCTATTGTGAACCTGATCTCTGTCCTGCCGTCCTCTGTGCTCCACCCACCAATAGTGAACCACTACAGTGGTGCCGGAACCCGGGATCTGGAGCACAGCAGCCTCACAGCCCCATGGAGTCCTCCCCGTTTGCTGAACTGGTCCACGCCCTCGCCACGGCCCAGCAAAGCCAGCACCAGGCGCTACTCACCCTCCGAAAGGAGCAAGAAGAGCGGTTCGAGGCCCTGGTGTTGGCCCAACAAGAAGATCGACAGGCGTTCTGGCACCTCCTTGCGTCGGTGGGGTCCACCAGCTCTCCTACCGCGGGCCCGTCTCCCCTCACTGACACCAAGATGGGCCCGCAGGACGACCCCGAGGCGTTCCTCACGTTATTTGAACAGGTCGCCAAAGCCTCGGGGTGGCCGATGGAGCAGCACACGGCGCGCCTTCTCCCCCTGCTAACGGGAGAGGCACAGCTGGCCGCGCTACAGCTCCCCGCCGACCACCGGCTGGCCTACGCGGACCTCTGCTGGGCCGTCCTCCAGCGTGTGGGGCGCACACCGGAACAACAGCGCCAGCGCTTCCGCGCGCTGCGGTTGGAGGAAGTCGGCCGGCCGTTCGCGTTCGGCCAGCAGCTCCGGGATGCCTGCTGGCGGTGGTTGAGGGCCAACGATTGCGACGCCTAGGGAATTGTTGACCAGGTGGTACTGGAACAGTTCATCGCCCGCTTACCAGCAGGAACCGCGGAGTGGGTCCAGTGCCACCGCCCGGCGTCACTGGATCAGGCAGTCGAGCTGGCGGAGGATCATCTGGTGGCTGTCCTGGTGGCAGGACAGCAGATGGCATCATCTCTTCTCTCCTCTTCTCTCTCCCCCTCCTCCTGTGTCCCGTCCTCACCCCATTCCCCCAACACGGAGGCGGGGGCCGGCACCACCCCAGCTGGCCCGCCGCCCCCGCAGTGCCCTCCCGTTTCTCCCTTCTGTGTCTGTCTCTCCCCCACCTCAGGTGAGTGAGCCCCAGATCACCGGTGCAGAGGGAAAGCCCGGGCCGGTTTGCTGGCGCTGCGGGGAGCCGGGCCACCTTCAACAGCAGTGCACAGCAATGGAAGTGGGCGCGGTGGTTCGGATCCCCGATGCACCAGAGGCCGCCCTTGATCGGGCTGGAGCGTATCGCATACTGGTGAGTATCCAAGGGGCTACATATCAGGCGTTGGTGGATTCTGGTTGTAACCAGACCTCAATTTGCCAAAGCCTGGTTCAAAACGAGGCATTTGAGGGAGCACAAGGGGTGAAGGTGTTGTGTGTGCACGGGGATGTTCACCGCTACCCTTTGGTGTCGGCCCACATTATTTTCAGAGGAGAAAAATTTATAGTGAAGGCGGTGGTTAATCCTCGCCTTATCCACTCTTTAATTTTGGGGACTGATTGGCCGGGATTTCAGGGTTTAATGATGCGCCAAGTAGAGAGTGGGTCCTGCCATTTGACAGGGGGAGGTCCCGGTGTCGCTTTGGTGGGAGCAGCTGTCACAGAGCCGTCTACGTCATCTCCGCGTCAGAGTGAGGAGCCGCCGGCTCCTCCTCTCTCTCTTGGGGAATCCCTCGCGGATTTCCCATTAGAGCAGTCGCGAGACGAGACTCTGTGGCATGCGTTTGACCAAGTGAGAGTAATCAATGGTCAAACGCTCCAGCCGAACGCCACCCCGTCCTTCCCCTACTTCGCGATTATGAAGGATAGATTATACCGAGTGATGCAGAACACTCAAACTAAGGAGCAAATCACGCAGCTTTTAATTCTGAAGAGCCGCCAGGAATTGGTATTCCAGGCAGCTCACTTTAATCCCATGGCTGGACACTTGGGGCAGGATAAAACACTAGCCCGAATAATGGCCCGATTCTATTGGCCGGGGATTCGCGGCGATGTCCATAGGTGGTGTATGGCATGCCGCGAATGCCAGTTAGTAAACCCAGCGGCCATTCCAAAAGCGCCTTTGCGCCCTCTACCGTTAATCGAGACCCCGTTTGAGAGAATTGGGATGGATCTCATTGGGCCATTAGATCGGTCAGCACGAGGGTACCGCTTTATATTAGTTCTGGTGGACTATGCAACGCGATACCCAGAAGCAGTGCCTCTACGCAATATCTCAGCACACAGTATTGCAGAGGCACTCTTCCGCGTCATCTCCCGAGTTGGAATCCCGAAAGAGATTCTGACTGATCAAGGCACTACGTTTATGTCACGAACACTGCGCAAACTGTATGGGTTATTGGGGATTAAGCCGATCTGCACCAGCGTGTATCACCCACAAACGGATGGTTTAGTGGAACGGTTCAACCGCACCCTCAAAAATATTATTAAGAAATTCGTAAGTGAGGACGCACGTAATTGGGATAAGTGGCTCGAACCCTTGCTGTTCTCAGTGCAAGAGGTCCCCCAAGCCTCCACGGGGTTCTCCCCATTCGAATTATTATATGGGCGTAAGCCGCACGGCATCCTGGATGTGCTGCGGGAAAATTGGGAGGAGGGGGGACCTTCACAAAGTAAGAACGAAATTCAGTAAGTTATGGACCTGCGCGCAAAACTCCACACGCTCACCCACCTAACTCAGGAGAATTTGCGGCAGGCCCAGGAATGGCAAGCCCGCCTGTACAACAAGGGTACGCGCCTTAGAGAGTTCACACCGGGAGATAAGGTACTCGTACTGTTGCCCACGTCGAGCTCCAAATTGATCGCCAAGTGGCAAGGACCCTTTGAGGTCACACGGCGAGTCGGGGACGTCGACTATGAGGTGAGCCGAACGGACAGGGGTGGGGTGCTACAGATTTACCACCTCAATCTGCTTAAACTCTGGAACGAGGAGGTCCCCGTGGCGTTGGTGTCGGTGGTTCCGGAGAAGGCGGAGCTGGGGCCGGAGGTTCAAAAAGGGACATTGGCATCACGTACCTCTCCGGTCACCTGTGGAGACCACCTCTCCCCGACCCAACTCACGGAGGTCGTCCAGTTGCAGACCGAGTTTTCGGATGTGTTCTCGCCCCTGCCCGGTCGCACTAACCTCATAGAGCACCACATAGAGACGCCCCCGGGGGTGGTAGTGCGTAGCCGCCCGTACAGGCTACCCGAACACAAAAAAAAGGTGGTTCGGGAAGAACTTCAGACCATGCTCGAAATGGGCATCGTCGAGGAGTCCCACAGTGACTGGAGCAGCCCGGTGGTCTTGGTACCCAAGGCCGACGGGTCGGTCCGGTTCTGTGTGGACTATAGAAAAGTCAACGCGGTGTCTAAATTCGACGCGTACCCAATGCCTCGTATTGATGAGTTGCTCGATCGACTCGGCACTGCTTGCTTTAATTCGACGCTGGATTTGACGAAGGGATATTGGCAGATCCCCTTGACTCCACTATCCCGAGAAAAAACGGCCTTTTCCACACCATTTGGTTTACACCAATTCGTCACCCTTCCGTTTGGGCTGTTTGGGGCGCCCGCTGCATTTCAGTGGCTGATGGACAGAGTCCTCCGCCCTCACACCACTTACGCGGCCGCGTATTTAGATGACATCATCTATAGTAATGACTGGCAGCGGCACCTCGAACATCTGAGGGCCGTCCTTAGGTCACTGAGGCGAGCGGGGCTCACAGCCAACCCAAAGAAGTGTGCGATTGGGCGGGTGGAAGTACGGAATCTGGGCTTCCACTTGGGCAACGGGCAGGTGCGTCCCCAAATTAATAAGACGGCAGTGATTGCGGCCTGCCCGAGGCCCAAGACCAAAAAGGGGGTGAGACAGTTCCTGGGGCTGGCTGGCTATTATCGTAGGTTTATACCTAATTATTCGGACGTCACCAGCCCGCTGACTGATCTCACTAAAAAGGGGCACCAGACCCGGTCCAGTGGACGGAGCAGTGCCAGCGGGCTTTCTCAGAGGTAAAGGCTGCACTGTGTGGGAGGCCACTTCTACACTCCCCTGACTTTTCTCTCCCTTTTATGTTGCAGACTGATGCATCGGACAGAGGGCTGGGGGCGGTTTTGTCCCAGGAGGTGGAGGGGGAGGACCGCCCTGTCCTGTATATCAGCAGGAAGCTGTCGGTGCGTGAGGGGCGCTACAGCACCATAGAGAAAGAGTGTTTGGCCATCAAGTGGGCGGTTCTCGCCCTCCGGTACTACCTGCTGGGGCGCCCTTTCACCCTCTGTTCGGACCACGCGCCCCTCCAATGGCTCCACCGCATGAAAGATGCCAACGCACGGATCACCCGTTGGTATCTGGCGCTCCAACCCTTTAATTTCATGGTGGTGCACAGGCCGGGGGTGCAGATGGTCGTGGCGGACTTCCTCTCCCGTCAAGGGGGGGCGGGGAGTTGGCTGCAGGCCGGACGGCCGCCCGGCCTGAGTCGGGCGGTGGGGGTATGTGGCAGCGGGGGCATGGTCAAGCGCCGGTCTGTGACAGGAGGGCGGAGTCAGGGAAGGTAAGTGGCAGAATCACTACACCTGAGAGCAATTAACCTGTGTTTGTGTGTCTTCCCAGTGACCGCGCCCTATATTAGTAGGGAGAGCGAGAGCGGAAGGAGCTCAGCCCTGAACAAGACGCCAGTTGTGTGTGTCTGTTTGAGTATGGAACGTTGTTAAGCTGAAAAGTCTAGCAATAAATGCTATTGTGAACCTGATCTCTGTCCTGCCGTCCTCTGTGCTCCACCCACCAATAGTGAACCACTACATTGAGTTTTCAAATTTTTGAGAACTTTCACTTTTACTTCACTATATTTAACTTAATTGCATACTTTTACTCCGATACATTTTCAAAGAGCCGTTTAGTTACTCGTTACAAAAAAAGAAAGGAAAAAAAAAAGTGTTTTAACCCCACTGACTGCAACGAAGTCAGGACATGCCTGGGCTTGTTCACCACTTGCGCATGACAACCAATAGGCTACACCTGTTGGCTTCACGCAGTAAGCAGAAAGCTAGCTTCGCAATCAACAGCCCTGATGGAAGAGGAGACGGAGACAGCAGCTACTTTGGCTACAAATGAAGAGGAACCTGATGATGAGCACCCCTGGCCATATTTGAACACAATGTTCTCTTACGTTGATGTGAAGGATTCGTCCTATCGAATGAAGTGCCTCTTATGCCTTCCAAAAAACGTGGAAATTCTATCTTATAGCAACTCCCCGTCCAATCTAAAGAAACACATCGAGGTAAGTTCTAGGTTTATGAAATTGTTACAGTATATTCCCATTTCAGCAACCATAGTATGACTATTCTAGACACAATTGTGAAACCTTGAGCATTCCTGTACAAACGAACTTTTTCTTCGGTTCCACACGGTTTTGGCATTTGTTGGCTGTAGCAGGCTACCTAGCTGCGAGCCTTTTCGGCTCAAGGAAAGGCATAGCTGTAAGTGTAAGGAGGACAAATAGGGAAAACTGGCATACAAGTTCAAAATGGAAAAAAAAAAAAACATTAACACAATTGAAACGAGTACTATTTTATTTTTCAAAAAAAGGTTTCAAACTGTGGTCACCCTCTTCAGATGCCAGACAAGCTTCAGTTTTCTTCAAATTACTTTTTCTTTTGATTATTATGACAGCAATTGGTCGTGTATGCACCTCCATAGTTTATAAAGTGCAATAACAGTAGCAGCTTTTTTATGTTTTTTTTTTCTTAATGGTGTGATGTATGCCTAATTTTCAGTACTTTCTCTTAGTTTAAAAAAACAAAGGAAAAAAATGAGAAAAAAAGTGTCAAAACTGTGGTCTCCATCTTCAGATGCCAGATAGGCAGCTTCATTTTTCTCCCAATTTATTTTTTTCTTGTTTATAATGGTTGTGTGTGCACCTCTATTTTCAGCAGTGTAATTGCTTGTCATGAACCATTGGTGACAAATTACTTTCAGTTTACCAAAATATTAAAAATATTACAAATTCAGATTGCCTTTGCTTGTTTACTTTTACGTGTACTTTTAATTACATTACTTGAGTACATTTATTTTTGCATTACTTGTCATACTTAAGTGCAAGAAATGTCAGATACTTTAAGACTTTAACTCAAGTAACATTTCAGTCAGTGACTTTGACTTTTACCAAAGTCATTTTTTGGAAGGGTACCAATACTTTTACTTGAGCGTGATTTCCCAGTACTTTATACAACATTGGTCTGAAGTTTTCTCAGATCATTATTTCATCTCATTCAAAATATGTCTGAGTAATAATACTGTATATGCACCTCACCATGCTACTGTATTAAACGTACAGTCACATCAACTACTGCACAGAGTTTTATAAATGATCTCCCAGAGTTATCAACTTTGATTGGGTCACTGTCAGCCCCTGCAGAACTTGATCAGGCAACTGAATGCTTAGAGTCAATGTTCCGCTATACTTTAGATAACGTAGCTCCTCTTAAAAGGAAAATGGTCCGAGAGAAAAAATTAGCACCCTGGTATAATGATGACACTCTCACTTTAAAACAGACCACTCAAAAATTGGAACGTAAATGGTGTCAAACAAAATTGGCAGTGCTCAAATTAGCTAAGAAGGAGAGCTTCTTGAAGTATAGAAAAGCTCTTAGTGCTGCTAGATCAACATATCTCTCCTCCCTAATAGAAGATAACAAAAATAATCCTAGATTCCTATTTAATACTATAGCAAAATTAACCAGGAATAAGTCCACTATAGACACATGCACTCCTGCAGTATGTAGTAGCAACGACTTCATGATTTTTTTAATCACAAAATTGAAAATATCTGACAAAAAATTCAATCTACTAATTTAAGGTCAGACAATGTAAGTGACCCTATAGTTAACAATATAACTGTATCAGATCAGCAATGAGGTGGCACGGTGGTGTAGTGGTTAGCGCTGTCGCCTCACAGCAAGAAGGTCCTGGGTTTGAGCCCCGGGGCCGGCGAGGGCCTTTCTGTGTGGAGTTTGCATGTTCTCCCTGTGTCCGCGTGGGTTTCCTCCGGGTGCTCCGGTTTCCCCCACAGTCCAAAGACATGCAGGTTAGGTTAACTGGTGACTCTAAATTGACCGTAGGTGTGAGTGTGAATGGTTGTCTGTGTCTATGTGTCAGCCCTGTGATGACCTGGCGACTTGTCCAGGGTGTACCCCGCCTTTCGCCCGTAGTCAGCTGGGATAGGCTCCAGCTTGCCTGCGACCCTGTAGAAGGATAAAGCGGCTAGAGATAATGAGATGAGATCAGCAATGAGAATGTTTTACTCCCCTTAGAGAATTTGAATTACTTTCATTAATCTCCGCATCAAAAGCCTCAACTTGTGTACTAGATCCCTTACCTACATGTCTATTCAAACAGATAATACCTGAAGTAATTGAACCGATTCTAAAAAAAATTAATTCTGCTCTTAGGATCTGCTATGTACCCAAATCCTTTAAACTACTCACTCACGGCGGCCACAGCCGAGCCGCACGCCGGACGCTCCAATCATGTCGATCCGCCAGGCAAGTTTTAAGCTCGGTCGTGCTGGTGGCACCAACATCCCTCCTTAGTGTGTCCACGAAGGTGGCCGCGGGATGGCCTCTGCGACCATGTGATGGTTCCCACAGTATGAGTTTGGAGGCGGTGATGTCGCTGTGTCGGAAGCAATGCCCGACGAGACCGAGTCGTCGCCATGCCACCTTGTCGGATATTTTTGGGAGGTTGCCGTAGAGTTCTTTGTTGGTGATGTGGTCCTGCCAGCTGATGTTTAGCGCCTTGCGTAGCATTCTGGTGTAGCAGCCATCCAAGGATCTTTCAGAAGTTGACGTGAGTGACCAACACTCAGAACCGTAGAGCAGAACTGACTCCACGGTAGTCACAAAAAGCCTACACTTGAGGCTCGCAGGTACCCCTGACTTCTACACGTTACTCATTGAATTGAGGGCCTGCCAAGCAAGGGCCTTGCGAACCTTGATATCCTGTTCGCTGGAGTTGACCCATAAACCCAGGTACTTGGAATCCTCCACTACTTTGAGAGCCATCCCTTCACTTGTGAGGATAGGAGACGGAAGGGTTATGTTACGTGTCATTACCTTGGTCTTCCGGTCATTGAGGACTAGCCCTATTCGGCGGCACTCTCTCTCGATGGAGGCTAGAAGATCTTGCGCCTGGGTTGTGTCATTTGATATCAATGCGATGTCATCGGCAAAAGCCAGATCTGTAATGGCAATTGCTTGATGTCTGCTTGAGCGCCTAGGTCTCACTGTGAAGCCTAGTTCTAACTCTCTGTCTTTGATCGCCATTCGAAGAGCATAGTCTCGGACTATGACAAACAAGAAGGGGGCAAGGGTGTCGCCCTGCAAAACGCCAGCGGTAATAGCAAACTCCTCAGTATCTCCATCAGGAGTTACGACTTTCGCACGCGTGTTGGAATACATTACTTCGATTGCCCTTAATAGCCTCGGAGGGATACCATACGCCCTTAGGATCCTGATCATCTTTCCTCTATGAATGGAATCAAATGCCTTCTTGAAATCTACGAATGTTAGTACGGCTGGAAGGTTGTTCTTTCGAGTCTCCTCAAGGATTCTCCTCAGTGCCAGGATATGGCTGACTGTGGACCTGCCCTCTCGGAAACCATTCTGACTGTCACGGAGGAAGGGATCGATTGAACCTCGGATCCTGTTCAAAATCATGCGGTTATACATCTTTGTGACGATACAGTTTAAGCTTATCCCGCGATAATTGTCAGGAAGTGACATGTTGCCAGCCTTCGGTATGGGGAAGATGTCTCAAAGGGACCACTGCCTGGGTATTGCTTCGTGCATGAGAGCCTGATTGCAAAACTTGATAATAATATCATCCAAGTCGCAGTTCTTGATCACTTCAGGGGGAATATCATCAGGTCCAGGACTTTTTCCCACCTTTAGGGAGTTCTTTACATGCCTAAATTCATCCATGGAAAAGGGGCCATCGTCTATATCAAGATCTGGAATGACATCTTCGATAACATCTCTCCATCGATGTCCGGTACTCGGCCAAGGAGATTTCTAAAGTGTGTAAACCATGTAGAAATCCGTTCCTCCGGACTAGCTCCGGACACGCGACTGCCTTCAGCTTTCTTCTTCCGTCCACTTATTTCGTTTATCACTTGCCATGCTTTGCTGTGTTGACAGTCAGCGCTTGCAGCTTCAATCCTAGCAGCTTTCTCTTCCAGATCTGCAGCTTGCAGATGGTCATATATCCCATACAGTTCGTTCCTCGCGCGGACAATCTCGTCAGATGACCTCTGGGACTTGATTGCATAGTCCAATTTTTCACGCGCTTCTACCATGGCAGGATGACTAGATCTTCGTGGCTTGTTTACCCTTGCCTTAAGTGGAACGCAGGATTTAGCTGCATCAGCAATGGCATCTATGAAATTCTGGTAACTCTCGGTTGGATCCTCAGTCATCTCTAAAGCCTGGAAGCGGTTCTTCACCTCAATAGTGTACTGGGCTTGTATTTCAGGAGACACGGTCAAGCTTTTCCAGACATAGTGAGCACATTTCGGTTGCTGCTTGGATGCCCACAAACTCAGGCGCAGTCTAATGGAAACCAACCGGTGGTCGGAGCCAATGCTAGCAAAGCCGTTATAAGCCTCACAGTTGAGTACACTATTACGCCACTTTTTTCTCGTCAGGATATAGTCTAACTGTCTCTTGGCTTGGGTGGCACGATCCTCAAATGTCCACAGTTTTCCAGGATGCTTCTTAAAGCTTGTGTTCGATGCAATGAGGTTATTCTCCATGAGTAACTCGGCTAGATATTCACTGTTCCTGTTCGTAGACTGGTGGAATGGGTAACGAGCATCCTCGGGTCCAAGTCTTGCATTGAAGTCTCCAAGAATAACCAAGAAATTGTGTGCCGGGGTATCTTGGACTGCTGCGCGCAGAAGTCTATAAAACTGGTCGATGTCGGCTGGATCTGAGACGTTCGTAGGAGAATACGCAACTATGACTGACGTGGCAGGGTTTCCAGCAAAAACGGCCAGCAGAATCCTGGATGAATATGAGCAGATATCGCACAATGCTCTCTTCGCACGATTGCTAAGTAGGAAACCTACTCCGCCTGTTGCCGCCTGTGCCTCATTCCTCCATGCCGAAGAGGTGATTAAAAAATGATCTTCAGTGCGGGTATAGCTGAGCTCGGATGGATGGATGTGTCTGGGCTCGTGGATTCCCAGAACCTCGATGCCAAGCAATCTTGCGCAGTGGGTCAGCTCACTAACTCTTGAGTCTTTTCGGATGGTGCATGCGTTGAAGGTAGCCATGTAAAGCACCCTCCTGCAACGCATGAGTGCCTCATTTTTGGTGCTGCTATCAGACGGGCCCCTTCCAGCAGGATTTAAGGACACGTCATCATTCGATCTTCCAGGTGGTGGACCAGCACCTACTCGCGTGGCGGTAATCGATAACTGATCTAAATAACTTTCCATTGTGCAACTTTACAATGCGAATTAAATCTCGTAATGGGGTCGCAACTCCACACATTACAGCCAACAGATTGTTGGGATTTTTATTTCGGGGTTGTCTCCCCTAGATCCGCCGTGTTCTGCGAAACCAGGGGCGGCACTTGGAGTCACAACATGTGGTCTTCAGTATGTGATAGGCTAGTTGGAGAGGCCACTTGCTGATGACGAGTCGGCCGTATATTACGCGTCACATACCGCTGGATATGGGGAGGCCAGTCTGGGACGCCGAGGTGGTATAGGCAAACCAGAAAGGTACTACTCCTCCATAAATCCTTTACCCCTTTAAACTAGCAATTATCAAAAAAAGCAAAGGGGAGTCCCATATACGATTCGTACATTGGGGGAGTGCCTGTTAGAGAGTGCACTTGTCCTGGGCCATCGGCATAGTGAGGTAGGGTGGCCAGTTCTTTTCCTCGACGCCTTTAACTTCCCCAGTGTTTCCACCAGGTCCCCATTCACTGCTGGGTGGACAGGGAGCGAGCCCCAGATCCCCGTCGAGCCGAGGCTCGAACCAGGGACCGTTCGCTTAGCGGTCAAGTGCTCTAACCACTTGGCCACCTGCGCTCCGCAATTATCAAACCCCTGATTAAAAAACCTGACCTTGATCCCTGTCAGCTGTCCAATTATCAGCCAATATAAAACCTCCCCAGATCCCCGTCGAGCTGAGGCTCGAACCACGGACTATTCGCTTAGCGGTCAAGCGCTCTAACCACTTGGCCACCTGCGCTCCCCTTTATCTCCAAGATCCTTGAAAAAGCTGTGGCACAGCAGTTATGCTCATATTTACATAGAAATAACATCCATTAAATGTATCAGTCAGGATTTAGACCCCATCATAGCACAGCGACAGCTCTGGTTAAAGTAGTAAACAACCTACTGTTGGCGTCTGATCAGGACTGTATCTCGCTGATTCATAAACATTGTATTAGTTTCCACTGTTATGTTGATGGCAAACAGTTGTATGTTTCTGCAAAACCAGATGAGAGACACCAGCTTAATAGAATTGAGGAATGTGTGAAGGACATTAGAGACACTGGATGCTTATTAACTTCCTTCTGCTTAACTCTGACAAGACAGAAGTACTTGTACTAGGACCACATGCAGCTAGAAGTAAGTTTACTGATTACATAGTAACTCTGGATGGCCTTTCTGTTTCTTCATGTGCAGCAGTAAAAGACCTTGGGGTGATTATTGGCCCCAGTCTTTCATTCGAAACTCACAATGATAACATTACCCAGGTAGCTTTCTTTCATCTCAGAAATATTGCTAAGATAAGAAATTTAATGTCACTACATGACGCAGAAAAACTAGTTCATGCTTTTGTTACCTCCAGGTTGGATTACTGTAATGCCTTACTGTCTGGATGTTCCAATAAGTGCATAAACAAGCTCCAGTTAGTTCAAAATGCAGTAGCAAGAGTCCTTACTAGAACTAGAAAATATGACCACATCACCCCTGTCTTATCCACACTGCATTGGCTCCCAATCAAATTTTGTATTGATTATAAAATACTACAATTGACCTTTAAAGCACTGACTGGTCTCACACCACAGTACCTGAGCGAACTTCTGGTTCTTTATAACTCACCATGCCTACTTAGATCAAAAGGTGTAGGCTATCTGCAGGTACCTTGTATAGTGAAGGCTACATCAGGGGGCAGAGCCTTTTCTTACAAAGCCCCACAGTTATGGAACAGCCTTCCAAGTAGTGCTCGGGACTCAGACACAGTCTCAGTGTTTAACCCTTTGGTGACTGACCCCTTGAAAATGGTTCCTCCAGGAACGATGACGTTTCAGTTGTCAAGACAACGGAAAAACTAAAATACAAAAACAGAAAGATACGTCACAATGCTCTTGTGCACAAAACAAAATGCTCTTGTATTTGTATTTTAGTTTTTCCGTTGTCTTGACAACTGAAACGTCATGGTTCCTGGAGGAACCATTTTCAAGGGGTCAGTCACCAAAGGGTTAAGTCTTGGCTGAAAACATACCTGTTTAGTCAAGCCTTTTGTTAATAGTTTTTTTTACGAGGTAAAGGAGTAGATCTGGAGGGTTCTCAGGCATAGAGTGTTTTGGTTTAAGTCTAATGAATATATAATGAATTCAAAAGTCTCAGTTTGTCAAACACCAGTAATCACTCACTGGATCTGAACATCCATCCATTATCCATAAACGCTAATCCTGGGCAGGGTCACAGGCAAGCTGGAGCCTATCCCAGTTGACTATGGGTGAGAGGCGGGGAACACCCTGGACAAGTTGCCTGGTCATTGCAGGGCTGACACATGGAGACAAACAACCATTCACACCTATGGTCAATTTAAAGCCAACAATTAGCCTAACCTGCATGCCTTTGGACTGGGGGAAACCAGAACATCTAGAGGAAACCCATACAGACACAGGGAGAACATGCAAACTCCAAACAGAAAGGTCCTTTTCGGTCCCTGGGCTTGAACCTAGAATCTTCTTGCTGTGAGGCTTCATGGAAACTTTCTTTTTTTTTCACCTCCAGTGTAAAGACCACAAGTGGAGGCCATCCACATTGGATCTGCTTTAATATCAACAGATCCTCAATTAAGGTACGTGAATCCATTCATCATGACACACCTTCAGCTTGTTTAGTGTGCTGAGTGCAGGATGTTTAGCCATTCTTCCCCCGTCACTAGTGATAGCTTTATATGTGATAAGTGCAGATTAGTTAGCTCTCTGACAGAGAAGATTGCAGCTTTGGAGGTGCATATCCAAACTTTAGAGAGGGTTAGTGAGAATGAGAACAGTGTAGTTTCTTCAGGGGAAAGTCTGGATGCCCTAGGTGGAGTTAGTAATTCCCCAACTCCAGCATTAAAGTCCTCACAGCAGGGCAAATGGTTGATGACTCAGCAGCATAAGCATAGAGCCAAAGCTACCACTGAGGCTCGCCCACGGGATGAACAGGCTAAACCGACTGTCTGCTAACTGCAGAGAGTCATCACTTAGGGTCCACTACATCGAGACTGTGTCTGTTCCCCAAGCTAAATAAAAAAGTAGAAATACTAGAGTTTGTTCCAGTAACCTAATTACTAATACTGACTGTACAGCTGCTGCCAGCACATTTGATCTAAAGGTAGGGCTATTAGATATTAAATCTCTTACATCTAAAGCACTAATTGTTCTCATCTCATTCATCTCATTATCTCTAGCCACTTTATCCTGTTCTACAGGGTCGCAGGCAAGCTGGAGCCTATCCCAGCTGACTACGGGCGAAAGGCGGGGTACACCCTGGACAAGTCATCACAGGGCTGACACATAGGCACAGACAACCATTCACACTCGCATTCACACCTACAGTCAATTTAGAGTCACCAGTTAACCTAAGCTGCATGTCTTTGGACTGTGGGGGAAACCGGAGCACTCGGAGGAAACCCACATGGACACGGGGAGAACATGCAAATTCCACACAGAAAGGCCCTCGCCAGCCACGGGGCTCGAACCCGGACCTTCTTGCTGTGAGGCGATAGCGCTAACCACTACACCACCGTGCCGCCCGCCTAATGAATATATACCATTAAATGAAGCTAGTCCTCCTGGTTACAGTTATATCCACCAGCCTTGTCTAACTGGCAGAGGAGGAGGCATTGCGGTTATTTATAATGATTATCTAGATGTAACACAAAAACCTGGTTCTAAATTGAGTATATTTGAAGTTCTTCATACTAATATAATGTATGCAGCCTTGAAAAATAAGTCTAATAATATTCACTTCGATAACCCAGAAGACCCTTTCAAAACAGCGTTTGTGTCCATTTTAGATTCAGTAGGGATTAATCAGAATGTCATAGGACCGACCCATAATGGTGGTCACACCCTTGATCTCATATGAACATTCAGGTTAAACTTAGAAAATATAGTCATACTTCCACAGTCTGAAGTTATCTCAGATCATTATCTCATCTCATTCAAAATATGTCTGAGTAATAATATATGCACCTCACCATGCTACTGTATTAAACGTACATTCACATCAACTACTGCACAGAGTTTTATAAATGATCTCCCAGAGTTATCAACTTTGATTGGGTCACTGTCAGCCCCTGCAGAACTTGATCAGGCAACTGAATGCTTAAAGTTAACTGCTTAAAGTTCTGCTATACTTTAGATAATGTAGCTCCACTTTAAAGAAAAATGATTAGAGAGGAAAAATGAGTACCCTGGTATAATGATGACACACTTTAAAACAGACCACTCGAAAATTGGAACGTGAATGGAGTCAACCAAAATTGGTAGCATTCAAATTAGCTTGGAAGGAGAGCTTCTGAAATACAGAAAAGCTCATAGTGCTGCTAGATCAACATATCTCTCCTCCCTAATAGAAGATAACAAAAATAATCCTAGATTCCTATTTAATACTGTAGCAAAATTAACCAGGAATAAGTCCACTATAGACACATGCACACCTGCAGTATGTAGTAGCAACGACTCAATTTTTTTTTCAATGACAAAATTGAAAATATCCGACAAAAAATTCAAACTTCTAATTTAAGGTCAGACAACTTAAGTCACAATTTAAGTAACCCTGTAGTTAACAATATAACTCTATCAGATCAGCAATTGGAATGTCTCCCCTTAGAGAAATCAAACTAATTTAATTAATCTCCGCATCAAAATTCTCAACTTGTGTACTAGATCCCTTACCTACATGACTAATCAAACAGATAATACCTGAATTGAACCACTTTACATTAGGACATTAGATACTGGATGCTTATGAACTTCCTTCTGCTTAACTCTGACAAGACTGAAGTACTTGTACAAGGACCACATGCAGCTAGAAGTAGGTTTTCTGATTACATAGTAACTCTGGATGGCCTTTCTGTTTCTTCATGTGCAGCAGGAAAAGACCTCAGGGTGATTATTGACCCCAGTCTTTCATTTGAAACTTGAATCGATAACATTGCCCAGATAGCTTTCTTTCATCTCAGAAATATTGCTAAGAAATTTAATGTCACTACATGATGCAGAAAAACAAGTTCATGTTTTTGTTGCCTCTAGGTTGGATTATTGTAATGCCTTACTGTCTGGATGTTCCAAGAAGTACATAAAGTACATAAGCTGCAGTTAGTTCAAAATGCAGCAACAAGAGTCCTTACTAGAATGAGAAAATATGACCACATCACCCTTGTCATATCCACACTGCATTGGCTCCCAATCAAATTTTGTATTGTTTATAAAATACTATTAAGAAGATATCTTTATTTGTGGGCGGCACGGTGGTGTAGTGGTTAGTGCTGTCGCCTCACAGCAAGAAGGTCCGGGTTCGAGCCCCGTGGCCAGCGAGGGCCTTTCTGTGCGGAGTTTGCATGTTCTCCCCGTGTCCGCATGGGTTTCCTCCGGGTGCTCCGGTTACCCCCACAGTCCAAAGACATGCAGGTTAGGTTAACTGGTGACTCTAAATTGACCGCGAGTGTGAATATGAGTGTGAATGGTTGTCTGTGTCTATGTGTCAGCCCTGCAATGACCTGGTGACTTGTCCAGGGTGTACCCTGCTTTTCGCCCGTAGTCAGCTGGGATAGGCTCCAGCTTGCCTGCGACCCTGTAGAAGGATAAAGCGGCTAGAGATAATGAGATGAGATCTTTATTTGTCACATGCACACTTCAAGCACAGTGAGATTCATCCTCTGCATTTACAGTGCCTTGCAAAAGTATTCACCCCCTGGCTTTTTACCAATTTTGTTACATTACAACCTGCAATTTAAATGCATTTTTTAAATCTGAATTTTATGTAATGGATCTGCACAAAATAGTCTATGTTGGTGAACTGATATGAGAAAAAAATATAAAAATGAAAAATTGAAAATTGGCATTTGCATATGTATTCACCCCCTTTGCTATGAAGCCCCTAAAAAGTTCTGGTGCAACCAATTACATTCAGAAGTCACATAATTAGTGAAATAAAGTTCAGCTGTGTGCAATCTAAGTGTCACATGAACTGTCAGTATGTATACACTTTTTCTGAAAGGCCCCAGAGGCTGCAACACCACTAAGCAAGAGGCACCACTAACCAAACAACACCATGAAGACTAAGGAGCTCTCCAAACAAGTCAGGGACAAAGTTGTTGAGAAGTACAAGTCAGGGTTGGGTTATTAAAAAAAAAAAATCCAAATCTTTGATGATCCCCCGGATCACCATCAAATCCATCAACATCAAATGGAAAGAACATGGTACCACAACAAACCTGCCAAGAGAGGGCCGCCCACCACAACTCATGGACCTGGTAAGGAGGGCAGAGGCAGCACAGAGACCAAAAGTAACCCTGAAGGAGCTGCAGAGTTCCACAGCAGAGACTGGACTATCTGTCCATAGGACCACAATAAGCCATACACTCCACAGAGCTGGGCTTTATGAAAGAGTGGCCAGAAAAAAAAGTCATTGCTTAAGAAAACACGTTTGCAGTTTGCCCAACGACATGTGGCAGACTCCCCAAACACATGGAAGAAGATTCTCTGGTCAAATGAGACTAAAATTGAACTTTTTGGCCATCATGGGAAATGCCATGTGTGGTGCAAACCCAACACCCTGAGAACTCTATTCCTATGGTGAAGCATGGTGGTGGCAGCATCATGCTGTGGGGATATTTTTCATATGCAGGGACAGGAAAGCTGGTCAGGACTGAAGAAAAGATGGATGGCACTAAATACAGGGCAATTCTGGAGGAAAACCTGTTTGAGTCGGCCAGAGGTTTGAGACTGGGACAAAGGTTCATTTTCCAGCAGGACAATGACTCGAAACATACTGTTAAAGCCACACTGGAGTGGTTTAAAGGGAAACATTTAAATGTGTTGGAGTGGCCTAGTCAAAGCCCAGACCTCAATCCAATTGAGAATCTGTGGTCAGACTTGAAGATTGCTGTTCACCAGCGGAACCCATCCAACTTGAAGGAGCTGGAGCAGTTTTACCTTGAGGAATGGGCAAAAATGCCAGTGGCTAGATGTGGTAAGCTCATAGAGACTTATCCAAAGTGATTTGCAGCTACAATTGCTGTAAAAGGTGGCTCTACAAAGTACTGACATTGGGGGGTGAATAGTTATGCATGTTGAAGTTTTCTCTTATTTTGTCCTATTTGTTGTTTGCTTCACAATAAATAAAAATTCACATCTTCAAATTTGTAGGCATGTTCTGTAAATTAAATGATGCAAACTGTGGGTGCAATCAGTTAATTATTGAAATTAAGTGATCAATCTCGTTAAATCAGTCTCATTAAATTTTGAAGGTTAATAATTAAAATGAATCAATCCCATTGAATCATTTACTTTGACTCGTTTGAATTGAATCATACCATAGAATCACTCTCATTTGAAGTGAATCGTTCAGTGAATCGTTCAATGAATCATTTAGTGAATCATTTAGGGAATTGTTCAATGAATCATTTAGGGAATCGTTCAATGAATCATACCATGAATCCTGGATAAATTACCAAACAGCTAGATTATGGTATATTTCCAAATTATTACAATCACTTACCATATTACATAACTTTTATATGCACCCTTTTTGAATTCTTTGAGAAGATTGGGGACTTCAGATGTTGTTCACACAAATAAACACAGTTTGTTTAATAAATGAATTTATTATACGAAGATAAAAGATAAAATAATAAATCAATATATACAAGCAGTGAGGTGTGTGTGTGTGTGTGTAGGACTTAACATGTGTTTAGCCTCGTGTAGCTAACTACACGTGGTGGAGGCCTAGCTTGTTGGTAGCTAAACAAAAGAATGTTATCTAAACAGAACAAAGGATTAGCTCTGTGTTTAGCCTTGTGTTGCTAGTGTGAGTTTGCTAAAGGCCCTATGGCCTAGCTAAAGTGTGTTTATTAGGCCTGGTGAGGCCTACTGAGCACGTGTTGCTAAAGACAAGGGTATTAGCCGTAGCTAACTAAAAGCTGGCTTGTGGATTTCTAGCTGAGGTGTGGTTTATCAGGCCTGATGGCCTGCTGAGCACATGGTAGGCCTTGATTAGCTTTGTGTTGCTAAGCAGACAAAAGGGAAGCTGTAGCTAACCCACTAGCTCATAACCATACTGAATCCACAGAAATCTTAATGAGATCAAGATGTATAATAATGAAATTATAATGTTAGTAAGAATAAGAGAGAGAGAAGCATGTGCAGCCTATCTATTAAACAATTGAGAGAACATAGAACCAAAATAAATCAACACGCTGCGTGTCTAACAGTGTAATGAATAAACCTGGGTTTAAATTCACACCATTTCAAATAAAAGCAAATTCCTAAGACTATCCTAATTATGCCCAAATGCCAAAATCTTACTTAATCCTGCCTTTAGCAAGATATGAAGAACTATTCGCCGGTGTAGTTTCGGGCCTCGCCGTGGGAGCACGTGAGCTGCTCGTGATGGAGGCGTAGAAACTTTCGGGTCCAGCGGAGCACTTGGGTGGTTCCCGTGGAAAGCAGAGGATTCTTGGTCCGAACCTCGGCGTTCGTGAGGAAAAGTCTCTTTGCCAAGGGTAAGAAGATCGCAATGAGATGCACAGCGCTTTTGAGTTAAAAAGGATTCAATCGCTTCTCAACTTTTAACTGCCTGGGCTGCAGTCGTGACGTCACTTCTAATGCAAGTAAACCGGTTGTAACTCAGGTTGAGTTTAAAGATCGCGCGACTCTAGAGTTTACCTTTGCCAAGGGTAAGAAGATCGCGCTGAGTGATGGATCTTGCAAGAAAGAAGACGTCTTTTTGGGGTGGAAAGCGCCTCTTTATACGTCCAGATTCATCGGAAGGCAGACGTGAGAGACCAAAATGGAAGAGCTTCCGCTTGGATTTATGCGTGCATGTTGGACTGACGTAGATGATCCCGCCCACGCGTGACGTAGGTCACACGGAAGTTGCCTGGGAATTGTAGTCCTGACACAAGATGGCGGCATGATACCTACACAAACCCTCAAACAATCCATTTTAATTCCAGGTTGTGAGGCAACAAAACCCAAAAAATGCCAAGGGGGGAATACTTTTGCAAGGCACCATAACCCATCTGAACCAGTGAACACACCCAGAGCAGTGGGCAGCCATACTACAGTGCCCAGGGAGCAGTTAGGTACCTTGCTCAAGGGCACTTCAGCCCAAGGCCACCCTGTGTTAACCTAACTGCATGTTTTTGAAGTGTGGGGGCATCGAGAGGAAACCCACACAGACAACATGTAAACTCCACATAGAAAGGCCCTCATCAGCTGCTGGGCTCGAACCCAAGACGTTCTTGCTGTGAGGTGACAGTGCTAACCACGACACTACGGTGCTGTTATTGACCTTTAAAGCACTGAATAGTCTTGCACCACAGTACCTGAGCAAACTTCTGGTACTTTATGACCTGCCATGCCTACTTGGATCAAAAGGTGCAGGCTATCTGCTGGTACCTCATATAGTGAAGGCTACATCGGGGGGCAGAGCCTTTTCTTACAAAGCCCCACAGTTATGTAACAGCCTTCCAAGTAGTGTTTGGGACTCAGATACAGTCTCAGTATTTAAGTCTAGGCTGAAAACACATCTATTTAGTCAAGCCTTTTATTAATAGTGTTTATGAGGTAAAGGAGTAGATCTGGAGGGTCCTCAGAAATAGTGTTTTGGCAAACTGGGATGTATGGATCCTGTCAGTCCCCCACTCACTTGCTCACTCGAGTTTGTTGACAGTGTAGTGGCGGCTGCTTTATGTCCCAGGGTGCCCTCATGCCTGTTACCTTCTCACACTCCCCTTTTAATTTGCTCTCATAGTTAGTTTTGCTGGAGTCCCTGCTTGCACTAGTGCAAAATGTATACTGTTCTTACTCATCAGGTGATATTGGCCATACCTAACAACCTGTGTTTTCTCTCTCTCTCTTCTTCTCCCTTCCCCCCACTCTGAGTTACATGTCAATCCTGGGATTGAGAAGCTGGCCTCTTCTATTCCTCGGACCTGCCTGATCCATCCTGATGCCCTACATCTGCCTGGAGTCTCATCACATTGCTCCTGTGAAGGATGGCACCATATGGACAGTCGAAAGTTGCACTTGGAAGATTGCTCTGGACACTTACAGTAATACTTTCATGGCTGAGGTCTACAGTTGACTTGCTAAATTTAGAACTGCAGTTGTCATGAACAGTTTTGCACTCAAGTTTCTAATAATGAACAGTTTATAACATCAACGAAACAGACTTCATGTTAAAACTGTTAAAAATGTTCTAATCATGTTATCTGTTATCACCCAAATGAGGATGCATTCTCTTTTGGGTCTGGTTCCTCTCAAGGTTTCTTCCTCATGTCGTCTGAGGGAGTTTTTCCTTGCCACCATCACCACAGGCTTGCTCACTGGGGATAGATTAGGGATAAAATTAGCTCATGTTTAGTCATTTAAATTCTGTAAAGCTGCTTTGTGACAATGTCACAATGTTAATGTCAATGTTATTGTTAAAAGTGCTATAAAAATAAATTTGACTTGACTTGAGGTGACAGTGCTCACTACACCACTATGCTTCCCTGGATCTGAATACCTCTACTGAATTGATCACAGAAGATACAGACTTTGTTTATACCCGGTGTGGCAGCGGGGGCGTGGTCAAGCACCGGTCTGTGACAGGAGGGCGGAGTCAGGGAAGGTAAGTGGCAGAATCACGACACCTGAGAACAATTAACCTGTGTTTGTGTGTGTCTTCCCAGTGACAGCGCCCTATTTAAGGAGGGAGAGGGAGAGCAGAGGAGCTGATCTCCGGACTAGGCGCTGGCTGTGTGTGTGTGTCTAGCCAATATAAGACTGTTCACTGAAAAGTGTGGCAATAAAGCCATTTTGCAAACCTGATCTCTGTCCTGCCGTCCTCAGTGCTCCACCCACACGTAGGGAGTATTACAGTGGTGCCGAAACCCGGGACGTGGAGCACCAAATCAGCAGCCCCATGGAATCCTCCCCGTTCGCCGATCTGGTCCACGCCCTCGCCACGGCTCAGCAAAGCCAGCACCAGGCACTCGTCACGCTCCGAAAGGAGCAGGAGCAGCACTTCGAAGCCCTGGTGCTGGCCCAGCAGGAAGACCGCGAGGCGTTCCGGCATCTCCTCGCGTCGGCGGGGTCCACCAGCGCTCCGGCCGCGGGCCCGTCTCCCCTCATCGTCACCAAGATGGGCCCGCAGGACGACCCCGAGGCGTTCATCACGTTGTTCGAACAGGTCGCCGAAGCCTCGGGGTGGCCGATGGAGCAGCGCGCGGCGCGCCTCCTCCCCCTGCTCACGGGAGAGGCACAGCTGGCCGCGCTACAGCTCCCCGCAGACCGCCGGCTGGCCTACGCGGACCTCCGCTGGGCCGTCCTCCAGCGCGTGGGGCGCACCCCAGAGCAACAGCGCCAGCGCTTCCGCGCGCTGCGACTGGAGAAAGTTGGCCGGCCGTTCGCGTTCGGCCAGCAGCTCCGGGACGCCTGCTGGCAGTGGCTGAGGGCCAACAATCGCGACGCCGAGGGAATCGTCGACCAGGTGGTACTGGAACAGTTCGTCGCCCGCTTACCAGCCGGAACCGCAGAGTGGGTCCAGTGCCACCGCCCGGCGTCGTTGGATCAGGCAGTCGAGCTGGCGGAGGATCATCTGGCGGCTGTCCCGGCGGCAGGACAGCAGATGGCATCGTCTCTTCTCTCCTCTTCTCTCTCTCTCTCCCTCTCCTCCTGTGTCCCGTCCTCGCCCCATTCCCCCACCGCGGAGGCGGGGGCCGGCTCCACCCCAGCCGGCCCGCCGCACCCGCGGTGCCCTCCCGTTTCTCCCTTCTGTGTCTGTCTCTCCCCCACCTCAGGTTAGTGAGCCCCAGATCACCGGTGCAGAGGGAAAGCCCGGGCCGGTTTGCTGGCGCTGCGGGGAGCCGGGCCACCTTCATCAGCAGTGCACAGCAATGGAAGTGGGCGCGGTGGTTCGGGTCCCCGACGCGCCAGAGGCCGCCCTCGATCAGGCCGGAGCGTATCGCATACCGGTGAGTATCCAAGGGGCTACATATCAGGCGTTGGTGGATTCTGGTTGTAATCAGACCTCAATTCGCCAAAGCCTGGTTCAAAACGAGGCATTGGGGGGAGCACAAGGGGTGAAGGTGTTATGTGTGACGGGGATGTTCACAGCTACCCTTTGGTGTCGGTCCACATTATTTTCAGAGGGGAAAAATTTATAGTGAAGGCGGCGGTTAATCCTCGCCTTACCCACTCTTTAATTTTGGGGACTGATTGGCCGGGATTTCGGGGTTTAATGACACGCCTAGTAGAGAGTGGGTCCTGCCATTTGACAGGGGGAGGTCCCGGTGTCGCTTTGGCGGGAGCAGCTGTCACAGAGCCGTCTACGTCATCTCCGCGTCAGAGTGAGGAGCCGCCGGCTCCTCCTCTCTCTATTGGGGAATCCCTCGTGGATTTCCCATTAGAGCAGTCGCGAGACGAGACTCTGCGGCATGCGTTTGACCAAGTGAGAGTAATCGATGGTCAAACGCTCCAGCCGAACGCCACCCCGTCCTTCCCCTACTTCGCTATTATGAAGGATAGATTATACCGAGTGACGCAGGACACTCAAACTAAAGAGCGAGTCACGCAGCTTTTAATTCCGAAAAGCCGCCGGGAATTGGTATTCCAGGCGGCTCACTTTAATCCCATGGCTGGACACTTGGGGCAGGATAAAACACTAGCCCGAATAATGGCCCGATTCTATTGGCCGGGGATTCGCGGCGATGTCCGTAGGTGGTGTACGGCATGCCGCGAATGCCAGTTAGTAAACCCAGCGGCCATTCCAAAAGCGCCTTTGCGCCCTCTACCGTCAATCGAGACCCCGTTTGAGAGAATTGGGATGGATCTCGTCGGGCCATTAGATCGGTCAGCACGAGGGTACCGCTTTATATTAGTTCTGGTGGACTATGCAACGCGATACCCGGAAGCAGTGCCTCTGCGCAATATCTCAGCACGCAGTATTGCAGAGGCACTCTTCCGCTTCATCTCCCGAGTTGGAATCCCGAAAGAGATTCTGACTGATCAAGGCACTACGTTTATGTCACGAACACTGCGCGAACTGTATGGGTTATTGGGGATTAAGCCGATCCGCACCAGCGTGTATCACCCACAAACGGACGGTTTGGTAGAACGATTCAACCGCACCCTCAAAAATATTATTAAAAAATTCGTAAGTGAGGACGCACGTAATTGGGATAAGTGGCTCGAACCCTTGCTGTTCTCAGTGCGAGAGGTCCCCCAAGCCTCCACGGGGTTCTCCCCGTTCGAATTATTATATGGGCGTAAGCCGCGCGGCATCCTGGACGTGCTGCGGGAAAATTGGGAGGAGGGACCTTCACAAAGTAAGAATGAAATTCAGTACGTTATGGACCTGCGCGCAAAACTCCACACGCTCACCCACCTAACTCAGGAGAATTTGCGGCAGGCCCAGGAACGGCAAGCCCGCCTGTACAACAAGGGTACGCGCCTTAGAGAGTTCACTCCGGGAGATAAGGTACTCGTACTGTTGCCCACGTCGAGCTCCAAATTGATCGCCAAGTGGCAAGGACCCTTTGAGGTCACACGGCGAGTCGGGGATGTCGACTATGAGGTGAGGCGAACGGACAGGGGTGGGGCGCTACAGATTTACCACCTCAATCTGCTTAAACTCTGGAACGAGGAGGTCCCCGTGGCGTTGGTGTCGGTAGTTCCGGAGAAGGCGGAGCTGGGGCCGGAGGTTCAAAAAGGAACATTGGCATCACGTACCTCTCCGGTCCCCTGTGGAGACCACCTCTCCCCGACCCAACTCACGGAGGTCGCCCAGTTGCAGACCGAGTTTTCGGATGTGTTCTCGCCCCTGCCCGGTCGCACTAACCTCATAGAGCACCACATAGAGACACCCCCGGGGGTGGTAGTGCGTAGCCGCCCTTACAGGCTACCCGAACACAAAAAAAAAGGTGGTTCGGGAAGAACTTCAGACCATGCTCGAAATGGGCATCGTCGAGGAGTCCCACAGTGACTGGAGCAGCCCGGTGGTCTTGGTACCCAAGGCCGACGGGTCGGTCCGGTTCTGTGTGGACTATAGAAAAGTCAACGCGGTGTCTAAATTCGACGCGTACCCAATGCCTCATATTGATGAGCTGCTCGATCGACTCGGCACTGCTCGATTTTATTCAACACTGGATTTGACGAAGGGATATTGGCAGATCCCCTTGACTCCACTATCCCGAGAAAAAACGGCCTTTTCCACACCGTTTGGTTTACACCAATTCGTCACCCTTCCGTTTGGGCTGTTTGGGGCGCCTGCGACATTTCAGCGGCTGATGGACAGAGTCCTCCGCCCTCACGCCACGTATGCGGCAGCATATTTAGATGACATCATCTATAGCAATGACTGGCAGCGGCACCTTGAACATCTGAGGGCCGTCCTTAGGTCGCTGAGGCGAGCGGGGCTCACAGCCAACCCAAAGAAGTGTGCGATTGGGCGGGTGGAAGTACGGTACCTGGGCTTCCACTTGGGCAACGGGCAGGTGCGTCCCCAAATTAATAAGACGGCAGCAATTGCGGCCTGCCCGAGGCCCAAGACCAAAAAGGGGGTGAGACAGTTCCTGGGGCTGGCTGGCTATTATCGTAGGTTTATACCTAATTATTCGGACGTCACCAGCCCGCTGACTGATCTCACTAAAAAGGGGGCACCAGATCCGGTCCAGTGGACGGAGCAGTGCCAGCGGGCTTTCTCAGAGGTAAAGGCTGCACTGTGTGGGGGGCCACTTCTACACTCCCCTGACTTTTCTCTCCCCTTTATGTTGCAGACCGATGCGTCGGACAGGGGGCTGGGGGCGGTTTTGTCCCAGGAGGTGGAGGGGGAGGACCGCCCTGTCCTGTATATCAGCAGGAAGCTGTCGGTGCGTGAGGGGCGCTACAGCACCATAGAGAAGGAGTGTCTGGCCATCAAGTGGGCGGTTCTCGCCCTCCGGTACTACCTACTGGGGCGCCCTTTCACCCTCTGTTCGGACCACGCGCCCCTCCAGTGGCTCCACCGCATGAAAGATGCCAACGCGCGGATCACCCGTTGGTATCTGGCGCTCCAACCCTTTAATTTCAAGGTGGTCCACAGGCCGGGGGCGCAGATGGTCGTGGCGGACTTCCTCTCCCGTCAAGGGGGGGGGGGGGGGGGGGGGGGAGTCGGCTGCAGGCCGGACGGCCTGAGTCGGCCGGTGGGGGTATGTGGCAGCGGGGGCGTGGTCAAGCACCGGTCTGTGACAGGAGGGCGGAGTCAGGGAAGGTAAGTGGCAGAATCACGACACCTGAGAACAATTAACCTGTGTTTGTGTGTGTCTTCCCAGTGACAGCGCCCTATTTAAGGAGGGAGAGGGAGAGCAGAGGAGCTGATCTCCGGACTAGGCGCTGGCTGTGTGTGTGTGTCTAGCCAATATAAGATTGTTCACTGAAAAGTGTGGCAATAAAGCCATTTTGCAAACCTGATCTCTGTCCTGCCGTCCTCAGTGCTCCACCCACACGTTGGGAGTATTACACCCGGATATTACTTTTCACCATTAGTTGTCAGTATTTAGTTAGCAACCTACCCAGGCTGTGAACCGCGAGTTGGCCTAGTGGTTAGCATGTCCACCTCTTGATCAGGGGTCATATCAAGGACCATCATTAAAATGGTACTGACTACCATCTGGCAAGGCATGCTGCGATACTGATGCAAGTGGGGAAGTCAAATTCTCGCAGTTACCAGAGAACTAGCCCCTCCACTGTAACCCTAGCTGTATAGACGAGAGGTCAAGGGCTATCGAAATGGAGACTGGTGCTGCACCCATATGCCTCAAAGAGCTGGTTAGTACTGGGACAGGAGACTGCCTAGGAAGACCAGATTCTGGCTTCAGAGAGACTTTGACTTTTAACATCTGTGTCATGTTTCGACCCTAACACTTCTGGTATCTGTTCTAGCATTTGCTGTCTCATTGAGCTTTTTTGCTTTGTCATCTGAAGTAGCTGTTTCACTAGTTTTTGTCTCATCCTTCACAATTACCTCTTAAGGTGTTGCTATCATTACTGTTATGCAAAGTATTTTTATCATTGAGCTGTCAGAGACATGGAAAATTGATGGGTTTTCTATTTTGCTCCAATTAACAGTATCTGCTCTTTTAAACATATACCTACATCTCTCACCTCATAACCCTCATTTACAAGTAATGTAACATGTGGTTTTGCTCCTAGTATACTATACCACTCCTGAATAAAATCATGACTATCTACCTGTAAAGCACCACCTTTTTTCCCTACCACAATGTACTGAGAACTGAGTTGCATTTCCCTACCTTCTGTTGCTCTCTGCCACTTTTCGTCTAATTTGGAATCCTGTTTATCATCAAAAATCAAAGTACAGTGGTACTGTAAATGAGGCCTTTGTGCCTCTGGAATTTGAGCCTGAATGAATTTTCCCCATTTATCTATTGTCTTTTGAACTGACTCTCCTATTTCACCTAGCCAATAGACATTAGCATTCCCTACTAATAAACTCATCTGACTACTTACTCCCAATTCATCTATCTACACACCATCAGACATACACCAAATTTGAAGTCCCAATTTGCATAACACATATCTTCTTAACAAATTTACTGGAGCATGCTCTGAAACTAAGATTGGAATTTTTATTGTTTTGTTATTTGTGGTTAGACTTACTGGAGCTGACATTGGAATTTGACCTGAGAATCCTACTGTCTTAGCAAATTTACCAGACTTGGGGAGATGTGAGGCATAATTTGGACTTAAACAACTGTAAGTTGCTTCAGTGTCAACCATCATAGTTATTGGCCTACCCTCCACCTGAACCAGCAGCATTGGTTCTTAATCAGCTCCACAAGATGCTAAAAGGAACTGATTCTCCCCAATTGGATTCTCTAGGTATCCAGAGTAATCTTGATTTGGACCTGACCATGGATTTACAGGGCCAGGATGTTGTTCTTGAGGAGTTTGCCAAGGTGCCATTAAGCCTTGGCTTTGACCTTGAGGAGCCTGCCAGGGCACCATTCCCTCATGTCCAGCAGAGTCTTGACATGGATTAATTGGACAATTTCTTCAGTTGTGTCCAGGCTGGTTACATCCCCAGCAGACTCTGGGTATGCCATTTTGAAAGGGTTCACCATTTCCCTTTGGCCTGAATCTGCCTCAGCTCTGGGTGTAGACATTGATTACTGGGACCATTGGCCTTAGTTGAGGAGCCACTTGTCTTGTGTATGGGACCATCTGTCCAGTCTGAGTGGTCTGTGCCATTGCCTTTTGAAGTGCTGCACTCTGAATTTGAGGTTGAGGAGGTGCCTGCTCCATCTTTTCACTTGTCACTGGTGTTTGTACCTTGCCTGTTTTCTTTTTGGATTTCTCAGTCAGCTCTCCCAACTGCAGCTTGACCACTCTTCTCAGTATTTCTTTTTCTTGCTCTCTGGCTTTCAGTTCATTGTTCCTGTGCATTTCCACAACATGTGTCACATGGTCACAAAACTCTGCCTGACTCATTGAGTTCAGGCTTACCACATCTTCCAGCTTGGTTCTGACTGGTTGTGGTAGCCCTTCTAAAACTGATGAGCGAAACAGTGTAGTCATCAGTGGGTTTTCTTCTGGATCATCTCCAGTTTCTTCACGCCATCTATTTTGTTTGTGGATGTAGGGTTGTCAGTCTCTCCAAGTGAGTCTGCTTTTAAGTTTCTTGGATCTGGCTTCATTGGGTATTCTACTCTCAGTGCATGCCACAGGGCAGGATGGTATGGGTTAAACTCTGTCCCATCTATCCTCTGGTCTTGTGCTGCTCTTGTCAAATGTGCATCTCTGAGGAATTCTTCCATAGCGGATTGACCAATTACTCTGACCAAAGCTGCTTTCACATCACCAATTGCCAGCAACTTTCCCACTGTCTTTTCTTCAAATTCTCTTATCCACTTGTTGGCCCCTTCATGGATGCTGGGTAGGGACTCCAGCAAACTCTCAAGGTCTTGTGTTTTGCCATGTTTGCCATGTACTGTGACTGTCTTCCTTTAACTAGAATTGGAAACTGTCCAGGATCCTGAGCAATGAATGTTTTAGGTGCTTTTAGTGTACATCTATCTCTCAACTTTCTTCTCACAGGTTGATCTTGTTCAAAGTCTAACCAATATTCAACAGGCTGTCATTTGTCATTCATCTGCCTCTTCTATTTCTTCCTCTTTTTCAGGTTCTTTTTCTTCTTCTGTCTGTCTTTTGAGAAAGCTTATTGAGTCTTCTATGTCTCCTATAGTTTTATCCATAGATGCTAGGTACTTTGCTTCCCTCTCTTCCAATTCCTTCATTAACCACTTGTCTCCATCTTCCATTCTCTTTTCTGCACCTCTGAGAGCCTCTTTCACTTCTTTTTAACAATCTATTATTGCTCCTGCAGAACACTCATGTTCTTTCCTTTCCTGCTTTGAAGTGTATTGCGTTCTTGCTGTCTGTTCCTCAATTTCCTGCTCCTTCTCTTCTACCTCTATTTCCCCTTTATCTGTATATCTCCTTCTACCTTCACTACAGGATACTGTCCTTCTGGGAATCGACTCTCTAAATATGGGGGTGGTGCCTTTCTAATGCTGCTTTTCCACTACCAACGCGGCTGAGTTGGGCTGAGCTGTGCCGTGCTGAGTTGGGCTGAGTCGAGCTGAGTGGGGCTGTTGGAGTTGCATTTCGACTACAACCGCGCTGAACCGTGCCGGCTGGAAGTGGGTGGACACATTGGGTGGAGTTAGCGAAAGTGGGTAGATGTCACGTGATGTTGTTAGGCGGCACAAACAGTGACATCAGTGACCTTTTAAGCGGTAGTCTCACGACCCGGATAGTAAACAATAAACATGGAGGACATGGAGTCGTTAGTGTTGCTGGTCTTGGTGCTGTGGCTTGTTGTCACTGACAACGCCAACAGATACTGGCAAGAGCGTATAGATGAGGCGAGGCGCATAAGGCTTCAGAAATTCTCGTAATTCGTAATTCTTCTTCTTCCGGGTTTACGGTGTTTACAGATCCCAGCGTGCTCGCGGGGCGTGTGTGGGCATGTGAGGACACTCCTCCTCACCAATCAGTGCACAGGGGAGTGTCTCCTCACGCCCCTAGCCCCACTCGGCTTGGTTTGGCTCGCTTCAGCCCTACTCCAAAACCGTGCGAGTTTTGGGTGCTAAGTAGGGCTGAAGCGAGCTGAGTCGCGCTGCTCTGAGGTAGTCAAAACGCGAGCTGTGTCGGGCTGAAGTGAGCTGAAAAAGGGTAGTGGAAAAGGGTCATAAGTTACTCAAGGGGTGGGACACACTCTTTTTCAAATATGTGCCTCATTTTCTCTTGAATTTTTTTCTTCATCTTTCTTCAGTATTTTTCTGACTTTCTTCACTGATTTCAAGAAGTTTTCTCCCTCTTTTTAAGAGGTTGAGTACCTTTTTCTCTCCTCTTTTTTAGCCTTTTCTCACTTTGGTCTTTTGGCTTGTAATTTTTAGTCAGTGTCCATCTCCTCACATAAACCCACCTCAAATGAACCATCCCAAGGCCATTGAGTTTTCATCTTTTTAGTTCTTTTGGCCCATTTTTCTGACATCTTTTTAATTCTATCCTTAGCTACAGGGTTTCTCAGGCAAACCATCTGCAATGGTGTATCAGTCATTTCCATTCCCCGTATTCTCAATTGTTCTCTGGCTAAATGATCAGGTGTAATTGAGTCCTTGTCAGGCAAGATTCTAGCTTTAACCTTTCTCAGAGTTAGGCCTATTTTATGTATCTCTTCCACAGCTCTTGTTCTTTAATCTGTCAGCCATGTAACTCTCCTGAACACTACAGAAATCTCTACCCCTGGATTATTTAACTTCCTTGTGTGAATAGCTTCACCAGCTTGGAATCCCTGCACCTCTCCTAGGGCTAAATACCTGTTTACATGATGTACAAACGGGGCACTCACAAAACCTAGCCCAGTGTAAATCAAATGTTCAAGTGTGTTTTTATTTTTATTTTCCTGTCCAAGTCTCCCTAAAAGTGCTACCCAATTAACATATGGCCACTCCTCACTCATCTCTTGTAAGTTTACTATTTCAGTTAAAGCTCTCAACAGTGTATCTTTCTTCTCTGTTGTCAAAGGAAATCTTCTCCCTAAGATATCTTCATATTCTAACTCTTGCCAAAAATGTGTTCTTATACTCTGAATGTCTTTTAAAACCCTTGCTGTCTGTAATTCTTCTATATACACACTCTCTTTTTACTCAGTAATACATAGTTTTACAAACCTGCAGAGATAAAGAATGTAATTACCACTGAAGCAGAAAAGGGAGAGAGAGAAAGCTAGAAAGCATGGTAGTGGGGGCGTGGCCAAGCATCAGTTTGTGAATGGAGGGCAGGGCTGGGGAAGGTGAGTGGCAAAGTCAATACACCTGTTGTCGATTAATGATGTTTGTGTGTGTGTTTATTGCAGTGATGGTGGAGGATAGAAAAGGAGGGAGAGAGCAGAGAGCTCCCTGGACCACAGTGTGTCTGTGTCATAAAAAAATGAGCAAGTGTGAAGCTGAAAAGCAAACTGGTTCTAGAAGATGTAGTTCATGTTTTATTTAATTGCAATAAATACACAGAACACAGACAGCAATGGAGAGAGAGGCTAATAATGGAATAGAAACATCCTTAAGGAAGAAGGAATGCAGAGAGATAGGATCAAATCCCTATTTATTTTTCTTAATGATACAGGTTTAATTAAAAGGATCTAGGATCCTTTTTTCCCCCTTCTCTTAAACTTCAGATAGCCATGATAGTCTGCTAAGGAGAGAGCAAGAAAGAGATACAGAGCTAGGTGATCTCTGTTGACGGTGGACAACGATAACAAACGCAGAAGGTTTGAAAGTAAACTACTGTACAGTGAATGTAAAGTGGACAATGGCAGAGGAATCAGATGGCAGTAATATAAGAGATCATTATGGTTTGGATGATGATGAAATGTTTTGGGAGGAAGTGAGGAAAGAACACGCGAGTCCAAGATTAGATTCTAACAGCAGCAATGAATCCGTAGACACTGTTAAAAGGAGCAAACTTGAATTAAGAACTAGAACCAAGGAGCCAGACAAAGACGTTTGGAAAGTAATCATAGTGTTTGATCAACAAGGACGGTCAGCTCTACACCCCATTCATGTTACCAAAGCAATAGAAAAAGAAATAGGTAAAATGAATCATGCTCGACTTATGGGAAATGGTAGGCTACTGATTTTTGCAGCGTCTGAAGCTCAGCGAGATAAGATCTTAATGAAGACTACATTAAATAGTTCTAAAATAACATCACACATCCCAGGAATAGCGGCAAAGAAAAGAGGAGTTATAACTGGGATTCCAGTTTCAGTGTCCATTGATAAGGTTTGATAAGGTCAAGAACAATCTGAAAGGGGGAGAAATAGTCGATGCAAAACGCTTGACTAAAGGCAAAGAAAAAACAGAGTTTGTCAGTTTTACTCTTTTTTAAGAACGAAATGCCGGCCAAAGTCCAAATGGGTTTCATGAGCTACCCAGTGCAAGAATTCATTCCCCCTCCAATACGATGTTTTAAATGTCAATGTTTTGGCCATGTAGCAGCACAATGTAGAGGTAAACTTAGATGTGCAAAATGTGGAGGTGAACATGAGTATGGGAAATGTGGGGAGAACGTTCAGTTAAAATGTTGCAACTGTGGAGGTCAGCATAGTGCTGCCTATGGAGGGTGTGAGAGACAGAAGGAGGCAAAGAAAGTTCAGAAATACAAACTAACTCATCAGGTGTCATATGCTAATGCACTAAAGGAGATAAATTAAAATAAGAAAGACATGAATGTTAACAGATTTGTATCTCCAACAGAGCAAAATTCTTGGACTCCAAGACAGAATGGTGGGAACCATATACATCAACAGACGAAGGTAGGCCTGCCAAGGTCTAACCCAGTGATAGAATGTTGTGAATGCAAAACAAGAATTTCAAAAGAGACTCTACTGATCAAGAAAAATGAATTCATAACATTTATCTGTTCTATAGTTAATATCACAATACAGCACTCTAGGAAGAGTGACAGAATTGGATCAGTTGTGGAAACCGCAAATGAATTTTTGGGTACCACAACCAAAGCTGATGAAATTCATGAAATGTTAAATAATAAATATGGAGAATCTCAAGTTGGTTAAATGTCTAATGGTGTTAATCATTCTTCAGTGGAATGCAAGAAGTCTGATTGCAAATGGACAAGAGTTTAAAAGGTATGTTCATGAATTAAATAGTAAACCAGATGTTATCTGTATACAGGAAACATGGTTAAAACCACATTTGGATTTTGTCTTAAAAGGTTATAACAACATTAGATATGACTGGGGGAAAGATAGAGGAGGGTGTACAGTATGACCTTTGTCAGAGAAGGAGTGTCATACAGACATTTGAGTACAGCTGAGGAACATGAATGTATTGTGACTGAATTTTTTAATGGAGATAATGGTAAATACATAATTGTTAATTACTATAACCCATGGAAAGCTTTAACAAATTAACTGTTGAGAAACATTATCAAAAGATCTCATAGAGAGATATGGTGTGGGGATTTTAATGCCCATAATAGCTTATGGGGAAGTAAACACACAGATCTAAATGGGGAGACTGTTGAAGAAATGATAAATGAAAGAATGTTAGTATGTCTAAATAATGGCAGTGGTACACAGATGAATATATATAAGAATGAAACCTCATGTATTGACCTGACTTTAGTTGATAGGAAATTGGCCAGTAAATGTGAATGGGAGGTAATCATTTTCCTATCTTTTGTAAAATTGAAGTTGAAATGAAGACTGAAGAAAGTTACATTCATCATAAATGGCATTTTATGAAAGCAGACTGGGAGAAATTTTTAAAAAGTTGCAATGAAGAAATGAAAAATATTCCAAAAATTTATCAAACTATAGAGCAGATGAATGGTAACCTAAGCATCCTCATTCTTACTCCAGCTAGTCAGAGCATTCCTATTTGTAAGAGTCAGAAGAAGAGAGTGAATGTTCCATGGTGGAATGATAAATGTAAAGAAGTCATTAAAGACCGAAATAAAACTTTTAAAAAACTGAGTAAAACACTAACTACAGATAACCTTGTGGAATACCAAAGGAAAAAGGCTCTAGCGAGGAAAGTAATTAAAGAGGTAAAAAGGGAATCTTGGAGACAGTTTTGCTCTACAATTGGAAGGGAAACAACCTTAGATAAGATGTGGATGATGGCCAAAAAGATGTCCGGTAGACATAAGCCTGCAAGTATTCCTGTACTAATTGATGACAAGAATTTCAAAGCTGTATCAGATAAGGAAAAGGCTAATATGTTGGGTAAAATATTTTCAGATATTCATAAAGGTGATCATTTAGACGATTGTTTTAAAAAAAAGGAAAGAGGATATATTAAAGGTGAATGAAGGTATCCTAAATGCTAAACCTGAAACAGGGTCTATACTTGAATATGAATTTAATATGTCAGAATTGAAAATGGCAGTAGCTAATACAGCATACTCCTCACCAGGAAGTGATAATTTTTGTTATGCTATGCTTAGAAAACTTCCTGTGGAAGTACTGGAAAAGATGCTTGAGTTATTTAATCAAATTTGGAAAGAAGGAAAATTACCTAAAACATGGAAAAAGGCAACAATTCTTCCATTTCCTAAGCCAGGGAAAGACCCTAGTAACCCAGGTAATTACAGGCCCATAGCTTTAACTTCTAGGAAAGCTTATGGAAAAATTGGTAGTGGGTTGTCTGAATTATTTCTTAGAAAATAAATGCTTGCTTAAAAGCTATCAAACAGGATTTAGAAGGAGTAAATCAACTACTGATGCTCTTGTTAAACTTTGTAATGAGGTTGAAAAGTCTTTAGTTATGAAGGAGGTGATGGCAGCTGTTTTTCTGGATATTGAAAAAGCTTATGACACCATGTGGAGAGAGGGCGTATTAATTAAGTTGGAGAAAATTGGGATAAATGGGAGAATGTTCAATTTCATTTTAGATTTTTTGACACATCATACTTTGAGGGTAAGAGTAGGTAATGGATTGTCAGAAGAATATATGGTAGAAAGTGGAATTCCCCAGGGGAGCGTTATAAGCCCTGTTCTATTTAATATAATGATTAATGACATATTTGAGAAAGGAGGTGAAGGACTATTGTATGCAGATGATGCTGTTGTATGGAAAAGGGGACATAATGTCCCATATATAATAGATAGCATACAAAAAGAAATGCAAATATTAGAACAATGGGGAATGGATTGGGGATTTAAATTCTCTGTTAGGCTTTGGGACTATCCTGGCCTCTAGAGGCCGCTATTATATCTTTGTATGTCATGTTTGTTTTGACAGCTAGGGGGTTTGTGCTTTTGTTTTGACAGCCATGTGCTGCTTTGTTTTTCATGTGCCTTGTGCCCCACCTAGTCTTAATTGCCAATTATGACCTGGGGCCTCATGTACAAAGCTTGCGTACGCACAAAAAAGCTATGTACGTCACTTTCTGCGCAAACATTTGTATGTACAAAGATTGACTTGGCATGGAAAAGTTCGGTACTCTATGCAAACCTCATGGCTGGCGTACGCACATTTCTGATGCATCTTGGTACTTGGCGACACTTAGAGGCAGAGCAACGCAACTACATTTAGGCCTACTCAGTGAAGAGTCATGATATGGCGATAAGAGGCATCCAAAAATGCATCGGAACATCAGGATGCGTGAATTGAAATGTATGTCAGTCATACGACATTGTCGAGACACATAATGCAAGACTGTTGGGTAAATGCCAACAGGTCCATCAACCATCCCTTCCATATTGTAATTACGGGAAATGAGAAACCCCAGCAATATTATTTCGATATTATTCCCATTGACTATTGGTTAATTAATTAAATTAAAGAATGCACATGCAGGACCATGCATTGCAGCTAGCTTAATAGATCTTCCTCGTGCATTTGCCGCGAGGTGTCAGACTGAAATATTATTAGTTGATGTTGCGTGGGGTAGCCTTATCACATAATTACCAAGATCAATATATGAAACAATTTCCAAGTGCGTACAAATCAGACACAACCGCGGTGTGTGGCGTGTTACACAATGTGGCGCAGCGGCACGGCGTGCCAATAATGGAGCGAGACCTGCCGGAGGACTCAGACCCTGGGCCTCACAACGAGGTGCCACAGCGACATGGCATACAAACCCGGCAGCGCTTAATAGCCACAATGTGAAAAGGTAAGGACAGACGGGACACGGGACACCATTCATTTTTTAAGATATTCTTTTAATGTGTTATTCAATTCCTTCAGTTCCTCGCGGATTCCCTCGAGGTTGTCGTTAATCGCCTCTATCCCCTTTAAAATTTCCCCCTGCGACTCAAGGACCGCGCGCGTCAGCACCCGGCCTGTGGTCCCGGCGACAGGGGCAGGCGGTGGAGAAGGGGGCAGGTGACAGTGACGCTGGATCCGCTCGGCTGGGGGTCCTCTTCCTGCTCGGGTGGGATGGACTGGGGGCCTCCTGTTGTTCCCTGGCACCCTGCTAGAATACATTTGTCATTAAAATCCTATTGTGGAAAATATGTGCACGTTTTATTTCTGGTTACATGTGGCTAGGAATATTGGGCCTACTAAGAGAGGAAGACATTTCCTCAAATACAGGGTGTCCCCGAAAAAATTTACACATTAGAGCACTAAAGGTGTTTTTTTGTTTTCAAAACCCATGTAACTCAAACAGACACTCATTGTGGCGCAGGCACTGCGGACGATGCGAATCATACCGTTATCTTGGTATAGGCTACATTCACATTCAGTGGCATACAATCAGTGACCGTTGCATGTCTCATAGCATACACTTTTAACATCACTTTAATTGGAGGTGACAGAACAATTAAGTGATGTATGTGAATTCTATTACACTGTGCTAAAGGTAGGGATTAACGCGAATAAATGTTAATGTTAAATGTTAATAATAAATGTTAAATGTTAATTTGATTAACACGAGATTTCTAACATTTAATTAACATTAACACGTTAGTAAAAGTTGCCATGTCTTTTACCTAACGCGGGCCTTACTACAGGTCTATTTATACTAATTAACATATTCAGTGTGGAATAATTGAGGGAGGAGATGGGGCGGGGAATGGGGCTCGTGCATGTGCGCCGAATTCCACGTTGATTGGGATGTACAACAGGAGAGTGCGTGGAAACCTTCGTACGCACTGATTGATACATCTGGATTTTTTTGGTCGTACGCGAATTTCCCGATTTTGACGTGCGCACATATTTAGTGGGAAATCCATGCAGGTCTTTGTACATGAGGCCCCTGGTCATGTGTTCATTTACTTTGGGTATTTATACTACCCCATTTTGTCTTTCTAGTCACTGAGTCTTTGTGTTGTTTTATGGTGAGTCACTTTGGTACTGCGTGCCTTAGCCCTTTGTTTTTGGTAGTTTGCTCTTTTGGGACATTTTGATTATTTTTTGTTACTTGGGACTTTGCCTTTTTGTATCTTCTGAGTGTTTGGATTTTTGCTTTCTCTTCCTTGGTTTTGGGTTTTTGAACTCTTGGAAATTTGGGATTTTTTTTTCTTGTATCTCCTGTTTGTTTGGATTTACCTTGGTGGATTTTGTTTTTTCACAAGCTGTGGATTTTGCTGGACTTCTGATTTTGGGCAATAAACTTTATTGAACTGTAGCTTTGATCTCACTCCTCTGCACATGAGTCACTCCTCTGCTTAGCCTAGTGGGTGTTTGCTGGGTTTCTACACCAGTGACCTGGGTTCAATTCCCCGCTCAACCTAACATTCTCTTTAACAAAATCTAAGGTAATGTATTTTACCAGAAAGAAAATCCCAGAGAACTTCAATATAACGTTGTATAACCAACCACTTGAAAGAGTAAATAAGTTTAAATATCTTGGAATCTTCATGGATGAAAGAATGACATGGAAACATCATATAGCACATGTAGAAACTAAGAATAAAAAAAGTATTGAATCTTATGAGGAGGATTTCTGAGCAGTACTGGGGTGCAGACAATCACTGATGAATATTTATAAAGCATTAATCAGATCAACCATAGATTATGGGTGTATAGTTCTGCATGTGGAACATCTCTCAGGAAACTTGATAGAGTTCAGTTTAAGGATTGCTAAAGGAGCTATCAAAACAACTCCTACCTGTGCACTGTTAGTAGAAGCTGAAGAAACCCCACTTAAACTAAGATTTGGTAAATTGTCCTTAGCATACTGGGTGAGACTTAAAGGGAGCATAAATAATCTTGCTGTATCAGTTCTAAATGAATGTTGGGAATACCATTCAAAGAGTTCTGGTTTTGGATGGCATATTAACAACACAGGGGTAGAATATGGAATTAAAGATTTTAACTTAAGCCCTGCACTTGTGTTGAGTACAGTTCCTCCATGGGCGCTGCCTGTTCCATCCATTGATTTAGAACTGCTGAATGAAAAAGCAGAGCAGCCTAATGAATAAAGCCTTGCAGAATGCAGCCAAAAACATCTTATATCTAATTTTTTTTTTAAATATTTACAGATAGGTCAAAAGATCCACAAGATGGGCATTGTGGAATCAGGATATATATTTCCAAATTCAACAAAAAGTATGGATATAGGCTTAGCAACTTTGTCAATATATTCTATAGAATTAGCAGGAATAATAACTGCTCTGAGATGGATTGAAGAAGTCAAACCACTAAGATCTGTCATATGTACTGATTCATTGGCAGTTTTACTCAGCTTTGAAACAGGAAACTCAAGAGAGGATTTGGTAATAGAGGCAAGGCATGTTTTATTGAATCTTAAGAACCTTGGATTATTAGTTCAGTTTTGTTGGGTTCCAGCCCATGTTGGGATTAAAGGAAATTAAGTGGCTGACAAAATTGCTGAGAAAATGCTGGAAAAAAGTACATATAGGAATTAATATTTCAATGGGGAAGGGAGAAGCTAAATCTAAAATAAAAACAGAAGTTCTACTTAAATGGCAAAATGAATGGAAGGTACATTGTAGAATTCAATGCAAGGCATTATCATGAGATCCAGAAAAATGTTTGGGGAAAAGGATAATATCAGGTCTCAACAGAAGGGAAGAGGTGGTATATAGTAGACTAAGATTGGGTCACACAGGTCTTAATGACACTCTACGGTTAATAGGGAAGAGTAATAGTTTATGTAGTGAATGTCAAGTTCTAGAAGATGTAGTTCATGTTTTATTTAATTGCAATAAATACACGGAACACAGACAGCAATGAAGAGAAAGAGAGGCTGATAATGGAATAGAAAACATCCTTAAGGAAGAAGGAATGCAAAGAGATAGGATCAAATCCCTATTTATTTTTCTTAATGATACAGGTTTAATTAAAAGGATCTAGGATCCTTTTTTTTCTCTTAAACTTCAGATAGCCATGATAGTCTACTAAGTCCCTTTACACACTCCTGTACAGTAGGTGGCGGTATGCACCAAAGAGATGTGATCCTCCAATAAACCGAAGAAGAAGAAATGCAAACTGAACAACAAAAAAATAATAAACTTGCGAATATCATCTCCCATCTGCTGTGTTTCTGTACTCCACCCACATCAGATCAGGTCTCATCTTCTCATCACATTCAGTCATGCAGTTCTCTTTGGTTTTTCTAATCTTTTCACTTTCACTCTGAAGTTCATTACTACGGGGTTGTGATCTGAGTTGTAGTCAGCTCCAGGATATAATTTATCACATTATTTCTGAATCTTTTCTGAATCATGATATCTATCTGATTTCTTATCTTTACTCGACTGTCTTCTTCTGCTGACCCTTCCCATGTGTATAAGTGCCAGGGGTGCTTTTCAAATACTGTGTTCACAATGCACATCATTCTCCCTGCAAAATTGGACTAGATGGTCATCCCTTTCATTGCGGTCACCATGGACCGACTTCCGCTGGATCTTTAACACGACCTACCTTTGCGTTCATATCACCTAATACTATCAATACCTCATTTGTCTTGGTTTGTGCTAACAATTTCTCGATCTGTTCATACACATTGTCTACCTCTTCATTGTCATGAGATGTTGTGGGCATATATACTTGTATGATATTCAGATCAAATGGCTTCCCTGCCAGCTTTACCATGATGATTCTCGCACTTATTGGCATCAAGCACTTCAGACCCACACTTAACTTTATCCAGCAATATCCTGACTCCATACTTGTTTTTCACCACCTGAGTACACCAACACATGTCCAGCTTCCTTGGTGATTTTACCATCATCAATCCATTTGATTTCTGATAGCCCTAGTATGTTGATCTTCATTCTGTCCATCTCTTTGATCACATTGAGTTTGCCAGCTTGGCATCATGTCCTTATGTTCCATGTTGCGATCTTGTAATGCTTATTTCTTTTTTCCATGAGGGTTTTGCTTGATGGTGACCTTGATAGAAATGAGGTTATCACTGCTGGATGCAACTCTTCTTCCTGACGAATCATTTGTTGTTCAATCTTACATCTCTTACTTGTCATTGCATTGTGTGCTATGATTTTCTCAGGGCAACAGATACATGGTAGGGGCCCCAGATCCTTTCCACAGAAAATGCCACTTGTGGAGACTGTCCACTTTGTGCCTAAGGACATCTGGGTCCTCTCCAGTAGCTAACTAATTTAGCTGCATGTGTTGCCCCATTGTCCTGACAAGAGGATCCTCCGCTACACCAAAGGTCCAGATACTGAAGTTTTGTTTGGAGCAATCTATGCCATACTGAACCAGAAGAAGTGCTGGAGTTCCACTCTTCTTGTGGGGCTCTAATCTTGCCCCAAGGAGGCACCTGAACCAGATAACATCCCCGACTGTAGGCACTGGCCTCATGCTGGCACATGAGTTGCCACCCGTCAGTGCTAGGAGCACCAGGGTAGAATCCAGGCTGGCTAGCATACAGCAGTAACCAGTCCCCTGCCAAGAGAGTAGGTTTAGGGAATCAAGGGGGAACCAGTGTGGGCAGAATGCCAGGCTGCACCACAAAACATACTATCCCTCCCATCATCCCCATGACAGGCCCACCCACATCAGGGACTTATTAAAGAGTAAGATTCAAACAGAAGGGAGTTTCATAAGGTGGGGACCTTCTCACACCACACTCTCTCTCTCTCTCTCTCTCGCATTGTGCGCATGCATGAGTGAGTGGGTGGAGCTGCGGAGCGTGTGTGAGTGAGTGGTTTGGGTGCTTCGCACCCTTTCTCTCTATTTTCTAACTTTTTCTTGGTATTTTTTCTTTTCTTATGGTTGTTTTTTTGTAGATTGTGGCTAGTGTAGTGTAGAGTTTGTTTTTTGAGTTTAGTTTTTCCTCCCAAGCTTGAGTGTCTGCTCCCCTGTGTCGGAAGCATGACTGCTTCAGGCTCGGAGAGATTTGAAACTTTAACGCGGCAACACGGAATTAGGATCATTTCCTCTGATAGTGTAGAGGATTGCAGTTTGGCAATCGGGAAAATCATTGGGCATGAAAATATAGTGTCTGCCGCACGCATGAATAAAGCGGTTGTTGTGTTCCTTGCAAAGACTGAATTTGTAAACATTTTGGTTGAAAGAGGCATTGGAGTAAATGGTGAATTTATTCCTGTAACTCCGTTGGCAACACCTTCGAAGAAGGTTATTATTTCCAACGTTCCGCCTTTTATAAAAGACGAAGTGTTGCTTGAATCATTATCTAGGCATGGCAAAGTTGTTTCATCAGTAAAAAAGTTTGGAATAGCTAGCAAATCGCCACTTTTAAAACATGTCGTGTCCTTTTGGCGCTTTGTGTTTATGATTGTTGAGGGGAACCGTGACTTGGATTTGGCCATCAATATCAAGGTGGATGGTGTCAATTATGGTGTATATGCAACTACCCATATTATGAGATGTTTTGGCTGTGGGGAAACTGGGCATATGGTACGTTCTTGTCCTAAAAAGCGACCAGAAAGTAACAATGATGCTGGACAGGCGTCTCAGAGTGACTTGCAAACCGAAGGAGGTGGTGAGGGGGCAGAAAATCCACCCACGCCACAAGTGCAAACTGAAGCTGAAACAGCTGATGTCGCACCCACTGATCCGGTAGTTTCAGCTGAATCAGTGAGTGAGCAAGTCAACATTGATGCAGAAATGAGTGAGGTTAATTCGCAAGAGAGTGAAGTTCTTACCCCAGTTGTGGCAGAAGATGGGTCGCTCACCTTTAACGATGAGGAGTTTAAAGTTCCCAATAAAAGGAAGGGGAAGGCGCGTCCCCGACGTCAGGCAAAGAAGAATAGTTTAATTGAACTACATTCCACTACTACTGATGTTGAAAGTGAGGGCGAGGTGTCTGACTGTAGTGTACACTGCACGTTACGCCAAAGTGGTTATCCAAGTCGTTCCTATGATTTAAATGAAATCAAAATGTTTCTTGCGAAGACGAAGTTTATACGACATGTCCAAATCGATGAGTTTTTCCCTGACATTGAGCAATTTATGCAGAAAGTGAAAACCTACATGGCAGATGGAGTTTTTGAAAACACTGAGGTCTATCGTTTAAAGAAAATTCTAACTAAGCTAAGAGCTTTGTTAGATCTCAATGATTAAAAACAGTCAAAAATTGCCTCAGCTAACTTACATAATGTTTAAGCTTTTCTTATTTTTCCAACTCATGAGTGAGTTGCATATTGCCTCACTAAATTTAAATGGTGCAAGGGACCGTGCTAAAAGAGCACTTTTTTTTTTAATTGTTCAAACAAAAGAAGATTGATGTTGGTTTTGCACAAGAAACCCACACTGATATAGGGAACAGTCTAGACTGGGAAAGAGAGTTTGAAGGTTTTCCCATTTTAAGTCACAATAACTCCACTAGTGGAGGTGTTGCTATTCTTTTTTCAAAAAATTTTATGCCTACCACTTATCAGGTTGAGGAAGTAGTCTGTGGAAGACTTCTAAAAGTAAAAGCTCAGGTAGAGAAAAAATGTTTTGTTTTTATATGTATTTATGCTCCAACCAGGGCCATAGATAGAATGATTTTTTTGCAGACTCTAGAAGGCACCCTTAGAAATTGCAATTCTGATGATATTTTAGTGTTGGGTGGGGATTTTAATTGCACTGCAAGTGGCCTGGACAGAAATCATGTTGAACCTCATATGCCATCTCAAAAAAGACTTGCAGAGCTGATAAGCTCACATGATTTAGTTGACATATGACGTAACTTCCATCATATGCAAAAACAGTATACATGGGTACATTCTTATGGCAACAGAATATCTTTGGTAAGATTAGACAGATTTTATGGTTTTAAACATCAACTGAGCTTTTATAGAGGTTGTTTTATTTTTCCAGTTGGGTTTTCAGATCATTGTATGGTTCTTAGCAAATTATTTATTAATAACATTAAGCCTAAGAGTGCGTACTGGCATTTTAATTCTAGCCTTTTAAATGATGCCCATTTTAGAGAGGTTTTTACATTTTTTTGGAATGATTTTAGTCCTCTGAAGTCTTCTTTTCAATCTGTTCAGCAGTGGTGGGATATGGCCAAAACCAAAATAAAACAACTATGTCAACAGTATACTTCCAATGTGACCAGAGACATAGCTCAAAATATTAAACTCTTGGAAAAGGATATAATGGAGCTCCAAGATTTAGTAGGCCAGTCAAGTGACCAGGATGTTATAAAGTTGAATTTGAAAAAAAAAATAATAATGGCGGACTTACTAGATATCCCTGCTCAAGGTGCTTTGGTCATATCATGGTTTCAAAATGCCGAACAGATGGATGCCTCGTCTAAGTTCTTTTTCAGTCTAGAGCGGAAGAATGGCCAAAAAAGGCTGCTGCATTCCTTAAAATCAGAGGACGGAGCACTCTTGACTGATAAAAGAAAAATTCGAAAGCGAGCGGTCAATTTTTATAAAGAACTTTTTAGGAGTGAACTACCCAGTGAGCAGGTTTTTAATCATGACTTTCTTGAGAATTTCCCAAAAGTGTCTAGTGAAGCCAATGTGAACCTCTGTAAGGCTTTGACCTTAGAGGAACTGCAGGAGGCTCTCCGAAGCATGGAGAGTGGCAAGACACCAGGCATAGATGGGTTGCCCATTGAATTCTACAAGTGTTTCTGGACAGTCATTGGTGCAGATTTGCTGCTTGTATTGAATGATAGCTTGACTAGGGGAAAGTTGCCTCTAAGCTGTCGACGGGCAGTGATTACCCTGTTGCCAAAGAAAGGGGATCTCAGCGATATAAGATCATGAAGACCTGTCTCAGTCCTCTGTGCAGAGTATCGTCTGCTATCTAAATTGTTGGCCGGTAGACTGTCTAAGGTTTTGGGGGAGGTAATTCATCCTGACCAAACCTACTGTGTGCCAGGGAGGGTGATACATGACAATATTGCTTTTATAAGAGATATTTTAGAAATTGGGAATAACCAAAAGTTGGATTTTGGCCTTATATTAGTTGACCAGGAAAAGGCCTTTGATCGCATTGAGCATGATTATTTAATTTGTGTTTTAGAAGCCTTTGGTTTTAGCCCTGGTTTTATTCACAAAATTAGAGCTTTGTACAGTGACATTGAAAGTATACTGAAAATAAATGGTGACTTGTGCATTCCTTTTAAAGTAGGTAGGGGTATTAGACAAGGTTGTCCCTTGTCAGGTATGCTTTACTCCTTGGCCATTGAACCGCTTCTGATTAAATTAAGGAGTAGTATCAATGGGCTTAAGTTTCCTAATTATGACTACAGTTTTAAGTTATCTGCTTATGCAGATGATGTGGCCATACTTATAAGTAGCCAGGGGGAAGTTGATACCATGTTGCAAATTTTTAATAATTTTCAAGTATGTTCCTCTGCTAAGGTCAACTGGGGAAAAAGCGTAGCTCTGCAAATTGGCAAGTGGCCTAATGGTGCACCATCTCTTCCTGGTGGGTTATTATGGACAAAAGATGGTTTTAAGTACCTGGGTGTGTATTTGGGGAATGGATCTTTTGTGCAAAAAAATTTTGATGGAATTGCTGAAAAGGTTAAAGGCCGCCTTGAAAAATGGAATTTTTTGGTGAAAAATATGTCCTACAGAGGGCGTGTACTTGTTATCAATAACCTGGTAGCTTCCTCCCTCTGGCATCGCCTTGCGTGTATTGACCCTCCTGTCCAGGTTTTATCAAAGATCCAGTCCATCTTATTAAATTTTTTTGGGATAAGCTACATTGGGTTCCACAAAGTGTTATATACCTTCCAAAGGAGGAAGGGGGACATGGTCTGATACATCTACCGAGTCGGACGGCAGCCTTTCGCCTATGCTTTTTGCAGAGGTTTTTAAATGGGATGGTAAATACCAGCTGGAAAGCAGCAGCATCCATCATCCTTCAGTCTTTTGAGGGGCTGTGTTTGGATAAGACTTTGTTCTGGATGAATCCTAAGTTAATGAACCTAAAAAACTTGCCTGTGTTTTATCGGAACCTTTTTAAGGTATGGTCCTTATTTACAGTGATCAAGGATCAAAGCAACCACTCTCTACACTGGACACTTCTGGAACCTTTGGTATATGGGTCTAGGATGGAGCTGTCTTCAGAAGGATGTCCCATCCGTAGGGAGATGCTCCTCAAGGCCAAGGTGACCACTCTTGGGGATTTAATCAGAGTTGCTGGACCCACTCTTTCCAATGCTGGGATGCTAGCTGCACATTTAGGGGTGAAATCAGTTCGTCTCACTAACCAAGCTCTGGTGAAATGGAAATCTTGGCTGTCTGAGAATATAACAGAAATGTTGGCTGATTACAGTATGGGGGTCATGGTTCCAAGTAATGATGACCAATTCCCAAATTGTTGTATTTCTGTAAATGGGTATGAATGTCCAGATGTGTTATATAAACCTGTGCTTTTTTTGGGGACAAGGTTACCTTCTTCCAAGATGATGTACAGGCTGTGTGTTTTAGCTTTGAATGTAAAGTCTCTTCAAACGAGGGTCAACACACCTTGGTGCAGTGTTCTTCAGGTTGAAGACAAGGTCAAACCAAATTGGAGGGCATTATACAAGTCACCATTAATTAAAAAGTGTGGGGATTTGCAGTGGCGTATATTGCATGGTGCAATAGCAGTCAATGCTTTTATTTCAATTTTAAACCCTAATGTCAGTCATGATTGTCCATTCTGTGCAATGAGGGAAACTGTTTTTCATGCATTCATGCAGTGTGGGAGGCTGGGTGTTTTATTCTCAGTTTTAAAGACTTTGTTTGCTGCTTTTAATGAAGATTTTTCAATGACTACTTTTATTTTTGGTTTTAAATATTTTAAGAGGCATCGTCAGAAGTGTCAAGTACTGAATTTTCTAATTGGGCAGGCTAAGTTAGCCATATATGTCAGCAGAAGGAACAAGGTGGAATTGAGTCTGGATGATAATTTGGTATTGAGATTTGCAATTCTCGTGAAGTCCAGGATTTTAATTGATTTTCATTTTTATAGGGAGATGAAAGATCTTGTTTCCTTTGAAAATGCATGGTGTCAGAACAGTGCCTTGTGTAAAATCAATGGGCAAGTTCTTTTATTTAGTGATATTTTTGAGGGACCAGTATGTCCCACTTGAGCGTTACTACCTCATCTGATTAAGTTATTTTAATTTGTTTAAAAAGTGGGGGTGTAAAGACATCTGTTTTTGTTTAAGAGATTTTGTAATAAAAAGCTTTTTAAAAGTCAAAAAGTCTCTCTCTCTCTCTCCTTGTGAAGCTCTGACATTACCTTGACAATATCTTGTCATTCTGTGCTATGCACTTCCTGGTTCCCGAGTTGTTTGTGACGAGTCTTATTTTTTCTACAAATAATTTTCCAGTATCCTCTTCAATTTTTTATTGTACTTTCCACTTCCGCTTTCCTTTTTCCATTTTTTTCTCTCTTTTTTTCGGAAGAACGCCGAGACCGGAAGCTTTTTTTTTCCTCCTCCTGCATAAAGACCACAAGCGGAGCCCATTCACATCGGATCTGCTTTAATATCAACAGATCTTCAATTAAGATATGTGAATCCTTTCATCATGGCACACCTTCAGCCTGTTCAGTATGCTGAGTGCAGGATGTTTAGTCATTCTTCCTTCATCGTTAACGATAGCTTTATTTGTGAAAAGTGCAGATTAGTTAGCTGTCTGACAGAGAAGATGACAGTGTTAGAAGGGCATATCCAGGCTTTACAGAAGGTCAGTGAGAATGAGAACAGTGTAGTTTCTATAGGGGAAAGTCTGGATGCCCTAGGTGGAGTTAGTAATCCCCCAACTCCGGCATTAGAGCCCTTACAGTGGGGCGAATGGGTGACGACTCGGTGGCATAAGCGTAGAGCCAAAGCTACTGCTGAGGCTCGCTCATGGGAGCACCACTCCTCTCTGCTTCATGTGTCAAACAGGTTTGCTCTCCTTAGCGATGCACCCACTGAAAAACCTGAAAGAGATCTGGTTATAGGGGACCCTATCATACGGCATGTGAAATTAACTCAGCCTTTAGGGGCACCAGCAGCATTAGTCAGGTGTATACCGGGAGCCAGGGTGCCAGACATAGCAGGTAATCTTAGGGTCCTAGGCAAGCACAGGTTCTCAAAGATACTTATCCATGCAGGAGCTAATGATGTATGCCTTCGTCAGTCTGAGGTTACTAAGAGTAACTTTGTAAAGGTGTTTAAATTGGTGAAGGCGATGTCCGATGCTGTAGTATGCTCTGGCCCCATCCCAATACGGCGTGGCGATGTAGCTTACAGCAGGTTATGGTCGCTGAACTGTTGGTTGTCCAGGTGGTGCTCTGAAAACAGTGTGGGCTTTATAGATAATTGGGCTAATTTTGAGGGCACTGCTGGCCTGGTAGGGTGGGATGGTATCCGTCCCACTCGGGAAGGTGTTGCTCTCATTTCCTGTAGCATAGGTCATAGTCTCAGAACAGGCCTAGTTAATTTCTGACAATCCAGAGCCAAGGCCAGGGAGCAGACAAACAGGCTAAACCGATTGTCTGCTAGCTGCACAGAATCTTCACTCAGGGTCCACTACATCCAGACTGTGTCTGTTCCCCGAGCTCAACAAAAAAGTAGAAATATTCAGAGAGTTTGTTCCAGTAACCCAATCATTATAAAATTAGATCATACTGACTGTACAGCTGCTGCCAGCACCTTTGATCTAAAGGTGGGGCTATTAAATATTAGATCTCTTACATCTAAAGCGCTAATGGTTAATGAACTCATTACTGATCAGGAGTTTAATGTACTTTGTTTAACTGAAACATGAATTAAGCAAAATGAATATATAGCATTAAATAAAGTTAGTCCTCCTGGATACAGTTATATACACCAGCCTCGTCTAACTGGCAGAGGAGGAAGCGTTGCGGTTATTTATAATGATTATCTAGGTGTAACACACAAACCTAGTTATAAATTTAATACATTTGAAGTTCTTCATACTAATATAATGTATGTAGCCTCGAAAAACAGGTCTACCCAGTTAATTCTGTTACTTATTATTTCCAGGCTCCCGGGGCCATATTCTGAGTTTCTTTCTGAATTTGCAGATTTTATCTCGGATCTGGTTATTTCCTTAGACAAAGCTTTAGTTGTTGGAGATTTTAATATTCACTTTGATAACCCAGAAGACCCTCTGAAAACAGCGTTTGTGTCCATTTAATTTTTGTAATTCAACTTATTTGATTTTCATGTATAAAACATGTAATAATATATAACATAGAACAGACAGCATTGGTAATGTATGGTCATATGTCCCCTTTCTGAGACAAATATCAAGCCAAAAAAGAAAGGGAAAAGAAATCTTTATCTACATATACATACCAATGATAAATAGTTTCAGCAACCGTAGTAGCACCTTTACTCCTCATAACATCCCCACAATGCCATAGGCAACAAAGTGGTCCCGTGACTTCTTAAAGTTCTTAAAGTAGCTGTTATAGCCCCCACTTTTATTACTGCAAGGTCATACTTTGATGCCTTCGGGAGCTCTGTGTGATCCCCTAACAATTTTAACCTTTTCTGTAATCGCAGAGAATTCTTCAAGCCAAATAGCACTGAACTCAGCTGGATTGGGACCAAAGTTTTGGCTGATCACTACAGCCTCTCTCTCCAGCATGCATTCTTTTCTCAGCCAAAATTGAGCAGAACTTCTGATAAGTGCTCACAGACTGGCCCAGTTACAGATATCAACAATACCTCTGCAAAGCCAAAACAACTACCCATGCAAGCACAGCAGAGATGCTTCAACAAGGACACACAGCCATCTGGGGCAGACTTCCAAGGACCATCTGAGGCAGACTGCCAAGGACATCAACAATCACATGGAGAATGTGAGCATGTTGTTAACAATGGGCAGCCACAGATATCTGCATCGTCCATCCAGATTGAGGACCTGACCAAAGACAATCATGCCAAGGCTGCATCATCCACATCTCGACCCCATGCAAGTATCACAGAGACTGTCAGGGAGACAGTCACCACAGAGACAGTCATGGAGACACTCACAAAGATCTCACCAAAGTCCCAATCTCAGTCTCGCTCTTCTGACTTTGTTGTACCATCTCCGTCTCCCCCCTGCATGGATTTCCCTAAAAGTATGCAGAGATTGGCAGCAATGGCTGCACTCTCTTTTTCCAGCCCAAATCATTCGCGACAAGCAGTGTACCCAGTTCATCGAAAATCAACCAACAGACTGAACTGTGTTTGCCCAGGACTTTCAGCTGGCTACCAATCTTTTTCACCATCTAAAAAATACATGACATCTCCAATCCTTCCCCCTCCGAACCTCATGGAATATACAGAGAGTCTTGTATGATGTGCTGTGGGTCCCTGCATTGGGTGTAGTTTTGAAAACAAGCTGGGACCCAGTATGCCTATGCCATTCTCTATTCCTGTGTTGATAAGAAATAGAAAACATAGAGCATATTTAACCCAGGGGGTAAACCAGTCTAGTCTCCTTCCTGTTTCAAAACAACATCAGAGTGCCCAAGCGGATATTACTTCTAGACTTTCTGTAAAGCTAGCTCTTCTGAACATTAGATCACTTTCAAACAAGTCATTTTTAATTAATGATCTTATTTGCAAACACAATCTTGATTTTTTGCTTCTAACTGAAACATGGCTGGATCAAGCAAAGAGTGCTACCACCGTTATTGAAGCAGCTCCTCCAAATTTTAATTTCATGAGTGCTACCCGACATGGGAAAGGTGGAGGGATCGCAAATATATTCAAAGCCTCTTTTCAATGTAAACAATCCTCACTTGGTGATTTTACATCCTTTGAACACTTATGTGCACTTGTTACATGCTCTCCTAACATATTGTTATTAACTATTTACAGGCCTCCGAGACATTCAGCCACAGTTTTTCTGGAAGAGTTTCGTGAACTGTTGTCAGTCATTTGCTTAGAATTTGACTGTCTTATTATATCTGGGGATTTTAACTTGCATGTAGATAATCCTGAAAACACTTATGCCAGAGAACTACTTGCACTTATTGACAACTTCAACCTAGTACAATATGTACAGGGGCCGACCCACTCTCATGGTCATACCCTTGACCTCGTTGTCGCAAAGGGTCTTACTGTTTCTACTACTGTTGTTGACCTGGCCTTATCTGATCATTTCTGTGTTTTCTCTGATGTTTCTATGTCCCCTCACATTCAGAACAGCTCAATGACTATGGGTAGGAGAGTCATAAACAACAACACGTGTTCTCTTTGAGCAAGCTCTCTCACGGATCTCAACTAAAATGTCAGACTCTGTAGACGACTTACTGGAAATTTTTAATTTAAAAATGACCCAAATTATGGATGATATTGCTCCATTCAAAATCAAAAGAGTCAATGACAAGCAGAAAGCACCATGGAAGCAATACCCAGCTGTTAAACTGCTAAAGAGAGAATGTAGGAAGACTGAAAGAAAATGGCACAAATCTAAACTTCACATCCATTATCAAATCCATAAAGAGATGCTTTGTAAATATAATTATGAAATTAGTAAAGCTAGACAGTCTTTCTTCTCCAACATCAACAGGAATATGAACAATGCCCGTGTGCTAATTTCAACAGTCGAGAACCACAATTAGTACCTGAACGTCTCTCAGTTAATAAATGCAATGAGTTTGCATCCTTCTTCAAAGGTAAAATTGATAAAATACGGCAGAATATTGCTCATAATACATCTCAGTTGTAAATAACTGAAAAGCTGCAATCACCAGTGACACAGACAGACAATTTCAACACAATGTCAGAATTTTGTTTGATTGATTACGAGACTCTTGAAAAAACTGTACAAAATCTCAGTTCCTCAACATCTGAATTGGACATTCTGCCCACCAACTTTTTTAAGTCTGTTCTTCACCTCATAATTACAGATGTGCTTCAGATCATAAATACATCCCTAGAGACTGGCATTTTTCCTGTGTCCCTGAAAAAAGCTGTTGTAAAGCCTCTACTTAAAAAGAATAATCTGGATGCTTCAGTATTGAACAACTACAGGCCAATATGAAATCTACCATTCATCGGGAAAATCCTTGAAAAAATTGTCTTCAATCAATTAACTGCCTTCTTGATATCAAACAGCTGTTTTGATAACTTTCAGTCAGGATTTCGTGCCAATCACAGCACTGAAACAGCACTGATTAAAGTTATAAATGACATATGTGTGGCAGTGGGGGCGTGGTCAAGCGCTGGTCTGTGACAGGAGGGCGGAGTCAGGGAAGGTAAGTGGCAGAATCACTACACCTGATGTCAATTAACCTGTGTTTGTGTGTCTTCCCAGTGACTGCGCCCTATATAAAGAGAGAGAGAGAGCAGAGGAAGGCAGCTCTCTCTTGAACCAGCCAACTGGTGTGTTCTGTGGGACTGAAATATATTTGTGTCTGAAAAGAACAAATAAGTACAATTATGGAACATTATTCTGGCCTGCTGTCTTTCTGTGCTCCTCCCCCTCCTACAAACTGCTACAGTGGTGCTGAAACCCGGGATGGAGCACAGGAAAAGAACAGCCCCATGGAGTCCTCCCCCTTCGCGGACCTGGTCCACGCCCTCGCCACGGCCCAGCAGAGCCAGCACCAGGCGCTAATCACCCTCCGGAAGGAGCAAGAGCGCCGGTTCGAGGCCCTGGTGCTGGCGCAGCAGGAAGATCGTCAGGCGTTCCGGCACCTCCTCGCGTCGGCAGGGTCCACCAGCGCTCCCACCGCGGGCCCGTCCCCCCTCACCCTAACCAAGATGGGCCCGCAGGACGACCCCGAGGCATTCATCACGCTCTTCGAGCAAGTCACGGAGACCTCGGGGTGGCCGATGGAGCAGCGCACGGCATGCCTTCTCCCCCTGCTAACGGGAGAGGCGCAGCTGGCCATGCTACAGCTCCCCGCCGACCACCGGCTGGCCTATGCGGACCTTCGCCGGGCTGTCCTCCAGCAGGTGGGGTGCACCCCCGAACAACAACGACAGCGCTTCCGCGCTCTGCGGCTGGAGGAAGTCGGCCGGCCGTTCGCATTTGGCCAGCAGCTCCGGGACGCCTGCTGGCGGTGGTTGAGGGCCAACAATGGCGACGCCGAGGGAATCCTTGATCAGGTGGTGCTGGAGCAGTTCATCGGCCGCCTGCCAGAAGGAACCATGGAGTGGGTCCAGTGCCACCACCCGGCGTCGCTGGATCAGGCCATCGAGTTGGCGGAGGACCATTTGGCGGCTGTTCCGATGGCAGGACAGCGGACATCCTCTTCTCTCCTCTCTCTCTCTCCCCCTCTCTCCTGTGTCTCGTCCTTGCCCCATTCTCCCACCTCGGAGGCGGGGGCCGGCCCCACCCCAGCCGGCCCGTCACACCCACGGTATTCTCCTGTTTTTCCCTTCTGTGTCTGTCTCTTCCCCCCCTCAGGTGAGTGAGCCCCAGGGCGCCAGTGCAGAGAGGAAGCCCGGGCTGGTTTGCTGGCGCTGCGGGGAGCCGGGCCACCTCCAACAGCAATGTTCAGCAATGGAAGTGGGCGTGGTGGTTCGGATCCCCGACACGCCAGGAGCTGCCCTCGATCGGGCTGGAGCATATTGCATACCGGTGAGTATCCAAGGGGATACATATCAGGCGTTGGTGGATTCCGGTTGTAATCAGACCTCAATTCACCAAAGCCTGGTGCAAGACGAGGCATTGGGGGGAGCACAGGGGGTGAAGGTGTTGTGTGTGTGTACGGGAATGTTCACAGCTACCTGTTGGTGTCGGTCCACATTTTGTTCCGAGGGGAAAAATTTATAGTAAAGGCAGCGGTTAATCCTCGCCTCACCCACTCGATAATTTTGGGGACTAATTGGCCGGGATTCGGGGAATTGATGAGTCATCTAGTGAAGAGTGGGTCATGCCATAGGTCAGCGGGGGAGGTCCTGGTGTCGCTTTGGCGGGAGCAGCTGTCGCAGAGCCGTCTACGTCATCTCCGTGTCAGAGTGAGGAGCCACAGGCTCCTCCTCCCTCTCTCAGGGAATCCCTTGCGGATTTCCCGTTAGAGCAGTCGCGAGACGAGACTCTGTGGCATGCGTTTGACCAAGTGAGAGTAATCGATGGACAAACACTCCCGCCGAACGCCACCCCGTCCTTCCCCTATTTTTCTATTATGAAAGATAGGTTATACCGAGTGACGCAGGACACTCAGGTGAAAGAGCAAATCACCCAGCTTTTGATTCCAAAAAGCCGCCGGGAATTGGTATTCCAGGCGGCTCACTTTAATCCCATGGCTGGACACTTAGGGCAGGATAAGACACTAGCCCGAATAATGGCCCAATTCTATTGGCCGGGGATTCGCGGCGATGTCCGTCGGTGGTGTACGGCGTTCCGTGAATGCCAGTTAGTAAATCCAGCGGCCATTCCAAAAGCGCCTTTGCGCCCCCTACCATTAATCGAGACCCCGTTCGACAGAATTGGGATGGATCTCATCGGGCCATTAGATCGGTCAACACGAGGGTACTGCTTTATATTAGTTCTGGTGGACTATGCAACACGATACCCGGAAGCAGTGCCTCTTTGCAATATCTCAGCACAGTATTGCGGAGGCACTCTTCCACGTCATCTCCCGAGTTGGAATCCCGAAAGAGATTCTGACTGACCAAGGCACCTCGTTTATGTCACAAACACTGAGCGAACTGTATGGGCTATTGGGTATTAAGCCGATCCACACCAGTGTTTATCACCCACAAACGGACGGTTTAGTTGAACGGTTCAATCGCACCCTCAAGAATATAATTAAAAAATTCATAAGTGAGGACGCACGTAACTGGGATAAATGGCTCGAACCCTTGTTATTTGCAGTGCGAGAGGTCCCCCAAGCCTCCACGGGGTTCTCCCCGTTTGAATTGTTATACGGGCGTAAGCCGCGCGGCATTTTAGATGTGCTGCGAGAAAATTGGGAGGAGGGACCTTCACCAAGTAAAAATGAAATTCAGTACGTTATTGACCTGCACTCAAAACTCCACACGCTCACACACCTAACCCAGGAGAATTTGCGGCAGGCCCAAGAACGGCAAACCCGCCTGTACGACAGGGGTACGCGCCTTAGGGAGTTCACACCGGGAGATAAAATACTCGTACTGTTGCCCACATCGAGCTCCAAATTGATCGCCAAGTGGCAAGGACCCTTTGAGGTCACACGGCGAGTCGGGGATGTCGACTATGAGGTGAAGCGAACAGACAGGGGTGGGGTGCTACAGATTTACCACCTCAATCTACTCAAACTCTGGAACGAGGAGGTCCCCATAGCATTGGTGTCGGTGGTTCCGGAGAAGGCGGAGCTGGGGCCGGAGGTTCAAAAGGGTGCATTGGCATCGCATACCTCTCCGGTCCCCTGTGGAGACCACCTCTCCCCGACCCAACTCGCGGAGGTTGCCCAGTTGCATACCGAGTTTTCGGACGTGTTCTCGCCCCTGCCCGGCCGCACCGACCTCATAGAGCACCACATTGAGACGACCCCGGGGGTGGTAGTGCGTAGCCACCCCTACAGGCTGCCCGAACACAAGAAAAAAGTGGTTCGGGAAGAAATCGAGGCCATGCTTGAGATGGGCATCGTCGAGGAGTCCCACAGTGACTGGAGCAGCCCAGTGGTCTTGGTTCCCAAGGCCGACGGGTCAGTCCGGTTCTGTGTGGACTACAGAAAAGTCAACGCAGTGTCTAAATTTGATGCGTAGCCAATGCCTTGTATTGATGAGTTGCTCGATCGGCTAGGCACGGCCAGTGCTCGAAACTAACGGTGTCCCGATGTCCCGGGGACCATAAAAAATGTCATCGGGACACAAAATTATCATATCTGGGACAATCCCGGGACAATGGAAAAAACTGATCTAGAAAAAAGTTCTACATTATTATTTACAAAGCCGTAACACATACGTAGACATTCACCTAATTTGTCAATTTTAATTTTAAAACGTTAACAGTGAAAAATACATAGTAGCTACACTTTCGATGCACCTGCATCCGTAGGCTACAGAGCAGCGCATTCTGTTCTAGAATCTTCGGCCAGAGTCCGCATTATATGGACTTGGAATGGAATTGCTACCGCACACGCTGCGCCGACTCTTGCCAGAACAAAAATGCTGAAGTGGTTGAAGCGGACCGACCGCGGGGAAGAAACTGAAAGCCCAGACATAACGTCTCCGGGACCTTCAGGATCCAAAGTGTCATCGCCTGGTCTGCAGGCAACGCTAGCAACTGAATGAACTGAATGAACACTGTTAGACACGTTATAAAATACAACAGGAATGATGTGGATGATATTGACGGAAGATACCGTTCAACAGAATAAGTGAGTTTTCTTGGTGTCTTTCTAGTTCAGAAAGTTTAGTCAGTCAGCAGCACAACTAGGCTAGGACCTGCTGGCACGATGTTGATGTTGCTAACATTTGCACCCGGCAGCGAAAGTTCATAAAAATGGATAACGGTAATGGATAACGGAAAGTTCATAAAAATGGATAACGGAAAGTTCATAAAAATGGATAACGATCATGGTGAAAATTATAAGTTGGCCTTATAAGTGCCAACAGATATTCAAGGTATAAGTAGATGAAATGAACATAAAAGGGGTCTTATTTTCAACTAAAGTGTACTGCAGATGTAGGGAGTTGAAACATTTTCTGAATGAGCTAGTTGGCCCCTTTAAATAAACGGGTATCTATTCATACAGTGAGATCGCCAAAGTTTAATAAACTGAAAATGCAATAACTGTAATTTTGAAGTAGATGATGTATAGGACATGTGTCACTTGTGTCTTGTGACTTATTGTAAAAATGATATAAAGGGTTCAAAATCGCATAGTTACAAATATAATAGTAACTTCATATGATAATATTAACCACTGGTTATTTCAGAGAGGAAAAAAATGGGGACACTATTGCTTCCATTCGGGACAATACAAAACAGAATTCGGGACCACTGGGGGACACAAAGAAAAAAAGTTAATTTCGAGCCCTGGGCACGGCTCGCTTTTACTCGACACTGGATTTGACAAAGGGTTATTGGCAGATCCCCTTGACTCCATTATCCCGAGAAAAAACAGCCTTTTCCACACCGTTCGGCTTACACCAGTTTGTCACACTTCCTTTTGGGCTGTTTGGGGCGCCTGCTACATTTCAGCAGCTGATGGACAGGGTCCTCCGCCCCCATGCCACCTATGCGGCCGCATACCTCGACGATATCATTATTTATAGTAATGACTGGCAGCGGCACTTACAACACCTGAGGGCCATCCTTAAGTTGCTGAGGCGAGTGGGTCTCACAGCCAACCCAAAGAAGTGTGCGATTGGGCAGGTGGAAGTACAGTATCTGGGCTTCCACTTGGGCAACGGGCAGGTGCGTCCCCAAATTAACAAGACAGCAGTAATTGCGGCCTGCCCGAAGCCCAAGACCAAAAAGGGGGTGAGACAGTTCCTGGGGCTGGCTGGCTACTATCATAGGTTTATACCTAATTATTCAGACATCACCAGCCCGCTGACTGATCTCACTAAAAAGGGGGCACCAGATCTGGTCCAGTGGACGGAGCAATGCCAGCGGGCTTTCTCTGAGGTAAAGGCTGCACTGTGCGGGGGACCACTATTACACTCCCCTGACTTTTCTCTCCCTTTTATGTTACAGACGGATGCATCGGACAGAGGGCTGGGGGCCGTGTTGTCCCAGGAGGTGGAGGGGGAGGATCGTCCCATGCTGTACATCAGCAGAAAGCTGTCGGTGCGCGAGGGGCGCTACAGCACGATAGAAAAGGAGTGCCTCGCGATCAAGTGGGCGGTCCTCGCCCTCCGCTACTACCTGCTGGGATGCCCTTTCACCCTCTGTTCGGACCACGCGCCCCTCCAGTGGTTCTACCGCATGAAGGATGCCAATGCGCGGATCACCCGTTGGTATCTGGCACTCCAACCCTTTAATTTCAAGGTGATCCACAGGCCGGGGGCATAGATGGTTGTGGCAGACTTTCTCTCCCGTCGGGGGGAGTCGGCTGCAGGCCGGACGGCTGCCCGGCCTGAGTCGGGCGGTGGGGGTATGTGGCAGCGGGGGTGTGGTCAAGCGCCGGTCTGTGACAGGAGGGCGGAGTCAGGGAAGGTAAGTGGCAGAATCACTACACCTGATGTCAATTAACCTGTGTTTGTGTGTCTTCCCAGTGACCGCGCCCTATATAAAGAGAGAGAGCAGAGGAAGGCAGCTCTCTCTTGAACCAGCCAACTGGTGTGTTCTGTGGGACTGAAATATATTTGTGTCTGAAAAGAAAAAATAAATACAATTATGGAACGTTATTCTGGCCTGCCGTCTTTCTGTGCTCCTCCCCCTCCTACGAACTGCTTCAATATGTCTTAATACTGATGCAGGCAAAACATCGGTCCTGGTGTTACTGGACCTCAGTGCAGCTTTTGATACTGTTGATCACAACATACTGCTTTATCGACTTGAACACTTGGTTGGGTTGCTGGGTAAAGTTATAAATTGGTTAAAATCATACTTAGAAGCTTCTTTGTTACCATGGGAAATTGTACCTCAACATCAATGTCCTTGACCTGTGGTGTCCCCCAGGGGTCGATCCTTGGACCATTACTATTCAACCTTTATATGCTCCCACTTGGACAAATTATCAAGAACAACTCAATTTTGTATCACTGCTATGCAGATGACACCCAAATTTATTTTGCTCTATCACCTAATGATTATGCCCCCCTTGAATGTCTCTACCAGTGTATCAACCAAATAAACAACTGGATGTCACAAAGTTTTCTTCAGCTGAACACAGATAAAACAGAAGTAATTCTATTTGGGGAAAAAGATGAAAGACTCAGGATTACCACTATTCTTGACACAAAGGGGATTAAAACAAAAGATATGGTTAAAAATCTTGGTGTTTTCTTTGACAGTGAGCTAAACTTTGACAGTCACATGAAAGCAATCACTAAATTGGCACTTTATCACCTAAAAAACATTTCCAAACTAAGAGGACTTATGTCAAAAAATGATCTGGAAAAACTTATACATGCCTTCATCTCTAGTAGGGTTGACTACTGCAATGGCCTTTTCACAGGCCTGCCAAAAAAGACCATCAAACGACTTCAGGTGATTCAAAATGCAGCAGCTAGGGTTCTCACATGAGCAAAAAGAACAGAGCACATTACTCCAATTCTAAGGTCCCTTCACTGGCTTCCAGTAAGCTACAGAATTGACTTTAAAGCATTGTTGCTGGTGTACAAATCTCTAAAAGGTACAGGGCCCAGTTACCTCTCTGATATGTTGCAGCGGCCTAACCCAATCAGATCTACCAGATCGCAGCAGCAAAATTTACTGGTAAAACCTGTTGTTAAAACAAAGTGTGGTGAAGCAGCTTTTAGCTACTATGCAGTACAGCTATGGAACCAACTCCCAGAGACATCAAAAATGCTCCTGCTGTTGGCAGCTTCAAATCTAGATTAAAGACCAAGCTGTTCTCAGATGCTTTCTGCTAACTGATAAATATCATCATCTTTACATGTTTTAAACTTTACTTAACTTTTATTCCATTTTATTCTGCTGTTTTTTACTGAACTTTTACTTTATTTTATTATTTTATTTCTACTATTGTTTAATTCTTATATTATTTTTAGTTTTCTCTCTTCTTCATCTCATTATCTCTAGCCGCTTTATCCTTCTACAGGGTCGCAGGCAAGCTGGAGCCTATCCCAGCTGACTACGGGCGAAAGGCGGGGTACACCCTGGACAAGTCGCCAGGTCATCACAGGGCTGACACATAGACACAGACAACCATTCACACTCACATTCACACCTACGGTCAATTTAGAGTCACCAGTTAACCTAACCTGCATGTCTTTGGACTGTGGGGGAAACCAGAGCACCCGGAGGAAACCCACGTGGACACGAGGAGAACATGCAAACTCCACACAGAAAGGCCCTCGCCAGCCCCGGGGCTCGAACCCAGGACCTTCTTGCTGTGAGGCGACAGCGCTAACCACTACACCACCGTGCCACCCCCCTTTATTTTATGTAATTTTTTTTTCTATTGCTTACTGTTTTGCCTTTACCTCTGTAAAGCACATTGAACTGCCACTGTGTATGAAATGCGCTATATAAATAAACTTGCTTTGCCTAACAGGCACAACCTTGGAGACTTCGGTATTGTCATACCCATCCCCTTCCCCATATGTTCTAGGACTTTTTTTCCCAAAATGGGTTTATCAGCTTGCATTCCTAGAATGCATGTATAAATGTTCCGGTCTCTGTGTGACATTTTCCAACATAGGTTATTGGCCAAAATGCCAATTCTGTGTAGTTTAGAAGGAGTAAAATAAAACCTGTGTATTAATTTATATTGAATAAACTTTCCCCTGGCCTCCCGTATGTACTTTCCTGTATTTGACAAAATTTTTAACCATTCCTCCTCACTAAATTCACACTGCATATCTTTTTCCCAAATAAACTTCAAATTATTGCACAGATCTCTTGATTGTCCAATAAAGAATTTGTAGAATCCCGATGCCCTGTGTGATGTGCTTGGTAAGTCCAGAAAGTCCATCACTGGGTTTTTCCCCTGGTTGAATTTACCCTTATTGATAGTCTCTGACTTGTAGATATTTCCAAAGGTTCCCTTTGTGTTCCAGATCAAATTTTTGCTGCAGCTCAGAGAAAGACATAAAACGTCCATCTGAATGCAAGTCACTTATTTTATGAATCCCTTTTTTAAGCCATTGATCCCAGTAAATAGTCTTTTTCCCAATCCGTATATCCGGGTTGTGCCATAGAGAGGCATAGGGTTGTCTTGTGTTACACTTTACATATCCTGTGGACTCCTCTCCAGACTGTTTGGGAATGAGCCAGTACTGGGTTTGAGGAACAGTTATTCCCATCAGTCCTTGACCTATGTGAGAGAATGTCCACAAACATAAATGGTGTAACGAGTTCCTGTTCCATTTTATGCAACTTATTTCTGTGCTCGCTCCTCTCCAGTGTTCACTCAGCCTGGCCATTTCAAATGCCAGGTTATATAACCTGACGTTGGGGAGGCCTAACCCACCTATGTCTCTAGATGACCACATTTTCTTGATATTAATTCTTGGCTTTTTCTTATCCCAAAGAAAAGTTTTGACAATATTATCAAAAGTCTTAAACAATGATAGTGGTATATCTACAGGTAACATCATGGAAACAACTGAATTGTGGGGTAACAACCATTTTTATCACATTCACTTTCCCCCATAAAGTGAGCGTTAGTTTCCCCCACTTTTCTAAATTTGTTTTTATCTTCTGTAGGAGTAGTTCTATATTTAAGAACATTATTTCCTCCAGTTTTGGATTTAGTTTAATCCCTAGGTATTTCATGCCTGTGGGCGTCCATTTGAAATTAAACAAAGTGATATCATTTGAGTGACCTGTCCGCGATATTGGCATGCCTTCTGATTTGTGCCAGTTTATTTTATATCCTGACAGGTTAGAATAGGAATTAATGTATTCAAGTAACACTGGCAATGAGGTAGCAGGGTCTGCTATTACTGCTAAGATGTCATCTGCATACATAAATAACTTGCGTTCTCTGCTACCTGTATGTGCACCTTTAACTCTCCCCTCTGCTCTAATGGCTAGAGCCAATGGTTCTAGAGCTATAGTGAATAAAAGGGGTGAGAGAGAGCAGCCCTGTCTCGTTCCCCTTGACAGGCCAAAAAAAATTGGATATCACCCCATTCGTAAGGACTGCTGCTCTTGGGTTGGAGTAAAGCACTTTAACCTAGTGGCAAAAACCAGGCTCAAACTCAAATTTAGAAAGGGCTGCCATCAGGAAACCCCATTCCACCCGGTTGAAGGCCTTCTCGGCATCTAGTGAGAGGGCCACAACCGGTATAGGATTAGTATGATTTATATGTACAAGATGTATACGGTAAGTCTTCGCATATTATCCACTGATGATCTGTGTTTGATAAAACCTACTTGGTCAACATTTATAACGTCTGATAACACCCTTTCCAATCGTGACACTAGAGTCTTTGTCAATATCTTAAAGTCAACCCCAAGCAGGCTTACAGGTCTGAAGTTGGCTGGTTGTGATGTATCTCTGTCTTTTTAAGGGATAAGAGTGATTAAGGCATCACTAAATGTATTGGGTAAAGAACCTGTTATGAATGCGTCCAGGTATACCTTCTGTAACATAGGAGCCGGGATGTCCATATATTTTTTATAATACTCAATCAGGAAGCCATCCAACCCAGGTGACCTCCTGCTTTTCATGGACAGAATAGTTCTTCTTATCTCATCCTCTGCCAGGGGGGCATCCAGCATTGCTCTTTGCTTCTCAGAGACAATAGGCAACTGGAGGCTTGAGAAAAACTTCTCTACTTCTTCTGTGGTAGGTGTGCATTCATACGCATACAAATCTTTGTAAAAGTCTTCAAATACCTTATTGATTTCTTTTGAGGATGTTACCACTCTATTTCCTCTCTTAATCATTGGATATTGTTAGAAATGTCCTGATGTTTTAGTTGCCTGGCTAGTAATCTGCCACTTTTTTCCCCTCCTTCATAAAAATTTGATTTCAGTCTAAATAAGGCATATTCTGCTTTTTTGTTATATATTTCGTGTAACTGATATTTATGATTACAGTTTGTTTGATATAGTTTCTCAGTGTTGTAAATTACCAATTCTTTTTCCAAATTACATATTTCGTTTTCCAATTTGGCCAGTTTTATTGCATTCTCTTTTTTAATTTTAGAAGGCTGGGCTATTATTTTCCCTCATATGTATGCTTTTGATGCCTCCAAACAGAAGATATTTTTGATGTAGATCCAATATTAATTTCAAAAAATGATTTAAGCTCCTCTGATAATGTGTTGCTAAACACTTCATCCTGCAATATCCTAGTGTTTAGCCTCCACCTGCCTTTTCTATCTCTGTCCGTCTGTAAGTCTATATGTAGCTCTACTGTAGCATGGTCACTGAGGGCAATGGCCCCTATCTTACAGTCCACCATTGAGTCTATTAAGGTGTTCGATATTAGGAAGAAATCAATCCTTGAGTGTGACTTGTGACAATGAGAGTAGAATGTATATTCTCTCTCACGTGGGTTCACTAACCGCCAAGCATCCACTAGGCTCAAGTCCTCTGCTAACATATGTATTGAAGCCCTATCCCTAGGTATGTGCTTGCCACTAGGCCTGCTCTTTTCAATCAACCCATCCATCACTTGATTAAAATCTCCTGCCAAAATAACCTGACCTTCCATATCTCCCACCAGTGTATTTATCTCGTGAAAAAAAAATCAGGATCTTCCTTATTAGGAACATGTATATTACATAATATCATCTTAATTCCATTAATTAAGGCTTCAATACAAATGACTCTGCCTTCCTTGTCTTCCCTTTCCTTTAACATGACAAAGCTTAGGTTTTTATTTATGAGAATCATCACACCATTCCATTTGCTTGAATAAGAGCTGTGAAAACCTCTTCCCACCCAACCCCTTTGAAATTTCACTGCCTCCTCATTCTCCATTATGTGGGATTCTTGGATAAATGCTATCTGTGTTCTTGGATTTCAGATATGCCAGTACCTTCCTCCTTTTAATTTGGTTGCCACATCCATTTATGTTCCATGATATCACATTGATGTACCTGTTAGCCACCATTCGTATTATAAGCTGGCCTACTTTGTGGCCTCAACTGTAAATCGCCCATCATGGCTTTAACTAAAGAAAAGTGGGACATTAAATTACAACAGTTCTTAATTCTTCTACTCAGTGCTGTCTTAATGCAATAATCAAACCCGAACACACCAAACAAAAAAAAACACCCTTTAGTCAGAGCGACATCGAACATTCTGCAGCTCTGCATAACGTACCCTCCCCTACACCTATAGAGAGCGTGCATGTGACGTCACGAGGTCACGTGATATTTGTTTATCTGCCATCTTGGACGGCATGGCCGCGCATAGAACTTAGACAAACCCATTCTAATTATCAAGTGTGTGGGAGTAGATCTTTTGAGAATGGTTATATCTTGTTCAGCATTTGGTTGTACCAATAGGCAGGGCCAAAAGGAGGGCCTGTCATTTTATAGATTCCCTGCAGACGAGGAGAGACACACAAAATGGGTGTCCGCTGTGCGAAGAGAAAACTGGTACCCCAGTTCTACCAGCCGAATTTGTAGTGAACACTTCATATCAGGTAGGTGTAATCTTCTAATTCAATACTCCTAGTACATCTGTTAAGTTGATTTTCGGATTGAATGATAACTGCATACTTAGAAACTAGACAGTACAGTGTTTGTGGCCGATAGTCCGCTTGATCTCTAACATTTAAAATGGCTATGCCTAGCCCTACTACCCTGGCCTAGTCTATGACAATGTTTTATCTTTTTGGCTCATATATGCCTTTGAAAGGCCAATCCATAGTATTTCACAAGTTCATTCAAGGGTCCCCATTGGAGAGAGTGATCCAGACCTATTTGGCTCACAGCCTGACACACACTGACAAAAACATACATATTTACAACCCTGTCATTATCTGGAACTGAGTTTAGATTTCAAACATTCTTACGATAAAATGTCCTGCATAGTCTCTTTATGATAAACGTCTTAATGCCACTTACCCGTGAGGTTATCAAGTAGACATTCTTCTTCGGAACTTTCCAGAGGTATAGTTGGGATACCCATCCCGCAACAAAATATTTATAAGCTTCCAGGCTCTTGTAAGCTTTGAGGGCTTTGCCAGTGTAACACGATTCATGATTAACAAGAAAATTGTAAATGTCGTGGTAGGCCAGATCGGGCAAATCGCCGGCACTGCAGCTCCGAATTTCCCTGAACAAGGATTGCGGCAAGTTGTACGGATCTGCAATCCCCAACCTGGAACACTTTTCCACGTAACGCTGCCTGACGTCACCTTCAAGATGCTGAACAAACTTAGACAAGTTATCACGCGATGTAGATGGGATATTTTCCGAATTTTCTTGGGGATTACTCCCTGGATCCATTACGCTCACGCAAAGTAAACAATCCTGAAGCCATCCAATATGGCGGAGTAAACACGGACGGGTCACATGACTGCACATCCTCTATAGAAGAGTTCCCCTTAACTACTTTACTCAGTCCGTGAGGCACGTTGCTATTAACAACAAAACTCTGGCCGCCCCAGACCAACCCATCAGAATAAAATACCTTACTTATGTCTTTTCACACATACAGTTCAAAGGTCAGTTGCAGGACCTGTGGTCATCTATTTGTCACTCTGTATAAATTGGTCTGCTTCCTTCCAATCTTTGAATGTTTTCTTTTGCCCTTTCCAAGTAAAGATGAGCATAGCAGTGTATACCAATCAGTGCTTCACATTTAGCTCCTGTAGCCGTCTCTTCACCGGTGCAAACTCCTTCCTTTTCTCTGCCAACTCACTTGTCAGGTCCTCGAAAAAGGACAGCTTGCAACCCTCCCAATCGATTCCACATTTCTCCTTGGACATCTGTAGCACTTTATCTTGAGCTGTTGAACGTAGGAAGTGGATCAAAATTGTCCTTGGTGGCTTGTCCTGGTCGGGCATAGGAGCCATTGAGTGGTGTGCTCGTTCAACCTCAAATTTCTGGCCGGTGAGCCCAAGCCCCTCGGATATGATTCTCTCCACACTTTGCCCTTCTGCTCTTTATTTTCTTTCAGTCCCACCAACCTTGCGTTGTTTCTTCTGCTCTGATTTTCGAGGTCTTCAACCCGTGTCCACAGTGTCTCTAGCTTTTTGTCATGTTTCTCTACATCTTTCTCCATTCTCGCCTTTACGTCCTCTGATATCCATTGTTCGGCATCTCCAAGCCTGGTTTGTATGCTATCCACAGCCTCCTTAAGCTCCTTTGTGGTCTCCTTAATGGCAGCAACATCCACTGCTACCAGTTCGAGTGTTGCATTTATCTTTCGTATCTCTTCCATTACTTTATCACCTGTTCCTTCTGGTCTATCGCTGTCGGACATGCTGCTTCTTGCTGAAGTCTTGCTTTTCTTGTTCACCCCTTGGAAAAAGTTTGTCCTGTTACTGTTCGACATTTCACCACCTAATCTGCAATCTGACGATCTATAAAATTAACTCCAATATTACAGTGTATGCAAAAAATGAAGTGTGTGTTTCTAGAAGATTAAATTAGATGATGGGCCATCCAGAGCTCTCCTAGTGTGCTGCCATCTTTCTTGGCAGTCCCACATGACTCCCGTTTGTGTCCATTTTAGATTCAGTAGGGATTAATCAGAATGTCATAGGACAGACCCATAATGGTGGTCACACCCTCAATCTAATATGAACATTCAGGTTAAACGTAGAAAATAGTTATACTTCCACAATCTGAAGTTCTCAGATCATTATCTCATCTCATTCAAAATATGTCTGAGTAATAATATATGCACCTCACCATGCTACTGTATTAAACATACATTCATGTCAACTACTGCACAGAGCTTTATAAATGATCTCCCAGAGTTATCAACTTTGATTGGGTCACTGTCAGCCCCTGCAGAACTTGATCAGGCAACTGATCAAGTAGAACGTTGATCAGTCAACGTTCTACTATAGACCCTTTTCAGTCACGTGACCTTCGTAAACGCGACCACCATTTTGGACATGTAGCAGACTTCGGCTCGAATTGGTTTGAATGCGAGGAAGGCGACAAACGGAGAACATACAAGAAAAAGGAGCGAGATGCAGAAAACACCTTCGCTATCCAGCGACGTAGGGCATTTACAGGGCGAGCAGAGGGAGAAATAACAGTAACGACACATTAGCAACGCCGTACAGAAATAACGGTTTATGGCACAGACCCTTTCGGTTCTCGCTCATCTAGCTGCTACAATGACTGCTTAGACTGCAACAATAATACCTAACACACATTTAAGTATCCGTCGTAAAGACGTGAAACTCGTCGAGTGACGAGTGTGTTCATTGATAAGCTAACACAATCTAAAAGTAGACATACCATCACACTGCCCTGGCGCTGTGTACAGTTTCCCTTCTATAGTTTGTGCACTCGCTATTTGCCATTACTTTCTCCAACCGCTGTTAGAGATTACAGGGAACGGCCTGGATTTAAGAGACAAATACATGTTCCTCTTGTTTTGAACACTTAGCCCATGTTTACATTAGACCGTATCAGCGGATCATCAGATTAACGTTTTTAAAAGCGATTAGTGTGCACACAGCAACACCAATACACGATTCGTCTGCACACAGCAACACCAATACACGGATACGCTCGGCTCCGCAGGCATCCTGCGCTCCAAATCACTCCGCCCTGAACAGCGAGTGCCCTCTGGAGGGTGCGCACTCCGGCCCTGCGCAGCTCACACAGCGCGCGAGTGAAGTGCACGAGCCACGATTCGGGACTGAGCCGCTGTGTGTGTGATCCCAGCGCAGATCACTTACCACTCGCAAGTGGAAGGATGGCAAGCCTGAAGACAATCGTTTTTCTTTTTTTGTTACATAGTCAAAAGAGGTGTCGGATCACTGGATCCAGTGTAAATAGCTGCCGGAGCCAACGCCCGAGGTTCCGGAGCGCGCTCCGGCTTGCTCCCCCTCAAATTAAGCGCTGTTTGTAGGACACTGCCTCTGATCTGTCCTACAGTCTACCAACAGCAAAGGAACACAACGCTAGCTAATGTCGTTAGCTAATAGCTACTACAGAAGAACAAAGAGGTTACAATGGGTTATTTTAGCCTATTTGGTTACACACTCGCCACCACAGAATGTTAACAGCAATGTAATGCCATTTCTGGCTAATTTTATTCGTCTTACCTCCAACAAAGTGGTCACTACACAAGCGCTGGTATGCCGAGGGCTGCCAATCTGTTAATGGCCGCTATCCGTCTTCTCCGTCAGGATCCGATAAAATGATAACCCTTGCCTTGTTTGTTGATGGTTACTACATCCAGGTGCACAACAATATAGTGGCATGATGGATGTCTTGCTGAAAATAAACACTTTCTTTGCTGCCGTTCCTCAATGCTGGCTGTGGTAAACTACTGGTAGTACATGTCCAAAATGGCGGCCGCGTTTGTCGTGACGTCACGTGAAAAGGGTCCATACTTTAAATAAATGTAGCTCCTCTTAAATGGAAAATGGTCATCTCATCTCATTATCTCTAGCCGCTTTATCCTTCTACAGGGTCGCAGGCGAGCTGGAGCCTATCCCAGCTGACTACGGGCGAAAGGCGGGGTACACCCTGGACAAGTCGCCAGGTCATCACAGGGCTGACACACAGACACAGACAACCATTCACACTCACATTCACACCTACGGTCAATTTAGAGTCACCAGTTAACCTAACCTGCATGTCTTTGGACTGTGGGGGAAACCGGAGCACCCAGAGGAAACTCACGTGGACACGGGGAGTACATGCAAACTCTGCACAGAAAGGCCTTCGTTGGCCACGGGACTCGAACCCAGACCTTCTTGCTGTGAGGCGACAGCGCTAACCACTACACCACCGTGCCGCCCTGGAAAATGGTCAGAGACAAAAAATTACCACCATGGTATAATGACACGCTCACTTTAAAACAGACCACTCGAAAGTTGGAACGTAAATGGCGTCAACAAAATTGGTAGTGTTCAAATTAGCATGGAAGGAGAGCTTCTTGAAGTATAGAAAAGCTCTTAGTGCTGCTAGATCAACATATCTCTCCTCCCTAATAGATGACAAAAATAATCCTAGATTCCTATTTAATACTGTAGCATAATTAACCAGGAATAAGTCCACGATAGACACATGCACACCTGCAGTATGTAGTAGCAATGACTTCATGAATTTTTTTTAATGACAAAATTGAAACTACTAATTCAGGGCTCGAAATTCGCGGTGGTCCGGTCGCCTGAGGCGACTTAATTTGTCATTTGGCGGGTAATTCCTGTCACTAGCCAGCCCGGCTGGCTAGTTGAAAATAAAATATCTATATGAAGTGAAGATTCAGACTAGGGCTGTGCGATATATCGAATATACTCGATATATCTCCAAAAATTCTGTGTGAGATACATAAAATTGTTATATCGTAACTATCGAGTATTTTATGGTCATCTGCCGACTTGCGTTTGTTTCATGTTTTTTTTTTAAACCTTTTCCGGTGGTTTTCTCCCTGTCCCTCAGGCAGTAACGTGAGAGGCTGCCTAAGGGTAAAAAAAGCAATAACATCACGCACTCGCCAACCAATCCCAGGCGACATCTCGGTGCTGAAAGGAACTTCTGGGAAGATTTTCTAGTTTCGGTTTCTGGTTTCTAGTCAGCGCTGACTCAGTTTGTGCAATCGCTGGTGTTGCACAGGCTACCGTGTAAGCTCTGTCAATTTCAGCGACAAATTAAAAATGGAAGCGGACGAATTGGTTCCTAAAAGAACTAGTAAGGGGTCAGTCATCCGGCATTTTTTTGGATGTCATGAGGAGGATGTGGAACAGCAAATGCCAATTTGTAAAGTGTGCAAAAAAACAGTATCAAAATACTCGGGTCTTGATATAAATTCACATTAGTCATGAACAATGGTAACTACTCTCTTTTGTGTTATTTTTGACAGAAGTAAAATTCATACATGAACAAATTTTGGCGAGTTGATTTTCTGTTTGGCTACTTACTTTGGAAGGTAAAGAGTCCGGCTGGCTGGTGAAAAAAAATATATGAATTTTGAGCCCTGTAATTCAAGGTCATGCAATGTAAGTGACCCTCTAGTTAACAATATAACTGGATCAGATCAGCAATTAGAATGTTTTACTCCCCTTAGAGAAACTGAATTACTTTCATTAATCTCTGCATCAAAAGCCTCAACTTGTGTACTAGATCCTTTACCTACATATCTATTCAAACAGATAATACCTGAAGTCATTGAACCACTTCTAAAAATAATAAATTCTTCTCTTACGATTGGCTATGTACCCAAATCCTTTAAACTAGCAGTTATCAAACCCCTGATTAAAAAAACTGACCTTGAGCCCTGTCAGCTGTCCAATTATCGGCCAATATCAAACCTCCCCTTTATCTCCAAGATCCTTGAAAAAGCTGTGGCACAGCAGTTATGCTCATATTTACATAGGAATAACATCCATGAAATGTATCAGTCAGGATTTAGACCTCATCATAGCACAGACACAGCTCTGGTTAAACTAGTAAATGACCTACTGTTGGCTTCTGATCAGGGTTGTGTCTCGCTGCTTGTGTTGTTTGACCTTAGTGCAGCATTTGATACCACTGATCATTCCATTCTTCTGGATAGACTGGAAAATGTTGTGGGAGTTAAGGGAACGGCCCTCTCCTGGCTCAGCTCTTATTTAACTGATCGCTATCAGTATGTTGATATAAATGGTGATATTTCTAAATGTATTGAGGTAAAGTTTGGTGTTCCACAAGGTTCTGTCTTGGGTCCACTGCTTTTTTTCTTTATATATGTTCATGAACATGAATCGTTCACTGGTAGAGATAGTGGACTGTACCTCAGTCCTGAACACCCCTATATGAGACAACCTCAGATGTAGTAGTTCACTGTACATGTTGTGGAGTGTGTGTGAAATAAAGGTAAATATTGTCACTGGGGAGTGTGTCATTGTAACTAACGAGTAAATGTGACAGCATCATATACTGTAGGAAACTTTTGTGACTACTTTTTATTTGTGTTTTCACTGATGCTAGGTGAAAAAAATTGGGAGGTAATTTGAAAATAACATGGGGCTGTATTTCAGCTTTTAATTTTCCCTCATCAGGTTAATATTTTCCTTTCAGTATCCTGACAGTTTCAAGGACCAAACAACTGAAGAGACAGCCAAGTATCCCAAGTCTTGTATTGACCAGACTGGAAATGGCATCCAACTTCATCGGAAACATGCCTATTATTATCAGGTACTAGCATGGAAATAAAAATGTTTCAAATATTTTCTTTACAAAGCAAACAATAGAACATATACACAGATATAGTGTCATATCTTGATGCAGTATTTGAAAACATTGTTCTGATGTTAATTTGTACTTAAACTATATGCAAGGCTAAAATGCATAATATTACAGCAAATGAAGCATTAAGATCATGTCATCCTTTTGTTTTACAGATCCAGTGTCCGATGTTAATTTGCAATGCCAGATATGGGGACTTTGTCCTCTTTGCCAAAGAAATATTTATAGAACGGATACTACCAGACAAGGAGTTGTGGCAGGAAATGGCTGAAAAGTCAAGGCTTTTTTTCCAGGTTGGTTGAAACATATGTAGGTCTCCCGGCCACTTTTGGGAGAGCCCTTATACACACACACACACACACACACGCATGGTCGTGGATGCATGCGTTACGTTCGGGGGCTCGACCTGAATGCGTAGATATGCGTACGATGTCGGGTGCACGGAAAACTATGCCCGATGCGGCCGGTTAAAAAACCTTGGGCACAGCAGTGCCGTGGAAGGGCGCCCGCTGGTGCGATCGAGACGAAACTCGGTGGGCGGGCTCCCGACGGGCCTGGGAGACCAGTGGCGAAGAGAGAATCAGGTTTCGACCTTCCCCCGGCGAGTTACGGCTACCAGCCTTTTCGGCCGGTCAGCACATGGGCTGTTCAGGGCCAAAATTAGCAAAAAAAATTTTCCATACGAAACTTGCGGGCTCATCTCGATCAGCGTCCTGAGGCGAGAAAAACGGCATTGGAATCCCCGGGGGCGCCCGGGGCAATGAGAGGCTGTTCACACACACACACACATACACACACACACACACACAAACACACACACCATTCCCATCTTCAGTAAAACAAAATATGGTACCAAAAATAAGGCACAAGTATACAGCCTCAAAAACTATGGTCAGTGTTTATTTTGAAATTTAAGTGGGAAGGTCGCCAGCAACGTGTGAAAGGTCAAGGCTTTCCTCCCACAATGATGCTGGCACCGCCGTTAAATAAGTGAAATAATCTTGAGTATAAAACCCTAAACAAATAAATAAATATATATTTTGAAATACATGTAAGAATACATTATCAGATATTTTGCACTGTAGAAACTGAATGATTTGCTTGAACCTAACAACTCAACTTTACATATCTTTGCAGGTTGCCATCTTGGCAGAGCTGGGCAACTGGTACTCATCCAAAGTGTTGAAGGCACAAGGAAAAGAATACATCGTGGACCAGGAGCTGCTTTGCTACTGTCAAAAGGAGGACAGTGGAAGCTTAATGGTTGGGTGTGACAACAGTGACTGCCCATGGAAATGGTTTCATATTACCTGCCTTGGACTAAAGAAAGCCCCAAATGTTGAGACTTGGTTGTGCCCAACATGTCAGAAATTACCAGGGCTGAGAAAAAGGAGAAGACATGCAACCAAAAACACTCCTTTAAAACAGGTCAACCTTTCCAATGTACAATGGTGCTTGAAAGTTTGTGAACTCTTTAGAATTTTCTATATTTCTGCATAAATATGACCTAAAACATCATCAGATTTCCACACAAGTCCTAAAAGTATATAAAGAGAACCCAGTTAAACAAATGAGACAAAATTATTATACTTAGTCATTTATTTATTGAGGAAAATGATCCAATATTACATATCTGTGAGTGGCAAAAGCATGTGAACCTTTGCTTTCAGTATCTGGTGTGAACCCCTTGTACAGCAATAACTGCAACTAAACATTTCCGGTAACTGTTGATCAGTCCTGCACACCGGCCTGGAGGAATTTTAGCCCATTCCTCCATACAGAACAGCTTCAACTCTGGGATGTTGGTGGGTTTCCTCACATGAACTGCTCACTTCAGGTCCTTCCACAACATTTCAAATGGATTAAAGTGCATATCACAGGTAAATTCAGGAGCAAGATCAATGTAATTCTCCTATTTTATATTAAACTTTGGTCAAATATCTGTCACATTTTACATTTTGTGCTATTTTTTTACCTTGCACAATACCAGAAAAATTCAGTTGAAATCAAGCCATTTGAGGTGAACTCGTCCACCTCTAAAAAAACTTGCCATTTGAATTTCCCAGCAAACATTAATTTTCGTGACATCGCGTGTGGGACGCCTCCTTCTGAATCATCCGTCAGCGCTGGTTTGTTTATGCGAAAACGACCTGATGGTTTTCTGCAAATTTCTTCAACGTTATCACATAATTATTAAAATGGTTTACAGATGTATCATAGGAGGGTGTAGCAACACCAATCTTAATGGGATAAGTACTCCTTGTTTTCCAAAAGACCAGACAATGAGAGAGAAATGGGAGTGCTTCGTGCGAGGCACCCAGAAGCCGAGGACCAAGCATAGCCGAGAAAAAGACCAAGAAAATTGGCAATTCACAAGTTGACTGTTGCCAGGATAAGAAATAATTCTGACATCTCATTATATTCTTCATCCAAAGGTGAAATAACATTGCGCTCAGGTGACAATTTCATATTTCAATGCAAAATCATTAGCTGCTAAACTTGGTCTACACAGGCTGTGCACTGAAACCATGCAAGCTCTCTCAGCCTGCTGGCGGTTCCGCAGGTAACGTCACAAATCTGGCTCCAGACTCAATTGGGATTTTTCCAGACATGTTTTGTTATTTTATTTTTTTCTGCTGTTGACAGATGTCCTGGCGGCATGGTGGTGTCGTGGTTAGCGCTGTCGCCTCACAGCAAGAAGGTCCGGGTTCGAGCCCCGTGGCCAGCGAGGGCCTTTCTGTGCAGAGTTTGCATGTTCTCCCCGTGTCCGCGTGGGTTTCCTCTGGATGCTCCGGTTTTCCCCACAGTCCAAAGACATGCAGGTTAGGTTAACTGGTGACTCTAAATTGACCGTAAGTGTGAATGTGAGTGTGAATGGTTGTCTATGTCTATTTGTCAGCCATGTGATGGCCTGGCGACTTGTCCAGGGTGTGTACCCTGCCTTTCACCCGTAGTCAGCTGAGATAGGCTCCAGCTTGCCTGCGACCCTGTGGAACAGGATAAAGCAGCTAGAGATAATGAGATGAGACAGATGTCCTTGTGCAAAATTACCTTTCTGGATGAGTGTGTAAAGGGACATACTTTCATATATTTAAAAAAAAATGAAATTGATCCAGGATATGCACTTTAAGGTCAGGACTTTGACTTGGCCATTCCAAAACATTAACTTTATTCTTCTTTAGCCATTCTTTGGTAGAACGACTTGTGTGATTAGGGTCGTTGTCTTGCTCTATGACCCACCTTCTCTTGAGATTCAGTTCATGGACAGATGTCCTGACATTTTCCTTTAGAATTCACTGGTTAAAAAAAAATTTATAATAAATAAAAAATGCTAATCCTAAAGGTTCACATACTTTTGCCTCTCACAGATATGTAATCTTGGACCATTTTCCTCCATAAATAAATGACCAAGTATAATATTTTTGTCTCATTTGTTTAACTGGGTTCTCTTTATCTACTTTTAGGACTTGTGTGCATATCTGATGATGTTTTAAGTCATATTTATACAGAAATATAAAAAATTCTAAAGGGTTCACAAACTTTCAAGCACCACTGTGTGTGTGTGAGACACAGTGGTGCTTGAAAGTACACACACATTATTTATTTATATATATATATATATATATATATATATATATATATATATATATATATATATATATATAATGTGTGTGTGTGTATATAGATAGATGTGTGTGTGTGTGTGTGTGTGTGTGCATATGTAAAAATACAATTTTTTTTTTTTTACATCAGAAAAACCTGTGGGCGGCACGGTGGTGTAGTGGTTAGCGCTGTCGCCTCACAGCAAGAAGGTCCTGGGTTCGAGCCCCGGGGCCGGCGAGGGCCTTTCTGTGTGGAGTTTGCATGTTCTCCCCGTGTCCGCGTGGGTTTCCTCCGGGTGCTCCGGTTTCCCCCACAGTCCAAAGACATGCAGGTTAGGTTAACTGGTGACTCTAAATTGACCGTAGGTGTGAATGTGAGTGTGAATGGTTGTCTGTGTCTATGTGTCAGCCCTGTGATGACCTGGCGACTTGTCCAGGGTGTACCCCACCTTTCGCCCGTAGTCAGCTGGGATAGGCTCCAGCTTGCCTGCGACCCTGTAGAAGGATAAAGCGGCTAGAGATAATGAGATGAGATGAGAAAAACCTGTCATTTTAATGGGCTGTGTACACTTTTTATATCCACTGTAGCTCAATGTTCGAGTTGCAAATACGGTGTTTAACTGAAATGTGTACCGAGTTACACCACCTGGAGTTCATGAGAACGGCAAGTCCCCCACCTGTCCTCTTACCGGTCGCTGCAGTGTCTCTGTCGACTCAAACTGTAAACAAACCAGGGATGGTTATGTTTGAGTCCGGTATCTGTTCGTATAATCATGTTTCAGTGAAAACACATGATACTGCACTCCTTGTACTCCCTCTGGGCCCTCGCTAACGCAGCCAGTTCATCCACTTTATTAGCCAGGGACCTCACATTTCTCATAATAACAGCTGGGATACAGGGTTTAAACCTCCTTCTCTTAATCCTTTGTTTAACACCAGCTCTGCATCCCCTCCGTCTTCTGCATAGTTCCTTGGGAATTGGGGGTCTTTCCCTGGCCGATAAACTTGGACGCTTCAGGGCGATCAACTGGTCATGGGTGTATACAATGATGGCAGGATTGCAAGCATGACTTTGAGCCATCAGAAGTGATCCAAGGATAATGTAGATCGATAAAAAGTTTAAAAGCTGCTACAGACACATTCTTGACATTGTACGCAATCAATAAACTCAAAGATTTAAAGATGCACACAAACACACACGACACTGGGACTTGCTCTGGCAGGCGCACGGCGCCATCTCAGAATATCTATATATAATGACAGTATTCAGATTTTTGCAGATGGATCAAACGATTTGCAGACAGATGCAACACGTTCTGCAGTTGCTGTGCCCAGTTACCAGGTGGAAATGAGTAAGAGAACTTCTGATTGTTTGAGTGTATATCCAGTGGAATGATTTGCCATAATGTTAGCATTAGAATGGACTGATCAGGTAGACTGCAGAAATATATTAATATGTAGTGATTCCATGTCAGCACTTACAAGCATTAAGACAGGTTCAGCCAGGAGTCATCAAGATCTGCTTTATGAAATCTTGTTTACCAATTCAAGAATGACTAATCAAGGGGAAAATATCACATTCATTTCAGTCCCAGCACATTCAGGCATCCAGGAGAATGAGAGAGTGGACAAACTAGCAAAAGAAGCAATAAAAAAAACTGTTGAATTTGGCATCAAATTATCAAAATCATAGGGGAAAGCACAGTGAGGAGAAAGGTAAACCAACAGTATCAACAGTTACGGTATGGGATAATGAAACAAAATGGAGATATATGCATTCAATCCAAAATAAAGTAGATATGTTGAAAAGTAGGGGATCAAACCAGAAAGAGCAAATAATAATAAGCAGGTTGTGAATTGGACACAGTAATCTTAACAGTAGACTTAACATAATGGGAAAACATCTAATGAGTCTCTGTGATCAATGCCATGAAGTTGAGATAGTTGAGCATATTTTCACATCATGCTAAAAATTTAGGTATGAGAGGCAATAAGTAATGACAGAGCTCCAGAAAATAGGCCAGGTAGAGGACAGTATTAAATGTATATTAAAATATGGAGACACTGAAGGGGAAGAAATGGTTATTTACATTTTCAAGAACAACTGGACTCGAAAGACGGCTTGAAAATGAAGTGATAAGAATATAAAAAAAATCTGTAGATGGCAGTCATGCAACATTGTGGATGCCAGCTGCCATAAAACCTCGAAGAAGAAGTTGTTGTTGTAGACTTTGTGGGCCACTGTAGTAGGCTGTAGGTATTCGTGGGAAGTGGAGTCCATTGTGGATTCTGGTGCAGCTGTAACAGATCTCCCCCCTGAGGTGCTCAGATTCTGACATTTTTTTCCCTCAACATTGAGTGATTCCATAATTTCTCCCTCTACTTTATCTGGGGGAAAATGCCATTAATTTCATTTCATTTCATGATTTTGAATTATGTTCCATGAAGCCAGAAAGTTCAGCTATTAAAAACTGGTTTTGTGTCACATCTATGATTTATTTGCTAGAAAATAAAAAAACTGGGTGAACAGCTGGGTGGACATGAAGGTGATGGCTTTTACATTAACGAAGGTTGGTATACTGATGTCACAGTTCTAAATAAATCATGCAGTCCTCATCTGGAGTTATTATTCATAAACTGCAAACCGTTTTATGCTCCGCGAGAGTTTTCCTCGTTTATTCTGGTTGGAGTTTACATCCCCCCTCAGGCGTGTATTAATGAGGCGTTACAACACCTGGCTGACCAGATAAACAACATGGAGAAAAAACACCCAGACTCTTTGCTCATTGTTTTGGTGGACTTTAACAGAGCAAACCTCAGCCACGAACTGCCAAAATATAAACAGCACATTAAGTGTCCCACCAGGGACTCTAACACTCTGGACCATTGTTACACTGTTTTAAAGGACTCATACCACTCTGTCCCCCATGCAGCCTTGGGACTATCTGATCACTGTATGGTTCATCTTATCCCGTCCTACAGGCAAAAGCTGAAAGCTGCTAAGCCTGTAGTTAAGACAGTCACTATGTTTACATGCACATAGAGAGAATCGAATTTCTGCCATTGCTCGACTGAAATCGAAGTTCAAAATGCCATGTATACACCTTAATTCGGCTGAAATTGAACCGAACTTGATTTCTCGGAATCGAGCTACACGACCTAGTTTATGCGATTTCTGCCGAGCTACTTTGTGCATGTATACCCTATCGAGCTACTTGTCGAGCTACTTCCGGAAGTGACGAGTGACGAAACCACAAGCGGGAAACACAACAACCTCGGTCGGCATGACAACAGTAGTAGCGAGCAGCAGAAGAGGTCAGGAGGAACAAAAGAAGAAGAGAAAATGGCGATGTACAGCTCTCTGAAGTGTGGGTGGAGCACAGAGGACGGCAGGACAAAGCTTCTGGTACTAATAGGCTTTTTATTGTCAGACTTTTCAGTTTAACAGCCTACTTTTATTCTTGAGAGAAAAACACGCGCGTGCTGTGTTCTAGTCCCGGAATGAGCTGTCCCCTCTGCTCTCCCTCTGCCTCCTTAAATAGGGCGCGGTTACTGGGAAGCCACACAAACACAGGTTAATTACCGTCAGGTGGAGTTATTCTGCCACTCACCTTCCCTGGCTCCGCCCTCCTGTCACAGACCGGCGCTTGACCACGCCCCCACTGCCACAGGCAAGCAGAAACGTGCACTTCTGGAGCAGTGAGGAGAGAGTTCATGCTCATTCAGCTTAAGGAGTTGAATATATTAAAATTCATGGATGGGAGAAAAACGCGCAATGGAGAACACGGAACTGATAACTTTGTTTACACTCTTGAATAGCTCTTCTTCATGACGACAACCGGAAGTGTACCAACACGATGGGGCGTGTTGCGCCACCTGTGGCTCGGGTGCACAATGCACCTCACACAATAGCCCGATTTCAGTTGTGTGCATGTAGGATTGGATTTCTCTGGCACCCTGCTGGGGCCTTCAGCTCGATTACCGACAGCAGCTCGATTTGGATGTGCATGTAAACGTAGTCACTGAGGAGATGGTCCGATGAGGCCAAAGTGGAACTACAAGCCTGCTTTGACTGCACTGATTGGAGTGTTTTTGAGGCTGCAGCCTCAGACCTGCATGAACTGACTGATACTGTGACATCTTACATCAGTTTTTGTGAGGATATGTGTGTGCCTACCAAAACCTTCCACATATACAACAACAATAAACCCTGGTTCACTGAAAAACTCAGGCAACTTCGACAGAACAAAGAAGAGACCTACAAAAGTGGAGACAGAGTTCTGTATAATCAGACCAGAAACACACTGACAATGGAGGTGAAAGCAGCTAAGAGGAGCTATGCTGATAAGATTAAAAACAGCCTTTCAGCAAACGATCCGACATCAGTGTGGAGAGGCCTGCAGAGCATTACTGACGATAGGAGACCATCCCCCAACACTGCAGTGAACCATCAACTGGCTGACGAGCTGAATGTGTTTTACTGCAGATCTGACACATTCATACCTCTCCCCCCTTCAGTCATTAAAGACCCATTTACACCCCCTGCCGTTCTGCCAACCCCCGCCTCTGATCCCCCCACCAGCACTCACGATCTGTGAAGAGGATGTCTGTCAGCTTTTCCACAGACAGAAGATCAGGAAAGCACCTGGCCCAGATGGTGTGTCACCCTCTTGTCTGATGGTCTGTGCTGACCAGCTGGTTCCCATCTTCACCCAGATCTTTAATAGATCCCTGGAGCTGTGTGAAGTCCCCTCATGCTTCAAACGCTCCACAATAGTCCCAGTTCCTAAGAAAACCAATATCACAGGATTGAATGACTACAGGCCTGTTGCCCTCACATCTGTAGTCATGAAGTCCTTCGAGAGACTGGTGTTGTCATACCTGAAGGACATCACAGACCCCCTGCTGGACCCCCTGCAGTTTGCCTACCAGGCAAACAGGTCAGTGGATTATGCAATAAATATGGGTCTACACTACATCCTGCAACACCTTGACACTGCAGGGACATACGCCAGGATCCTGTTCATGGACTTCAGTTCGGCATTCAACACCACTGTTCCAGACATCCTCCACACCAAGCTCACCCAGCTCACTGTGCCCTCATCCACCTGTCAGTGGATTACAAACTTCCTGACTGACAGGAAGCAGCAGGTGAGGATGGGAAGCATCATATCCAGCACTCGGACTATCAGCACTGGTGCCCCCCAAGGGTGTGTGCTCTCCCCACTGCTCTTCTCCCTTTATACCAATGACTGCACCTCAAGAGACCAATCTGTTAAACTCCTGAAATTTGCAGACGATACAATGGTCATCGGCCTCATCCGAGATGGTGACGAGTCTGCATACAGACGGGAGGTTGAACGGCTGGTCTGTTGGTGCAGTCAGAACAATCTGGAGCTGAACATGCTCAAAACTGTGGAGATGACAGTGGACTTTAGGAGGAGCCCCCCCACTCTGCTGCCCATCACCATCACCAACAACATTGTGACTGCTGTTGAACGTGTCAGGTTTCTGGGTTCCACAATCTCTTGGGACTTGAAGTGGGAGACCAACACAGTCACTATCATCAAAAAGGCTCAGCAGAGGTTGTACTTTCTGCGGCAGCTCAGGAAGCTCAATCTGCCGAAGGAGTTGCTGACACAATTCTACTCTGCTATCATTCAGTCTGTTCTTTGCTCTTCCATCACTGTTTGGTTTGGATCGGTCACTGTGACAGTTCGTGTAAGGGGGTGGAGCACAGAAGGACGGCAGGACAGAACTGAGTTCACCAAAACTTGCTTTATTCAGCTTTTCAGCGGATCTCTGCACTCTTTCACACACTCAGACACACGCACACATATCCGTCATCTAGTTGTGGAGAGAGCCCCCTCTGCTCTCGCTCTCTCTCCTTAAATAGGGTGCGGTCACTGGGAAGACACACAAACATTAATTAACAACAGGTGTAGTGATTCTGCCACTTACCTTCCCTGACTCCACCCTCCTGTCACAGACCGGCGCTTGACCACGCCCCCACTGCCACATACCCCCACCGCCCAACTCAGGCCGGGCAGCCATCCGGCCTGCAGCCGACTCCCCCCCCCCCCTTGATGGGAGAGAAAGTCCGCCACAACCATCTGCGCCCCCAGCCTGTGGACCACCTTGAAATTAAAGGGTTGGAGTGCCAGATACCAACGGGTGATCCGCGTGTTGGCATCCTTCATGCGGTAGAGCCACTGGAGGGGCATGTGGTCCGAACAGAGGGTGAAAGGCCGTCCCAGCAGGTAGTAGCGGAGGGCGAGGACCGCCCACTTGATCGTGAGGCACTCCTTTTCTATTGTGCTGTAGCATCCCTCCCCCTCCTGGGACAACACGGCCCCCAGCCCTCTGTCTGACGCATCCGTCTGTAACATAAAAGGGAGAGAGAAGTCAGGGGAGTGTAATAGTGGCCCCCCGCACAGTGCAGCCTTTACCTCAGAGAAAGCCCGCTGGCGTTGCTCCGTCCACTGGACCGGATCTGGTGCCCCCTTTTTAGTGAGATCAGTCAGCGGGCTGGTGACGTCCGAATAATTAGGTATAAACCTACGATAGTAGCCAGCCAGCCCCAGGAACTGTCTCACCCCCTTTTTGGTCTTGGGCCTCGGGCAGGCCGCAATTGCTGCTGTCTTGTTAATTTGTGGACGCACCTGCCCGTTGCCCAAGTGGAAGCCCAGATAACGTACTTCCACCTGCCCAATCGCACACTTCTTTGGGTTGGCTGTGAGACCCGCTCGCCTCAGCGACTTAAGGACGGCCCTCAGGTGTTGTAAGTGCCGCTGCCAGTCATTACTATAAGGAATGATATCGTCGAGGTATGCGGCCGCATAGGTGGCGTGGGGGTGGAGGACCCTGTCCATTAGCCACTGAAACATAGCGGGCGCCCCAAACAGCCCAAAAGGAAGTGTGACAAATTGGTGTAAGCTGAATGGTGTGGAAAAGGCCGTTTTTTCCCGGGATAATGGAGTCAAGGGGATCTGCCAATAACCCTTTGTTAAATCCAGTGTCAAGTAAAAACGAGCCGTGCCTAGCCGATCGAGCAACTCATCAATACGAGGCATTGAGTACGCATTGAATTTAGACACCACATTGACTTTTCTATAGTCGACACAGAACCAGACCAACCCGTCGGCCTTGGGTACCAAGACCACCGGGCTGCTCCAGTCACTGTGGGACTCCTCGACGATGCCCATTTCGAGCATGGCCTCGAGTTCTTCCCTAACCACTTTTTTCTTGTGCTCAGGGAACCTGTAAGGGCGGCTATGCACTACCACCCCCGGGGGTGTCTCAATGTGGTGCTCTATGAGGTTGGTGCGGCCGGGCAGGGGCGAGAACACGTCCGAAAACTCGGTCTGCAACTGGGCAACCTCCGCAAGTTGGGTCGGGGAGAGGTGGTCTCCACAGGGGACCGGAGAGGTAAGCGATGCCAATGTTCCTTTTGCACCTCCGGCCCCAGCTCCGCCTTCTCCAGAACCACCAGCACCAATGCCACGGGGACCTCCTCATTCCAGAGTTTGAGCAGGTTGAGGTGGTAAATTTGTAGCGCCCCACCCCTATCTGTTTGCCTCACCTCATAGTCAACGTCCCCGACTCGCCGTGTGACCTCAAAGGGTCCTTGCCACTTGGCGACTAATTTGGAGCTCAATGTGGGCAACAGTACGAGTACTTTCTCTCCTGGTGCGAACTCCCTAAGGCGCGTACCCTTGTCATAGGGAAGGACGGGGTGGCATTTGGCGGGAGCGTTTGACCATCGATTACTCTCACTTGGTCAAACGCATGCTGCAGAGTCTCATCTCGTGATTGCTCTAATGGGAAATCCTTGTCGTACAGGCGGGTCTGTCGTTCTTGGGCCTGCCGCAAATTCTCCTGGGTTAGGTGGGTGAGCGTGTGGAGTTATGCGCGCAGGTATTGGATTTTGTTTTTACTTGGTGAAGGTACCTCTTCCCAATTTTCCCGCAGCACATATAGGATGCCGCGCGGCTTACACCCGTACAACAGTTCAAACAGGGAGAACCCCGTGGAGGCTTGGGGGACCTCTCGCACTGCAAAGAGCAAGCGTTCGAGCCATCTATCCCAATTACGTGCATCCTCACTTACGAAATTTTTAATTATGTTCTTGAGGGTGCGATTGAACTGTTTAACTAAACCGTCCATTTGTGGGTGATACACGCTGGTGCGGATCAGCTTAATACCCAACAACCCATACAGTTCTTTCAGTGTACGTGACATAAACGAGGTGCCTTGGTCAGTCAGAATCTCTTTCGGGATTCCAACTCGGGAGATAACGCGGAAGAGTGCCTCTGCAATACTGCGTGCTGAGATATTGCGAAGAGGCACTGCTTCCGGGTATCGCGTTGCATAGTCCACTAGAACTAATATAAAGCGGTACCCTCGTGTTGACCGATCTAATGGCCCGACGAGATCCATCCCAATTCTTTTGAACGGGGTCTCGATTAATGGTAGAGGGCGCAAAGGCGCTTTTGGAATGGCCGCTGGATTTACTAACTGGCATTCGCGGCATGCCGTACACCACCTACGGACATCGCCGCGAATCCCTGGCCAATAGAACTGGGCCATTACTCGGGCTAGTGTTTTATCCTGCCCTAAGTGTCCAGCCATGGGATTAAAGTGAGCCGCCTGGAATACCAATTCCTGGCGGCTCTTCGGAATCAAAAGCTGCATGACTCATTCTTTAGTTTGAGTGTCCTGCATCACTCGGTATAATCTATCCTTCATAATCGCGAAGTAGGGGAAGGACAGGGTGGCATTTGGTGGGAGCGTTTGACCATCGATTACTCTCACTTGGTCAAACGCATGCCGCAGAGTCTTGTCTCGCGATTGAGCTAATGGGAAATCCGCGAGGGATTCCCCAACAGAGAGAGGAGGGGCTGGCGGCTCCTCACTCTGATGCGGAGATGACGTAGATGGCTCTGTGACAGCTGCTCCGGCCAAAGCGACACCGGGACCTCCCCCTGTTAAATGGCAGGACTCACTCTTCACTAAATGTGTCATTAAATCCCGAAACCCCGGCCAATCAGTCCCCAAAATTAGAGAGTGGGTGAGGCGAGGACTAACCGCTGCCTTTACTCTAAATTTTTCCCCTCGGAAAAAAATGTGGACTGACACTAGAGGGTAGTTGTGAACATCCCCGTGCACACACAACACCTTTACCAATTGTGCGCCCCCCTCTTACACGAACTGTCACAGTGGTGCTGAAACCCGGGATGAGCACAGAAGGACGGCAGGACAGAACTGAGTTCACCAAAACTCGCTTTATTCAGCTTTTCAGCGGATCTCTGTACTCTTTCACACACTCAGACACACGCACACACATCAGTCATCTAGTTGTGGAGAGAGCCCCCTCTGCTCTCGCTCTCTCTCCTTAAATAGGGCGCGGTCACTGGGAAGACACACAAACATTAACGACAGGTGTAGTAATTCTGCCACTTACCTTCCCTGACTCCGCCCTCCTGTCACAGACCGGTGCTTGACCACGCCCCCGCTGCCACAGTCACCAAACAGGAGAAGAACAGACCACAACAGACAATAAGGTCTGCAGAGAAAATTATTGGTGTCAACCTGCCCTCCATCCAAGACCTGTATCTGTCCAGAGTCAGGAAACGGGCAGGTAACATCTCTGCGGACCCATCACACCCTGGTCACAAACTGTTTAAACTTCTCCCCTCAGGGAGGCAATATAGATCAATGTATGCAAAAACAACCAGACACAAGAATAGTTTCTTCCCTCAGGCTGTCTCTGTGATGAATAGCTAAAATCCGGATTCATATATCAGTCATATCACTTGCAAAATATCTGCACACTCATACTGTCATTCTGTGCTCACTGTTACTTATATTTATATTTTTACTTATTCATATTTACTATTTCATCTTTGCACTATGCACCATATTGCACCAAAAGGGAAAATCCTTTCTGTGATGAACAGCTAAAATCCAGATTCATATATCAGTAATATCACTTGTAAAATATCTGCACAATCATACCGTCATTCTGTGCACACTGTATACTTTATTTATCTATTTCATACTTGACTTACCTGGATTAGTTTGCACTATGCACCTATTGCACCTTGTTTTTGCTTGTTTGTTTGTTTTGTGTATACGCTTTTTATCTGTTTTTGTACTATGAGAGCTAAGTGAAACTGGAGTCAAATTCCTCGTGTGTGTCCACATACCTGGCAATAAAAAAAAAGTGTCTCGTCTTCTTCCGCTTTATCCGGGGCCGGGTCGCGGAGGCAGCAGTCTAAGCATGGAAGCCCAAACTTCCCTTTCCCCAGACACCTCGGCCAGCTCCTCGGGAAGAACACCAAGGCGTTCCCAGGCCAGCCGAGAGACATAGTCCCTCCAGCGTGTCCTGGGTCTTCCCCGGGGCCTCCTCCCGGGGGGACATGCCTGGAACACCTCCCCAGGGAGGCGTCCAGGAGGCATCCGAAAAAGATGCCCGAGCCACCTCAGCTGATTCCTCTCGATGTGGAGGAGCAGCGGCTCTACTCCGAGCTCCTCCCGAGTGACTGTGCTTCTCACCCTATCTCTAAGGGAGCGCCCAGCCACCCTGTGAAGGAAACTCATTTCGGCCGCTTGTATCCGCGATCTCGTTCTTTCGGTTATTACCCAAAGCTCATGACCATAGGTGAGAGTCGGAACATAGATCGACCGGTAAATTGAGAGCTTCGCCTTTTGGCTCAGCTCCTTCTTCACCATGACAGACCGGTAAAGCGACCGCATCACTGCGGAGGCTGCACCGATCCGCCTGTCGATCTCACGCTCCATCCTTCCCTCACTCGTGAACAAGATCCCGAGATACTTAAACTCCTCCACTGGAGGTAGAACTTCTCCACCAACCTGGAGAGGGCAAGCCACCCTTTTCCAGTCGAGAACCATGGCCTCGGACTTGGAGGTGCCGATTCTCATCCCAGCCGCTTCACACTCGACTGCAAACCGCCCCAGTGCATGCTGAAGGTCCTGGTTTGAAGAAGCCAACAGGACAACATCATTCGCAAAAAGCAGAGATGAAATCCTGTGGTTCCCAAACAGGATTCCTTCCGGCCTCTGGCTGCACCTAGAAATCCTGTCCATAAAAATTATGAACAGAACTGGTGACAAAGGGCAGCCCTGCCAGAGTCCAACATGCACTGGGAACAGGTCTGACTTACTGCCAGCAATGCGAACCAGACTCCTGCTCCGTTTGTACAGGAACCAGACAGCCCTTAGCAAAGAGCCCCGAACCTCATACTCCTGAAGCACCCCCCACAGGATACCACAAGGAACACAGTTGAATGCCTTCTCCAGATCCACAAAGCACATGTGGACTGGTTGGGCAAACTCCCATGAACCCTCGAGCACCCTATGAAGGGTATAGAGCTGGTCCAGTGTTCCGTGACCAGGACGAAAACCGCATTGTTCCTTCTGGATCCAAGGTTTGACTATTGGTCGAATTCTCCTCTCCAGTACCCTGGAGTAAATCTTCCCTGGGAGGCTGAGAAGTGTGATCCCCCTATAATTGGAGCACACTCTCCGGTCCCCTTTCTTAAAAAGAGGGACCACCACCCCAGTCTGCCACTCCAGAGGCACTGTCCCTGACCACCACGTGATGTTGCAGAGGCGTGTCAACCAAGACAGCCCCACAACATCCAGAGACTTGAGATACTTAGGGCGGATCTCATCCACCCCCGGTGCCTTGCCACCGAGGAGCTTGCAAACCACCTCAGTGACTTCGGCTTGGGTAATGGATGAGTCCACCTCTGAGTCATCAACCTCAGTCTTCTCAATGGAGGACATGACGGTGGGATTGAGGAGATCCTCAAAGTATTCCTTCCACCACCCGACAATGTCTCCAGTCGAGGTCAACAGCTCCCCACCCACACTGTAAACAGTGTTGGCAGAGTACTGCTTCCCCTTCCTGAGGCGCCGGACGGTTTGCCAGAATTTCTTCGAGGCCAACCGATAGTCCTTCTCCATGGCCTCCCCGAACTCCTCCCAGTTCCGAGTTTTTGCCTCCGCAACTGCCCGAGCTGCGGCACGCCTGCCCTGCCGATACCCGTCAGCTGCCTCAGGAGTCCCGGAGGTCAACATGGCCTGATAGGACTCCTTCTTCAGCTTGACGGCATCCCTTACTTCTGGTGTCCACCACCGGGTTCAGGGATTGCTGCCACGAAAGGCACCGGAGACCTTGTGGCCACAGCTCCGAACAGCTGTGTCCACAATGGAGGTAGAGAACATGGTCCACTCAGAATCAATGTCCCCCACCTCCCTTGGAAGCTGGGAAAAGCTCTCCCGGAGGTGGGAGTTAAAGACTCCCCCGACAGAGTGCTTGGCCAGACATTCCCAGCAGACCCTCACCATACGTTAGGGCCTGCCAGGTCTGTCCAGCTTCTTCCTCCACCAGCGGATCCAACTCACCACCAGGTGGTGATCAGTTGACAGCTCAGCCCCTCTCTTCACCCGAGTGCCCAAGACATAGGTCCAGAGATCAGATGAAATGACAACAAAGTCTATCATCGACCGCCAACCTAAGGTGTCCTGGTGCCACGTGCACTTATGGACACCCCTATGCTCGAACATGGTGTTTGTTATGGACAAACCGTGACTAGCACAGAAGTCCAATAACAAAACACCACTCGGGTTCAGATTGGGGAGGCTGTTCCTCCCAACCATGCCCCTCCAGGTGTCACTGTCATCGCCCACGTGAGCATTGAAGTCCCCCAGTAGCACAATGGAGTCCCCAGTCTGAGCACCCCTCAGTACCTCTCCCAGGGACTCCAAGAAGGCCAGATACTCTATACTGCTATTCGGCCCATAGGCACAAACAACAGCAAGAGCCCTCTCCCCAATCTGAAGGCGCAGAGAGGCGACCCTCTCATTCACTGGGGTAAACTAAAACACATGGCAGCTGAGCTGGGGAGCTATAAGCAAGCCCACACCAGCCCGCCGCCGCTCACCATGGGCGACTCCAGAGAAGTGGAGAGTCTAGCCCCTCTCAAGGAGCTGGGTTCCAGAGCCCAAGCTGTGCATGGAGGTGAGCCCGACTATCTCTAGCCGGTACCTCTTAACCTCCCGCACAAGCTCAGGCTCTTTCCCCCCCAGCGAAGTGACATTCCATGTCCCAACAGCTAGCCGCTGTGTTCAAGGATCAGGTTGTCGAGGCCCCTGCCTTTGACTGCTGCCCAATCCACACTGCACCAGTCCCCTACTGCTACCTCTGTGGGTGGTGAACCCAGAGGAGGTTGGGCCCACATCACCTCTTCGGGCTGAGCCTGGCCGGGCCCCATGGGCAAAGGCCCGGCCACCAAGCACTCTCATACGAGCCCCAACCCCGGGCCTGGCTCCAGGGTGGGGCCCCGGCTGCACCATACTGGGTGACGTCACGGTCCTTGGTTGTTTCTCCATAAGGGTTTTGGTGAACTGCTCTTGGTCTGGCCTGTCACCTCGGACCTGTCTGCCTTGGGAAACCCTGACAGGGGCATAATGCCCCCGACAACATAGCTCCTAGGATCATTCAAGGACACAAACCCCTCCACCACAATAAGGTGGCAGTTCTAGGAAGGGGGGAAAAAGTGTTTCTTCTAATATTGGCCTTTCAAGGATTTATTCTGTGGAATAATGATGTTACAACATACATCTTTAACAGAGAAAAAACCCAATAATTTAGTGCACAGGTTTTAATTTATTTGGGTTTTCTGAAGTCAACTGCTGAACCTGATCCAGGTTTCAGCCAAGCCATATTTGGTTGACTTGGCTAAAATTGTAGCAGTTCAGTGGCCAGTTCCTTTCTGTAGATTCATGCACACCTATGAGCAATTTAGAGTAGCCAGTTAACCTAATTGCATATCTTTGGAGGAAACCAGAACACCCAGAAGTGACCCAAAGACACAAAGAGAACATGCAAACTTCACACAGAAAGGCCCCTCCCAGCAGCCACTGGGCTTGAACCCAAAACCTTCTTGCTGTGAGGCAACAGCACTAACCACCACACCGCCCTAAAAGTATACCTCCAGGGTAATAAATATACATACAGCATACCTATTTATTTCATGAAATATCACCTTGGACAGACATTTTTTTTGTAGACATCAACAAGATTTTGACAGAAAGCTGATTGGGCAGGTGTGCTTAATTAGTGCAGCAGAAAAGCATTCACCCTGTCATCTGGAGATGGAGTTCAAATCCTGATGTAGTCAAAAGTCAGGAAGGGAGGGGTGTTAATCACAAGCCAACACTAGCCAAATGTCTGTGAGCTCATACATATGGAAGTAGGTGCAGGGGTGCTATGCTGCATGAGCAGCAGTTCAAATAGATGCTGGCTTTCTGTAGCCTGGGCCCGCCCATCCTAAGCGTGACGCAACACGAGGGCCTGTTGCGAGCTTAGTCTGGCCAGGCAAGCTATCTACAGCTCTTCCAAGCTCCCGAAAAATCGGGAACCAATCAACTTTGAGCATCTCCAACGGCCCTGGGTAGAGGTGTGTTCAAGGCAGTGACGTAGTAGAACTGCGACCGGAAGCCATAGATTGTTTACAGAATCTATGCCGGAAGCACTTCATTCACGCTTCCACATCTATTACGCATAGATGCTGTATTGAAAGCATTCAACGGGAAGTTCTCATTGAAAACGGAGCAAAGCGCAGCCCTGGAGGTATTTATTGAAAGGAAGGACGTTTTCGCCTTGCTCCCGACCGGCTTCGGTAAGAGTTTAATCTACCAGTTAGCCCTGTCACGTTGCATACGTCAGAGGAAAGAGTTATGTGATTGGTTTAAGCTTCGTCACAGCCTTTACTGGCTTCGACCAGTAGCAAACTGAGGCATTTCAGGGAGGCGGGTCAACCACGGGCTCTGGGAAACGGTTGGGCTTAATATCTTGGCCAGACCAATAGCTCGTAGAGCTTTGTCGCGTTAGCCAGACTAGGCTTTCTGTGCCTCAGAGGAGTCTTTATTATTCTGCCCACTTTGTGTTATGCACCAGTTCCACTGGAAGCAAACCAGCCACAGAGAATTTTAACTTCCAGCGGAAAAAAAGCAGCACAGACATGTTCAGAACAATCAAATGGGTCCAGGCATGTAATATTACACTTTTTAAAAATGACATTTTAATTGTTATGAGTAAAAGTGTGTGAGGGTTGGGATAGGCGTCCTCCACCCTGAAACTCCACTCCAGTCCAGGTGGTGGCGGTAACGCGTCCAGTAGCTGCTTCTCCAACCGCTAGAAAACACTGGAGAAGAAAAAACCGCTGCTCGTCTGAGCCGCTTGAGTCCCTCGATTTATAAAAATAAAAACACGTTATTGTGTCTGGCTCTGAGGATTTAAAACCTTGTTTTGCTTTAAAACCCTCAGGTAAGTTAAACTGAAGGTGTGTGGTCGAATCCCAAATATACTTTACTGTTTTAGGAACTATGTTCAGTATGAAATAATGCCATGTGCACCCTAGATAGTGCACTATTTATCCAAGGAGAGATTTATAGTTTGGCTAACCTGTTTAGTTGTATGTTTAAAGTATTTAAGTAATCTTCACTTCAAGTTAATTTCCATCACGGGTTGTTTTTTTTTTTCTCTAAATTGCGACTTCCTCGCAATTTCAACTTTATTTCTCGAAATTCTGACTTGATTTCTCAAAGACCGACACCGGGGGGTATTTATTTATTTTTAAATGCTATTATTATTATTATTATTATTATTATTAAGCTAATCAGGCAGACTCACCCCCTCTGAAGTGTGTTGAGCAGAAAGCTTTACACACTGAAAATGGATGAAATCACAGGGGACTGTTTTAGGCATGGTTTCCCGAACCGGGAGGTCTTGTTGTTGGAAGAATCGTATGGTGTTGAGCTCGAAGCCTCTGATCCCTGGAGAGAGAGAGAGCTGACAGGGCTCGATATTAACGGTTGTCCGCTTGTCCGGGACAAGTGATACTTTATGTCGGACAAGTTCATCGTCTCAGTTACTTGTCCGATCGGACAAGTGCCAGATTACGCCGATATTCGGGTTACATATCAAACTTATCAGTTTATTCAAATGATTTCCGAAGCATCTCACTTGCCATATTGTTTTGATGAATCGCCGGATGTTTCTATTCGGAAAGAGCTTCGTGTATTTGAGCTAGAAAGTAAACGGTCGTGTATGATTTGGTTTTAATCGTGTCATACACGTGGATTTGTTGACATTTCTGTTGGCGGGATCATTATTCAACTGTATATTTACGTTGAGTGTGTGGTAATTTCCAAATCTTTGAATTGTTGTTGATAGTGTTCATTACTATAGCCGAGCGCGTGCTGGAGGGGAATGTGCGCCTGCGTGCGTGTGGATTGACAGGGAGTGAGGTAGGAGTGGGGAAAGTTATCTAGGAAATACCAAGCTGTCAAATGGCTGCTAATTAGGTTACCGGCTGTATTAATTAACTAATTAGTCATGGGAGTTTAGGGATTTGAAACATAGGGCTCTATAATTTAAATATAATTATGGATGATTTGAAATTTTTTTTTTTTTTTACCATTAAATACCATACAGGAGCCACACTGAATAATTAGACAACAATTAATCAGTGGAGGATATATATTCAAAGTTAATAATTTTAAAAATGAAAATATAATTTTAATTTTCTGGTTTTCAATTTCTCATAAATTAATGATTGATGGAGTCCAATTTTTTCTGCAGTGAATTGATTTTTTTTTTATGTTAAAGTAATTCTGGCGAAATGATTTCTTTATTGTGAGTCAATAGAGGGGCGGCACGGTGGTGTAGTGGTTAGCGCTGTCGCCTCACAGCAAGAAGGTCCTGGGTTCGAGCCCCGGGGCCGGCAAGGGCCTTTCTGTGTGGAGTTTGCATGTTCTCCCCGTGTCCGCGTGGGTTTCCTCCGGGTGCTCCGGTTTCCCCCACAGTCCAAAGACATGCAGATTAGGTTAACTGGTGACTCTAAATTGACCGTAGGTGTGAGTGTGAGTGTGAATGGTTGTCTGTGTGTCAGCCCTGTGATGACCTGGCGACTTGTCCAGGGTGTACCCCGCCTTTCGCCCGTAGTCAGCTGGGATAGGCTCCAGCTTGCCTGCGACCCTGTAGAAGGATAAAGCGGCTAGAGATAATGAGATGAGCTGAGTCAATAGAGGTGTGGAGGTTTTCACAAGATATATTATCTTGTCATTTGATTTCAGTGTATAATAGTGATTTACAGTATTAATCAGTCAATTTTATCAGTTGTTTTTGTTTGTAGCATTGTTATTTGTTTCTCTTGTCCAAACAGTGATATCTCAAGTCATAAATTTTATGATAATGTTACTTTGTGATTTGTTACTGAACTGCAGAGTACTGATTTGTGTATATATAATGGTTAGTGTTTCTGGATCTCATAGTATAGTTATTTTGTTCTTAAAATTTTATGTTCATAATTTCTACTCTATTGGAATATATTGCTTCTCAGGGCCCATTTACACGAGGACGCTGTCGGGTAAAAACGACTAAATGTTTTATCGGAAGTGCCTTTCGTCTACACGGGGACTGCATTTCCGAGGCTGAAAAACGGAAAAAATTGAAAACGCCTTCCAGAGTGGATAAGTTAAAAACAGCCCCCGTTGCATATCCGTCTAAACTACCCAATACGCGAAAAAGTGCTCGGATCTGCTCACATATGTCATATACTGTACATGCCAGCCCGGGAAGTAAGAAAGTAAGTAAAAAAGTAAGAGCATGTCTGATTACATTGATCCAACGGACCTTCAAGCTGCTCTGGCAGCTTTAATAAACGTCCAGGAGTCCTTCGAACATCTATACCGAATCTGCACATATACCGTTAATGAACAGAGGCGGGTATAGTATGCTCTTACTTTTTTACTTACTTTCTTACTTACCATAGCCAGAGTAGTCAAAGTTTTCGCGGTGCAGATCAGATAAGACGGAAGACGTTGCGCATGCGTGCAGGCATAGCGGAGGTCTTTCATAGCACCACCTAACCGCCTGGCATGCACATCCAATTGAATTCCGCACATCCAATTGAATTCCACACATTTATGCGTCACCGTATAGACGCAGATTTCCTCCTTGAAAACGGTCGTGTAGACGCGGAAAAAAGTGAGAACGAAAACGGACTTTTGCGTTTTTGTTTCAGACCGTCCCCGTGTAAAGTGGGCCTGAACTTCAGCATAATAAATTGGTGAATTATGGTATCATTCAGTCTGTTTTACTATAATTTTGAACTTTTGCCTCAGTTTATCAAGTATAGAGATCTTGCAGTCACGTGACCGGAAAGTACACAACCGCCATCTTGTCGGTCAAAAACACAGCTGAATACTGCTGCACTCGTGTACAGAATGGATCAATTTCAACCGACGGACTACACGGCTCATTTTTCTAATGAACAGATAACTAGATATATATCTAAAATAAACGATCTACAGATTTGTGACCCTTATGGCTTACCGGACGGAGTTTTCATGACCGGATTTTGAATTGCCAGCGGAATACCCAGACGTGTATAATTACCTCATTAACTTTCCCTCGCTGTTCAGTGGTGAAGCACTGCGTGCCTATAAATCTCTGGACAGTTATCTTTACAGAAATTCAGGATTTGTCAGCGACTCAGATGTGGCATCTTGTAAACAAGAATCCTCATTGGATGGGTAAGTCACTTAAGTATTGAGTATAGCACTGACCAGCCGATTATAGAATAGAATAAGGTAATTCCAGATCGTCCGTCTTGTTTACATGGATCTGGTGTTGGAGAGGTAGAGGCTTGGCAGTGGAGGTTTGAGTGGCTGTTTTCTGAGCTTAGTCAACAGGCCGGCTCTGCCTGTAGCCTCGCTTTTGCTTCCGCTCCCGGCGCCGCCTCCTTCGCTTTGCTTCGGATAACAATCCACGGAGACCCCGCTGGTCTCGCTATCTCGTCCGGAATGTTTTTTTTTTCTCGTCCGGAATGTTGCGTATGCGATGGAAATCGCTACAAACCGTCATTTTCTGCTGGAAACCAATGTCCAGTAAGTCCATACGGTTGTAGTGGATATTGAAGTCCGGTACAGACGAACAACACGCAAAAATACACACAAAAAACATAAACGTGCACAGGTAGGGAGAGCTTGTAGCCGCAGCCGTTGTAGTAGAATTGTATATAGTAGGTTTTTCCAGAAGAAAAGGTAGAAGTAAAAGCAGAAGTAGAAAGCGGAATATGGCGTTTGACCGACAAGATGGCGTCTGTCACAATCTGGATCGGCTGTGACGTCACATGCAAGTGCTCCATTGATTACTTTTTTAAAGATTTTTTTGGGGGGCTTTTTTTTTCACCTTTATTGGGTAGGACAGTGTAGAGACAGGAAATGAGCGGGAGAGAGAGATGGGGAGGGATCAGGAAATGACCTCGGGTTGGAATCGAACCCAGGTCCCCGGATTTATGGTATGGCGCCTTATCGACCTGAGCCACGATAAGTCCTATATGGTCAAAAAATGCAATTGTATAACCAGGAAATTCATTAGTTTTAACATTAGGTCTATTTTGTTGACATTATCAGCTGTTCATTGATGGAGACTTGAGTGCAATCATGACAACTGCAGTCCTAAAGTGTGTTTAGACTGTCCATATGGGGCCATCCTCCACAGGAGAGAAGTGATGAGAACTTAATCCAGGAGTAGGGCATCAGGATGGATCAGGCAGGTCCAAAGAGCAGGAGAGGTCAGCATCACTGGTATCTCAGGAGTGACCTGTAACTCAACAGAGAGAAAAAGTGAGAAGCTCAGATTGTTAGGTTTGCCTATTGTCACCTAATGAAGCGTGTACATTGTTTTCTGAGGCTACATCCACACGACAACGGCAACGAGATGTTATTTAAAAATATATCGCGTCCAAATGGGCAACGATCAGTAAAATATCAGGTCCATATGGCAACGCAACGCTTGCTGAAAACGATGCAATACACATGCCACACCTCTAGGGGCCCTGTAAGACGGTCCCTTCGGAGACACCAGAACAATAGAAGTAAGGATGCATGCTCATAAACTATTATGCGCGAGACTTCATATTAGCCACAAAGTCAGGAAAATCTGTTTGTAAAATTACATTATAATGACCAATTACAATGAAAAGTATTTTTCCAGTCTCACCTGTGAAAGGTAATCCCATGTGATCTCGTTTGGACGGCAAACCTGTTGGTACAGTTAAACACAGCACATGAATCTTTATTCTCCGCTTTGACTTATCCAATATGGCGGCGAGGAGGACGTATGATTCTACGCGGAAGGCGGCGTCTTTAATGGTCCAGAATAAATTGAATGCTACACGTTGATGGATTAATTTGCTCTTCTACGCCCTTTTTGAGGAATGTAATGTAGGACTTAAACCAACATCTGCAGAGGTGAGATCGCTCCTTTTTTTTCCCTATTTTTGCTGGCGGGATTGACTCTGCCCTAAGGGCAGAGTCTCTCTCTCTCTCTCTCTCTCTCTCACTTTGCACCATTACACAATAAATATTCACAGTGAAAATATTTTGTAAGCGCGTTTCATGAACCAAGTTATAGGATTTGTTGACAACTCGCATCGAGTTCGTTACACTTCTACCCGGCGTGAAGCACTCAGTCATGTGGTTGTGACGTCATCGTAAACAAATCCGTTCTACTCATCCAGACGACTTCACAACGGCAACGTTGCCATATCTTTCCACTCTGGAACCCGTTCTCAAAAAGATTGCGTTTTGGGCACCCAAAACGCCGGTGCTGTGTGGATGCCAGGCCTAAACAATAAGCAATTGTATCGGAGTCACCTGAATCCGTTGCCGTGTGGACAGGGCCTGAGTGTGAGCAGGGACTCCATCAATACCAACTATAACAGCATAACTAATGGACCTTTTCCACTACCCTTATTCAGCTCACTTCAACTCGCTTCAGCTCACTTCAGCCCGACACGGCTCGCGTTTCAACTACCTTAGAGCAGCACGACTCAGCTCGCTTCAGCCCTGCTCAGCTCCCAAAACTCGCACGGTTTTGGAGTGGGGCTGAAGCGAGCCAAACCGAGCCGAGTGGGGCTAGGGGCGTGAGCTGACACTCCCCTGTGCACTGATTGGTGAGGAGGAGTGTCCTCACATGCCCACACACGCCCCGCGAGCACGCTGGGATCTGTAAACACCGCAAACCCGGAAGAAGAAGAATTACGCTCTTGCCAGTATCTGTTGGCGTTGTCAGTGACAACAAGCCACAGCACCAAGACCAGCAACACTAACGACTCCATGTCCTCCATGTTTATTGTTTACTATCCGGGTCGTGAGACTACCGCTTAAAAGGTCACTGATGTCACTGTTTGCGCCGCCTAACGACATCACGTGACGTCCACCCACTTTTGCTAACTCCACCCAATGTGTCCACCCACTTCCAGCCAGCACGGTTCAGCGCGGTTGTAGTCGAAATGCAACTCCAGCAGCCCCACTGAGCTCGACTCAGCCCAACTCCGCACGGCACGGCTCAGCCCAACTCAGCCACGTTGGTAGTGGAAAAGCGGCATAAGAGGCTGTCCACACGGCAACGGATTCAGGTGAATCTGATAAAATTGTTTATCGTTTCGGCCTGGCGTCCACACGGCACCAGCGTTTTGGGTGCCCCAAAACGAGAACGGGTTCCAGAGTGGAAAAATCTGGCAACGGCGCCGTTGCGAAGTCATCTGGATGAGTAGAACGGATTTGTTTACGATGATGTCACAACCACATGACTAGAACAAGCAGCACTCTCGCTGTTTTGTATGAAACACTGCATTGCATTCACTTTTGTATACAGCTTTTCTTTTAAATAAACAAGTAACTGAACCATTTCTTGAATTTCTTTTTTTATTGGATAAGACTGCTTTTCAAAATGTTCACACACAATAAGAAAATTAAGTTACATAAAACTATGCACACTAATAAAACTCATTTGTACACACAGAAGGCACGATTTCCTCACGTAGTCGCAGCCATCTTGTTGTTGTGTGTTTGTTCCTGTGAGTGCTTCACGCCGGGTAGAAGAAGGGGTTTATGCGCATGCATCCTACTTCTATTGTTCTGGTGTCTCCGATGGGACCGTCTTACAGCGCACGTAGAGGTGTGGCATGTGTGTTGCATCGTTTTCAGCAAGTGTTGCGTTGCCATATGTACCTGATATTTTACTGATCCGTTGCCCATGTGGACGCGATATTTTTTTTTAATAACATCTCGTTGTAGTGTGGATGTAGCCTAAATGGGAGAGCCAGTAACATGGACACACGGGAGCCCTGGGACATAGTGCAGCAGGCATTAACCCGTCAACAAACCCCAGTGAACGTGTGAGAGTGGGGTGGGCTGACAGCATCCATACATCTCAGTTTACCAAAACACACTATGCCTGAGGACCCTCCAGATCTACTCCTTTATCTCATCATAACTGTTAGCAAAAGGCTTGACTAAACAGATATGTTTTCAGCCGAGACTTTAACACTGAGACTGTCTGAGTCCCGAACACTACTTGGAAGTCTGTTCCATAACTGTAGCCTTTTGTAAGAAAAGTCTCCGCCCCCTGATGTAGCCTTCACTATTGGGTAATTCCACCCCAAATCACCAGATTTAGAAAAATGTGTGCCACTGACCATCTCAGATTTGCTTCATACTTTCTGGAAATATTGTCAGTGTGCCTAATAAATAGTCTACAACATTTTAGGCTTGTACCTTCATTAGTTTCTGAGATATAGGGGCTTGAAAAAAAGGCGTGGCCCCAATTTCACTGTTGAAACGCGTGCTACAGAAAACGGACCTAACTTCCATAAGTCATTACTTTTAAACTATTCATGCAAAATACATGAACTTTTCAAGGATTGTTCTTCAATGCCAGATGCCTTTAAATACTAAAATACAGTTCAATATTTGCCAAGTTATGGCTTGCTGAAAATTATTAAAAAAAAAAATGTGCTTTGGAGCAACTTTGACGCCCCATATTTCCACATTAAAGCACACCAGATCTTTCAAATTTTCTTATTTATTACTCATGCTATAGTACTCTTTAGGTAACGAGGTATGTGTTCAAAAGAAATCAAACTTTCTGACTTATTAGACTTTAAAAATTAAAAAAAACATTTTGCACCTAGGGCAGCACGGTGGTGTAGTGGTTAGCACTGTTGCCTCACAGCAAGAAGGTCCGGGTTCGAGCCCAGTGGCCGGTGAGGGCCTTTCTGGGCGGAGTTTGCATGTTCTCCCTGTGTCCCCGTGGATTTCCTCCGGGTGCCTTTGAAAAATGCTCCAATGGGACATTCTGAGTATCTGAGAGGGAAGTTGTAACAAATTGTCTGTCAACATTGAAAAAGAAAGAAGTAATCTTCTTCTGCCCCGGACAGTCTTTGGCTTTCTTCCGTTTCGTGCCGCGGGATGACATCTTTTAAATGCCCAAGTGTCAACAAAAACAACTCGCGAACTACTTCTGTCAAAAGCTCCCACACCGGTGGGTGAAAGGTCATTCAGTCTCGAGAACTCTCGCTCTACAAGTCAGCTGACCTTGTATGTAACCCATGTCAAATCTCGCGAGAGCAGCCGCGACAAGTAAACAACTAAACAACATGGCGCCTCAGTCTGGAAAACGCCAATTCGGATTGTTTTTGCACCATCTGGCGGTGTATCTACTATGATTGGAATATTTTTGGAGCAATTATAACGTATTTGATGATCAGACACATTGTCACGTAGTGTTGCTGGGATGTTTTCACGGAGTCAGTAAGGGGGCACATGCCGAGAGTAAGAGGGCGCAGCGCCCCTGTTCCCCCGTTTAGACAAAAGCCTGACATAGGCGGGAGGGATTTACCCAGTACTAATCTGTAAACAGGTGAATAAAATAAGGAAATTACACAGGCTGCTGCTTTCCAGTTCTTCATCCAAAGTGCATCTGAGGGGAGAGCGGTGGTCCGCTGCTTTTAACACCCCGGACGCAACTGCTCCTCCTGTGTCACGCACTTATGTTCCTACTAGGCACTAGGCTGTTCTAGAGTAATAATTGAAAATAAAAATCCTACTGGGCATAGTGCCGTTCTAGATGAATAAAGACAAAAATACAAACGTAGTAAATAAACAAATATGTAAAACCTGTGGTCACCTACTTGTGTGCGCCACAGTACCCTAAACCAAACTATAAATATTAAGGTATCAAGTACGGCATGTTTTACAATAGACGGAAATGCTGTTTTAAGGCATATAATCTATGAGCAGACAAACTAGCAAAACATTTCATTGCCAAACACCAGAGTGGATATTTGAAGGAAAATCTGTCAGCAGGTGAATGTATTATGCTTTTGGATTTTGCCAAAAACTATTCATTTTGTGTACAGGATTCTGCCCAGGGATACCACTGGGACAACAGCCAATGCACTCTTCATCCATTTGCAGTGTACATTCAGAGACTCAGATTGTTGGCACGCCCGCGTCTAAGACGCACTATTTCGAATAATGAACGCATTGTCGAGAAGGTCAGGGGCCAATATGGACGCGAGCATTTTATACCCTATTTGGAACGTTTCATGGCATATTACAGACCCTCCAGGATTTCGCGATGTTGCAACTTCAACGCAAATTCAACCAGTCCCCGCGAATTCAGGGTGGTGTTGGATATAATTGTAATCACCGCAGCTTTCCCGCAAATTTGACCAATCGTTGGTGTCGTCTTGAGGTGACGTCAACAAACTACCTTCCGCCTTACTTCCAGTGTTGCCAGATTGGGTGGTTTCCCACCCAGTTGGGGGGTTTCAAGTGCCTTTTGGCGGGTTTTGAACATATTTTGGGCTGGAAAACGTCAGCAGTATCTGGCAACACTGCTTACTTCCGTATTTCCGTTCAAGAGAAGCAGTATGCGCGAGTCAGTGTTTGTCAGCTTAAATTCTGCTACTGAAAGCGTGTTATGTTTACAGTGAAGGACTGTGTGCACTTTATTTTTTTTTTACTTAATACAAGAAATTAATGGATGACAACATTTTTGCCAAAATGGTATTTTATTTTCCATTGTTTAGGCAGCTTCAGCATCATACTGTGAGATTCTGTTCAAATTGTTTTTTTTTTTCTTCTATGAAGCCTGAGCCATTTATTTTATGAGTTTATAATTATTGTTTAATTTAGTCTTCAGGAGAGACTCCCTGCACACAGTACTAGTATTAGTGTTTTTTTTTTTTTCTTACATGAAAGCTGAGGCATTTATATTCTGTTTTAAGGTAACTTCATGTTGTGGTGTGAGGTTCTATGCACTTTAACTTTTGAACCAACAGGTGCATTTGGATTATAAGTAAAGCCTATTTTTCTGCATTTTTGTAGTCCTAGTAATCTTTTATATTGGTGAAGATGTTTATAGGACCATTTCTCAGTGTCTTTTTGTTTTTTTAATCAATAGTTTTTCAGTAATAACTTAATATTTAACATATCACTCAATTTTAATCACAAAAAGAGAAAATTGCAACAATTTCTCGCAACTTTCACTTCCTCCTGCAATGTAATCGCAACAAAAACTTAAACACCGCAACTTTCATCGCAATTTTTTTGGAAAACCCCCCGCAACATCAGACATTTTAGCCTGCAACAATCACAAAAAAGGCCCACAAAATCCTGGGGGGACTGGTATTACTTGACTTCATGGTCTCAATATCGAAAATCTTGCACAAATATGCAACTTCCAACATAATTATCTGGATATTCAACAGATTTCAGCATCCGATGAATTTGTTTTGACCGCCGCCATATTGAATATACGTCGGACCCGTTCGTGTATTTACGCCGCCCCGTTTGTAGCGTCCCAAGCGAGTAAAACCTGATCCAAGTCTTTCGCTAGGTGGCGTCTTAGTCTATGTACAAATATTCAAAAGAGACAAGAAAACATGGATAAGAAAAAAATACATCTATTTTGTCATTCTTCGGCAGAAAGAGAGTACATTCACCTGAAAAAACTGATACCCCTGATACCCAAGGTAATTAGTCATACTACATTTACAACAACAATTACTACTGCAACATCAACTACTACAACAGCAACCACTACTACTACCACTGGTGACTACTACTACTATAGACCTACACCAAACTGAAAACAAGTTAAGAAAATAAATTATAATTTACAAGGAGGAGATAATATAGATGTGATATATAGTGGCCTGTGGTTGAATTCCAAAATTTTGCCACTGATTAAACAATATCTCAATATATTTGGTTGAAGCATTGATTTTTGTCACCTACATTGCTTCATATGGCTTCTAATACCAAAAAAGAAAAAAACAGAATTGAGAAGAAAAAAAAAACAGCCCCTGGGCTGCCCCAGCTGTTCATTGGGCTCGCTTCGCTCACTAGGTTCGCTTCAACTGAAGGATAATCACTGGGCCCCCCGTTGTAGAAATGGGCCCCTGTTTTTTCCCAGGAGGGGCCCTGTGGGCCCCTTGACCTGCAAAACAATCTGAGTCTCTGTGAGTAAGTTAGCCTCAGGAACCTAAATGAAAGAAGGACCATAGCCTGAGGCAGAAATGTCAGTGAGGGACGCAAATAAAAAGAGAGATGTTATTGTTCTAGTTTGGTCAGTAGTTCTTTTCATTGACCTCAGGCTAAGCACAGTTGACATTGTAGATCATCTACATGTCACACCTACTTGCACAAATTGACAAAATGGGCATGATTGTCTGCTTTAACTACATGATTTTAGTTTAAATTGAGTGCAAGTATATCGATAAGTACTCTTAAATCAGGGTTGGTCATATTTCATGGTCAAAGGCTTATTTTCTGGACAGTGTCCGATTTTATATGATTTCCTGTACAAAGAAAAATTGAAATAATCTCCTTAAAAATAATGATCGTAGTAAAAGAGCTGTTCAAAAAAAGATCAGAGACTTAACTGGGAAAGGGGGGGAAAAAACCAACAACGAAGGGGAGTGCTATAAAGATATGTAAGGAATGTGGATGAAGTTAATGTGAGTAACACAGCGGCTCTGCAGAGCCTAACCTTCACCGAGACTCAAGTGCATTTACATTCAGGGATCCTTCAGAGCACGTTGTGCACATGCTTGGGACCCAGTCATTATGGGAAACACCTGATACTGATTTTTAGCACAATCGGTGCACGCATATCGAGCCCTTTCACTGACGTCACATTTACGTTAGCAGCAATTGCTACCTTATACCTGGGGGCCAAGCAAACTTTGTTCACATATTGAAGCCAAACAAAGGTGTCTGGCATCTGTTGTTGTTGTCTGAAGAAAACTACAGCTAAAAAAGCTTGACTACCAGATTACTTGAACAGTCTTGGTCAGAAAGAAGTGAAGGATAGATGTACATGGAAATTAGAGTTTTTAGCAGTTATGATCCGTACAAAATTCCTTGAAATGACTGGACATGTAGGAATACAGCTTCCCCCACCCCCAAAAAGAGTCCTGACGTGGAAGAACAGTTTAAAAAAAACTACAAAAGCAAGAACAATTCTTTCCACAAAGAAGGTTTTCCCAACATCAGCTTTTGGGAACAGAATGCTGTGAAAGCCAAAGCATTTACTCTCGAAGAACTCCGACCTGAACTGTGGGCTAGATGGAGGGCCAGGAATAACATGTCTCAGCAACTTCAAGGACATCTAGTTACAGAGCTGTTTGCACACTAATTTATACAGTGATATGTATTGTTGTTAAAACAATATCTGAAGTGTTAGTTGTAAAATAAAATATCTTGCTCTAGACTTTCAAACAATGTTGTAAGATTTTTATTTTAATTTTATCTAATCGTGGATGGTACAGTAATTACAAACGCTAACAATCAGCATGTTCCAGTTGTAGCTATAGTCATATAGTAACTATAATCACCTTTGAAATAATAATTTCAATAAACGATTAATGTTTAGTTCCCACTTCACTTATTCTCTATTCAAAAGGCACAACTGAGTCACACAAGTTAAGTGTGCAACGGACAGTAACATTTTTATCCAAAATTGTTTTTTCTGCCTTAGTCAGTTTATTTCTGTTTTGCATGCAGCTGTTGTAAAGGTGTGTGTGTAAGTAACTCTCTAGAACTGTAGGTTCATTACTACACTCTGGCTCCATGGTGACATTTTGCACAGGACTAGGTTCCTCTGATAACAGAAACAAAGCTGACCAGAAATGGTCTTTAGTCCTCTCCAAACTCCTCTGGTGGTGTTCTGCTGTAGCTGCTCCTCCGTTTTCCTCCTGTAGCTCTTCTTTCCCTCTCTAATCCTCCTCCTCAGCTCCTTCTACACAACCTTCAGCTTATCCTCGTCTCCAGACCTGAAAGCCCTCCACTTCTCCTTGAGACGAGCCTTTATTTCTGGGTTATGCATGCGATGGGAATCGCTACAAACCGTCATTTTCTGCTGGAAACCAATGTCCAGTAAGTCCATACGGTTGTAGTGGATATTGAAGTCCGGTACAGACGAACAACACGCAAAAATACACACAAAAAACGTGCACAGGTAGGGAGAGCTTGTAGCCGCAGCCGTTGTAGTAGAATTGTATGTAGTAGGGTTTTCCAGAAGAAAAGGTAGAAGTAAAAGCAGAAGTAGAACCAGAAGTAGAAGGCGGAATATGGCGTTTGACCGACAAGATGGCGTCTGTCACAATCTGGATTGGCTGTGACGTCACATGCAAGTGCTCCATTGGATTAACGTCAGGACTTTGACTTAGCCATTCCAAAACATTAACTTTTATTCTTCTTTAACCATTCTTTGGTGGAACCACTTGTGTGCTTAGGGTCGTTGTCTTGTTGCATGACCCACTTTCTCTTGAGATTCAGTTCATGGACAGATGTCCTGACATTTTTCCTTTAGAATTCGGTGGTATAATTCAGAATTCATTGTTCCATCAATGATGGCAAGCTGTCCTGGCGCAGATGCAGCAAAACAGGCCCAAACCATGATACTACCACCACCATGTTTCACAGATGGTATAAGGTTCTTATGCTGGAATGCAGTGTTTTCCTTTCTCCAAACATAATGCTTCTCATTTAAACTGAAGAGTTCTATTTTGGTCTCGTCCACCCACAAAACATTTTTCCAGTAGCCTTCTGGCTTGTCCACATGATCTTTGCTGCTCATCTGCATTTTGATAATGTTTTTTTTTTTGGGGGGGAGAGCAATGGCTTTCTCCTTGCAACCCTGCCATGCACACCATTGTTGTTCAGTGTTCTCCTGATGGTGGACTCATGAACAGTAACATTAGCCAATGTGAGAGAGGCCTTCACTTGCTTAGAAGTTACCCTGGGGTCCTTTGTGACCTCGCCGACTATTACACGCCTTGCTCTTGGAGTGATCTTTGTTGGTCGACCACTCCTGGAGAGGGTAACCAGGGTCTTGAATTTCCTCCATTTGTACACAACCTGTCTGACTGTAGATTGGTGGAGTCCAAACTCTTTCGAGATGGCTTTGTAACCTTTTCCAGCCTGACGAGCATCAACAACGCTTTTTCTGAGGTCCTCAGAAATCTCCTTTGTTCGTGCCATGATACACTTCCACAAACATGTGTTGTGAAGATCAGACTTTATAGATCCCTGTTCTTTAAATACAACCCCGATTCCAAAAAGTTGGGACAAAGTACAAATTGTAAATAAAAACAGAATGCAATAATTTACAAATCTCAAAAACTGATATTGTATTCACAATAAAACATAGACAACATATCAAATGTCGAAAGTGAGACATTTTGAAATTTCATGACAGTAACACATCTCAAAGTTGGGACAGGGGAAATAAGAGGCTGGAAAAGTTAAAGGTACAAAAAGGGAACAGCTGGAGGACCAAATTGCAACTCATTAGGTCAATTGGCAATAGGTCATTAACATGACTGGGTATAAAAAGAGCATCTTGGAGTGGCAGCGGCTCTCAGAAGTAAAGATGGGAAGAGGATCACCAATCCCCCTAATTCTGCGCCGACAGATAGTGGAGCAATATCAGAAAGGAGTTCGACAGTGTAAAATTGCAAAGAGTTTGAACATATCATCATCTACAGTGCATAATATCATCAAAAGATTCAGAGAATCTGGAAGAATCTCTGTGTGTAAGGGTCAAGGCCGGAAAACCATACTGGGTGCCCGTGATCTTCGGGCCCTTAGACGGCACTGCATCACATATACAGGCATGCTTCTGTATTGGAAATCACAAAATGGGCTCAGGAATATTTCCAGAGAACATTATCTGTGAACACAATTCACCGTGGCATCTGCCGTTGCCAGCTAAAACTCTATATTTCAAAGAAGCTGTATCTAAACATGATCCAGAAGCGCAGACGTCTTCTCTGGGCCAAGGCTCATTTAAAATGGACTGTGGCCATGTGGAAAACTGTTCTGTGGTCAGACGAATCAAAATTTGAAGTTCTTTATGGAAATCAGGGACGCCGTGTCATTTGGACTAAAGAGGAGAAGGGCGACCCAAGTTTTTATCAGCGCTCAGTTCAGAAGCCTGCATCTCTGATGGTATGGGGTTGCATTAGTGCGTGTGGCATGGGCAGCTTACACATCTGGAAAGACACCATCAATGCTGAAAGGTATATCCAGGTTCTAGAGCAACATATGCTCCGATCCAGACGACGTCTCTTTCAGGGAAGACCTTGCATTTTCCAACATGACAATGCCAAACCACATACTGCATCAATTACAGCATCATGGCTGCGTAGAAGAACGGTCCGGGTACTGAACTGGCCAGCCTGCAGTCCAGATCTTTCACCCATAGAAAACATTTGGCGCATCATAAAACGGAAGATACGACAAAAAAGACCTAAGACAGTTGAGCAACTAGAATCCTACATTAGACAAAAATGGGTTAACATTCCTATCCCTGGGCGGCATGGTGGTGTAGTGGTTAGCGCTGTCGCCTCACAGCAAGAAGGTCCGGGTTCGAGCCCCGTGGCCGGCGAGGGCCTTTCTGTGTGGAGTTTGCATGTTCTCCCCGTGTTCGCGTGGGTTTCCTCCGGGTGCTCCGGTTTCCCCCACAGTCCAAAGACATGCAGGTTAGGTTAACTGGTGACACTAAATTGACCGTAGGTGTGAATGTGAGTGTGAATGGTTGTCTGTGTCTATGTGTCAGCCCTGTGATGACCTGGCGACTTGTCCAGGGTGTACCCCGCCTTTCGCCCGTAGTCAGCTGGGATAGGCTCCAGCTTGCCTGCGACCCTGTAGAAGGATAAAGCGGCTAGAGATAATGAGATGAGATGAGATTCCTATCCCTAAACTTGAGCAACTTGCCTCTTCAGTCCCCAGACGTTTACAGACTGTTGTAAAGAGAAAAGGGGATGTCTCACAGTGGTAAACATGGCCTTGTCCCAACTTTTTTGAGATGTGGTGTTGTCATGAAATTTAAAATCACCTATTTTTTCTCTTTAAATGATACATTTTCTCAGTTTAAACATTTGATATGTCATCTATGTTCTATTCTGAATAAAATATGGAATTTTGAAACTTCCACATCATTGCATTCCGTTTTTATTTACAATTTGTACTTTGTCCCAACTTTTTTGGAATCGGGGTTGTAAAACAAGGTGCCCACTCACACCTGATTGTCATCCCATTGATTGAAAACACCTGACTCTAAATTCACCTTCAAATTAGCTGCTACTCCTAGAGGTTCACATACTTTTGCAACTTAGATATGTAATATTGGATCATTTTTCTCAATAAATAAATGACCAAGTATAATATTTTTGTCTCATTTGTTTAACTCAGTTCTCTTTATCTACTTTTAGGACTTGTGTGAAAATCTGATGTTTTAAGTCCTGTTTATGCAGAAATATAGAAAATTCTAAAGGGTTCATAAACTTTCAAGCACCACTCTGTGTGTGTGTGTGTGTGTGTGTGTGTGTGTTTTATATAATATAAAATAGACACTTTTTTTTTTTTTTAAACTTGTGGCTTGATATGTTGCTCTTCTGCTGCTATCCACTGTGCTGCTGCAAACAGGAAATTTCCCCACTGTGGTATAATAAAGGTCTTCTTATCTTTTCTGTTCTTTCAGGATATTGTGTTGCACTTTTTTTTTTCTTTATCATTTGTTTGTTTGTTTGTTTTATTTACTGATTTTATGTCCGAGTTGGGGCGGCACGGTGGTGTAGTGGTTAGCGCTGTCGCCTCACAACAAGAAGGTCCTGGGTTCGAGCCCCGGGGCCGGCGAGGGCCTCTCTGTGTGGAGTTTGCATGTTCTCCCCGTGTCCGCGTGGGTTTCCTCCGGGTGCTCCGGTTTCCCCCACAGTCCAAAGACATGCAGGTTAGGTTAACTGGTGACTCTAAATTGACCGTAGGTGTGAATGTGAGTGTGAATGGTTGTCTGTGTCTATGTGTCAGCCCTGTGATGACCTGGCGACTTGTCCAGGGTGTACCCCGCCTTTCACCCGTAGTCAGCTGGGATAGGCTCCAGCTTGCCTGCGACCCTGTAGAAGGATAAAGCGGCTAGAGATAATGAGATGAGATGTCCGAGTTGTTTGCACCCAGTCTGGGTTTTCCATGTGAAATAAGGAAGCTGCTTCACCTGTATGGAAATCAAACACTTTCATGAAGAAGCAAACTTGAATGCGAGTAGAAATAAAATGATTATTCTTAAGCAAACTCTTCCATACTCCCGACTTTTTTCTTTTTTAATTAATTAATTAATTAATTTATTTATTTTTTAATAGAATCGCAGATTTTTCTGGAGTTTTCAGGCTTAGCTCCTCTCATCGTATTCTCTTTAACCACTCATTTCTTTGTTGTTCTTGAAACGTGTGTGGCAGTGGGGGCGTGGTCAAGCGTCGGTCTGTGAATGGAGGGCGGAGTCAGGGAAGGTAAGTGGTGGAATCACTGCATCTGACAGGAATTAACCTGTGTTTGTGTGTCTTCCCCAGTGACCGCACCCTATAAGAGGAGAGGGAGAGTGGAGGAAGGGGGCTGCTCCCCAACCTGGATGTGTGTGTGTGTAGTTCAAAGCTGAAAAGCTACCGGGTTGGCCGGTGGAACAGCATGCGGCGCGCCTCCTCCCCCTGCTCATGGGCAAGGCACAGCTGGCCGCGCTACAGCTCCCCGCCGACAGCTGGCTGATCTATGCGGACCTCCGCAGGGCCGTCCTCCAGAGTGTGGGTCGCACTCCGGAGCAGCAGCGCTTCCGCGCACTGTTCCTGGAGAAGGTCGTCCGACCGTTCGCGTTTGGCCAGCAACTCCGAGACATCTGCTGCCAGTGGCTGAGGGCCGACAACTGCGACGCCGAGGGAATCATCGATCTGGTGGCGCTAGAGCAGTTCGTCGCTTGACTTCCGGAAGGAACCGCGGAGGACCATATGGCGGCCGTTCCAACAACAGGACAGCGTGTCTCCCCTTCTCTCCTCCCCTCTCTCTCTCGCTCTCCCCTTCTGTTTCTCGCCCTGTCCCCATTCCCCCACCGCGGAGGCGGGGGCCGGCTCCACGCCCGCCGCACCCACGGTGTCCTACCGTTTCCTACTTCTGCCCCCCCCCAGGTGAGTGATATCCGGAACACCGGTGCAGAGAGAGAGCCTGGGCCGGTGTGCTGGTGCTGTAGGGAGCCGGGGCACCTCCAGCATCAGTGCTCGGCGATGGAGGTTGGCGCGGTGGTCCGGATCCCCGACGTACCAGGAACCGCCCTCGATTGGGCCGGAGCGTATCGCATACCGGTGAGTATCTAAGGGGATATGTATCAGGCTTTGGTGGACTCCGGCTGTAATCAGACCTCAATCCACCAAAGCCTGGTGCAAGACGAGGCATTGGGAAGAGCACAGTTGGTGAAGGTGTTGTGTGTGCATGGGGATGTTCACAACTACCCTTTAGTGTCGGTCCACATTCTGTTTCGAGGGGAGAAATTTAGAGTACAGGCAGCGGTTAATCCTCGCCTTACCCACTCGATAATTTTGGGGACTGATTGGCCGGGATTTCAGGATTTAATGATGCACTTAGTGAAGAGTGGGTCCTGCTGTAGTTCAGCGGGGGGGGGTCCCGGTGTGGCATTGGTGGTCCCGCTGTGGCATTGGCAGGAGCAGCTGTCACAGAGCCGTCTACGTCATCACCGTGTCAGAGTGAGGAGCAGCAGGCTCCTCCTCCCTCTCTTGGGGAATCCATCACGGATTTTCCGTTAGAGCAATCGCGAGACGAGTCTCTGCGGCATGCGTTTGACCAAGTGAGAGTAATCGATGGTCAAACGCTCCAGCCAAATGCCACCCCATCCTTCCCCTATTTTTCCATTATTAAGGATAGATTATACAGAGTGACGCAGGACACTCAGACTAAGGAACAAATAACCCAACTTGTAATCCCAAAGAGCCGCCAGGAATTGGCATTCCAGGCGGCTCACTTTTAATCCCATGGCTGGACACTTAGGGCGGGATAAGACACTAGCCCGAATAATAGCCCGGTTCAATTGGCCAGGGATTCGTGGCGATGTCCGTAGGTGGTGTACGGCGTGCCGCGAATGCCAGTTAGTAAATCCAGCGGCCATTCCAAAAGCGCCTTTGCGCTCTCTGCCATTAATCAAGACCCCATTCGAAAGACTTGGGATGGATCTTGTCGGGCCATTAGATTGGTCAACACGAGGATATCGCTTTATTCTAGTTCTGGTGGACTATGCAACGCGATATCCGGAAGCAGTGCCTCTTCGCAATATCTCAGCACGCAGTATTGCTGAAGCACTCTTCTGCGTTATCTCCCGGGTCGGAATCCCCAAAGAGATTCTGACTGACCAAGGCACTACGTTTATGTCACGCACACTGCGCGAACTGTATGGGTTACTGGGAATCAAGCTGATCCGCACCAGCGTTTATCACCCACAAACGGATGGTTTAGTCGAACGGTTTAATTGCACCCTCAAAAACATAATTAAAAAATTTGTAAGCGAGGACGCACGCAACTGGGATAAATAAAGTTTATTTTATTTTTCAAAGGGACAGTGTACAAATTAAACATTATCCTTGTGGTAAGGACAGATGTCTGTACCAGGTTATAGCAGTACATGCTAGTTTCCGCCTGTAGTCCCTTGGCAGGTGGATGTAATAAAGATAAATAAAATGTACAGGAAATGTCACCAAATCTGTCATTAGAGCAATTTGTAGTGATTTAGACCAGTAGAATAGAAGTGTATAGCCTCATAAAGCATACATAGCAGCATCATTTTTCACAATCTCACACACACACCATAAGTTAAGCGAAATGTTCAAAGGAATGTGCAAGCCAGTGCAAATATGCATTATCCCATCCCACTACCCCCTCTTTACATAGAGTATAAGTTTTACCACTCCAACCTCGAGAGAGAGAGCGCAAGACATGCTCTCCAAACCACCAAAACTTCACATTTCAGTAGGTTATACCCTCCCACACCTAATGGTCATACACAAGCATAATAAGATAAAATAAGAATAAGAAATCCCCCCCCCCCCCAGGACTCTCCCATCCCTCACAATCCCCACACACCCACAAACACACTAAAAAGTGCAAAATCTGCATCCCCCCCCCCCCACACACACACACCAATACCCCCACCCACCACCACACACACACACACACACACACACACACACACACGTACCATTCAATAAAATGCCCTAACTATCCTTTTCTATCCATGTGTACATAATTGAGTTGATAATATCCATTTCTTTGTCAAATGTGAAAAAGACTTAAAATTTGTACAGGATATTAATTCTGTTGGGAGGTTATTCCACTGATTTGTGGCTACAGAAGAAAAAGATGATTTACCAAATGTAGTCTTTCATAGTGGGACACTACATTCCCCCCTCGACACTGATCTAGTGGTACGTGTTGATACCTCTGAGCACAAAGAAATAAATTGTTTCAAAGGTGGTGGTGCATCCTTATGTATAATTTTAAAAAGCAGGCAGAGATTTGCATGCCTAATTAGATTTTCAAGGCTCAATATGTTATATTTACGAAGCACAAGACAGTGGTGGTAAGAACGTTTTCTTCTGGCATGGATCTTTATGGCACTTTTGTAAATTGAGCTGAGGGGTCTTAATACCGTTTTGCAGGCTTGTGACCAACTTGTGATGCAGTATAGAAAATGAGACATAATAATTGCATTTAAGTATAAACTAGATGCCTCAGTAGTGAGAGAGTTGCATATGTATCTGAAATTTGATAGATTGAACTTCAGTGTGTTACTGATTTTATTTATTTATTTTTTTACATGAGATTTAAAACTTAGAGTCGGGTCAAGAGTGATGCCTAGGTATTTAAACTCCATTACATTCTTTATGGCTTGCCCATTGATTGTGATTTCAGGATAGTTTCTGATTTTGGTTTTGCTTGTAAAGAATATGGATACCGTTTTATCAGTGTTTAAGACAAGACAGGAACTATGCAGCCATTCTACAACCCTTTTCATTTCATTTGAAAGTATAGTTGCAACCTCAGATGCATTATTACCGTGCACATACAATACAGTATCATCTGCATATATTACAATATTAACTCGGTCACATACAAGTGGGAGGTCGTTAATGTAAATACTAAACAGCAATGGCCCCAAATGGCTCGAACCCCTGTTATTCGCAGTGCGAGAGGTCCCAGAAGCCTCAACGGGGTTCTCCCCTTTCGAATTACTATATGGGTGTAAGCCGCGTGTCATTTTGGATGTGCTACGGGAAAATTGGGAGGAGGGACCTTCAACTGGTAAAAACGAAATTCAATACGTTATTGACCTGCGCACCAAACTCCATACACTCACGCACCTCACCCTGGAGAATTTGCAGCAGGCCCAAGAACGTCAAGTCTGCTTGTACAACAGGGGCACGCGCCTTAGGGAATTCACACCGGGAGACAAAGTACTTGTGTTATTGCCCACGTCGAGCTCTAAATTAATCGCCAGGTGGCAAGGACCCTTTGAGGTCACACGGCGAGTCGGGGACGTCGACTATGAGGTGAGGCGACCAGACAGGGGTGGGGCGTTAGATATACCCCCTCAATCTGTTAAAATGTTGGAGCGAGGAGGTCCCCGTGGTGCTGGTGTCAGTGGTTCCAGGGAAGGCGGAGCTGGGGCCGGAGGTTCAAAAGGGAAAATCGGCATCACCCACCGCTCCGGTCCCCTGTGGAGCCCACCTCTCCACGACCCAGCTCGCGGAGGTCGCCCAGTTGCAAACAGAATTTTCTGACCTGCCCGGCCGCACCCACCTCATAGAACACCACATTGAGACGCCCCCGGAGGTAGTAGTGCGCAGCCGCCCTTACAGACTGCCCGAACACAAGAAAAAGGTGGTTCGGGAAGAACTCGAGGCCATGCTCGAAATGGGCATCGTGGAGGAGTCCTACAGTGACTGGAGCAGTCTGGTGGTCTTGGTTCCCAAGGCCGACGGGTCGGTCCGGTTCTGTGTGGACTATAGAAAAAGTCAACGCGGTGTCTAAATTTGATGCGTACCCAATGCCTCATATTGACAAGTTGCTCGATCGACTAGGCACGGCTCGTTTTTATTCGACACTGGATTTGACAAAGGGATATTGGCAGATCCCCTTGACTCCACTATCCCGAGAGAAAACGGCCTTTTCCACACCATTTGGCTTACACCAGTTCGTCACACTTCCATTTGGGGCGCCCGCTACGTTCCAGCGGCTTATGGATAGGGTCCTCCGCCCCCACGCCACCTATGCGGCCGCATACCTGGACGACATTATTATTTATAGTAATGACTATAGTAATTTATAGTAATGACTAAAACACCTGAGGGCCTTCCTGGGGTCGCTGAGGCGAGCGGGGCTCACAGCCAACCCGAAGGAGTGTGTGATTGGGTGGGTGGAAGTACGGTATCTGGGCTTCCACTTGGGCAATGGGCAGGTGCGTCCCCAAATCAATAAGACAGCAGCGACTATGGCCTGCCCGAGGCCCAAGACCAAAAAGGGGGTGAGACAGTTCCTGGGGCTGGCTGGCTACTATCGTAGGTTTATACCTAATTATTCGGACGTCACCAGCCTGCTGACTGATCTCACTAAAAAGGGGGCACCAGATCTGGTCCAGTGGACGGAGCAATGCCAGTAGGCTTTCTCTAAGGTAAAGGCTGCACTGTGTGGGGGGCCACTGTTACACTCCCCTGACTTTTCTCTCCCCTTTGTTTTACAGACGGATGCATTGGACAGAGGGCTGGGGCTATTCTGTCCGTGGAGGGGGAGGACCATCTAGTGCTGTACATCAGCCGTAAACTGTCGGCGCGCGAGGGCAGGTACAGCACCATAGAGAAGGAATGCCTCGCCATCAAGTGGGTGGTCCTCGCCCTCCGCTACTACTTGCTGGGGCGCCCTTTCACCCTCTGGTCGGACCACGTGCCCCTCCAGTGGCTCCACCGCATGAAGGATGCCAACGCACAGATCACTCTGGCACTCCAGTCGTTTAAGTTCGAGGTGGTCCACAGGCCGGGGGCGCAGATGGTTGTGGCGGACTTCCTCTCCCATCGGGGGGGGGGGGGGGAGTCGGCTGCAGGCCAGACAGCTCCCCAGCCTGAGTCGGGCGGTGGGGGTATGTGGCAGCGGAGGCGTGGTCAAGCATCGGTCTGTGAATGGAGAGCAGAGTCAGGGAAGGTAAGTGGTGGAATCACTGCACCTGACAGGAATTAACCTGTGTTTGTGTGTCTTCCCCAGTGACCGCGCCCTATAAGAGGAGAGGGAGAGCGGAGGAAGGGGGCTGCTCCCCAACCTGGATACTTGTGTGCGTGCATGCGTCCGTGTGTGTATAAGTGTAGTTCAAAGCTGAAAAGCTATAATAAAAGAGTCTTTGAGAACTCAGTTCTGGCCTGCCTTGCCTCTGTGCTCCACCTACCTAGAACACTTGCTACAATGTGCTTCTCTAACATTTTTTCTTGATTGTGGGGAGACTGTAATACCTTTTATCTATTTCTCTATTTGAGCAACCAAAAATAGTGCAGAAATGAACCATGTTGAAGACCGATTAAGCCTTGTTTACACAACAGATGGTGTCTGTCTGACCCCCAGGTGAAACTGTCACGTGATGTATGACGTCATATGCAAGGGGTCTATAAAGACAGACTTTTGTGAAGTATTATCACTGTCACGTTTGTTTGTAACCATGTTTATGACTCTGCTTTCAGTTTCGTTTTTGTGAACATCACGCCTGCTAATAAACACTCTTCCTGCACTTAGACCCGTCTATCACCGCAGACCTGACAGAATACTTCACAAAGCCTCTGTGAAAACAGCATACTGATTGCGCTCAGATCAGCATCAGGTGGTTCCCATAATGACTGGGTCTTAAGCGCATGCACAACGTGCTCCAAAGGATACCTGAATGGGAATTTTAAAACCTGTCATTGCAGAAAATTACCCGTCGACTTCTAGTATTGGGCATTGAAAAGATGGGCCAACGGGCCCCTAGAAAACGCCTAGCCTGAGGGCGTGAAGATCACAGGCATCCAATGTCAGTTTTCAGTCTTGTCTTTTGCATACAGAGATTTCTCCAGACTCTTTGAATCTTTTAATGATATGTACCATAGATGATGTGATCCACAAATTCTTTGCGATTGTACATTTGAGGAATGTTATTCTTAAATTGTTGCACTGTTTACCCACGCAGTCTTTCACAGAGTGGTGAACCCCTTCCCATCTTTACTTCTGAGAGACTCCACCTCTCTGGGATGGTCTTTTGATACCCAATCATCTTACTGACCTGTTGCCAATTAACCAAATTGTTTTTTTTTTTTCGCATTACACAACTTTTTCAGTCTTTTGTTGCCCCTGTCCCAACCTAGTAATGCTTTTATGGCTGAGGACTACAGTTGCCTTGCTAACTTTAGGACTGCAGTTATCATGAACAGTTTTGCACTCAAGTTTCCATCAGTGAAGAGTTATAACATCAACAAAACTGTCCTCATGTTAAAACTGTTAATATTATAGTCAGGCTGTCTGTTGTTGCCCAAATGAGGATGGGTTCCCTTTTGAGTCTGGTTCCTCTCAAGGTTTCTTCCTCATGTCGTCTGAGGGAGTTTTTCCTTGCTACCGTCGCCACAGGCTTGCTCATTGGGGATAGATTAGGGATAAAATTAGCTCATGTTTTAAGTCGTTCATATTCTGTAAAGCTGCTTTGTGACAATGTTTATTGTTAAAAGCGCTATACAAATAAACTTGACTTGACTTTCTGAAACATGTTGCTGGCATCAAATTCAAAATCAATATACATTTTTCAAAAAACAATAAAATTTCTCAGTTTCAGTAAATTTGTTTGCTTTCTACTATTTTCAATGAAATATAGGGTTTCCATGATTTGCAAATCTTCATATTCTCGTTTTATTTATTTTATAGTGTCAACTTTTTTTGCAATTGGGGTTGTAATTAGCTGAATTGGCTGGGTAGACTTGTATTTTGGCTACATATGTCAGTATAAAGAACTTCAAATGCATTGAATTTTTATTCAGGTTTTTGTATGATGTCTAGAATATCATTATAAATAACTGTGATGCCTTCTCCTCGACCAGTTAGACGAGGCTGATGCATATACAGTGGGGCAAAAAAGTATTTAGTCAGTCACCAATTGTGCAAGTTCTCCCACTTAAAAAGATGAGAGAGGCCTGTAATTTTCATCATAGGTACACTTCAACTATGAGAGACAGAATGAGTAGAAAAAAATCCAGAAAATCACATTGTCTGTCTGATTTTTAAAGAATTTATTTGCAAATTATGGTGGAAAATAAGTATTTGGTCAATAACAAAAGTTCATCTCAATACTTTGTTATATACCCTTTGTTGGCAATGACAGAGGTCAAACGTTTTCTGTAAGTCTTCACAAGGATTTCATACACTGTTGCTGGTATTTTGGCCCATTCCTCCATGCAGATCTCCTCTAGAGCAATGATGTTTTGGGGCTGTCGCTGGGCAACACGGACTTTCAACTCCCACCAAAGATTTTCTATGGGGTTGAGATCTGGAGACTGGCTAGGCCACTCCAGGACCTTGAAATGCTTCTTACGAAGCTACTCCTTCGTTGCCCGGGCGGTGTGTTTGGGATCATTGTCATGCTGAAAGACCCAGCCACGTTTCATCTTCAATGCCCTTGCTGATGGAAGGTTTTCACTCAAAATCTCATGATACATGGCCCCATTCATTCTTTCCTTGACACGGATCAGTCGTCCTGGTCCCTTTGTAGAAAAACAGCCCCAAAACATGATGTTTCCACCTCCATGCTTCACAGTAGGTATGGTGTTCTTTGGATGCAACTCAGCATTCTTTCTTCTCCAAACACAACAAGTTGAGTTTTTACCAAAAAGTTCTATTTTGGTTTCATCTGACCATATGACATTCTCCCAATCCTCTTCTGGATCGTCCAAATGCTCTCTAGCAAACTTCAGACGGGCCTGGACATGTACTGGCTTAAGCAGGGAGACACGTCTGGCACTGCAGGATTTGAGTCCCTGGCGGCGTAGTGTGTTACTGATGGTAGCCTATTGCCGCTTTTCCACTACAAACGTGGCTGAGTCAGGCTGTGCCGTGCCGTGCTGAGTCAAGCTGAGCGGGGCTATTGGAGTTGCATTTCGACTACAACCGCGCTGAACCGTGCTGGCTGGAAGTGGGTGGACACATTGGGTGGAGTTAGCGAAAGTGGGTGGACGTCACGTGATGTCGTTAAGCAGCGCAAACAGTGACATCAGTGAGCTTTTAAGCGGTAGTCTCACCACCTGAATAGTAAACAATAAACATGGACATGGAGTCGTTAGTGTTGCTGGTCTTGGTGCTGTGGCTTGTTGTCACCGACAACAGCAACAGATACTAGCAAGAGCGTATAGATGAGGCGAGGCGCATAAGGCTTCAGAAATTCTCGTAATTCGTAATTCTTCCGGGTTTACGGTGTTTACAGATCCCAGCGTGCTCGCGGGGCGTGTGTGGGCATGTGAGGACACTCCCCCTCACCAATCAGTGCACAGGGGAGTGTCTGCTCACGCCCCCAGCCTCACTTGGCTCGCTTCAGCCCCACTCCAAAACGGTGCGAGTTTTAGGGGCTAAGCAGGGCTGAAGCGAGCTGAGTCGTGCTGTTTTTTGGTAGTCGAAACGTGAGCCGTGTCAGGCTGAAGCGAGCTGAAGTGAGCTGAAAAAGGGTAGTGGAAAAGGGCCATTTGTTACTTTGGTCCCAGCTCTCTGCAGGTCATTCACTAGGTCCCCCCGTGTGGTTCTGGGATTTTTGCTCACCGTTCTTATGATCATTTTGACCCCACGGGGTGAGATCTTGCGTGGAGCCCCAGATCGAGGGAGATTATCAGTGGTCTTGTATGTCTTCCATTTTCTAATAATTGCTCCCACAGTTGATTTCTTCACACCAAGCTGCTTTCCTATTGCAGATTCAGTCTTCCCAGCCTGGTGCAGGTCTACAATTTTGTTTCTGGTGTCCTTTGGCAGCTCTTTGGTCTTGGCCATAGTGGAGTTTGGAGTGTGACTGTTTGAGGTTGTGGACAGGTGTCTTTTATACTGATAACGAGTTCAAACAGGTGCCATTAATACAGGTAATGAGTGGAGGACAGAGGAGCCTCTTAAAGAAGTTGTTACAGGTCTGTGAGAGCCAGAAATCTTGCTTGTTTGTAGGTGACCAAATGCTTATTTTACCGAGGAATTTACCAATTAATTCATTAAAAATCCTACAATGTTATTTCCTGGATTCTTTTCCCCCATTCTGTCTCTCATAGTTGAAGTGTACCTATGATGAAAATTACAGGCCTCTCTCATCTTTTTAAGTGGGAGAACTTGCACAATTGGTGGCTGACTGACTACTTTTTTGCCCCACTGTAGCTGAGGATGAAGCATATAGCTACATTTAAATGCTCCATACTCATTTGGTTTGATCCACATTTCCATTAAACATAGTACATTAAACTTCTGGTCAGTAATAATTCCATAAACAATTAGTCTCATGCTGCAGTACTACACTGATGATAGTGTTACAGTTACATCATTACTTGTATGGTGGTAATTAATGACTACTTAACTCCATAAGATGAAAAGGAAAGATTTTAGTCTTGTTTTAAATATCACTATAAGATTATTTTAAAATATGTAGTCCTATAATAGGAACAATAAAGTTCAATGTCCAGGTCCTTTCCAGCAAAAACATTCACCATATTTAATTTGACAACTTTTAAATCATGCAGTGTCTGAGTTAGTGCATTCGTGGGTCTGAAATGTAACTCAATAAGTAAACGTCTTTCCCCACTGTGAGCAGTGATACGGCTTCTCTCCTGTGTGAATACGCTGGTGTATTTGGAGAGAATTCTGCATTGTAAAATTCTTCCCCCACAGTTGGCAGTGAAACGGCTTCTCTCCAGTGTGAATGCACTGGTGGTGTTGATCACTCTGCTGAGTAAAACACTTTCCACGCTGCAGGGCTCAACGTTAATTTTTAAACCCACTTGCCCTGGGGGGGGGGCAAGTGGGGGCTAATTTCCACTTGACCCCTTTTTTTGCGTTTTTTTTGTTTGTTTGTTTGTTTGTTTTAAATAAGGAAAACCATAGAACAGTTGTGAATTGCAACATAAAATGAAGAGCACACATTGAGTTGAAGTTTGGTTATTGGTTAATTTTAACTTATAACGGACAATAACAATTTTATCCAAAATAGATTTTCCTGCCTTAGTTGATTTATTTCTATTTCACATGCATGCAGCTGTTGTCAAGTTCAGTGTTTTTGTGTAGAACTCTCTGACTGTAGATTCATTACTTGATAATTGTAGAAATTATAAAATAGAAATATATAACAAAGTTTGCATGAAGAAAACAGGGTGCCAAGACTTTTGAACAGTACTGTGTTTGAGAATATTTATATATCGTGGTTGTGTGTGTTTATTATCCACCTCTAGGTTTAAAAAACAAAAACCCAAAACAAAACCCCACGCTGTGTCATGACAGGATAATAATTTTAAACTCAAACGTTTAGTGTGTAGGTTATGGGTGTTTTTATTTACAGACCTGGCAACCTGTAACTGAATCAGTGCAGCTGGTCTGTCATGACGCAGCACAGGGTTGGGGTTTTTGTTTGTTTGTTTTTTTAAACCTAGAGGTGGATACCACCTCTGATAACAGAAACAAAGCTCCAGCTCACTCTCTACTCTGTCTGTTCTGTTCTTTCAGGATTTATCACGCATGTCGCTCTTTGTTGAGTTGTGGTGGTGGTGTTTTTTGTTTTTTTTAATGCCCGAGTTGTTTGAAACCAATCTGAGTTTTCTGCGTTGAAAAAGGAAGCTGCTTCATCTGTAAGAAAATCAAACACTTTCATGAAGGAGCTAACTTGAATGCAAACAGAAAAAAAAGACACTAGATTCTTAAGCAAAGTCTTCCATCCTCACTTCCAACTTTGTTTTTGTAAAATAAGTTTTAAGTACATTCGTGAATTTCTCTGGAGTTTTCAGACTTCGCTCCTCTTGTCATAGTCTTTAACCACTCATTTCCTCGTTGTGCTTGAAGCATTTGCTTCTATTTGTTCACACTTCTTTTTTTTTTTTCTTGATAGTGGGGAGGCGGTAATGCCCTTTTATCCATCTCTGTTTGAACAAGCAAAAATTAACCATATTGAAGACAGATTAAGCCTTGCTTGCATGAAAGGTGTCTGACCCCAGCTGAATTATCATGTGATGCGTGAGGTCATGCACAAGGGGTTTATAAACAGTACGCGTACCATACTACAACAGTGGGGGTATATAAAATAACTTGCAAAGCAGTAAATGAAACCAAGACTAAGAAAACAGCCAAGACACAATGGCGGATATGTAGTGAGGGACACTTTTAGGAACTGAAATAAAAGCTCAAAAAGCCAACTTTTTGTGGTGCTAGTTCATAATATATGCTCATTCCAACTTGCCCAGTCGGGCATGTCAGAGACATATCCCACTTACCCTGGGCAATTGGGCAATCCTTAATGTCGAGCCCTGCACTGTGAGCAGTGATGCGTGTTGGAGCCAGGATTTACCCTTCGTGTTAGTGTGTGCACCCTCCACAGGCCTGGAGGGTATTGTGTCTGGGGGATGATAAATACCTGGCCAGGAAAGGACCAAGTGTGGCTGATTGGAGGCAACAGCTTTTTATGTCTATCTCCTGCTGTGTTCCAGTTTACCCTCTTGTAGGGGCGTAATGGTACACGTATTTGTACTGGACCGTTTCGGTACAGACTAATTTGGTTTAATCCATGTTTCTGTTTAAACACAGTACGTTAAACTGCTGATCAGTAAGTTCATTAACAGTTCGTGCTTCAGACATAAGAGAGAAAATATTTAAAAGTCTTACCTTTTAGGTCAAAGGTGCTGGCAGCGGCTGTACAGTCAGTATGATCTAATTTTATATTAATTAGATTATTAGAACAAACTCTGAGTATTTCTACATTTTTTTTCTTTTAAGCTCAGGGAACAGACACAGTCTCGATATAGTGGAACCTGAGTGACGACTCTGTGCAGCTCGTAGGCAGTCAGTTTAGCCTGTTCGTCTGCTCCATGGCCTTGGCTCTGGATTGTCACAGATTAACTAGGCCTGTTCTGAGACTATGAGCTATGCTGCGAGAAATGAGAGCAGCACCTTCCTGAGTGGGATGGATACCATCCTGCCCTAACAGATTTGTTGTTTGATCTCTCTAGCTGTGTGAGGACATGAAAACAGAAACGTCCACGGCTGGAGGGACGTCAGAAGTCCGTGTGAAGAAAGAGGAGACCCTGGAGCTGAATATCTACAACTATGGAGACGATCTCGACAACCCACCTGAAGGTGTCTCTGTTAAAGTTGAAGATCCTGACAATAAAGACTACCTCTGTAAGACATCAGGTCACTCTGGTGCTCAGTAACACTCACTGTTTATTCTACCCTACACACTATCTGATGCACTAAAATTGCAATGCAGTACATTTAGGATGTAGCCCAAGTCTCAGATTATTTAATCAACTAATTGTGACAAAATAGAATTAAAATTGATATTTTTATTGATAAAATATGAACTTTGTTTGTTGAGAGTGTAATATGGTAGCAAGGAGTGAGAGAAACTAAATAATAAATTTATTTCCTTAAAATACATTAGTCGTTATAAACCAATTATGTTAACCTGAACAAAAAGTGTGGAATAACACATGATGGGTCATGCCGTGATATAAAAATCTATGGCGGGTGATTTTATTTTCACATAACAGCACAGCCCAAAATGTATTATTCCCCTCATACCACAGTGATTTGCCTACAATTACAGTTTTTAATTTATTACTGAATGACACACATCATGTTTTTGTTTCTGTTTACATTTAATGTTACAGAATGTCTGCCATTCTCTCCAGCCACTCCTGTTTTATTCTGAGACAAAAAAAAAAAAGTGGGATGTTGTGTGACCTGAGAAACCAGAAAGCACAAAGTCCTCTGTCCTGAAGACTCTTCCATCTTGGGGAAATTTACTGACTGATACCTAGGTCTCCTTCCATAAATGTTAAATAAACATGTCCTAACATCATCACCACATTAGAAGAGGATAGGGGTTTTTTTTGTTTTGTTTTTTCCTCTTCCCCTTCCACCCATTTTCTCTCCAATGTGATCACCTGCTAGTATCCACCCACCAGCCAGGTCTCTCTAACCATGTGAATGAAGGCTAACATGTACTTCCTCCAAGACATGTAAAGCCATCAACCTCCTCTTTTCCAAATCCAGCTCATGCTGTGTCGCAGGATAGCAAAACACACCCGGAGGAAAGTGCCATGTGCTCTCTTCCCCACGTGCATGAGCTCACAAAAGACCCCAACTGACTGATTTAATAGGGGACAGAGAGTATGCCCCTTGTTATGCCCCTGGAATGGGATGTTCAATAAGCACATATGGGTGTGATGGACAGGCGTCCAAATATCTGTACAAGGATTTAGGGGCGTCATAGTGGTGCAGCTCCAGGGTCCTGGATTCGATTCTTAGCTCGGGTTGCTGTCTGTGTGAAGTATTACAAGTTCTCCCCCATCAGTGTGGGTTTCCTCTGGGTCCACTGGTTTGTTCTTCAACAAATCAGACCCTCCAGGATTTTGCGATGTTGCGATTTGCAAATTCAACCAATCCCCGCGAATTCAGGGCGGTGTTGCAATTATATCCAATCACCGCAACTTTCCCACAAATTTGACCAATCGTTGGCGTCGTCTTGAGGTGACGTCGACAAACTACCTTCCGCCTTACTTCCAGTGTTGCCAGATTGGGCGGTTTCAAGTGCCTTTTGGCGGGTTTTGAACATATTTTGGGCTGGAAAACGTCAGCAGTACCTGGCAACACTGCTTACTTCCGTGTTTCCGTTCAAGAGAAGCAGCATGTGCGAGTCTGTGTTTATATAGGCTTAAATTCTGTTACTGAAAGTGTGTTATGTTTACAGTGAAGGACTGTGTGCACTTTACATTATTTTTTTTACTTAATACAAGAAATTAATGGATGCCAACATTTTTGCCAAAACGGTATTTTATTTTCCATTGTTTAGGCAGCTTCAGCATCATACTGTGAGATTCTGTTCAAATTGTTTTTTTTTCTTCTATGAAGCCTGAGCCATTTATTTTATTAGTTTATAATTATTGCTTAATTTAGTGCTCAGGAGAGACTGCCTGCACACAGTACTAGTATTAAGTGTTTTTTCTTACATGAAAGCTGAGGCATTTATATTATATTTTAAGGTAACTTCATGTTGTGCTGTGAGGTTCTATGCACTTTAACTTTTGAACCAACAGGTGCATTTGGATAAGTAAAGCCTATTTTTCTGCTTTTTTGTAGTCCTGGTAATCTTTTATATTGGTAAAGTTGTTTATAGGACCATTTCTCCGTGTCTTTGTTCTTTTAATCAATAGTTTTTCAGTAATAACTTTAATATTAAACATATCACTCAATTTTAATCACAAAAAGAGAAAATCGCAACAATTTCTTGCAACTTTCACTTCCTCCCTCAATGTAATTGCAACAAAAACCTAAAAAACACCGCAACTTTCATCACAATTTTTTGGAAACCCCCCCACAACATCAGACATTTTAGCCCGCAACAATCACAAAAAAGGCCCATGGAGTCCTGGGGGGACTGACAAATTGGTTATGCTTAAATTGCCACTAGGGTTTATTTTATTATTATTTCTTTTTATTAAATATGAATCCTAAATGTATGGCATTGGAAAAATGCCTCGATCTATAAATGCCAGAATTGTCAGCAAGCTCAAATAGAGACGTGCGTTGGACTCTTTATTTACTTACTTAAGCCTAGGTCACAACTGGACGTACGATTTTTTTGACCGTGCGATTTTTGGCGTTTCCCAAATCGCTGCGGTTTTTTTTGTTTGTTTGTTTGTGGAGAAAGACGCACGTTGGCCGTAAGTCTGCCTTGCAACCTGAAAAAAACATAAGCGCCCGTAGAGTTTGTTTGACATGACAAAGAACCTCTGCAGCCAGTCTACGGCTCGAAAATCAGCACGTCACACGCGCGCCCTCCGTGCATTTCACGCGCGCCCTCCGTGCGTTTCTTGCGTTTTTTGCACGTAGACCGGCTGTAGGAGCACGTACGGCCAGTTGTGACCGAGGCTTTACTGACTGACTGGGTGCACAGTTATTCAGGGTTTTCATGAGTATGGAAAACAACAGATGAAATGTGAAAAGTAACAGATTAGGCCGGGGGTTATGTGGGTTATAGGCCCCCATTTGGGTCCAGGGCAACGCCCTGGTTGGGGGGACCAGGAGGCGAAGTCCCCCCGTCATAAACAAATTTCGCAATTTCTAACAGCCAATCGTTAGCTCTCCATGCTCCATCTGAAATAGATTTTTCTATAAATATATAGAAGGGATCTGAAAATTATTAAGTTAGGATTAGGACAAGTAATGACAAACAGCAAATCTTGAATTCTAACTATTGCAAACAACATGTTAAGTTTGAGGAAAAAGCATATATAAAACATTATCTCTTCACAAACAACATGCATATGTAAACTGCAAACATCTCTAAGTATAACAATTATCTATACAATTAGACATATGGAATCTATTCCTCCATGATATGCCATCATTTAGAGATTCAAATTGTCAATTTTGAAGCATACACCATTTGAAATTTATCAATTTGCCATCTCCACAAAATACTGTCTTGCTTTAGTATTTTCCTAAATGCTCATCTCTAATTTTTCCATACCTGTATAATGAGTTTTTTGCATAAAACAAAAATTCTGTATATACAGTGCTGAGTAAATAAGACCTAACATTGTATTTCTCATTTAAAGAATAATAAATTACTGTTATCCATCATTTACTATTACAATATGAATTCTTCAACAGAAAAAAACATACCTTCTTCCAAATGATTTTTTCAGTCAAACAAACACTACAACCATCAAGCACCGAACTCTGGAACTTCAAACAAACAGTAAAAGAACTAGGGGAAAAAACCCCGCAACGATTTGAAAATATTTTAACAATGAAATCTTCGCAATCTGCCCGTCGAGTAATTTTGACGCTGCTTCACTTCAATGGGCTGAGTTTCAATGAGAATATCTGTGTATGCAATATGCTGTGGTGATTTCTGTCATCATCCAGTTCAGAAACCTACACTGCTGTAGCCTATTAATGGTAGATTTCATTCCTGGGTCTCATGGCAATTACAGTTCGTATGCCACAAAGCCCAATCAAGATTTGGGAAATCAGAACATAACAAAAACGCGTGCACGAATGAAGAAATCTAATATATAACGACAAACATGCAAAATAGCAATAACTTTTAAAATGTAAACTGGGCAGGGTTCTCCACTTTTCAAAAATAAAAGGGGGTGGGGGCAAGGGGGATGAACTTAACTAGTGTGTGTGCGCGCGCGCGTACTGTTATGATTACTGTAACTGTGTATGGTCAGAAAAGACGATAGATAAGCATAACCATTGAACAATAACACTATGAACACCCGCAAAGTTATTTAGCTGCTGGCTAGTTGCAGCTTGTAGCTTCCAGTGTTACTGTGTCAGTATGGTGTAATGTGGTGCGGTGTAGTGTAATGCAGGGATAGACCTCAATCTGCAGAGCTCTGGGTCACAATCTCTGTCATGGTGCACAAGGAACGGCGTTCCTTATCAAACAAGTCGGACGAGAAAGTTCGAACAATTACAGGAAAATTGCATTTGGCCGAAAAGCAACCGATTCAGACGTCATTACAACCGATGAGTTCGATCGGCAGTCGGTTACTAATGGAAACCCTGGTTATTTTTGTTTGTACCTGCCAGGGCTTTACATTAACTTTTTTTTTTTTTGCTCACCGGCCACTGTGGCTAGTGGTTTTCCCGAGTCATTAGCCATTCATCCTTTTCACTAGCCACAATTTTGTTGCCAGGAAATCAGTTTTTTCTTCACCATGATATGTTAAAGTTCGGAAGATCTAGATTTAATTATGAATGGTAGCGTATAATGCAGACCCTCCAGGATTTCGCGATGTTGCAATTTGGAACATCAACGCAAATTCAACCAATTCCTGTGAATTCAGGGCGGTGTTGCAATTATATCCAATCACCGCAACTTTCCCGCAAATTTGACCAATCGTTGGTGTCGTCCTGAGGTGACAAACTACCTTCCGCCTTACTTCCGTGTATACGTTCAAGAGAAGCAGCATGTGCGAGTCAGTGTTTATATATGGCCCTTTTCCACTACCCTTTTTCAGCTCACTTCAGCTCGCTTCAGCTCACTTCAGCCCGACACGGCTCGCGTTTTGACTACCAAAAAACAGCACGACTCGGCTCGCTTCAGCCCTGCTTAGCCCCTAAAACTCGCACCGTTTTGTGCCGCTTTTCCACTACAAACGCGGCTGAGTCGGGCTGAGCCGTGCCGTGCTGAGTCGAGCTGAGTGAGGCTATTGGAGTTGCATTTCGACTACAACCGCGCTGAACCGTGCTGGCTGGAAGTGGGTGGACACATTGGATGGAGTTAGCGAAAGTGGGTGGACGTCACGTGATGTCGTTAAGCAGCGCAAACAGTGACATCAGTGAGCTTTTAAGCGGTAGTCTCACGACCCGAATAGTAAACAATAAACATGGACATGGCGTCGTTAGTGTTGCTGGTCTTGGTTCTGTGGCTTGTTGTCACCGACAACGCCAACAGATACTGGCAAGAGCGTATAGATGAGGCGAGGCGCATAAGGCTTCAGAAATTCTCGGAATTCTTCTTCTTCCGGGTTTATGGTGTTTACAGATCCCAGCGTGCTCGCGGGGCGTGTGTGGGCATGTGAGGACACTCCTCCTCACCAATCAGTGCACAGGGGAGTGTCTGCTCACGCCCCCAGCCTCACTCGGCTCGCTTTGGCTCGCTTCAGCCCCACTCCAAAACGGTGCGAGTTTTAGGGACTAAGCAGGGCTGAAGCGAGCTGAGTCGTGCTGTTTTTTGGTAGTCAAAACGCGAGCCGTGTCGGGCTGAAGTGAGCTGAAGCGAGCTGAAGTGAGCTGAAAAAGGGTAGTGGAAAAGGGCCTTTGGAGTGGGGCTGAAGCGAGCCAAAGCGAGCCGAGTGAGGCTGGGGGCGTGAGCAGACACTCCCCTGTGCACTGATTGGTGAGGAGGAGTGTCCTCACATGCCCACACACGCCCCGCGAGCACGCTGGGATCTGTAAACACCGCAAACCCGGAAGAAGAATAATTACGAATTACGAGAATTTCTGAAGCCTTATGCGCCTCGCCTCATCTATACGCTCTTGCCAGTATCTGTTGGCGTTGTCGGTGACAACAAGCCACAGAACCAAGACCAGCAACACTAACGACTCCATGTCCATGTTTATTGTTTACTATTCGGGTGGTGAGACTACCGCTTAAAAGCTCACTGATGTCACTGTTTGCGCTGCTTAACGACATCACGTGACGTCCACCCACTTTCGCTAACTCCACCCAATGTGTCCACCCACTTCCAGCCAGCACGGTTCAGCGCGGTTGTAGTCGAAATGCAACTCCAACAGCCCCGCTCAGCTCGACTCAGCACGGCACGGCTCAGCTGCGTTTGTAGTGGAAAAGCGGCATTAGGCTTAAATTCTGTTCCTGAAAGTGTTATGTTTACAGTGAAGGACTGTGTGCACATTATTTTTTACTTAATACAAGAAACTAATGGATGCCAACATTTTTGCCAAAATGGTATTTTATTTTCCATTGTTTAGGCAGCTTCAGCATCATACTGTGAGATTCTGTTCAAATTGTTTTTTTTTCTTCTATGAAGCCTGAGCCATTTATTTTATTAGATTCACTTTATTCATCCCACATCGGGGAAATTCACGTGTTACAGTAGCAAGAAAATGTCAAACAGACATTTAAATAAACTGAAATAAAAATTAGACAAACGAAGGATTAAATACAGAGGGCTATTTGCATTATCTACCGTGAAAAAGTATAGAAAAATTGCCTTATTGAGAGGCTCAGAAAAATTGCACATTACAGGTAGACAGGTAGACTCTGTGTTATATATGCATGCATGCATGCATGCATGCATGCATACATACATACATAAGCCTCGGTCACAACCGGACGTACGATTTTTTTGGCCGTGCGATTTTTGGCGTTTCCCAAATCGCTGCGTTTTTTTTTTTTTTTGTTCGTGGAGAACGTAATTGTGGTGACCATGAAGGAGTAAGATCACCGCGCACCCAACGTACAACTCAGAAGTCGAACGTGCGTACCACGCACGAAATCTGAGGATGCTCGGACGTACGGCTATCACTTCATTCGTACAGCCAACGCACCTTCAAACGTGCACTAATCGTACTGACCGTGCGTTCCATGCAGGCTTCGTATGATGAAGGTTACAAGAACTGCGCACGATCTGTACGTTGTGCATACCAACGGCGTTCGTTTGTCGCACTGCGGCGATTGGAGAGGGTTATGTATATTTCGGCATACTTTGGTTTCTCACTGTGAAAATGGCAATCCCTCCGCAAAGACTTCGTCTCAAACTCCTGGCCTGCTGGCCACTGTCATGGTCTTCATCCTCCTCCTCACTGCTCCTTGTCCTCTCTCTCTCCTCCCTCTCTGCCGCCGTCTCTCTCTCCTCCGTCTCCAACACCTTTTATGAAATTAAATCAAATTGGGTTTTCTCTCAATCAAAGCATACGTGTACAAATAGCCGTAGGCACCCCTGCAGCTTTATATGTCGGCCGTAAGGCACTTTTTAACCCTTTAATTAACAGCAAATGCCCAGGACACAGAAGGATCACAAAAACAGAAGCTTAAAAAAAATGCATGCTTTATTTAGTAAATAGATAACTAAATTATCCTTTAAAAATAGCACCAAGCTACAAAGAAAGAAAAAAAATAAAAGAAAAATAAAATTGTCCCGTCTCAGCAGTGCGCAGTCCGCGCAAAGAGGAATCCCAGTCCCAGAAGCGCTGAAATCGTGGGGAAGCCTAATGCGCGGGGAAGCACTGCGCGTGACGTCTCAGCTCCAGCATCCAGGTAGCAGCGGGGGATTCCCAAAAACGTCTATGGCTCGCCCGGAGTCAGCACACACTTCGGACAATAAAAGTATCAAACAATGCCGACGTACACAACAAGGCAAAAACAGCAGGGAAGGAGAAGTCTTACGTCCCTTTACCCTGTCGTTAGCGAGCGTTGAATTAAGTACAGTTGACTCCAGATTCCCGTTGGCTAGGTCTCGATTTCCTAAGTCCGCAGCCGACGCACCTCAAAAGAAGGCAGCAAATCAGGGAAACAGCACAGCGCAGGCAGAGAAAAAAAAACTGTTTGTTTGTTTGTTCATTCCTTCCTTCGTCCGTTCGTTCCTTCCTTCAATCTGCCCGCTGATCTTCCACTGGTAACTCTGCTGCAAGGCCGGATTAACTATATGGGCCTGCGGCACAGTGCCCAGGGGCACTAACCACTCACAGCCAGTGGGGGGGCACCACATGACAGAAACTTTAAAAATATTTTTCGTGAATGTTTGTACACTTAAAATGGTTATACACTTGACATTGTTAAATAGTCATATATAATTCATTATGAACACTAATTTCATAAGAACAACAACAATAATCATAATTCCGAGCAAGAGTGGCCTATGTGACCATTAACCCCCCTTTCCTCAACCTGTCAGTTGTGCCAGTCCACCTTGGTGAAATGCATCAATTTTTTAAAAACCGCGGTGGAAATGAAAAATGGACAGACATCAATTGAGTGGTTGTGCGAAGAGAAAATTAAAAAAAAGAGAGACTCCAGGCGTGTAGCTGCAATTAAAAATGTTCCAGTGTTGGATCGTTTTTTTTATAAAAACATCGACAACTGCTGTCACTACCAGCGCTGAAGCCGGGGAGGAGGATATGTGCGAAGCCACTTTAAGCCAGGTAGAGATCAGTTCACACCATGGTGACGAGAAGGAAGACGAGGGTGTTATGGATGTCAACCCAGCGCAGCCGACGCCAGTAGAACAGTTCTCTATTTCAACTGATCCTGCGCTATGGGGAGAACATGTCTAGGTTCATACAGAACAGATACTCTTTGAATTGATACATTGTACATGTACATTGTACATCTGAATATGCCATACTGGATGTTATTTGAATTTATATTTCGAATTGAGACATTTGAATATGTTGCCTAGATCGATGCTATTTTAATTGATACACATTTTGAATTGACACATTTGAATATGCTGTATTGTATATAGATGGATGCTGTTTAATAGATGCATAAATGGGGTACAAACGTACCCCAGTGGTAGTTTTGTTGCAAAATCTTTGTCATTTTACATTTATATTGTCTAACCTTCCATGTATTCCTCAAATAGGGTGTTTTTGATATGGTCTCATTTGGATTTGTATGTATAGTTTTTTTTCTTTTAAGTTATTTTATATTTTGTATCAATACCCAACTTTTCCATAAGTGGGGTCAAAACGTACCCCAAGCATTTTATATGGAGTTTCGGTTGATATCCCTAGGAACTTTTTATTTTTGTCACCTCTGGTTGTCAGGAATACATTTGTTGCCGATCAACACATCTACTGCTTACATTCTCACCACCCTGAAGAGCATTTTTACTCAGCAACACACATGTAAGTATTATCATCAGTTTTATTCGCCATACAATAGTCCTAAAATGTTAACTTATTTTCAACATCAATGAATCTTGTGTGATTGTGTTGTTACTGCATACTTATGTTGTTCTATACTTATTTTTATTACACTAGCTTACTGTGCTAACAGTAAAGTACGGCTTCCAAACTGCAACCTCAATGATGAGAAAACCTTGAAGAAATTGGGAAGAGGGACATTTGATGTCAGAGTGGAGGAGAACCACAACATTTGTGCTGTGACATGGTACGACACCCGTCAGGTGACACTTATGTCATCCTTTACTGGCCCAGAACCAGTGGAAAAGGTTAAACGTTGGGACAAAACTGCCAAAACATTTGTGGAAGTTCAGAGGCCTAACATCGTGGCGACCTACAACAAAAACATGGGGGGAGTGGATTTGCTGGACTCATTTGCGGCCAAGTACAAGTTTCCTCTCAAGTCCCATCATTGGTACATCTACATCTTCTGGCACACAATTATTCTAGCTGTGATCAACGCTTGGCTCCTGTACAAACGGGACTGCAAGGCCTGGGCTATTCCAAAGAAAGAGATCCTGATCAGGAGACGGTTTCAGGCCCAGTTGGCATCCTCCCTTATCCTGACTGGCACATCTGTCCCAGTGCCAAAGCGAGGGCGGCCATCCTCAAGCCCTATGAGTTCTCCAGCTGCTAGGCCCTCTAAGAGGAGAAATGCACACCCACCAAGTGATGTCTGCAAAGACATGACTGGGCATTTCCCCATCAAAGCTGACAGGGGAAGGTGCAGACAGTGTGCTTAAGGCTACACTAACACTGTTTGTATGAAGTGTGATGTCTGCCTTTGTTTTTCAGAACAAAGAAACTGCTTTTTGGACTACCATAGGTAAAGAAGGGAGATGTAAAAATGCATCTTAAGTTTGTTTTCAGATTTGTACATACAGCATTCATCCAGTGTTTTTAAAGAGTGGAAATTACTTTTTTTGAATAAATTACTTGTCATAAAACAATATAACATGTCTGACTATTATTGTTGTTGTTTGTTGTGAAGATACAATCACTTCTGTGACCCTTTATCAGCAGGAAAGTGAAGACAAACACACCCAGATCATTTACAGTGTGTGAATGATGCCAGTGAAATTCTGCTACCTACCCTTGAGAGCCAACGTTGTAATTTTACAACATTTCCCCCAAAAGATGCTAAAATGTCAAAATTAAAAAAGATACACAATTTTTGCATCAGAGCCTTCCTAGAACAACATATATTAGGTTGAAAAAAATTTTTTACACTTTTTTTCTATATTTGGGTGTTAAGGGGATAAGTAAACATGTAAATAAAGTGCATGAGAACATCATACTGTTGTCATTGTGCCATTACTGTTTCTCTCATCATTCTCTCCACTGGAGAATATGTTATCCTCTGAGATACCGCTATACGGATGAGCACACACACACACACACACACACACAAAAATTCAACTGTACATGTACAGACATACAAAAATAAACAACAAACAAATTCACACAAGACAAACACAAACAAACATACAAAGTGGTGAATGAACATGTCAAATATCAAAATATGGCATTAACAATCAACTCTGAACAACATAAAATCAGTTTCCACTCAAAAATGCCCTAATTCCAATTGGGGTCATTTTTGACCCCACTCATGGAAGAGTGTAGGTCTGGTCGTCCATGCATCTAAGGGTTAAATTGCTGATGCTGTTTGAATTGATACACATTTTGAATTGAGACACTAATATGGATAGAATAGAGTATGGATGCTTTGAAGGTTTTTATTGAGACATACAAATATATGCTGCTCATTTTTGAATAAGACACTTCAATATGCCTACATGCATATCGTTGGTTGTTTTCAGTGAATTTGATGGGCTGATGTAGCCTACTTAATAAATTTTCAATGAGGAAGAATGACCTTGTTTATGTGTACTATTGTTTATGTATATGCTACTATTTTTGACAGCAAAGGGCAAGGTTTGTGAGTGTGTGCAGGAGGTTACTGAACGCGTGCGCACAGGGTGGTGGTGGTGGTTGGGGGGGGGGCACTTGAGGTATAGTGCCCAGGGGCACCGCATTGGCTTAATACTGCACTGATCTGCTGCGGCGTCTGATCCCCTCTTTGGGCTGCATTCCCAAACAACCCAACTCCGAGAAATCCACGTCCCCTCTTTGGGCTGCATTCCCAAACAACCCGACTCCGAGAAGTCCGCGTCCCCGGCGGGGCGGGGGCCGTTACCGGCCTCACACCGTCCACGGGCACCTCTTAACGATTTCACGCCCTGTTGAACTCCTCCTTAATACTGAAAAGGTCCCCTTTTTATACCCCACCCCTTCGTCTTTCAAGTGCTTCAATAGGTCAGGTAATAATTGTCCAAACAGCTGATCCATCTAAGCAATTAGAGAGCTGCAAATACAAGATCAGTGTAGGTAGCAGTCAGTTAGCAGCACACAGTGAAATCACAGCAACCCAAATAAATCACAGCAAAAATAAGATCCCCACACAGCTAGAGGCTGACATATATACCCGAGTTTTCGTGCGATTGACGCCCTCTCGCCGTACGGCCAATGCACGGCCGACTTACTTGACACGCATGGATGACATACGAAATATCTGACCGTGCGTTGGCCGCACTAATTACGTATGTGGGGCGCACGACACACATACGGAGTCCGCAAGTGCGACGTACGAAAAAAAATAACATTTTGCCCAAACCTGACACCAGCAAATCGTATGAAAGACGCACGAGGCCGTAAGTTTGTCTTGCAACCTGAAAAAAACGTAAGCGCCTGTAGAGTTTGTTTGACATGACAAAGAACCTCTGCGGCCGGTCTGCAGCCAGTCTACGGCTCGAAAATCAGCACATCACACGCGCGCCCTCCGTGCGTTTCTTTGCGTTTTTTGCATGTAGACTGGCCGTAGGAGCACGTACGGCCGGTTGTGACCGAGGCTATACATACACACACACACAGTGGGGCAAAAAAGTATTTAGTCACCAATTGTGCAAGTTCTCCCACTTAAAAAGATGAGAGAGGCCTGTAATTTTCATCATAGGTATACCTCAACTATGAGAGACAAAATGAGGAAAAAAAAATCCAGAAAATCACTGTCTGATTTTTAAAGAATTTAATTGCAAATTATGGTGGAAAATAATTATTTGGTCAATAACAAAAGTTCATCTCAATACTTTGTTATATACCCTTTGTTGGCAATGACAGAGGTCAAACGTTTTCTGTAAGTCTTCACAAGGTTTTCACACACTTGCTGGTATTTTGGCCCATTTCTCCATGCAGATCTCCTCTAGAGTAGAGATGTTTTGGGGCGGTCACTGGGCAACACGGACTTTCAACTCCCTCCAAAGATTTTCTATGGAGTTGAGATCTGGAGACTAGCTAGGCCACTCCAGGACCTTGAAATGCTTCTTACGAAGCCACTCCTTCGTTGCCTGGGCGGTGTGTTTGGGATCATTGTCATGCTGAAAGACCCAGCCACGTTTCATCTTCAATGCCCTTGCTGATGGAAGGAGGTTTTCACTCAAAATCTCACGATGCATGGCCCCATTCATTCTTTCCTTTACACGGATCAGTCGTCCTGGTCCCTTTGCAGAAAAACAGCCCCAAAGCATGATGTTTCCACCCCCATGCTTCACAGTAGGTATGGTGTTCTTTGGATGCAACTCAGCATTCTTTCTCCTCCAAATATGACAAGTTGAGTTTTTACCAAAACGTTCCATTTTGGTTTCATCTGACCATATGACATTCTCCCAATCCTCTTCTGGATCATCCAAACGCTCTCTAGCAAACTTCAGATGGGCCTGGACATGTACTGGCTTAAGCAGGGGGACACGTCTGGCACTGCAGGATTTGAGTCCCTGGCAGCGTAGTGTGTTACTGATGGTAGCCTTTGTTACTTTGGTCCCAGCTCTCTGCAGGTCATTCACTAGGTCCCCCCGTGTGGTTCTGGGATTTTTGCTCACCGTTCTTGTGATCATTTTGACCCCACGGGGTGAGATCTTGCATGGAGCCCCAGATCGAGGGAGATTATCAGTGGTCTTGTATGTCTTCCATTTTCTAATAATTGCTCCCACAGTTGATTTCTTCACACCAAGCTGCTTACCTATTGCAGATTCAGTCTTCCCAGCCTGGTGCAGGTCTACAATTTTGTTTCTGGTGTCCTTTGACAGCTCTTTGGTCTTGGCCATAGTGGAGTTTGGAGTGTGACTGTTTGAGGTTGTGGACAGGTGTCTTTTATACTGATAACGAGTTCAAACAGGTGCCATTTAATACAGGTAACGAGTGGAGGACAGAGGAGCCTCTTAAAGAAGTTACAGGTCTGTGAGAGCTAGAAATCTTGCTTGTTTGTAGGTGACCAAATACTTATTTTACCGAGGAATTTACCAATTAATTCATTAAAAATCCTACAATGTGATTTCCTGGATTCTTTCCCCCCATTCTGTCTCTCATAGTTGAAGTGTATCTATGATGAAAATTACAGGCCTCTTTCATCTTTTTAAGTGGGAGAACTTGCACAATTGGTGGCTGACTAAATACTTTTTTGCCCCACTGTGTGTGTGTGTGTGTGTGTGTGTGTATATATATATATATATATAATATGCATAAAAATAGTTTAAGGCCTATATTATTGCACATAATAATTGCATCGATGAGAGATGGCAGAGGTAGTAGTAGTGAAGTAGTGCAAATATAACGACAAACAGGTTATTGGTGCCACATTACAAGTTGTGGGTGTTATACAGTCTGACAGCAGTAGGTATGAATGACCTGCGGTATCTCTTTCTTACACTGTGGGTGTAGCAGTCTACTACTAAAAGAGCTGCTTAAAGCCCCCACAGCCTCATGTAGGGGGTGAGAGGGGTTATCCATGATTTGAGGTCAGCTTGGCTAACATCCTCCTCTCACCCACCTCCTCAATGGAGTCCAGAGGACAGTCCAAGACTGAGCCAGCCCTTCTGACCAGTTTATTAAGTTTCTTCCTGTCCCTCTCTGAACTTCCACATCCCCAGCAGACCACGGCGTAGAAAATCACTGATGCTACCACAGAGTCATAAAAAGTCCTAAGCAGTGTCCTGCACACACCAAAAGACCTCAGTCTTCTCAAGAGGTGGAGACAACTTTGGCCCTTCTTGTACAGGACATCTGTGTTGTTAGTCCAGTCCAGTTTGTTGTTGAGGTGAACACCCAGGTATTTGTACTCCTCCACAATCTCAATGTCCAAACCCTGGATGTTCACTGGTGCAATTTGAGGAACCGTCCTTCTGCTTCCACCTAAGCAGTGATGGCTGGATTGTGTTGAAATCACTGGAGAAGTCAAAGAACATGATTCTCACAGTGCTCCCAGTTCCCTCCAGGTGCAAAAGTGACCGGTGTAGCAGGTAAATGACCGCGTCATCCACACCAATGCCCGGTCGATATGCGAACTGCAGGGGGTCCATCTCACTGTTCACCAGGTGTCGGAGGTGGGAGAGAACGATCCTCTCCATGATCTCAGGGTTAGATCTTAAGGTTTTTCTGCACTAGCCAGCCGGGCTAGTGGCTTGCAAATTGCACTAGCCCGCAGAGTGTTGCACTAGCCCGCTATTTTAAGCCCAATTCCTGTGACAATTGAAAGAATTTTAAATACTAAACAATGAACAAGTTGAAACAACAGAAGCTCCCAATTCAGTGTAACAAAACCAGTACTTTATTCAATCCATTATGGTTCTCATATGTGACTTTGTGTTTCAAACCATAATTGTCACTTTAAAGTATAAAAGAGGTAGTCATTGCTTACAGTTAAGTAGACTAGTACATGTAGTAATCTCGCAAAATGGACTAGAACTGAAATCATTCAGTTGCCTTAGACTGGAAAAAAAACATAGCAAATTCTTATAGAAATGGACTAGAACTGAAATCATAAACTTATCTTGGACTAGAAAAGAACATGACTAATTCTTGTACAAGTAAACATTCCATACAAAAATATTAATTAATTGTACACATAAATGTAGCAATACTGTCAGGGTAACAAACATAAATGAGATCTAATGGCAACATAGGAAGATACAAGTACATAATGGCAGTCAACTGAGAGTTACAAGTAAAATTAATTTCTGTTTGTTAAGTACAAACCACAACACTTGAAGAAATATCACAATTATTTTCCCTTTAAGGGTGGGATTATTCACTAAGTGAAAGTAAGTCACCAGTTCATTCCCTGGTTGTTTCAGTCACACTAACAGAGTCTATGTGAACAATGGTATCTGCAGACTCATAATCAAGCTGCAGAACACTTGATGGCTCATCCTCAGACTGGCTGGAGTCGGACTCACTGTCCTCGTAAGAATAAGATTCTTCATAGCAGTCTGGCCTAGTAAACACATACCCAGTGTTGGGTCTCCTTGATCTGGTGGAAGATCCCTTCAGCCAGAGATTAATGGCAGGGTTTGGGTCAAACTCTCTTACATCTGGTGTATGGAGCTGGATTGTTAGTAAATTAGTCAGGTGATCAGCTCTCAGCCTTGAACGCAGTTTGGTCTTCACTAGCTTCACCTGACTGAAACCACGTTCAGCATCAGCAGAACTTGCAGGCATACATAGAACCAAGTCTACCAAAGCCAAGATGTTATTGAACCTGCCAGATTCTTTGTATGCATCATTCACCTGTTGCCAGTTCAGGGTTTGCACTTTTTCTGGCCTGCCATATAGCTCTGACTTCAAAAAACTCCATTCAATTGGAATTGCATCTGTGTCTGCACCAGAATTTTGAAGAACAGTTTCATAATGTTTGGTCAGAATCTGTATGCTGTTTTCTCCAAAATCATCATCTTCATTTTTTGGCCATGTGGCAAAGGCCACAAATGAAGTTGCTAGCACAACTTGCTTTTCACAATCAATAAACCTGTTTGTGAGTGCCTGTTCAAGTTTCTCAATTGTTGCTTTCCTGGTGGAGGCTGCCATTGCAGTCCCCACTAGGGTCTGCCCACCAAAAGTACTTCCCTCATCTTCCACACTTGTGACAGCTTTCTCTTTAGGTGTTGGCCTGTCTTTGTACTTTTTAAGAGTAGCCATTGTGGTCTCCAAAACTTGAAACACATCCCCTATGGTTGTATCTTTACCTTGACAGGTTAAGGACAGATGTTTGAGGACAAGCACAATATCCCACATAAAATGTGCATAAGATATGATGTCCAGACGTTGGAGCTGCTTAAGCATGCCCTTGGCTTTGGCAATCTGTTCCTGCCTGCCTGTCTGCACTTGCATCTGGCCAAGATGGGTTGTAATCCCTTGGTAGCCAGTGAGAATGTTTTTCAAGGAACGCTCCAGATGTGGCAGCCACCTGGTACCTCCGACCCATGTTGGAATAATCTCTTTCTGGTCACTCATCATGGTACACAGTTACAACCTGTGTCAATGAACTATGACAGTAATGTTCAGCAACAATGCATTACACCATGTACAATAAATAGAATGAGCTAAAAGATTTTGTATCAGATTTTGCGTGATTCAAGATGGCCACACCCATGTCAAGTTATTGCACTAGCCAACACGGGCTAGTAGCAGAGATTTTGCACTAGCCCGTGGCTATCTGCACTAGCCACGGGCTAGCGGGCTAGTGTTAAGATCTAACCCTGGATCTTCATTAGGTGAGACGTTAAAGCTACTGGCCGAAAGTGGTTGAGCTCCCTGGGGTGCGCAGTCTTGGGAACTGGAACCACACATGATGTTTTCCACAGAAGTGGAACTTTCTCCACATTGAGGCTCAGGTTGAAAATGTACAGAAGAATCCCACAGAGCTGATCTGCACAATCCTTAAGCAGTCTGGAGTTGATGCCAGCAGCTTTCCTTGTCTTGATCCTCTTCAGCTCCTTCAACACCTGATCAGCTGTTATGGAGAGGCGAGGGGTGTAGCCGAGGTGTGAGTCCTGTCGAGTGAGGTCGGGGGTGGAGTGTGTGGATTGGTCTGGCAGGGATCGGAGGGGGGTGATGTGGTGTGAGGAGGGAGCTGTTGGTGTCAGAGGTATTATGGGGGGGGGGGGGGGGTGGAGTGATATCACAGACCGGTCAGGACTATGGTGAGTGGGGGAGGGTGGGGTGGCACAGTCAAATCTGTTGAAAAAGAGATTCAACTCATTTGCCCAGTCTTGGGCCCCCAGATACAGGGCCCCTCCCACTGTCCTTTTGTGTGGCTAGAGATGGTTTTCAGGCCTCTCCATACCTCTTCAGTGTTGCTCCCCTTGAGGTGCTCCTCCAGCTTCCTCCTGTAGCTGTCCTTGCCTCTCCTTATCCCCCTCTTCAGCTCCCTCTGCACTCTCCTCATCTCCTCCTTGTTGCCAGATTTAAAAACCCTCTTCTTCTCATTTAATAGGGCTTTTAGTTCAGAGATCACCCAGGGTTTATTGTTGGGAAAACACTGTACCTTCATGACTGGCACAGTGTTTTCAACACAGAAATTAATGTAATCCGTGATGCAGGTTGTCAGGCTGTTGTAGGTGCAATTGGTAATTGAGTGATCAATCTCATTAAATCTGAAGGTTCATAATTAAATTGAATCAGTCTCATTGAATCGTTTTCATTGAATCAGTCTCATATCATTAAATCATTCATGGAATCAGTCTCATGGGATCAGTCTCATTAATTAATTAATACCATTAATTTTAGTGCTTAATAATAAATTACCACACAGCTAAATTATGGTATATTCCAAATTATTATGATCACTTACCATATTACATAAATCATATGCACCTTGGAATTCTTTGAGATTGTGTGACTTCAAGGAATATGGAAGCAAATAAACACAGTTTCAATAATAATAATTGAATTTATTATAACAAAGATAAAATTGAATAATGTCAGTCAGGGCCGTAACCAGGATTTTTCAAATACCGAGGTCAAGCATGGCTGACAGCAAACCCCCCCGGCACAACTTAAATAAATAAATAAATAAATAAATAACAAACCAAGGATAGATTTGGTGGTGGACACATTTATTTTAACAATTCTACAACTGTGGCACCATAACTGTGGTGTTTTATCTGACATAAAAGTAGAAAGGTAGTGAACTCTTGAACTGAGTATACATACCTAAAGTACCAGTTACATAAAGTATTGGCATTATTTACATTGCAGCATACACATGACAGAAAGGGTGTGAACTGCTGAATTGTAAGCTTTAGTATTACACCTTATAATAATAGTGTGTGTGTGTGTGTGTGTGAGAGAGAGAGAGAGAGAGAGAGAGTGACTGAGAGTTTGTGTGTTATTTGTGGGTGTCTGTATGTGTAGAGACATTCTGAGCAGTAATGTAAAGGCATCAGTCTATCTGGCTGTCTTGAATTGAGATCCATTTGCATGCATTCTCTGAAACAGAGTGTTCTCACCATTGCCTGTAATGTAAGTTTGGCTCATAACACATTTACTTCAACAATTCTAAAACTGTGCCATCATAACTGTGGAGTTTTGTCTGACATAAAAGTCAAAACTGAACTGAACTGAGTGTATTGCTCAGGGTCCGTGTATCATCCGATCATTCAAGTATTCCATTCAATCTGGAAAACGAAAAAACAAAAAAAACACTCAATATTTCGTTTTCCTGTTTTTCTGTATGACCAAAAAATGAGGGATTGGTGTTTGTTTTCCCTTTTTCAACTCAAAACAGAACAAATAATAAACAGGGAAACCAAAACGAAATAATAACTCTAATTTACGATTATTGAGTTTCTCTATTCCCCACGCTACATTAGCCTTCCCATGATCCTCAGCGACAGTCCATCATCATCTCTGCGTCTATGAAACAGAAAAATTGCATGTGCATGTCAAGTAATTTATTCATACATCCTATTCATTTAATATATTAAGCTGTTAATGTTAAGCTGATGATCTCTTAATTATTATTATCTCAATATAATAGTAATAAAGAATGATAATAACAACATGGCATTCATTTTGTCGCTTTCAATATATTGTGTCAGACCAACTTTGCTTTTTATTAGAGGACATGCTTAGCATTTTACGATGACTCATGTCAGGAGGAAAATATGAGGAGGAGTAACAAGTCACTGGCACTCCAACTTACGAGATTCTCCGCTTCTTTTGCTGGACAGCTTGAAAGTCAGACTCGGGAACAGCCATGATCTTCCTAGAGTTTTGCTTCCAGTAAAAGGAGCCTGAATGAGCGCAAAAAATTATAATGTATGAATAAGAACTAATTCTTGAGACTGACTGACATGAATACAAATGAATTTAGTTTTATTTAAATTAGCTCATGTTTTAAGTCATTCAAATTCTGTAAAGCTGCTTTGCGACAATGTTTATTGTTAAAAGCGCTGTACAAATAAACTTGATTTTTTTTTTATCTAAAATGAAAGTTAAGTTGCTCGTATAATCGTAAATTAGAGTTATTATTTCGTTTTGGTTTCCCTGTTTATTATTTGTTCTGTTTTGAGTTGGAAAAAGGAAAACAAACACCAATCTCTCATTTTTTTGTCATACAGAAAAACAGGAAAACGAAATATTGAGTGGTTTTTTTTTTCCGTTTTCCAGATTGAATGGAATACTTGAATGATCGGATGATACACGGACCGCTCAGCTACCTGAAGTATTGGCATTATTTACATTTCATTATCTTAAATTACATTAGAATGTAGGGCTATTAGTTCTGTGTGAAGACTATGTATTAGAGTGTGTGAGAGTGTATTATTTGTGTGTGTGTGTGTCTGTGTGAGTGAGTGAGAGAGAAAGAGAGAGTTATGAGAGAAAGCGAGAGAGTTACTCGAACAAGCCCGTTTATTCAGCCCTGCACAGGGCTGCCTGTGACAACGTAGTTTTGAATGTTTCTCGAAATGCTAACTAAAATGTAATAGGCAATGACAATGAAACGTTTCCCCTTGGAAAGTTGGCATGACACCGCTGAACGGTCTGCCACTGCACTGACAATATTTTCTCACCTTCCCTCCTTCTCTTTCCCTGCTCTTCTGTTGGCTGTCCAAACCTTAATTTAGTTTGTTGCAATGTTTTCATTTTGCACTCGGGTAAAGCTCTATAATGCGATGTGACTATTAGCCTACGTTAGGTTAGGTAGGCATATGTGATAGAGCGTAGACTACACCCTGCCTGTTTTATCCAAAACCCAACTTCCCCGGCCGACACTAGTATAGGCTACGTCGCGTGACGCTGCGTTAGACACGGCAACGATAGAGATAGAGGCTGAGAGATTTCAGATGACATTAGACAAATGTGAATTTTATTGGGGGGAAATACAGATGACATGTGGATGTGGACGCTGCGTTTTACATTGATCATTGCTCGAATTCAGTGTAGACCAATTTTAAATTTCTGAAAAAAATACCGAGGACATGACCTCGGTGTCCTCAATGGTAGTTACGGCCATGATGTCAGTAGATATATACATATAAACAAGCATCAACGGTGTGTGTGTGTGTGTGTGTGTGTGTGTGTGTGAGAGAGAGAGAGTGATTGGAATCTTATCTGAGGGGTGTGTGTGTGTGTGTGTGTGTGGTCGTGACCACATGTTTCTAAGTACAGCAAGAGAGTTAGCTTTGGTTGCTAATTGAGATGTGTAGACACGGATTAGCCTTGTGTCGCTAGCTAAGACAAAGGAATGCTAGCTAAGGTGTGTTTGTGTGTGAGGCCTGGTGAGCTAGCTTTGGTTGCTAATTAGACAAATGAATTAGCCGTATGTGGCTAGCTAAGGCCCAAGGATCCTACCTCTTGGAGTTAAGACAAAAGGTGTGTATGTGAGTGTGGAGGAGGGCCGCCACGTGTTCCCTTGAGACAATATACTTAGCCCTGGATGCTAATGGGACAAAAGAATGCTAGCCGTAGGCTAATTTCACCAGCTTATAACGGTACTAAATCCACTGAAATCTTGATGTGGTTAAGATGCGTGTAATAATGAAATTAAAGTGTTAGCCAGGAATAGAGAGAGAGCATGCAAAGCCTATCTATTAAAACAAATAGAATAATCATCAATTCAACACACTGCGTGTTTACAGTGTACACGTTTAAACCGTTCCTGAGTTTAAATTCACACTTCTTCATAAAAGCAAATTCCTAAGACTAGGTTTTGCCCAAAATGACAAGCCTTACTTCAGTATCTTGCTTATAGCAAGATTATGGAGATATGTTCAGAGACTTTGGAGTTTCCGTTGTGAAGGCCTCCGTGAGGTGCAGAGAATTTCTTGGTCCAACGCTTGGTCGCTCGTGATGAAAAGAAAGTCTCTGATCAGAATAATGTGCACAGCGCTTTAATTAGAAGGATCCGGTTGCTTCTAATTTTAAATTAACTGCTTAGGCTGCAGTCGTACGTAACGTTACTGATAATAGACAAATAAAAACCTGTTGTAACTCATCTGAGTTAGATTGTGCGATTTTGGATTTTTACTGTGGCCAGGGGTAAACAAAGAAATCGCACTGAATTGTGGATCTTGCAAGAAAGACGTCTGTTCTTGGGTTTTCTGGTGGAGCAAATCTCTTTGTGTCCAGACGGCTTGACATCCAGACGAGAGAGAGAGAGACAGAAGCGTTGTTCTGTCTCTTATGCCTTCCTGGAGGATGTGACATAGGTGATCCCGCCCAGGCGTGACGTAGGTCAACGCAGAAGTTGGCTGATAGGAAATGTAGTTTCTTAAAGGGACTGTGCATTATACCTACACTATCAATGTCATCCCCGTGAGGTTCACACAACACATCCCAGTCCATGGTGTCAAAGCAGTCCCTCAGTGCCATACTGGTCTCCTCAGACCAGCTCCTTACATACCTCTTGGTGGGTGGTTGTTTATTCACCATAGGTATGTATGTAGGGGACAAGTGAACCAGATTGTGGTCAGAACGGCCCAGCGGGGGGAGGGGGGATGAACTATATGCATCCTTGGTCTTCACATACATTAAATCCAAAGTTCTCTTGTCTCTGGTGTGGCATTTCACATACTGAGTGAAGGTTGGGAGAGTGGAGGACAGGGATGCATGAAGTCAACAGAGATTAGTAGCAGGGACTGGGGGTGTGATGTCTGAAGCTTTGACACTGTAGTGTGTAAGAGCTCACAGACTGCAGCAGCATCGGCCGCTGGGGGGGATGTACACAGTTATCGCGATAACGTGCGAGAATTCCCTCGGGAGGTAATATGGCCGAATGCTAACCGCTAGCAGTTCAATGTTTTTACTGCAATACTGCTCCTTTACCCTGATGTGCCCTGGGTTACACCATCTGCCATTCACAAACATCGCTATACCCCCTCCTTTTCTCTTACCGCTCTCCTTGGCTTTCCTGTCCGCTCTCACAATTTGAAATCCATTGAAATATTAGTTTATAATTATTGCTTAATTTAGTCTTCAGGAGAGACCGCCTGCACACAGTACTAGTATTAAGTTGTTTTTTTTTCTTGCATGAAAGCTGAGGCATTTATGTTATATTTTAAGGTAACTTCATGTTGTGCTGTGAGGTTCTATGCACTTTAACTTTTGAACCAACGGGTGCATTTGGATAAGTAAAGCCTATTTTTCTGCATTTTTGTAGTCCTGGTAATCTTTTATATTGGTAAAGTTGTTTATAGGACCATTTCTCAGTGTCTTCTGGTTTTTTTTTTTATCAATAGTTTTTCAGTAATAACTTATCACTCAATTTTAATCACAAAAAGAGAAAATCACAACAATTTCTCGCAACTTTCACTTCCTCCTGCAATGTAATTGCAACAAAAACCTAAAAAACACCGCAACTTTCATCGCGATTTTTTGGAAAACCCCCGCAACATCAGACATTTTAGCCCGCAACAATCACAAAAAAGGCCCGTGAAATCTTGGGGGGACTGATTAATGTATCTTTACAGTAGCACTCAAGTATTCAGTGCTGTTAAGGTAGCTCCCTATATGAAAACATGCAACCAATTCAGACAAAAATATAAACAGAGTATTCTGTTTATTGAACTCAAATTCAAGCCCCTTACAATATGAAATATCGTATATGAAAAATAACATTCAGTACAACTGAACTGATTCGAATATTAAAAGTCCAATTCAAAACATTTATCACTGAAAAACATTTGATGTTTTGACATGCAAGTATTGTGTATTATCAAGCATTATGTATATTATGTATTATCTATTAATAGTGTGTGTGTGTGTGTGTGTGTGTGTGTGTGTGTGTGTGTGTGTGAGAACATGTGTAGAGAGAGACATTACATGTCCTCATTACATTCATCATCAGATGAGTCTGAATGGTCCATGAAAAATGGTCTTCGTGACCTGAGGCTTCCAGCAGGCCATAAGTTGATAGCTGGGGCGAGATTAGGGCTGCGCGGTATACATGGTATGATGGTAGAAACAATATAAATTTGGCCACGGTAGAGATTTGTGCTCTGCCGTCATACCGTTGATGACATCATCGCACCTGCCTCTGTATGAAAATGGCCGCAAGCACAGGAACAGCGGAGAAGGAGGAGCTAGTAAAAAAAAAACGGTGCTACATCCGTGATTTGGACGTGGTTCGGGTTTAAAAAGTCGGATGTTGAGCAGAAAAATGTCATCTGCAAAGTGTGTGGAGTAACTGTGACCGCCAACAAAGGTAACATGAGCAATTTATTTCACCATTTGAAATCAAAACATGTGCTCGAGTATGCAGAGAGCCAGAGGCTGCGCTCGGCTCAAACACCGGCTCAGTCTACGAACACGGGAGGAAAGAAAAAAGTTTCCCCCGCGACCCAACAACAGACCTCCATTGCGCAAGCCTTTTCCAAGAGTACTCCTTATGACAGAAAGAGCACGCGGTGGAATGACATAAGAGCCATCACAACACACTTGTGCAAAGACATGGTCCCTTTCCAAACGGTGGAGCGCAGCGGGTTTAAACACATGATTAAAACCCTTGATCCAAGATACGAGCCTCCAAGCCGCAAGTATTTTACTGCGACAGAAATGCCCAAACTGTATAGGCAGCTCCAAGAGAAAGTTGAGAAAGACCTCCGTGAATTAACATACTACGCGACTACTACGGACCTGTGGTCGAGTCGCACAATGGAGCCTTATAACAGCCTCACGATTCATTACATTACAGATGAGTGGAAACTGGCCAGCAGGTGCTTGCAGACTTCATATTTCCCTGATGACTATACGGGTGAGGCAATAGCAGAAGGATTAAAGGATGCGCTGGAGGAGTCATGGGGCCTCAGGGAAGAATCCCAAGTCTGTATTACCACCGACAACGGCGCAAATGTGGTGAAGGCAGTGACGCTAAATGACTGGAGAAGACTGCAATGCTTCGGCCACAGGCTGCATCTCGCCATTGGTAGGTTAAAGTGTAACATTATATACTATAATTTGCATTTCCAATTTTCAATTGTGTGTGTGTGTGTGTCTGTCAGCCTCCTAGGGTGATTCACAATGTGGACACTGATAAAGATAATTTTAAGTTTCACACCTCCATGGTGTAAAATTATTCAGATTCATTAATTTGATCTGTTTTTAGATAACTGTATAGTATTTTTATGTTTTGTTGAAGAGATGTCTGATGCTCTGTAGGTGAAACTAAATGAATAACCTTTATCTTTGTTAACAGAGAAGTGTGAAAGATCCTCGTGTGGAGCAAGCTGTTGGCGTGTGTAAAAAGGTTGTGAGTGTTTTTTTCATGTACATGGAAAAGGAAGAGAGAATTGGCTGCTGCCCAGGCTGCCTTACACCTGCCTCCTCACAGGCTCATCACCGAAACACCAACAAGGTGGGGGTCACGACAACAAATGATAGAGCGGGTTCTTGAACAGGAGAAGGCTATATCACAGGTCCTGAAAACAGATAAAAAGACCAGACATCTGGTACCTACTTGGCAGGACATTAATGTTTGGGAATCTGTGAACAAGACCCTCAGCCCTCTAATGGAGTTCACCGATGCACTGTCTGGGGAGGAGTACGTCAGTGTGTCATACCTCAAATCTGTGCTCCATCTACTGAACAATACAGTCTTCCTCAGTCTGATGATGACACAGACCTGACAAAACAAATGAAGACGGCCATCCTCCAGTATCTTAATGATAAATACTCTGACCCTGCTAGCAGTGACCTGCTGGACATGGTGTCCTTTGCTGATCCACACTTTAAAGACTCCTACATATCTGATGACAGAAAGGACTACATCAAGACCAGAGCAGCAGCGGAAATTCAAGCACTGCTTGAGAAGCAAGCTGAAGCTGTACCTGCCACAGAGTCACCCCCACAAACAAGCACTGCAGCTGCTGGTGGAGCTGTGGAGAGAGAGGCAAAGAAGGTGAAACGAAGTCTGGGCAGTTTTTTCAAAAAAGCATCCACTCAGCCTAGCCCAGCTGCTCTCTCTGATAGAGATGCCATTGAAGTGGAGATAAAAAGCTACCTGCAGTCAGTGGAAGTTGACGGAGAAGTTGACCCACTAGAGTGATGGAAGCTGCACCAGGCTAATTTCCCAAGGGTGACAAACCTTGCAAAGAAATATCTTTGCATTCCTGCCACCAGTGCCCCTTCAGAGAGGGCATTTAGTGCTGGTGGCAGCATTGTCACATGCCACCGGTCTGCATTAAAGCCAGAGACTGTGGATAAGCTTGTGTTTCTGGCTAACAACCTATAAAAGAAGATGGGAACTTGGGAAGCAAGTGAACTGGAGTAAACACTAAAGTTCAGTGTTGCAGCTTGTGATTTTAATTTGAAATATGCTGCTTTTTGTTATTGTTTTTTACTGAAAAGATGCTAAGGGTAAGTGTTTCTCTTAAAAATATATTGTTCAGTCAGTCAGTGACACTTTTGCACAACAAACAAAAAATAAAAGTCTGTTCTGTGTATTTGAAGTAGTGTTATTTAGAATTGTATTTTTGTGTTCTTTAAGATGTGGAAAATTTGTTTGGTAACTTTTGCACTATTTTGGATTAGAGAAGAAAACCTTATTCTTATTATAAAACTTAAGGCAACCAAAGTTCAGTGTTTGTGTTTGCAGCTTGATTTGTAATTTGAAATATGAAACCAAATGTTCAGTGAGTTTTTGCACAAGAGAACAAAAGCCTGTTCTGTCTGTGTACTTGAAGTAGTGTTATTAGAATATCTATTTATTTTTTGTGTTCTTTAAGATGTGGAAAATTTAATGTTTGGTGTCTTTTGCACTATTTTGGATTACAGAACCTTTTCACTGTTTTTGCCATTTGCCTGAGAGAAAACCTCTCTTACCTAAAGTACTGTTTACAATATCAACTTTATTTTTGTAAGAATTTTGTACTTCTGAGGCGCTATCCTGACTTCTGTTGTTGTTCTGCACAATAAATGCTCAAAAAATTACATTATATCTTTGCTTTTTTGTTGTTTAAATCAATTTAGCTTTGCTAAGGGACTACAAAACCCATTCAGAAACACTTCCATTATAAGTTTTACACCGTGACATTTATACCGCGATGTATACCATTATCGTGAAGAGATTCAGTTTATACCGTGATATGAATTTTGGGTCATACCGCCCAGCCCTAGGCAAGATCAACTTCTTTCCAATCGCATGAACATTTCTAAACAGCAGCTCCATCCTCTCCAGCTCAGCCGACTTCATGACAGCCAGGGACTTGAAAGCAATGCTGTCCTGTAGTGACCAGCCATCTTCGCCTGTTTTGATGTTATAGTACCGATGTGTGCATTTGACTTTTCATGGTCCTTTTATAGTTTGGAGTTTAAAATTACTGGTGCCTGTCTTTGCCAGACTTTCTACAGTCTTCGCAGTACATGGTATTTTCGGTTTTGCTATGAACTAGCCAATCTCGCCCTAACTTCCATTTGTCATTGAACTGTCTTATCTTCCTATTAGCATCTTGTTCATCATCTCTGCCCCTTTTTTCCTGAGCAACAGGGTTTGAAACTCCAGCTATATGTTGCCACATAGTGCGCTTGTCAGTCGTCAGCAACTTTGTCGCTTCGTTCATTAACCGCAAGTTACCGTATCGTTGATTTTATCTGAGACGTTAACGAACATTCTAAACAATTCTAAGGTTGTCAATGTTTATGCAGGTGCTCATGGGAGTTGTAGGCGTGTAATATTACATTGCAATGTGTTTATTATATCAGATGCCTTCAGAGAAAACTACAATTAAAATGTATTGTCATACCACAGAATAAACCACCCGCCAAAGTGACTAGTGAAACTAGTTATTACCCGCCAAAGTGGCTAGTGAGGCTAAAGTTATTACCTGCCAAAGTCGAATTTTACCCGCATTTGGCGGGTGCTAATGTAAAGCCCTGGTACCTGCATGTGATTTCATAACAAATTTGGGATATTCTGTTTCCCAAAAGATAAGCAAGTAGCCAAATTTAAAACATCCTTGACCCTGAATAGGCAGGTCCTAAGAATGCTGTAAATACTGTACATCTTGCAGTGCCACAGTCATGTTAATGAACATTTGTTTTATTTTGCCCTGCAAGCTTCTAACCACTTGTTTACACCCACAAGGAAGTAAAAACAATTCGTACTTGTGTACCTTGTTGTGTCCTGAGAGATTTCGGTCTTGATGAACACCTCTAGTCTCAACCAGATATTCAGTGAACCTTTCTGGCAAGCTTTCATAGGATAATCCAGTATTAATGTACTGTATGTGGTCTTAGATATCCTGTACATATAGATTGCACACACATTTGGGCCTCATTTCTTCCTACTGCGTTTTCTCTACTCCCAGACTGTGAAGTTTGCAAATCCTTCTTCCTCAACAATTGTGAGGTTCATGGACCACCCCTCTTCATCCCCGATACTCCTGTTCCCATGGGAGTCCCTGACCGAGCCAGACAAACTCTTCCTCCTGGGCTAGAAATCCAGAAGTCCAGTATTCCTGATGCAGGCCTGGGAGTGTTTAATAAGGGGGAGACTGTTCCAGTAGGTGCACACTTTGGACCCTGCCAGGGAGAGCTGGTGAACCGAGAGGAAGCCAGGAACAGTGGAGACTCCTCGGTTGTGAGTTTGTCATAAATTTATGATAAAGATTTGTATATTTTTAAGTAACAAAATATGATGACTAGATGAAGGTAGCTCCAATTAATATCATTTTCTTCTTGCCAATGATATGTGGAGTAGTGGTGTAAATCGCAAGTTTGATCACAATGCGATCCTACATCAATTCTCAGGGTTAGATCTTAACACTAGCCCGCTAGCCCGTGGCTAGTGCAGATAGCCACGGGCTAGTGCAAAATCTCTGCTAGTAGCCCGTGTTGGCTAGTGCAATAACTTGACATGGGTGTGGCCATCTTGAATCACGCAAAATCTGATACAAAATCTTTTAGCTCATTCTATTTATTGTACATGGTGTAATGCATTGTTGCTGAACATTACTGTCACAGTTCATTGACACAGGTTGTAACTGTGTACCATGATGAGTGACCAGAAAGAGATTATTCCAACACGGGTCGGAGGTACCAGGTGGCTGCCACATCTGGAGCGTTCCTTGAAAAACATTCTCACTGGCTACCAAGGGATTACAACCCATCTTGGCCAGATGCAAGTGCAGACAGGCAGGCAGGAACAGATTGCCAAAGCCAAGGGCATGCTTAAGCAGCTCCAACGTCTGGACATCATATGCACATTTTATGTGGGATATTGTGCTTGTCCTCAAACATCTGTCCTTAACCTGTCAAGGTAGAGATACAACCATAGGGGATGTGTTTCAAGTTTTGGAGACCACAATGGCTACTCATAAAAAGTACAAAGACAGGCCAACACCTAAAGAGAAAGCTGTCACAAGTGTGGAAGATGAGGGAAGTACTTTTGGTGGGCAGACCCTAGTGGGGACTGCAATCGCAGCCTCCACCAGGAAAGCAACAATTGAGAAACTTGAACAGGCACTCACAAACAGGTTTATTGATTGTGAAAAGCAAGTTGTGCTAGCAACTTCATCTGTGGCCTTTGCCACATGGCCAAAAAATGAAGATGATGATTTTGGAGAAAACAGCATACAGATTCTGACCAAACATTATGAAACTGTTCTTCAAAATTCTGGTGCAGACACAGATGCAATTACAATTGAATGGAGTTTTTTGAAGTCAGAGCTATATGGCAGGCCAGAAAAAGTGCAAACCCTGAACTGGCAACAGGTGAATGATGCATACAAAGAATCTGGCAGGTTCAATAACATCTTGGCTTTGGTAGACTTGGTTCTATGTATGCCTGCAAGTTCTGCTGATGCTGAACGTGGTTTCAGTCAGGTGAAGCTAGTGAAGACCAAACTGCGTTCAAGGCTGAGAGCTGATCACCTGACTAATTTACTAACAATCCAGCTCCATACACCAGATGTAAGAGAGTTTGACCCAAACCCTGCCATTAATCTCTGGCTGAAGGGATCTTCCACCAGATCAAGGAGACCCAACACTGGGTATGTGTTTACTAGGCCAGACTGCTATGAAGAATCTTATTCTTACGAGGACAGTGAGTCCGACTCCAGCCAGTCTGAGGATGAGCCATCAAGTGTTCTGCAGCTTGATTATGAGTCTGCAGATACCATTGTTCACATAGACTCTGTTAGTGTGACTGAAACAACCAGGGAATGAACTGGTGACTTACTTTCACTTAGTGAATAATCCCACCCTTAAAGGGAAAATAATTGTGATATTTCTTCAAGTGTTGTGGTTTGTACTTAACAAACAGAAATTAATTTTACTTGTAACTCTCAGTTGACTGCCATTATGTACTTGTATCTTCCTATGTTGCCATTAGATCTCATTTATGTTTGTTACCCTGACAGTATTGCTACATTTATGTGCACAATTAATTAATATTTTTTGTATGGAATGTTTACTTGTACAAGAATTAGTCATGTTCTTTTCTAGTCCAAGATAAGTTTATGATTTCAGTTCTAGTCCATTTCTATAAGAATTTGCTATGTTTTTTTCCAGTCTAAGGCAACTGAATGATTTCAGTTCTAGTCCATTTTGCGAGATTACTACATGTACTAGTCTACTTAACTGTAAGCAATGACTACCTCTTTTATACTTCAAAGTGACAATTATGGTTTGAAACACAAAGTCACATATGAAAACCATAATGGATTGAATAAAGTACTGGTTTTGTTACACTGAATTGGGAGCTTCTGTTGTTTCAACTTGTTCATTGTTTAGTATTTAAAATTCTTTCAATTGTCACAGGAATTGGGCTTAAAATAGCGGGCTAGTGCAACACTCTGCGGGCTAGTGCAATTTGCAAGCCACTAGCCCGGCTGGCTAGTGCAGAAAAACCTTAAGATCTAACCCTGATTCTTTTAGCCAGTGTGGTGGAAATTCACTGGTTAATAATAGAAATACTAGTAACACCTGAATAATGCTCAAGCAAATATTTCTTTTTTGTATCATTTAATGAAAGTCCCATAAAATCATAAGCCCAGGTAGTCACTAACATAGAAGTAGTTATGGGACGACCTAAGCATGGTCAGCTTTCTGTGTTACACAAAATATTAGTCGTCATCATATAGCTTCCATCGACATTTCATAATAGTCTGTTTTCCCAAATGCAGCTGAGTCTGCCGCATCCATGACAACATGGTAGCTTCTTCTCACACACAAACAAAGAACTTATTCATTCACACTTAGCTTGTTTCTTTTCTAAATGTCGAGGATAAACAGAGAAGCATGACACTACAGGATTTGAACAGATACTGTTAATGATAATTAATGCTCAAGTTAATATAAACCTTGTTACCACACCAATGATCTGATGATTTTCGATGCCACAAAATTTGTCATGATGTGAGCTGGTTTGATGCTGGGGTCTGCAGTTGGTATGACTTTTTACACAATGTGTTTCATTTCCATGAATTCAAAGAAAAGAAAAGCACAACTTTATTGATCACATGTTTGTGAAATTCCTCTCTGCATTTAACCCATCTGAAGCAGTGAAAATACACATACCCAGAGCAGTGGGCAGCCATAACAGCGTGCGGGGAGCATCGCTCAAGGGCACCTCAGCTCAAGGCTGTCCCATATTAACCTAACGTCTTTGAACTGTGGGGGAAACTGGAGCACCCAGAGGTAACCCATGTAGACACGGGGAGAACATGCAAACTCCACACAGAAAGGCATCCGCTGGCCGCTGGGCTCGAACCCAGAACCTTCTTGCTGTGAGGCGACTGTGCTAACCACTACACCACCATGCCACCCGGTGCATTCAGAAATGCAAACAAAATATAATTTGAACTTGATTAGATATGTACAGTATATACATATTTTGGAATTTTGACCAACCCCATGCATTTTTAAGAAGGCTCATGAAATGGTAGGGGTGTAACGATTCATCTACTACATCGATTAATCAATTTATTTTCCTACGATCCAACTACAACGATCTGTGCTCAGCAAGTCGGCCTTCCGGACGACATACATTGATCTAATATCGTTTTAAAAGGTAATCAATCGATTGTATCGATAGGAAATAATGCACTGGATTTTAAGCACGTCAGACTTTATACTGATGTGGTTTTTTTAGCACTTTTAATGATAAAGGCGTTAAACGTTACTCGATTCAGTCTGCCTGTCTGTGACGTCATCGTCACGCGCCAGCAGCAGCACAAATCAAAACATGGCATGATGGCGGATAGCAGAGGAGAAGCCGGCGAGTGGGAAATGTTCAAACCAGCATTACGGTCCAGTGTGTGGAAACGCTTTGGATCTCATCTCATTATCTCTAGTTGCTTTATCCTGTTCTACAGGGTCGCAGGCAAGCTGGAGCCTATCCCAGCTGACTACGGGTGAAAGGCAGGGTACACCCTGGACAAGTCGCCAGGTCATCACAGGGCTGACACATAGACACAGACAACCATTCACACATCTACGGTCAATTTAGAGTCACCAGTTAACCTAACCTGCATGTCTTTGGACTGTGGGGGAAACCGGAGCACCTGGAGGAAACCCATGCGGACACAGGGAGAACATGCAAACTCCACGCAGAAAGGCCCTCACCGGCCACAGGGCTCGAACCCGGACCTTCTTGCTGTGAGGCGACAGCGCTAACCACTACACCACCGTGCCACCCATGCTTCGGATTATATTGTAATATTTTTGTGTTGGAAAAACAAAAGCAGAAGTTTTAGAAGTATTATTATTTTTTTCAACCTAAAGTGTTGGTTGCACTTAATTCAAATACAATGTCAATGCATTTACCACTAATTGTTGTTTTATATCCATAATTATACCTGATTCCCTTACAAGAAACAACAGGAATCTAGAAAACTTCACCTGCACTGTCCAGTATCCAGGTATTTATTTCAGTTACAGTGATGCTTGAAAGTTTGTGAACCCTGTAGAATTTTCTATATTTCTGTAGAAATATGACCTAAAACATCATCGGATTTTCACACAAGTTATAAAAGTAGATAAAGAGAACCCAACTAAACAAATGAGACAAAAATATTATACTTGGTCATTTATTTATTGAGGAAAATGATCCAATATTACATATCTGTGAGCGGCAAAAGTATGTGAACCTTTGCTTTCAGTATCTGGTGTGACCCCCTTGTGCAGCAATAACTGCAACTAAACGTTTCCGGTAACTGTTGATCAGTCCTGCACACCGGCTTGGAGGAATTTTAGCCCATTCCTCTGTACAGAACAGCTTCAACTCTGAGATGTTGGTGCGTTTCCTCACATGAACTGCTCACTTCAGGTCCTTCCACAACATTTCGATTGGATTAAGGTCAAGACTTTGACTTGGCCATTCCAAAACATTAACTTTATTCTTCTTGAACAATTCTTTGGTAGAAAGACTTGTGTGCTTAGGGTCCTTGTCTTGCTGCATGAACCACCTTCTCTTGAGATTCAGTTCATGGACAGATGTCCTGACATTTTCCTTTAGAAGTCGCTGGTATAATTCAGAATTCATTGTTCCATCAATGATGACAAGCCCTCCTGGCCCAGATGCAGCAAAACAGGCCCAAACCATGATACTACCACCACCATGTTTCACAGATGGGATAAGGGTCTTATGCTGGAATGCAGTGTTTTCCTTTCTCCAAATGTAACACTTCCCATTTAAACCAAAAAGTTCTATTCTGGTCTCATCTGTCCACAAAACATTTTTCCAATAGCCTTCTGGCTTGTCCACGTGATCTTTAGCAAACTGCAGATGAGCAGCAATGTTCTTTTTGGAGAGCAGTGGCTTTCTCCTTGCTACCCTGCCATGCACACCATTGTTGTTCAGTGTTCTCCTGATGGTGGACTCATGAACATTAACATTAGCCAATGCGAGAGAGGCCTTCAGTTGCTTAGAAGTTACCCTGGGGTCCTTTGTGACCTCGCTGACTATTACACGCCTTGCTCTTGGAGTGATCTTTGTTGGTCGACCACCCCTGGGGAGGGTAAAAATGGTCTTGAATTTCCTCCATTTGTACACAATCTGTCTGACTGTGGATTGGTGGAGTCCGAACTCTTTCGAGATGGTTGTGTAACCTTTTCCAGCCTGATAAGCATCAACAATGCTTTTTCTGAGGTCTTCAGAAATCTCCTTTGTTTGTGTCATGATACACTTCCACAAACATGTGTTGTGAAGATCAGACTTTGATAGATCCCTGTTCTTTAAATAAAACAGGGTGCCCACTCACACCTGATTGTCATCCCATTGATTGAAAACACCTGACTCTAATTTCACCTTCAAATTAACTGCTAATCCTAGAGGTTCACATACTTTTGCCACTCACAGATATGTAACATTGGATCATTTTCCTCAATAAATAAATGACCAAGTATAATATTTTTGTCTCATTTGTTTAACTGGGTTCTCTTTATCTACTTTTAGAACTTGTGTGAAAATCTGATGATGTTTTAGGTCATATTTATGCAAAAATATAGAAAATTCTAAGGGGTTCACAAACTTTCAAGCACCACTGTACACTGGTTTAATCAATGGTTTTAATCGATTTCAAGTCACTGAATCATTTTGGATCGTATCGTTCTAAATGAACCAAAATCGTCCTTGAATCGTATCGGCAACCACGAATCGTGATTCGAATCGAATTGTTAAAACGAATATATATATATATATATATATATATATATATATATATATATATATTTATTTATTTTTTTTTTTTTAAATACAACAATGATTGCTTTTTAATTAAAAATGTTTGTAGGGAGTCACTTATTTAGAACATTTAAAAAAATGTAACTAAATGGCCTTTAATCCAATTCTCACTTTGATTTTGAAAATAATTTTAGGTCCAGGGAGGAGGATTATTGTTGTTGTGACCCAGAAAAGGTAATCACTCTAGTTGTTCCAAGTTCCACAGAGCCTTGCCAGAGTGCAAAGGCTCATGGGGCTGTTAAAGTTTAGAGAGCATTAAGGGCTAAATAGCAATGGGCCACCTTGACCAAGACTCCTGCAGTAATTGATCACCTCTGGCCAGTATTTCTGATGGACATGCATCTTGGAGTAAAATAAAACATCTAGAACCATGTTATGTACAGACCACAAGATATCACATGAGAAGTCAACCAGTCCCTATCTCAGTCCACCATCCCACCCTGCCTGAAGTCCTCTCCCATAGTTCCACTGCCAAAAAAAGACCATCACCAGCAGCCTGAATGACCACTGTCCAGTGGCACTTACTTCTGTTATCATGAAGTGCTTTGAGAAACTTGTCCAGACTTTCATCATAGCAAGCCTCCCACCCATGTTAGACATGACACCAGTATGCTTACAGAGCTAACCAGTCCAGAGGATGCCATAGCCACAACTCTCCACACTGCCATCACTCACCTTGAGCAGCAGGAGAGCTATGCTAGTCTGCTCTTTGTGAACTTTAGCTCAGCATTCAACACCATTCTCCCTCACAGACTGGTGTCCAACCTGACAGACCTGGGATTGTCTCAATCCATCTGTCTCTGGATAAAGAACTTCCTGTCTGATCGCTCCCAGAGGGTGAGAGTAGGCCCCCACAGGGCTGTGTGCTGACCCCCCCACCCCACACACACTTGCGACTGCACCCTGCCCACTCCAGTAATGACATCAAATTTGTGGATGACACACTACCATGGGGGGGGGGAGTCTGCTTATCAGGATGAGGTGGAGCAGCTGTCTGGGTGGTGCAAAGACAACAGCGTGGTCCTCAAAACCAAGGAGCTGATCATAGACTTAAGGAAAAAGAAAAGTGACATTCAGCCTATTCTCATCAGTGGGGAATGTGTGGAGAGGGTTTCGGACTTCCACTTCCTGGGGTGCACATAGAGGAGGACTTGACCTGGAGCATCAACACTACACAAGTGATAAAGAAGGCACAGCAGAGACTTTACTTCGTGAGGATTCTCAGGAAGAACCACCTCACTTAGAAACTGCTTGTGACCTTCTACCATTGTTCCATTGAGAGCATACTGTACGTACTTACAGCATCAGTATGTCGTTTGCCAGCTGCATAGCAGCAGAGAGGAAAGTGCTCCAGAGGGTCGGCACCACCACCCAGAAGATCATCAGATACCCTGTCCCCTGCCTGGAAGAGCTTTACGGTTCCTGCTGCCTCAAAAGAACCCAGGGTAGATTAAAAGATCCATCCCACCCCAGACATTCTCTGTTTGAACTGCTGCCCTTGGGCAGACAGTTCAGATCAATTAAGAGATGGACTAATAGACTCCTTGTGCATGATGTCACGCATCACGTGATAATTTCACCTGGGGGGTCAAGTGGACACCGTCTTTCGTGTAAGTAAGGCTTAACCTGTCTTCAGTATGGTTCATTTTTGCACTGCCTTTGGTTGTTCAAATAGAGAAATGGATAAAAAGGTATTACCGTCTTCCCTGCTATCGACAAAAATGTTAACAAAGAGAATCAAATGCTTCAAGAACAATGAAGAATTGAGTGGTTAAACAGAATATGGCAAGAGGAGCTAAGCCTGAAAACTCCAGAGAAATTCGTGATTGTATTTAACTCTTTACCCCTGAAAGCAGTTGCTCCAGCCACCCTTGTATATGTATAAACTGTTCACCCTGAGAACATATTTACAAGAAAAAAAGTCTAAAGACAAGGTTTTGACAAGGTTTTAGACAAGGCATCATATGTCGTCATTATGGGATATACACGGGGTTGTTATATGTCGTCATTAAGGAGTAAAGAGTTAAAATGTATTTTTAAAAAATGTCAGAAGTGAGTATGGAAGAGTTTGCTTAAGATTCTTTTATTTTTTTCCTGCTTGAATTCAAGTTAGCTTCTTCATGAAAGTGTTTGATGTTCTTACAGGTGAAGCAGCTTCTTTATTTGACACGGAAAACCCAGATTGGGCACTGAACAACGCAGACATAATTTGGTTAAAAAAAAAAATCCAACAAGGAGCGACGTGCCAGATGTATCCTGAAAGAACAGAAAAGATTAAAAGCAGAGAGCACTGAAGCTTTTTTCTGTTATCAGCGGAACACAGTCCTGTGCAAAATGTCAACGTGGAGGTCAGAGTGTAGTAATGAACCTACGGTTCAAAAGAGTTCTATGCAAACACACTGAACTTTACAACAGCTGCATGCATGTGAAATGGAAATAAATCAACTGAGGCAGGAAAAACTGTTTTGGATAAAATTGTTACTGTCCGTATCCACTACTGGATAAAATTAAAATAAAATCTTACAATATTGTTTGAAAGTCTAGAGCAAGATATTTTGTTATTTTACAAATAATAGCACTTCAGATTACTGTTTTAACAATAATAAGCATCACTGTATAAAAGATGTTATAGAGCTATTTGCACTCCTAGATGTCCTTGGGGTTGTTGAGACATGGAGGGGTGGGAATAAGATCCAGCCTACAGTTCAGGTCAGAGTCCTTTGAGAGTAAATGCTTTGGCTTTTGTAATGTTCTGTTCCCAAAAGCTGATTTCGGGAAAAATTCTGTACGCAAAGAAGGTTTTCTTGCTTTTGTAGTTTTATTTATTTATTTATTTATTTATTTAACTGTTCTTCCATGTAGAGACTCTTCAGGAAAAAGAATGTTCCAACATGTAGCTAATGCTAGCCCACAAATCTACACCGTTGCTCCAGTTGTTTCAAGGAATTTTGTAAGGATCATAACCGCTAATAAACTCTAATTTCCACGTATATCTAGCCTTCACTTCTTTCTGACTAAGATTATCCAAGTAATCCGATAGTAGAGCTTTTTTCACTGTAGTTTTCTTCAGACAACAGCAACAGACGCTAGACATCTCCGCTTGGCTTCAGTATGTAAACAAAGTTTGCTTATCCCCCAGGTATAGGGTAGCGGCGGTTGATAATGTAAATGTGACATCAGTGCACCGGCGCGGGAACCGGGGGTGCGGGTGGTGCGGCAGCACCCCCTGGTGGTGGACCCTCAAAACTGACATGAACATAAAACAAAACTTACGTGAAAATATATTTGTTTATTTATTTGTTTTCATTTGGCTCTGCTGATTTTATATGTCATGTTTTAGATGTAGGATGATGAGGGCTACATTTTAGTTATTTAAAAAAGGATTTAATTAAAACTTATAACTTAATATGTAGCCTAGTGGACCATCAGAATTTTTTTTGTCGTGACGTTGACGTTCAGCTTTTCAGCGCGCGAAATTACAACAGGAAGCGAGTACGAGTCGACCGTCTGTAGAGAAGAGTAAGAGTTAGTTAGTTAGTTAGTTAGTTAGTTAGTTAGTTAGTTAGTTAGTTAGTTAGTTGATACTTAATAGTTACTATGTCTCAGAAGAGAACCGTGTGGATTTAAGTGGAATAATTGCGAGAAGTCATATGATCAAGACAGCGTTTTAAGGTAAGGCCATTTGGTTATTAATTTTGCCCGCTGTGTCGTGTTCACTTGAGCCTATTTGGTATGCCTTGAACAAGTGCAGGTGTTGCTAGCATCGTGCTTTGAAGTTGACTCAGATGTAACTACAGTCTTAAAAAATGTTCGTTTAAAACGGTGTGTCCATGCTCATCATGTTTTACTTTTACTTTTCTTAATGGAGAGTGTGAAATACCACTGCATCACTTTTATGAGTGATTTTTGCAATAGAACACTAAGTTAGTGTCACTAACCCATAGTAGTAGGATGAGTGGGTTCATGGATTTCGGTCTGTTGATTGAGAGAACCATGGTGTTTGTGTTGTTCCAGCGAGAGTGTTGTTCTGTTTCGTGTGTGTGTGTGTGTGTGTGTGTGTGTGTGCGTGCGACTAACTACTGTATTTGAAATGCACACTTGCTTGACTGGATCTGGGTATGTAAGGCTGTAATCGGGTGGAATCCGCGTCTCCTTCAGTTTATCTAGAGCAGATGTAAAACCTGCGACTGTTAAACCACAGCTGTGCGCTTCTGCTTCTAAAATAACCTGTCCTTCGTAATCGTGTTAACTGAGAATTGTCATTGACAGACAGGCTTCAGATTCTTCCGTCATCACTCAAAAAAAAAAACGTCGTTTTTACGGATTAGGCCTATAAGTAGTAGGCAGTTTAACGAAATATTGCAATTGCAAGCTTAAAAGGATTTCGGACACCTGATTGGTTAAAATGCAGGAAATTGCATCTAAGAAATACAAAATTTTCTGGGGGAGGACCCCCAGACCCCCCTTCAAAAAAATGTCCCAGGTCACGTCACAGCACCCCCTGCCGACAGTGTCTTCCCGCGCCGCTGCATCAGTGCAACGGGTCTACAGACTGAAAAACAGCTTCTACCCAAGAGCCATAATTGCACTAAATGCTGCTTTTAAAGGGACTGTGCAATGCAGGGAATGTGCATGTCTTGTGTGTCTTTTTAGAGTTTTATATCGCAACACATAGTATATTTGTTTATTTATAGGCAGATATTGCACTGGTAGGATGGCATCCAATTTCATTGTACAATGTGCAGTGACAAAGATGTATTCATATTCAAAAGTGGAGATCTCTGTCTCATGATTCCTCCTTCCACACATACTTGCCACATTAGTTCACTACCCATCAACATGCTTCTAGGATACAGTATGTCACACAATCACAGTCACCTGCTTTTACATTTTGAGTTGAGAGGGATTTCTTTCACAGCTACCTTAACTCACAAAAGAACAGGTAAATGTTTTACTGACAGTATTTATTTATTTATTTTTATTTTTTTTTAAAAAGACAGAATAATCATGTTTCCTTCAGGATTTTGTGAAACTATGGTCAGTGGACCTCACTTGGGGGCATGCTCCCCTGGAAGATAATTTTGTTTATTTTAAAGTTAAATGTATCAAACTGGTGCACTTTGAGAGCAAAATTAAGAGTTTAGCTGTATGAAGAACTTGCGCAAAACAATTTTGTGCTTTACTAATTTAAGCATAAACACCTGGTTGTAATGCCCCAGCAAAAAGGTCACACCCACAAAGCATGGTTAAAGGAGTTCATAAACAGTTAAAAAAATGACTAGAGCAGGGGTTTTCAAAGTGTGGGAGAGTCAGCCCCCCCTCAGAGCAAATAAACAGTAGCGCCCCCCCTCACAATTTTTGTTGTTGTGATACTTAATGTTCCATTCGTATTTAAAAAAAAAAAGGTTGTTGTACACATTTTTATTTTTTTCTTTTACACATTTTAAACATCTGTGCTTTTCTTTTTAAAACATCTTGTTTTACACATTTTAAACATCTCATAGCATCGTTAGCTAGCACCTCTTGGCAGACAACACACTGTGGCAGTGGAGCATCTTCAGATCCAGTCCATGAAAATCCAAACTTTAAATAATCGTGGTCATACTTCCTTCTTTTTTCAGTCCCCCCAAGATTCCGCGGGTCTTTTTTGTGATTTTTGCGGGCTAAAATGTCTGATGTTGCGGGGTTTTTTTCCAAAAAATTGCGATGAAAGGTGCGGTGTTTTTTTTGGTTTTTGTTGCGATTACATTGCGGGAGGAAGTGAAAGTTGCGAGAAATTGTTGCGATTTTCTCTTTTTGTGATTAAAATTGAGTGATATGTTAAATATTAAGTTATTACCGAAAAACTATTGATTAAAAAAAACAAAGACACTGAGAAATGGTCCTATAAACAACTTTACCAATATAAAAGATTACCAGGACTACAAAAATGCAGAAAAATAGGCTTTACTTATCCAAATGCACCTGTTGGTTCAAAAGTTAAAGTGCATAGAACCTCACAGCACAACATGAAGTTACCTTAAAATATAATATAAATGCCTCAGCTTTCATGTAAGAAAAAAACACTATTAATACTTGTACTGTGTGCAGGCAGTCTCTCCTGAAGACTAAATTAAACAATAATTATAAACTAATAAAATAAATGGCTCAGGCTTCATAGAAGAAAAAAAAACAATTTGAACAGAATCTCACAGTATGATGCTGAAGCTGCTTAAACAATGGAAAATAAAATACCATTTTGGCAAAAATGTTGGCATCCATTAATTTCTTGTATTAAGTAAAAAAAAATAATGTAAAGTGCACACAGTCCTTCACTGTAAACATAACACACTTTCAGTAACAGAATTTAAGCCTACATAAACACTGACTCGCACATCATGCAATGTTGCCAGATACTGCTGATGTTTTCCAGCCCAAAATATGTTCAAAACCCCGCCAAAATGCACTTAAAACCGCCCAATCTGGCAACACTGCGTGCATGCTGCTTCTCTTGAACGTATACACGGAAGTAAGGCGGAAGGTAGTCTGTCGACGTCACCTCAAAACGACGCCAACGATTGGTCAAATTTGTGGGAAGGTTGCGGTGATTGGATATAATTGCAACACCACACCCTTGGTCTTGGGGCGAGCAGACGCATTTTTTGCACGTCCACTCTGTTTCTTCATTTCTGTCCATTTTGTCCAATTTGGTCTCCAAAATACATTTCCTTTGCAAAGCCGAAAGCTTCTCCATGATGTCATGCATGTTGCGGTTCAAGTTCTGAATAGCCACAGTCTGAGTGCCGACAGCTCTGCCCACCGCTTCAATCATATCGGGCAGCTTTATGGGGCTTTGAACAGCTGTCACCATTGTCTGAATTCCTCGATAAACCAGGGCAATGCCTAATCCAATCAGAAAAAGTCCTGTAATCATAGTTCCAAATAGGTAGATGTCTTCAATGTCCTCCACAGAAAGAATCGCCAGGCACACGACCCGTCACTGCTCCCACACATCCATCATGTAACCAGCCGCGAACATTACGGCAGGGCAGGCGGGTTCCCCCGAACCCAAGCTTCTCGTCAAGAAAACTGTCAATTTCGTTAGGAGACCAGTGTGGGTGCATTTTAGTAATTGAGTGATCAATCTCATTAAATCAGTCTCATATTAAATTTGAAGGTTAATAATTAAATTGAATCAGTCTCATTTGAATCGTTTAAATTGAATCATTTAAATTGAATCTTTCAAATGAATCATTCAAGTGAATCATTCAAGTGAATCATTCAAAGTGAATCACTTAAATTATTATGATCACTTACCGTATTACATAACTTATATGCACCTTTTTGAATTCTTTGGGAGATTGGGGACTTCGAGTATATTGTAACAAATAAAACACAGTTTCAATAATAGATGAATTTATTATAACAAAAATAAAAATGGATAATAGCAGATTGAAATATATACAAACAGTGAGGTGTGTGTGGGTGTGTGTATGAGAGGCCTTGTGTGGGTGTGGCCTGTGAAAGGCCCTATGGCAGGGGTCTTCAATCCTATCCACAAAGGGCCAGTGTGGCTGCAGGCTTTCATTCCAACCAAGCAGGAGCTACACCTGATTTCACTTGTTTAATCATTTCACCCTCGTCTCCAGTCAACAATCAAGTGAGCCTCCAATTTGGCTGTAATGAAAGCCTGCAGCTACACCGGCCCTTTGCGGATAGGATTGAAGACCCCTGCCCTATGGCCTAGCTAAGGAGGGTGTTTGTGTGTGTGTGTCCCCACGTGGTGTAGGCCTTGTGGCTTGAGCAAAGGTTAGCCTAGCTTGCTAACAAGACAAAGGAATTAGCCGTGTGGCTAACTAGGGTGTGTTTGTGTGTGGGGGAAGGACTGCCACGTGTTGGAGACAAAAGGCTAGCTCTGTGTAGCTAACCAAGGTGTGTTTGTGTGGGCCTAGATTAGCTTTGTGTTGCTAAGTAGACAAAGGAATTAGCCGTAGACTAATTTCACTAGCTTATAACAATACTGAATCCCCTGAAATCTTGATGCGGTCAAGTTGTATGATAAGAGAATTAAATATGTTAGTAGGAATAAAGAGAAGCATGCACAGCCTATCTATTAAATTGAGAGATTAAAACAAAACAGAACAATCAACAATTCAACACGCTGCGTGTCGAGCAGTGTAAACAAACGTTCCTGAGTTTAAATTCACACTATTTCAATAAAAGCAAATTCCTAAGACTAGCTTTAACTATGCCCAAATGCCAAGTCTTACTTAATATCCTGCCTTTAGCAAGATATGAAGAGATGTTCCGAGACCGTTGGAGCACGTGAGTCGCTCGTGAGAAAGCGCAGAGAACTTCCTGGGTCCGGCGTGTGGTCGCTTGTGATGAAAAGAAAGTCTCTGATCAAAGTAATGTGCACAGCTAATTACAAATTAACTGCTTTGAGCTGCAGTAGTACGTACTTAATGAATGAATGAAAAACCGGTTGTAACTCACTGAGTTTAAAATCGCGCGATCTTAGATTTTTACCGTGGCCAAAGGTAAACAAAGAAATCGCGCTAACTCGTGGATCTTGCAAGAAAGAAAGAAAAAGACGTCTTTTTGATTTGCCCGGCAGAGCGAGCGATTTTCTCTCTGTGTCCGTTGGAATCATGGTGCCAAAAGAGGAGGAGCTGAGCGCTTCCGGGTCTCTTATGCCTTCCTGTAGGAAGTGACGTAGATGATCCCGCCCCGGTGTGACGCAGGTCAACACGGAAGTGGGCTGATGAGAAATGTAGTTTCTTAAAAGGACGGGCTGTGTACCTACACCAGTTTATCAATTCCATGATTTTTTTTTTTTTAGAGAGCAGTGCGGAGAGAGTCTCTCAAATGTATAGACAGACAAGATGAGACAAAGGAGCACAAGCAGGGAAAAACAGGGAGAGCAGAGAAAAATGCGACCGCCTTCCGTGAAAGCACGGAGAGAAAAAAAAAACGTTGTCTTTGTACTATTTTTAATGCAATATAGGTTTTCTATGATTTGCAAATTATTGCATTCTGATTTTACTGATGTTTTACAGAATGTCCCAACTTTTTTGGAATTGGGGTTGTATTTTGAACTTTGGTTAGAGCATGCACTTGTATTTTGAATGATGAATACATGCTACCGGATGTGTTGGCAGCTTTTCTGACTCAAATAAGCTAAAACTCTACAAATTTAAATGTGCACTGTTTTAAAGCAAGGAGATGAGAGTCGGACACGCTGATGTTAAAGGTCTCATTGCATCGTTTTTTCATTAATTGTGCTGTGGTCTCTAGTATGAATGAATGCCCTGTGAGCCGGTTTTGGTGAAAAAAATGCTGTGGCTCTCCTGTTTCAGGCTATTCTAGTTTGGTGGAGGAGTGGGTGGCGGGAGAACGACAGGATTTCAGCTCTTACTCATTAATATTCATGACATGTAAACGTGTTACCTCTGATTGGCTAACAGCAATCAGTAAACATGTTACCTCTGATTGGCTAACAGCACTGTGACGCTACCTCCAGTGGGTCAGAACAAGCGGATGTGGGTGTCTTTGTTAAAACTGTTTTGATTGGCTATTATGGTCTCGACATCGATGTTTTGACCAATAACAATGTAGATAACACGAATTTTACATCACATTCAACAAGATTTAAACGAGACTAAAGATGGTGACTTACAAATAATGTGTAAACATCGTTGGAGTTAATAAAGTTTGAACAGCATGAAGAAACATACCTCAACCCCCCCGAAATTAATTAAAAAAAATCTCAACGGATTTGGCATAATATAAAAAGGTCGTTTTTTACTCAGAAAAAGCGGAAATCCGCCGAAAAGCGGAAAACTCTCATCCCTGCCTGGCTTGTGACCATGTCATGCATGCTAACGTGGAGAATATGAACATGCTATTTTGTAACAAAAACCTTCGAACAAAAAGTTCATGTTTTACTTACAGCTCGTGAGCTGGTGGTCGATCGTCTTGACGGTACAGTAAAAACAACCTCGACGCAAAACCACTACTGAAGGCACCGAAGTTTGAAAAGTCACTGTGGTTGAAATGATAAGAACACAGTACTAACGTTGCATTATATTTCGCTGGTGGTGTTCCAAAGATAAATTCCAACCATTTCTTCTTCACATCTTCTATCTTGGGCAAGAAATGCAACGTTGATGTCTTACTGCCACAAATAACACAGGCATGAACTTGTTCAGCCATGTTTTCAACTTGCTGTTAGGTCCTCTTCATTAGCTATTGACGAGATGGGCTCTGCTATCTCTCCTTGCGCTTAAATCCGAACTTTCTTCCCGTGGGCGGTCGCAAGCCAAGGTGGGCGAGGCCATGAATATTAATTTTCGAAGTGACGTAAGTTCGTAGGGCTTTTTCAGATTCGCTCGTTTTTCCGACTATTTTCTTTCATAAGCTAATACAGGGAATGGGGGTAGAATTACATTTTCGCATGCATATGCAACTCGGAGTGAACTATGGTATTTCAAAAAGAGCCTGTATTAAATGTTTTTGGTGGAAGGGCACCTTTAACATTCCCTAACTAAGCTAAAGTTTGATGAATGCTAATTATTGGGGGCAGAGAATCATCCAGCAATACTCCTGCTGTGACAGCCCCTCTTAAAACTACAGGGCACATTTTACAAATACCATGCAACTATCTGAGAAAATTATTACTAAAACTTTGACTAGAATTAGACTAAAATTAAAATTGAGTTCCACTGATTAAATCTTGACAAAAAAAAAAAAAGACTAAAATGTAACTATAATTTTCAGGACACGACTAAGACCAAAAGTAAATTTAAAATTCTTTAAATTAAAAATAAACACTGCTACACTGAACTAAATCAACATTAGCTCCCAAACACTTACAGTATGACAAGAATTACTTGTACAAATCCAAAATATTTTATATAAAACCCATTTAGGGATGGAACTGACTTTTTAAAGTTGTGTAGTTTTGTAGCTTTCTGTTTAGAGACCAAAATACAAGGGACAGATCAGAGAATCAGAATCAGAGGTCTGATTCACAGCACAGCTTTGCCATGTCAGACATAAAGCCTTTTATAAGAAATCTTTCCTTTGCCTAAATTCTGATGAAAAGCCTTGACTGCATTTTCCTATAGTTACTAAATTTATCTTGGAGCTTGTCGGCTGTTTTGTGACTCAAGATACAGTCAAGAATTAATAATATTGGCATGAGCCAACGTTCTCGTTTCTGTACACCTCATTTAAAGCCATAGATCGATTTAGTAAAGAAAATGTAAATGTGGTATTTTTCTACAGGTATACAGAAGCATGCAGTGTGAAGAATACATCGATGCCAAAAGAGAGACGCATGTGAATTGGATGAGGTGAGCAGTACACCAGCTGTTGGGTCATTTTAGTGATTTGATTTTACAGGTCCTCATTTGTTGGAAGAGCTTTATCTTCACATCACTGATATCTCCGCCATGCTTTCTCCAAGTCTGCAACTCTGATCTGATTTTTACCTTTTCTGGAACGTTGCCTCACTCTTTTAGGTATGTGAATTGTGCCCGTAATGATGATGAACAGAATCTTGTGGCATTTCAGTATCGAGGGGCGATTCTGTATCGTTGCTGTCGACCCATTAACCCAGGACAGGAGCTCTTGGTGTGGTATGAAGAGGAGTACATCAAAGAACTCAGTCCTGCACCTACAGGAACAACCAGACAGCAAGGTGTTACTTTTGTCTAAGAGGTTATAGAGGTTATTTTCTGTATCGTCTAGTGACACATTTCTGAGCCTACCAATATTTCTGGGATGAAAGCTGTTGTACAATGCAGTCTGCAATAACTAGAGCATTCCCCAGAGAACTCATTTTGGCCTGTTCCACCAACCAGGTAGGTCTTCTCGATCATATGACCGTGACCAACCAGAGAGGGTGAAGTCTATCAGCTTCCTTTTGAGACATGTGAAGTCACCCCACTGCACATCCTGTTATTGCGAAACTGACTATATAGTAAACCACAAAATACTGTTAGTTTTATTCATCATGCACAATTGAACCAGAAGTAGTGTAAAATGCATGCCCTGTGGATCCCGAGTGGCACAGCAGGAAAGTGTTGCCCCATCATCCTCCCCATCATCCAGATCTTGCCACTTTCGAATCCTGATGATGCCACAATCATCTGTGGTTGGTAGCCTAAGAGAGCAAAATTGTCTGGGCTCTCTGGGAGGGAGAGATGGCATGCTGCATCTTCCCTGCCCTGTCAATTACACTGGCCAGTCATGGGCGTGTGAGAGTACATTTAATAGGAATTGAGTGGATTGGGCTTTCACTTTCTCCCCCCTGTCATTGTATGAGTAAAATATGCAGTTGACTGGTATTACTTGTCTCAGAGGAAGCACGTGATGGCCCTCCCTGGTTGGTAGCTGTTATGTGATACTGGAGAGCAGTCTGATGGGTGGGAATTGGCCATGGCTAAATTAGGGAGAAAATTGGGGAGAAGTCGGGGGGGGGGGAATGCCCTGTCACAGTAAATGCACAATATCGGATAATGCTGTCAGATCTTTCCATATTACAGAAACTGAGGGGAACAGGACACATTATAAACTGACACTAGGCCACAGCCCTGCTGCCACATGCTCCCACCACCTAACTCAGGCCGGGGAGCCATCCGGCCTGCAGCGGACCCCCCCCCGGACGGGATAGGGAGTCTACTACCACCATCTGTGCCCCCAGCCTGTGGACCACCTTGAATTTAAATGGCTGGAGGGCGAGATACCAACAGGTGATCCACGCATTGGCATCCTTCATGCAGTGGAGCCACTGGAAGGGTGCATGGTCAGAGAAGAGGGTGAAAGGGCGCCCCAGCAGGTAGTATCGGGGAGGGTGAGGACTGTGTACTTGATGGCCAGGCACTCCTTTTCTATGGTGCTGTACTTTCCTGCATTGAGAGCTTGCGGCTGATGTACAGCATGGGACATTCCTTGCCCTCCACCTCCTAGGACTAAATGGCCCCCAGCCCTCTGTCCAATGTATCTGTCTGCAAATTAAAAGGGAGGGAGAAGTCAGGGGAGTGTAAAAGTGGCCCCCCACACAGTGCAGCTTTTACCTTGGTGAAAGCCTGTTGGCATTGCTCCATCCACTAGATCAGATCTGGTGCTCCCTTTTTAGTGAGCTCAGTCAGCGGGGTGGTGACGTCCAAATAATTGGGTATGAACTTATGATAGTAGCCAGCCAGCCCCAGGAACTGTCTCACCACCTTTTTGGTCTTGGGCCTCGGGCAGGCCGCAATCGCTGCAGTCTTGTTAATTCGGGGACGCACCTGCCCATGACCCAAGTGGAAACCCAGATATTGTACTTCCACCCACCCAATTGCACACGTTTTCAGGTTAGCTGTGAGCCCCACACACCTCTGCGACTCTAGGGCCCTAAGGTGTTCAAGGTGCCATGGCCAATCATTGCTGTATATAATGTCATCGAAGTATGCTGCCCCATACATGGTATAGAGATGGAAGATCTTGTCCATGAGCCGCTAGAATGTAGCGGGAGCCCCAAATAACCCAAAAGGAAGCATGACAAACTGGTGTAATCCAAACGGTGTGGAAAAGGCTGTTTTCTCTCAGGCCATTATTAAAAAATGTTCTGTTTCCGGTCCACCGGCCGGGTGAGTGCCGTTTGTGCGGGTGAATTTTTTTTTTTTTAACGCCGGTTTTCCCACATTTTTTTGGGGTTCATAAATCTAAAATCGAACTTGACATTTATGCATTCCCAGGGCTTTCCACTAAGGCTCATACTAGCCAGCCATAACAAATAAGTAGCCGCCCGGGGGGTGTTTGAGAGAAAGAGCAGCCCCTCCCCTCTCTGCTCCCTGAGTGGAGCTCGTTGCCTTGGTAACGGTGCTCAGGTGCAGGGAAGAGACACAATATGACAAGCAAAGAGCGCTTTTTCTCAGAGTTCCCTCTCCTCGAACAACGCTGATTTACACGGAAATGAAAGGAGGTACTCACAAAATTCTTTCACATTGAGTGCTACAAGGCTCCCATGAACACATTTATGTAATTTTTTTGTCCCTAGTTTAAAAAATGTGGACAATAGAGCGAGTTAAAAACAAGTGACTTTTCTGATTTTGCAGTCAAAGCGCTCCCACGTTTATAATGGAAGTCTATGGGACAGCGTGCCTGTCCTCTCCTTACTTTCAGGCTTCTCATTCAAAAACTATAAGTCCTGTCGCTCAGGTAGACACATTGTGTGAATCAAGACAAGTGTGACTACAACTTTTGAGAAAATTATGTGTGTAGAGTGAAAATTGTGGTTGAAAACACAGTTTAAATGAGAAAGTTAGAGCTTTTTTTTCAGGTTGCCTACACAATAAATTGCTGAGCCCCACTGGTGTGTAACGCAATAGACACCCATTATAAAGTCTGAATTTCTCCAGATTTGGTCATGGTGTTTGATCTGTGACTGATCAAAAAGTATAGAACCTAGCAAAAATGTTGAATGCCAGATCTACACAGGAGAAGTTTGTCTACATTTTAAAGTTTGAATCATGTCTCTAGGTGAAAGCATGCCAGAGCAGCGGATATTTGAAAAACATTGAAAATGTGCGATTTTTTCAATTAATTCCATAGAAAATGAATGGGAAATTTTGTGTGATTTTTTCGCGACATAGTCGCGAAAAAAATCATAGAATGCTGAACAAAGTAATAGCATAGCAAGTCCGATCAAGCCGCACGTTTTGATGTATTGTTTGTCTGTGTGCGATGTACGGTTATTGGGTTATTCGCAATCGAAATTTGTACAGACGATGAAAAACGGAAGAACAAGAGTTTGCTGTGCTTTGCACTGCAAACTACTGACTCCCTATATGGGAGTCAATAGTTTAATAGTTTGCAATGCATAGCACTGCATCACTAATAATAAACTCCTGTGCACACATTCACGCAACTGAGCATGCTATGAATTAACAACGACAACGGTCTGCAGTGGTGGCTACACAATTAAACACTCAGTGAACATTTCTCCATTTGTGTATGCAAATACACTCCAACGACTCAGTTTGGTTTCATTTACAACCAACGGTGTCTTTTGATGCCAGCACGTAATTGAAAGAGAGAAGACTGGTTTACCGGAGACAAAATAAGTGTTCTCTCTCCTTCTGTTCCTTCCGATGTCGCCTCCGACAGCCCCGACACACTACTGCCTCCACCGAGTGTGCGCGCACACACACACCGCATGTAGGGGCTGCGGATGAGTTACTCTCCCTTGATCAACTAAGTCGGCGGGGAATTTGTGGTTATTATTGGTACAAACAGCACGAATCACAACTTAAATGAGTGCGGTTCAGTTTGACATTATTGTCAGTCCGTTAGATAAACATTTAATTTTATTAAAATCGAAAATTAATATTTAGAGCCTGTGGGCTACAAAAATAAGTCATTAAAGTAGCCGGCTGGACTTAATTGTGTAGTCGGCTGTATGGCCGGCAGCCGGTGCTTGTGGAAAGCCCTGTCGAATCAGCTCTGCGCATGCGCCATGCGGCACAAAAAAATGGCAGCCGCCATGAAGGAAGGAGATCCGGAGTTTTCAAACATTTGCTTAAGTGTGAAATCGCAAAATGGTATTCTAGCGAACAACAAAATAGTAAAGATTCAGAAAAACAAATCATTCAGTGATCATTTTAATAGTGTAATTTCATCCGAACTAGGCCTAACGGTCGATTTAGAACTACAAAACGTCCATGTGTCGGGCATTTTAAGTACCTTTTGTAAAAGTTTTGCAAATGTTGCAGTCAGCATTTAAAATGCTAACTTAAAGTTTTTGTTCAAGTTTCAGTTGATTAAACTGTCATTTTATTAAATGTGTCTGCTTTTGTAATAAAAAAGTACTGAAAGAAAAAGCAAACAGCATTGTGATTTCTTACCCATCCATTAAAAAAAAAAAATCCCTCCCTCCCTACTGAAAATTTTTTTGCTCACCCGGTGGACAGGAAACGGATTTTTTTTTTAAAGGATGGCCTCAGGATAGAGGAGTCAAGGGGATCTATCCCTTTATTAAATCCAATGTTGAATAAAAGCAAGCAGCACCTAACTAATCAAGCAACTCCTCAATGCGTGGCATTGGGTATGTGTTGAATTTAGACACTGCATTCACCTTTTAATAGTCTACACGGAACCGGACCGACCTGTCGGTCTTGGGTACCAGGACCATCGGGCTCCTCCAGTCACTGTAGGACTCCTTGAGCATGGCCTTGAGTTGATCCCAAACCAACTTTTTTAAAAAATTTATTTATTTATATTTTGGTGTTTGGGTAAGGGCGGCTACGCACCACCACCCCTGGGGGCATCTCACTGTGGTGTTTTGTGAGGTGGGTGTGGCCGGGAAGGGGCGAGAACACGTCAGAAAACTCGTTTTGCAACTTGGCAACCTCTGTGAGAGGTGGTCTCCACATGGGACTGGGTTGGTTTCGTTGTTTTTACCTCTGACCCCAGCTCCACCTTCTCCAGAACTACCGACGCTAACACCACAGGGACCCCCTCTTTCCATCATTTTAAGAGGTTGAGGTGGTATATTTGCAGAGCCCCGCCCCATCCATTTGCTTCACCTCATAGTCGACATCCCCGATTTGCTGTGTGACCTCGAAGGGCCCTTGCCACTTGGTGACTAATTTGGAGCTCAACGTGGATAATAACATGGGTCCTTTGTCTCCCGGAGTGAACTCCCTAAGGAACGCAACCCTGTTGTACAGCCGGGCTTGACGTTCTTGTGCCTGCCATAAATTCTCCTGGGTTAAGTGTGTGAGGGTGTGGAGCTTTGTGTGCAAGTCGAGAATGTATTGAATTTCATTCTTGCTAGTTGAAGGTCCCTCCTCCCAATTTTCCTGCAGCACATTCAAAATGTCACACGCCTTTCGCCCATATAATTCAAACGGTGAATACCCCATGGAAGCTTGTGGGACTTCTCGTACTGTGAATAAGAGGGGCTCGAGCCATTTATCCCAATTACGTGCATCTTCGTTTACAGACTTCTGAATTAGATTTTTAAGGGTTTGATTAAATTGCTCTAATAATCGTCCATTTGTGGGTGATGGACGCTTGTGCGGATAGATTTAATTCCCAATAACTCGTACAGCTCGCGAAGTGCACGTGACATAAATGTAGTGCCTTGGTCCGTCAGGATTTCTTTTTGAATCCCAACCTGGGAGAGTGCTTCTGCAACACTGCATGTGGAGATATTGCAGAGTGGCACTGCTTCTAGATATCGCGTTGCATAGTCCACCAGAACTAAAATAAAATGATATCCTCATGCTGACTGATCGAATGGCCTGACGAAATCCACACCAATTCTCTTCAAGGGGGTCTTGATTAGAGGGAGTGGGCACAAAGGCGCTTTTGGAATGGCCTCGGGATGTATTAATTGGCATTCACGGCATGCTGCACACCACCAACGAACGTCCCCACAACTCTCTGGCCAGTAGAACCGGGCCATCATTTGGGCTAGTGTTTTATCCTATTCTAGGTGTCTGGCCATGGGATTAAAGTGAGCCACATGGAACACGAGTTCTCTACGGCTCTTGGGGATTAACAACGGTTTTATCTCTTCACCGGTTTGAGTGTCCTGCATCACTTGATACAGCCTATCTTTAATAATAGTGAAAAACTGGAAGGAGGGTGTCCCATTTGGCTGAAGAAGTTTAACCATCATTCACGCTCACTTGAGGCCCCTGCCGATGCGAGATGATGCTGGAATGCCTGGCGATCTTCCTGCTGGGCCAGCATCAAGGCTTCAAAGCATTGCTCTTGCTCCTTCTGGAGAGCGGTCAGTGCTTGATGCTGGTTCTGCTGGGTGGTAGCAAGGGCATGGATGAGATCCTTAAATGGGGAGGACTCCATGTGGTAGTTCCCTTCCATACTCCCGGCACCACTGTAATATGTCCTTGATGTGAGTGGAGTACAGAAGCATGGCAGGCAGGAGCTGATGTTCTCTCTCACTTTTTTTTTTTACTATTTTCATTGCTTTTCAGCTTCATTCACTCACTCATTGCTCATACACAGACACACACATGTTCTGGTTGGGAGGAGTCCCTTCTCTTCACTTTCTCCCTCCTTTTCTAACCTCCACCATCACTGCAACAAACACACACATTTAATTGACAACAGGTGCATTGACTTTGCCACTCACCTTCCCTGGCCCTACCTTCTATTCACAAACTAATGCTAGGCCATGCCCCCACAGCCACAAATACCTTCAGTGCAATACAACCAGCTGGCTGGAGAGAAGTTAGTTGAAAACACACATGCAGCGTGCCTGAACCAAGCGAAGTTGTTAATTGGCTAATGCAGATGTCAGTCAAACCCATCAAACATTATACAAATCAATTGGAACATATTTGTTTATTTCAGGAGTATATGTGATGGTTATATTATCAAGCAATTTAACAAGCAATAACATTTTTAGTATTTTTATGGAATTCAATAATTCCACAAGAGTCATGCCATAGAGAAATTATCTTTTTACTTATGTTTATTTTTAGCTCCTTAAACTCTTGTAGCTGAAGAGCTTCAACATGCTAAGGGACAAATAGCATCCGATGAATGAATAATTAAACACATGGAGGTTTGGTTGCTTTATTACTACAAACCACACCGTGGCATTCTTCAAATACTGCAGTAAGGAAATTCCTATACTACTGCAGAACTACTTGAATGCCATTTGAACCGTTGCAATGTGTCTTTTATTTATTTATTTATTTATTTTTAAATATGCCTACATTTAATTTTTTTTTAATTAAATTGCTACTCTTATGTCTTAGATGTAAATAAGGCTAGGCTTGCCATTACCTAGACTTAACATTAGATCAAACAGAAACCAACAACTCCCTGTTGGTCGCTCAGACCCACGTGGCTATGGCCAATGCTGTGCATAGCTGCTGTTCCAGTACCTTATTGAATCTACAGTACCAGTACTCCTAGTTAGAGGCTGGTATATCTTAGTCCTCAAACTTTTTTTTTTTTTTAGTCTGTCTTCATTCATGTAGAATCTTGAATGTTTGAGGTTCAGTAAAAATGCTCCCTTACATTGGGTTAGTGTTACATTTTATAATCTTGTTGCATTTCATGTCCAATTTCAGATATTTTTGTCCTTTCACTTCTCCAGAAATAAAGAACGCTCTGCTGCAAGTCTTTTCCTGCTCCACATGCCCTCGTTCTTATGCATCTCAAATTTACCTCAACAAACACATCCAGAGATGCCACTATGAAGAGTATGTGAGACTGCGAGAATCAGGAGAGATTAAATATGAACTTCAGATCCCCTCTGAAGACTCCAGTAGTCAGCCAACATCATCTGATCCTCTCAGTTCTGACCCTTCTCATAATGATACACAGAAGGAAATTCACCACTGCTCAGACTGTGGAAAGAGTTTTGGTCATCAGAATGCACTCAAGACACACCAGTGCAGTCACACAGGAGAGAAGCCGTATCACTGCCCACAGTGTGGGAAGAGTTTTACTCGTCATAGTCATCTCCAAATCCATCAGCGTATTCACACAGGAGAGAAGCCGTATCACTGCACACAGTGTGGAAAGAGTTTTAGTCATCAGAGTAATCTCCAACAACACCAGCGCATTCACACAGAAGAAAAGCCATATCACTGCTCACAGTGTGGGAAGAGTTTTACTCAGCAGAGCAATCTCCAAAAACACCAGCACATTCACACAGGAGAAAAGCCGTTTCACTGCTTGCAGTGTGGGAAGAGTTTTACTCATCAGAGTGATCTCCAACAACACCAGCGCATTCACACAGGAGAGAAGCCGTATCACTGCACACAGTGTGGAAAGAGTTTTAGTCATCAGAGTCATCTCCAACAACACCAGCGCATTCACACAGGAGAGAAGCCGTATCACTGCACGCAGTGTGGAAAGAGTTTTACTCAGCAGAGTAATCTCCAAAAACACCAGCGCATTCACACAGGAGAGAAGCCGTATCACTGCACACAGTGTGGGAAGAGTTTTACTCAGCAGAGTGATCTCCAAAAACACCAGCGCATTCACACAGGAGAGAAGCCGTATCACTGCTCACAGTGTGGGAAGAGTTTTACTCAGCAGAGTGATCTCCAACGACACCAGCGCATTCACACAGGAGAAAAGCCGTATCACTGCTCACAGTGTGGGAAGAGTTTTACTCATCGGAGTAATCTCCAACAACACCAGCGCATTCACACAGGAAAGAAGCCATATAACTGCACTCAGCGTGGAAAGAGTTGTACTCCGCAGAGTGCTCTCCAATGACACCAGCGTATTCACACAGAAGAGAAACCGTATCACTGCTCACAGTGTGGGAAGAGTTTTACTCATCGGAGTAATCTCTAATGACACCAGCGCATTCACACAGGAGAGAAGCCGTATCACTGATCGCAGTGTGGAAAGATGTTTACTTATTCAGTTACATTTAAAATCTACAAGTGCACTAACTTGGAGACATTGCATGATTAAATTTGTCAAATTAAATATCGTTGTTATTATTCCAGTTTTGGCTGAAAGTGACCTGTACTTTTGAACTTTATTGTTTCTATGACTGTTTTAAAATGTCTAACCTTATCGTGATGTTTAAAACAAGACTATTAATCTTTTCTTTTGAGCTTAAGTAGTCCTTAATTACCACCATACAAGTAACAATTAAACTGCAACACTATTATCAGTGTAATACTGCAGGATTAGACTAACTGTTAATGGAATTAGTACATTAAACTCTTGATCAGTAATATGTTTATCAGAACTGTGGATCAAACCAAATGGGTATGGAGCATTTAAATGAAACTCGTCCAGCTATATGCATCCGCCTCATCTCACTGGTAGAGAAGGCATCACAGTTATTTACAATGATAATCTAGGAATCGTACAAAAACCTGAACAAAAATTCACCAAGTTTGAAGTTCTTTATCCTAACATATGTAGCCAAAATATAAGTCTACCCAGTCAATTCAGCTAATTATTATTTACAGACCTGTGGTTTTATATTCTGAGGATCTTTCTGAATTTGCGGATTTCATCTCAAACCTAGTTCTTTATTTAGACAAATTAATTGTTAGACATTATTCATTTTGATTATCTGTCAGACTCTGAGAATAGCATTCATGTCCATTCTAGATTCAGTAGGCATTAATTAGTGTCACAGGCTAGAGCGTAATTTTTGGGTAGGGACCAATATTCAGCCGCTACTGTGTAATCACGATCAATAAAACCGATGTCCTAACCTGAGCAATGATTATATGGCACACAAAGGGTTAAATGTATGACACTGCTAATAATCCCCCTTCTAATGTAGATATCTTTCTCTGATTAGCTACCTGTTTCTCGCTAATTTACATGGTTGGCTATCCCAGCTGTCACTCCATCTGCTGTAAAAGCAGCACACTTCCCACAGCAGCCGTGACTACCCGCCCATCAACCCCCCCCGTATCTCACACGTACACACCTGACCTACCCCACGCACCCCCTACTCTCCGTCAGCCTACAAATTGAGTTGGACTTCGATGTCCATGCATGCTTGCCCTACTATTCGCATGCTGACTTGAGTTTCATGGACGACGGCCCCCCTCCCAAGAAACGAGACATTCGTTCATTCTCCTTCAAAATCAAGAATGTAAGTGCAGGGTTTCCTTTGAGCTTTAAAAATTCAACAAAATTCTTTTGATGTATGGAAACCTTTCATAAAAGTATTGCTGCGGCTCCTTAGGCAGGTTTGGCAACATGACAGGACTCATCAGAGCTAGGCTACTGCATAGCTGCAGAGAAAAGGAATGCAATGTAACTTGGTGTTAGATAATATCCTCGATGAATGAATGTTAAATTTATAGACCAAATGGTTTTACAGAATGTAAGTAGTCAGATGTAGGCTACTGCATGGCCATGCAGATGTGCGACTTGCATTTCAGAATCAACAGCGTGACAGCCGCTGAGTTCACCGTTTTACAGAGACCTCTTTCAAATAGGAGCAACCAGTGTAAACTAATTTGCTTGTGTTTATGTATCAGTAACCAACACATTTACTTACATGTTGTAGTTATGTGTTTCAATGTTCTTGATGTATGTTAATTGACTGTATGTTGCACTTTTGCAGCCCTTAACATCCTGCATGAGTAAAGCTGAGAACTCTGAAGTTGCCTCCTTGACTTTCATTACATGACATTACATTAAGCTGACACTTTTGACTCTTACTATTTTGGTACAGGGTATTGGTTACAATGTTGGGTTAGGTGCCTTGCTCAAGGGCACTTCAGCCATGGATGGAGATGTAAGGGTGGGATTTGAACCTGCAACCCTGGGATCCAAAGATCCAAACCATTAAGCCACAGCTGCCCTCGTTAACCTATAAGGCATGACATGAAATTATGATTGCTAACAGAAAAAAAAAAAAACACCTTTCAGAAGCTCTGCCTTGGATCACTTTTGTGTCCCCACCAATGTCAAAATCAAAGTTACTCCCTTGGTCACAGGACCTAACCCTATTTTTGTTCAGGTTTTTGTATGATTCCTAGTGGTCACACTCTCGATCTAGTACTTGCATTTGTATTAAATATAGAAAATATAGTCATGCTTCCACAGCCTGAAGCTCCCTCAGACCATTGCCTCATCTCTTTTGAAATGTCTTAACAATAATATATGCACCTTGCATGCCATCACATCAAAAGTACATTCACATCAACTACTGCATAAAGTTTTATCAGCAGTCTCCCAGAGTTATCAACTTTGTTCCCACAGAACTTCATCAGACAACTGAATGCTTACAGTCAACATTCTGCTTTACTTTAGATAATGTAGCTCCACTTAAAAGAAAATAATTCAGGAGAAAAGAAAAAAAACTAGCACCCTGGTCACGCATGCATCCATCATTTGTAGCCAATTATCTTATACAGGGTTGCAGGAGCCTATCGCAGCTGACTCTGGGCAGGAGGCAGGGTACACCCTGGACAAGTCACCATCTCATTGCAAGGCTGACACATAGAGATAAGCAACCATTCACACTCAATTTAGAGCCACCAGTTGGCCTAACCTGCATGCCTTTGGGGGAAACCCAGGGAGAAAATGCAAACTCCACACAAAAAGGCTCTTGCCAGCCTTGAACCCAGGACCTTCTTGCTGTGAGACAACAGTGCTAACCACTGTGCCACCTGCACATGCACCTTAAAACATAAAATTAGAAAATGGTGTCAAACAAAATTGATAGTATTCCAATTACCATGGAAGGAGACCTTCTGGCACTACATAGACAAACTTTTAATGCTGGGTAGGGCCATGCCAAATAACCAGATGGTGGTTGCAGCACCAGATTCATTTTCTTTGTGAGAGCTTTCATATTCTATATTCATTACATGTAAAGTGAAATATTTAAAGCCTTTTTTGTTTTAATTTTGATGATTATGGCTTATAGCTCATGAAAATCAGAAATCTAGTATCTCAAATTATTAGAATATTCCCTAAGATCAATCAAAAAAAGGATTTACAATACAGAAATGTCCAACTTCTGAAAAGTATATCCATTTATACACTTAATACTTGGTTGGGGCTCCTTTACCATGAATTACTGTATCAATGCGGTGTGGCATGGAGGTGATCAGTCTGTGGCACTGCTGAGGTGTTATTGAAGCCCAGGTTGCTTTGATAGTGGCCTTAGCGTATCTGTGTTTTTAGGTCAGGTGTTTCTCATCTTCCTCTTGACAATACCCCATAGATAATCTATGAATCAGGTCAGACAAGTTGGCTGGCCAATCAAACACAGTAATATCATGGTCAGCAAACCATTTGGTAGTAGTTTTGGCACTGTGGGTAGGTGCTAAGTCCTGCTGGAAAAGGAAATCAGCATCTCCAAAAAGCCCGTCAGCAGATGGAAGCATGAAGTGCTCTAAAATCTCCTGGTAGATGGCTGTGTTGACTTTGGACTTGATAAAATACAGTGGGCCAACACCAGCAGATGACATGGCACCCCAAATCATCACAGACTGTGGAAACTTCACACTGGGCTTCAAACACCTTGGATTCTGTGCCTCTCCACTCTTCCTCCAGACTCTAGAACTGTGATTTCCAAATTAAATGCACTTTCATCTGAAAAGAGGATTTTGGACCACTGAGCAACAGTCCATTTCTTTCTCTCCTTAGCCCAGATAAGACACTTCTGACATTGTCTCTGGCTCAGGAGTAGCTTGATATTAGGAATGCGAAAGTTGTATCCCCTTTCTTGAAGATGTCTGTTCGTGCTGGGTCTTGATACACTGACACCAGCCTCAGTCCACTCCTTGTGAAGCTCTCCCAAGTTCTTGAATCAACTTTTCTTGACAATCCTCTCAAGACTGCGGCCATCCCTGTTGCTTGTGCACCTTTTCCAGCCACCCTTTTCAGCAATGTCCTTTTGTGGCTTACCCTCCTTGTGGAGGGCATCAGTGATCATCTTCTGGACAACAGTCAAGTCAGCAGTCTTCTCTATGATTGTGGTTGTGTGTACTGAACTAGACCGAGAGATACACTGTGTTCATACTGTTTTACTCAAACTCGAAATGAAATATTCTAATATTTTGAGATTTTTTTTGTACTGTATGCCATACTGATTAAAATTAAAATAGAAAAATGAAACATTTTAGTTTATGTGTAATGAGTCTATAATATATAACATTTTCACTTTCTTAAATAACTGATGGAAAATATTGAACTTTTTCACAATATTTTAATTTTTTGAGATGCACTAGTATACTTGACCATGAAAAAGTAATTTAAGATCACAGATGCAGCACTCTCCTATTCATATTTTTATCATGACTGATATTGGGTGTATTGTCTGTTTCCAGCTGCATTTCTGACAGAGACTATATCAGTATTTCTAATTTTCCATAGATCATGTATACACCAGTAATTTAAAATACATGTATATAATTTATATCACTTTTTATTTGATGATATTTCCTTTCTGTTTTCATCTAAATACACAAACAACAGATTCAAGGGCATTAAAAATGGAAGATTTGGGATTGAAAAAAGAGAATGATGCACAAATAACAAGACACTACATACAATGTGCTTCATTTTCATTCAGGGTCTTCAAGATACGATACTTTTTGTGGGGTATGTAATTGAATCTGCCATATTTCTGTAAATAATCTAATCAGAGAGCTCCCATTATATAAATGACCAGGCAATCTGGTTTATAATAAGACCAGGTAGTGATAGGAGATGAATACATTTGTTTTCTAGTATTATTAGGGCCCTAAACCCCACATACGAGTGCGTTTTTCTTAATTTTTAGCATTTTTAGGAAGTACCTATGGCCAGGATTTTCTAGATAGATGGCCCTATGTTTTCCTACCAGATTAGCAACATGGAGAGAATTAATTTACCAAATTTCAAACCTCTGTGTAGCCTAGAAGCTGAGAAAAATGCATTTAAAATCCCAAAAATCCCTGGCGAGGATTTAGGGGTACATTTTGTTCTAATTTAGTAATTTTTCAAAATGGCATAAATAAAAAAAACTGTGGGTCTAGAAAACCGAAATTTTGAAAACTAATTTAGATTTAAATATATTTTCATCAGTAACTTCCACCATTAAACATATATATATATATATATATATATATATATATATATATATATATATATATATATATATATATATATATATATATATGAGGCCACAAGGAAGTCAACCACAGCCAAATACCTCCAGAGAGTAAGGCAGGTCCTGAAAAGTCAGCTGAATGGTAAGAACAAGGTCCGAGCCATCAACATGTATGCACTACCAGTCATCAGATACCCCACTGGTATCATAAACTGGCCAAAGGAGGAGATATAAGCCACAGATATCAAGACTAGAAAGCTCCTCACCATGCATGGAGGGTTCCACCCCAAGTCCAGCACCCTGAGACTATACACTAAGCGGAAAGAGGGAGGCCGAGGGCTAGTGAGCATCAAGACCACAGTCCAGGATGAAACATCGAAAATCCGAGAATACATCAGAAAGATGGCCCCAAAGGATGAACTGCTAAGTGAATGTCTCAGGCAGCAGAACCCTGATGAGAGTGCAGAGGAGGAGGAGGAACAGACAACCTGGAGGGACAAACCCCTACATGGCATGTACCACTGTCAGATAGAGGAAGTGACTGATATCAAGAAATCCTACCAGTGGCTGGATAATGCAGGACTGACAGACAGCACAGAGGCACTAATCATGGCAGCACACGAACAGGCCATAAGCACAAGAGCCATAGAGGCCAGGATCTACCAGAGTAGATCAGACCCAAGATGCAGACTGTGCAAAGAAGCCCCTGAAACAGTCCAGCACATAGTAGCAGGGTGTAAGATGCTAGCTGGATCAGCGTACATGGAGAGGCACAACCAAGTGGCTGGGATAGTATACAGGAACATCTGCAACCAGTATGGAATAGAAGTACCCAAGTCCCAATGGGCCATACCACAGAAGGTGGCTGAGAACAACAGGGCCAAGGTTCTGTGGGACTTCAGCTTCCAGACTGACAAACAGATCCTGGCTAACCAACCGGACATAGTGGTGGTGGACAAAGAGCAGAAGAGGGTGGTGGTGATAGATGTAGCGATCCCAGCTGATGCCAACATCAGGAAGAAGGAACATGAGAAACTTGAGAAGTATCAAGGGTTGAAAGAGCAGCTGGAACGGATGTGGAAGGTCAAGGGTTGCGTGGTCCCCGTGGTAGTGGGGGCACTTGGGGCAGTAACCCCCAAACTGGGAGAGTGGCTCCAGCAAATCCCAGGAACAACATCTGAAGCCTCAGTCCAGAAGAGCGCACTCCTAGGAACATCGAAGATACTGCGCAGAACCCTCAAACTCCCAGGCCTCTGGTAGAGGACCCAAGCTTGAGGATGACATGGATACCACCCCCCCGCCGGGGGTGAGAAGGAGATTTTTTTTTTTGAGTGTTTAGTCTATGTCTAGTTCTTATCTAGAGTGTTTATACTGTTTATATTGTTTGTTTGAGTGCTTAGTCTATCTAGTTCTTATCTAGTGTTTATACTGTTTATATTGTTTGTCTGAGGGTTTAGTCTATGTCTAGTTATCTAGAGTGTTTATACTGTTTATATTGTTTTTTCAATTATTCTATTTTTATTTTTATTTATTGCATTGTCTGTTTGCACCGTGGGTCAGAAAGGACTGAAATTTCATCTGTGCTGTATGTCGAGCATGTATAGCATATTTGACAATACGGTTGACTTGACTTGACTTGACACACCTTAAGTAATCACAAATGTCTTCTGATATATCCATACATACACTGATTTCTTTTTATGCTGATTGAATATTAATTAAAAGCCGAGTATGTTAATTTTCAGTAAAGAATAAATGAAGTTAATTATATTAAAAGTAATAATAAATTGGTTTATGAATGATCATAATTACAGTAAAATACAGCAAAGACATTGAGATAGTTTATACTGTGAAGGTTGTTTTCTGTTAAATCACAGGCCTATTCAAAAATTATAATCTTATGGTGCAGGAGACTGGCCAAGGCCACGAGTGTTGTGCTGGCTTCCACCTGCAGCCTGTATTAGTCTTTAACCTGATTTAACCCCAGTCATTTTAAATTATGTATTGTACACTCTGAATGCTGTGTACCACCTCTTATCATGTGTTTTGATTCTTTCTGAATGGACCATTCATACTGGAAAATTTGCCTCAGTTGATGCAAAATATGAAAGGTGTGAGATGTACTGCCCAATAGAAAATGTTGAAGTGGTATGACGGGACATGTTAACCAATGAAATTATTTGCATACACTTTGGATTTTTTTTTTCTTTGAGACAGTATAAAATGAGAACTTTGTAATTTTGACTTGGTTCATTCTGCAGACCAAACACAGTTTTTATTATTTGATTTAATAAAAATGTAAACCTTTCTCCAACCTCTTGGACTTTGAATCATTTTTTGCTTGGAGAGTTAGAGAGTTTCCACTATAGATAGATAGATAGATAGATAGATAGATAGATAGATAGATAGATAGATAGATAGATAGATAGATAGATAGATAGATAGATAGATATGCACTCACAAAGTTTTATAAGTGCTTCAAATAAATGTTAAAAAGTAGAATATGTCATGCAATTAGGACAAAAGGGGTTAGTAGGGGGTCACTGGTAAAAAAAAAAATCAAGGAGGATATATTGTTAGATTAAATTATGGACAATTCCATGTGCAAGCTTGGAATTGAGTCAATGAACTTTGGGTGGAAAGACAGCCATTTTAACCATGGAGGTAAACAGCCCTGTTAAGAACTAGTTTACTAGGTACTAGAAAAGGTATAATGTTACTCCTAAGTGGCAAAAAAGAAGGAAGAAGAGAGGTTTCCAACTCCATAGGAAAAAGTGGTTATACATTGTAATTATGTTTTTATTTTCTTTCTCGTTCAGTCCATTTAGAAAAATTGCATAGACCAGATTGGGGGTATCCAGATTGAGTTTATTGGAGGGGGCCGAAAGGTGAGTGTGTGGATAAGTGACAAATTGTAGGGATTGGAAATGTATTGCTTCTATTGGGTTGGGAGGAGGGAGGTGCCAGGTGAAAGAGGTATGAACTAGATGTTTGAGGTTTTTATTATGTTTGTAGGTGGATATGAAAGTGTGGTTATGGAAAGTTTGGTGTTCTGTAGAGAAGTGGGTAAAGTTCTAAGTTGTTTATGTAGGAATGGTATATCTTGAGAGAATTTGGTGACGAGGGGGATCAGAGGAGGTTTGGGAAGGTGTATTAGCGAGTGAGTGGGAAAGAGCCTTGCCAGTGTTTGATTTTTAATGCAGTGGAGGAAGTATTTGGAATAATGTCTGGTGTGTAGAGATTTGAAAAGTATGGAAATGGTGTAGGTGCAATTATGTACTTAAGTGATCAATCTCATTAAATCATTAAATCAGTCTCATTAAATCAGTCTCATTAAATAATACCTTTAATTTTGGTGCTTAATAATAAATTATCGAACAGCTAAATTATGGTATATTCCAAATTATTATGATCACCATCAATCTACAGCCAATAGCATTCATGCACCTTGGAATTCTTTTGAGATTGGATGACTTCAAATATATTAGGAGCAACAAATAAACACACAGTTTCAATAATAATTGAATTTATTATAACAATGATGTACATTCAATAAAGTCAGCAGATATATACATATAAGCAAGCATAAACGGTGTGTGTTATGTGTGTGTGTGTGTGTGAGAGAATGATGTGTGAGAGTGATTGGAATCTTATCTGAGGTGTGTGTGTGTGTTTGTGTGTGTGTGTGTTATCTGAGGTGTGGGGGTCACCACGTGGGATTTGAGGAGAACAAAGGGGGGGTGTCACCACGTGGGGTTTGAGAACAAAGGATTAGCTCAGATTTGCTAATTCACTAGCTTATAACATTCCTAAATCCACTGAAACCTTGATGAGGTCAAAATATGTGCAATTTTTGTGGAAATCCAGGATGTTAGTAAGGATAGAAGAGAGCATGCATGACTTATCTTTTAAAACAACTGAGAGAACATAGAACAATGTAGGACACAAAATCAGTGTGCACAATTAAACAATTCCTGAGTTTAAATTCACACTACTTCATAAAGCTAATTCCTAAGACTAGTTTCTGCCCAAAAATGCCAGTCTTACTTAGTATCTTGCTCCTATGCAAGATTATGTAGAGATGTTCCAAAACTTCTGAGTCCACCGGAGCACGTGAGTCGCTTCCGTGAAAGCAGAGGATTTCTTAGTCTGGATGCTTTGTAGTTCGTGGAGAAGAAGTCTCTGATCAAACAATGTGCACAGCACTTTTAGTTAGAAGGAATCCGGTCGCTTCTAACTTTTAATTAAACTGCTTGGGCGACAGTCGTAACGTTACTGATAATAGACAAACAAACCGGCTGTAGCTCAACCGAGAGAGAGAGATAGCACGATTTAAGTAGTTCTACCGTGGCCAATGGTAAACAAAAACCGTGCTGAGTCATTTTTCTCGGGAGAAAGACATCTTTATCTTGGGTGCTCGGGGCAAGCGGTCCTCCTTGTGTCCATGTGCTGAGTTCACGCGGAGCCAAAAAAGATAGAACGGAAATTTGCTCAGTTACTTATGGCTTCATGGAGGATGTGATGTAGGTGATCCCGCCCAGGTATGACGTAGGTCAACAAGGAAGTTGGTTGATGGGAAATGTAGTCCTTAGACGGACTGTGACTGTGTACTTACATTCCCCCTTTTGGTCTCAGGGGTATGATGGAGTCATAGCACTGAGAGCACAGTACCATATAGTCCACATGTCCATAGTCCTTGAGGCAGCATCCTCTGTACAGTTCATGGTGTCCTGTGAAAACTGTGTAAACTCATGAGTTCCAGTAAGACAGTTGGAGGCAGAGGCATTTGGGCATATAATCAGGCTATAGGCATTTGGGCATATAATCACGCTATCTAACTAGGTCAGAATCACATCTAAAAAAAAATTAAACATTAACGCTACATATATACTTCATTTCCTTTGCATAAAAACACAAGAAAAGAGAAGAAATGAAGGAAGAAAAAAGTATTAGTGTTTGGGTTGGTAAACCTAATCTTCTGGAAAGGTATTGGGTTGGTGAATGTGACTGGGAATGTCAGTGTATGCTTATGGGTGAGTGAGGTGTACAAGCTAGGTGGACAGGATGGGCCTAGCTATCGTCCCCCCCTTTTGGAGTGAGGACTGTTCAAAAGGCTTGATTTGATTGTTATGGAAATCGATTTGAGGGCGTTTGACTAGGCCTGGATGTCCTAATGCGATACGCGACGGGGGACAGTTTTCCATGATCGAAAGGTCCCGACCAGTGTGGTAGGAACTTTTCTTTAAAAAAAAAAACTCCTACCAGCTTGGTAAAGTATATAGGACTTTGTCGCCTATTTGATATTCGTGATGGGAGGCTTTTCGGTCGTAGTAGGCCTTTTGCCCTTTTATGCTCGCTTCTATTTATCTGTTGAGGGGTCTGACCTCTGTAACAGTCTTTTAATCTCAGCCAACTGGGGCTTTCAAAGAGTCCAGCTCTGAGTGGAACTCACCAGGTTGGTCTGAGTCAATGTGTCGGTCATCTCTACCCCTACATTTAGAGTTACGGTTGGAGCGCTCCTGCTGTCTCTGGCCAGAGCGGGAATGACGGTCTTGCTGCCAACCACCTTGTTCCTTACGACCCTTTTTATATGAGGGGCAGTTGCCATGGTCACTATGGCCTTGCCCTCGGTCCCTCCTGGCCTTACCTTGCCGATTTTTCCACTCACCCTGGTGATGGCTCGGCAAGGGGCAGTTCGGACCGGGATTTCTCCAGGGGGGGTCCCCCTTTTGGAGCTTCACCTCCTTCTAAGGCTAGCGGGGGCTTGTCCTCACTCTGGAGACTAAGGACTCTGGGTTCATCATCTTTTCCATTTGTGGTTTTGACAATGGTCTCCCAGGTCATTTGGGCTAGTTGCCTAATTTCCCTCATCGAGTAAAAACCCTGTCGACACGTCAGTGTGACTTGAGTCCGCACGCTTGGGTGGAGGTTATGTTAGAAGAGGGATTTAAAACCTCTATCTTCTTCCAAGCCTGGTGCGTTACTACCCTGGAAATAGGCAGTACATAGCCATCTATAATATTCGCGAGGCCCCTCAGACCATTTCTGTTTAATTTGTAATGCACACAATGTCGCGGAGGTTTCATCCGTGTACAGCGCATATTTTTCCCTCATGTAATTGTGAAGTTTCGAATAACTATCGCAAATGTTTGGGGTAGCGTCTCTAAAAAGGCACGAACGCTGCTACTGGAGGTCTTCCAGATCAGTTTAAGTTTCTCTCGCATTGTGGCTTTCGGTAGGTCCATCAGGCATCTGTCAATTTCTCGCAAATAATCATCCAGATTTGTTCTTTTATTCTCAGGATCGAATTGCTCGACATCATTGGCAAGTAGGTCAATTTGCCGTAAGCGAAGAGTTTGGTGCATGTCCTTGTGCGGCCTTCTTAGCTGTCCTGAGGACTCACTATCTAAGCTACTCTGGTGTTGCTCCTGTTTCACACTAGATTCATAGCCTGATTCATCTGAAGATGGATCAAGGATACTGTAGCACACTGACCTGGGTGTGCTATGGTCCTGGGCTCGGAATGAGCACAGTACAGCTCCACCCTGGCTAAATGACAAAGTCATGTAGCGAGTTAATGGAGTTTGGCGGGGTGTCTGGTCCTCGACCAGGTAATCTACGGTGTCCGGTTCGGACACCTCTTCCCACTCTGAGCTTCGGCGCATTGTTGGGGGTCTTTCATGCCCCTCGCGCCCTTCTTGGGGGGTCTGCTCCTCGGCAGCCCTCTTGGCAGCCTTTTCGGCTTTCTCTAGCCTTTCGGCGCAATCATCAAGAGAGTTCTTCAAGAGCTCATGCTCCCTATGTAAATCATTATTATCAGCTGCCAGCTCGGAGTTGCTGGTGGTCAGCCTGTCAATCTCTCCGTGGAGGTGTCTGATTGCTGAATCAGTATTTTGGAAGTATTTTAGACACTAATGGTTGTTCTTTTTGGATCTCTCATATGTTTATTTGAGTTATCTATGTTGTTTTGGCATTCACTCTTACTCGTGTTCCTAATGTTTGCCTTTTCGGAGGCAGAGCAGTGAATGAGGTCTGCGATGACCTCAAGGAGAGACACATCTTGAGCATTGTCTTCAATTTCTGAGACACAAGGGGATGCCATTTTACTTAGATTGGATATTATGTAATGAATTAATTAATTAATTAATTATTTTTTATTAATATTAAGTAGGTAATTAATTACTCAATTGATAAAGTTTGTTTTGTTTGGAAATGCTATCTCTTATCCTAAGTTATGAATAGGTTATTAGTATTTTGTGATATGGTTATCACGCTACTGTTAACCAGTTAACACACCTGGGGATATACCTTGGCAACTGCTGAATCAAACTGATAATTTATCTGTTGTTGCAACAATATTCAAGAAGTCAACACCAATCGCCTCACACGGGGCACCAATTAATGTAGGTGCAATTATGTACTTAAGTGATCAATCTCATTAAATCAGTCTCATTAAATCATTAAATCAGTCTCATTAAATAATACTTTTAATTTTGGTGCTTAATAATAAATTATCGAACAGCTAAATTATGGTATATTCCAAATTATTATGATCACCATCAATCTACAGCCAATAGCATTCATGCATCTTGGAATTCTTTTGAGATTGGATGACTTCAAATATATTAGGAACAGTGCCATGTGTGAGAGTGATGTGTGAGAGTGACTGGAATCTTATCTGAGGTGTGTGTGTGTGTGTGTGTGTGTGTGTGTGTGTGTTATCTGAGGTGTGGGGGTCACCACGTGGGATTTGGGGAGAACAAAGGGGGTGTGTCACCACGTGGGGTTTGAGAACAAAGGATTAGCTTAGATTTGCTAATTCACTAGCTTATAACATTCCTAAATCCACTGAAACCTTGATGAGGTCAAAATATGTGTAATAAGGAAATCCAGGATGTTAGTAAGGATAGAAGAGAGCATGCATGGCTTATCTTTTAAAACAACTGAGAGAACATAGAACAATGTAGGACACAAAATCAGTGTGCACAATTAAACAATTCCTGAGTTTAAATTCACACTACTTCATAAAGTTAATTCCTAAGACTAGTTTCTGCCCCAAAATGCCAGTCTTACTTAGTATCTTGCTCCTATGCAAGATTACGTAGAGATGTTCCAAAACTTCTGAGTCCACCGGAGCACGTGAGTCGCTTCCGTGAAAGCAGAGGATTTCTTAGTCTGGACGCTTTGTCCATGGAGAAGAAGTCTCTGATCAAACAATGTGCACAGCGCTTTTAGTTAGAAGGAATCAGGTCGCTTCTAACTTTTAATTAAACTGCTTGGGCGGCAGTTGTAACGTTACTGATAATAGACAAACAAACTAGCTGTAGCTCAACCGAGAGAGATAGCACGATTTAAGTAGTTCTACCATGGCCAATGGTAAACAAAAACCGCGCTGAGTCATTTTTCTTGGGAGAAAGACATCTTTATCTTGGGTGCTTGGGGCGAGCAGTCCTCCTTGTGTCCATGTGCTGAGTTCACGCGGAGCCAAAAGAGATAGAACGGAAGTCTGCTCAGTTATTTATGGCTTCATGGAGGATGTGACGTAGGTGATCCCACCCAGGCATGACGTAGGTCAATGCAGAAGTTGGTTGATGGGAAATGTAGTCCTTAGATGGACTGCGACTGTGTACCTACAATGGCGTAGTGAAAGTCATCTGAAAAGGAGCCGATACAGTGGAACTGGATGATTTGTGATTTAATAATTCCTTTAATGTATGTTTGGATGGTTACTGTATTTATGAACAAGGCAATGTGTATTGATGGGTTTGAAGAAAACTTTAGTGCTAAATTTCTTGTGAGTTGGGGAAATGGGTGTGAAGAAAACTGTTGTGTCTAAGAAATTGACCAATTCAGGCTGGATGGTGGCTTTAAGTTGAACAGAAGGATGGTGAGAGTTGAGAATGCCTAAAAAGTTATAGAAATCCAGGAGGGAATATGGCCAAGCTCCAATAATGTAATCTAGGAAACAAAAAAAGAAAGTGGGTTGTAGTGGGCATTTGGATAAGGCAGCTTGTTCCTACTCACTCATGTATGTGTTGGCATATGAAGGTGCAACTCTCTGGCCCATGACAGTCCCGTGAATTTATAAGTAATATTTATTGTCAAACAGGAAGTAATTGTGTGTGAGACATATTTCTATTAATTGAAAGAGTGCATGATCTGGTCTGGTGGGGTCTGGCTATTTATGGAATGTGTTGTTTAGGGCTTGTAGGCCCATGGGTGTATGGATGTTGGTTTATATGCTGTCTACATCAAGGGTGAAGAGGAGAGTGTGGATGGGGGCTGCCATGGGTTGGATTCTGTCCAGGAAGTTGTAGGTAGGGATGTCCCGATCAGGTTTTTTTGCCCTCCGATCCGATACCGATCATTTGATTTTGAGTATCTGCCGATACCGAGTCCCGATCCGATACTTCTTATAATCCATAAAAAATAAAGACGAGGAAAGAAACGGATCCAGGATGTTCCTCATTTTTTATTTAACACCTTATTTTAACATCCAACAACTCCGTTAGCAAACAGAGCACTTACGTGAGGCAGTTTGAACAATAAATAACAAATTTTTAAAAATAACCTTAAAATACCTGGCAGGAATGTAAACAAATAAAAAAAATAAAGTGCCACAGTGCCGGTAATTTGCTTTTAAGAACGCATCTCACAGTGGTGTACAGTAATTTCAATTAAGGAAATGAACGTTTTTCTTGATGAAAACAAGCATTTCTACCCTTTCAGGTTTGAGCCCGTTTCTTTTGTCATCCAACGAAAAAAAAATGATCTCATTCTTTGCTTTCCGCTTCGAACTGCTTCCGTGTTCAACTTTGCCGGCAACAGGCAGCCAATAACCAATAGCGTCTCCGCTACAAAGTGATGTCATGCCGCACGTGTTGATGTTGCTGTGTTGAGACAAGAGGTCTGGTCTCACTCTGTGCCAACGCATAGCTATTGATGTGTTAAAAATGAGAATATATTATATAGATATATATCCGATCCCTGATCGGGAGGCAATGCCCGATTCCGATCGAGTCTGAAACCATGTGATCGGGCCCGATTTCCGATCACGTGATCGGATTGGGACATCCCTAGTTGTAGGTGTCTTTAATGTAGGAAGGGTATTTGGTGGAGAGGGGGGATGAGATAGTGATCAGTGAATATTGATACATTGTAGGTGGTACTATTACAGCCAGAAACAATAAGTCTTCCAGGGGGAACAGTCCATGTTTCTGGGGGTTTATGAATTTTAGAAAGGAGGTAAAACGGGTGTGGGATGGGTTGATGTGGGCCAAATAGGAATATTTTCTGTCTTGAATTCAGGGTTCTAACTAGGCCTTTTCAGTGTATTGGGCCAATATGCAATGTTTCCTTACCACTATGCCCACAACATTGCTGAGACGGCTGTAAAAGTTGCTACCACACTAATAAAAAGACTTGTCAATGATGAAAATGTGAACTTTTGTTTAATTTTCTCTTGTTATCCCCACACAGTGGCAACAGCGCACTGCCATGCGAATGTTCTATATTTGGACACGCTCGACTCCCCGTCCACGTAAGCACCCAGTGCCTAGGTGCCTGAGTAGTTCTATGTGGAGATTGTCACTGATCATGCTAGTCCAGTTTATCTTCTTACTCATGCTGTGTTTTCTGTAAAGTGCCATCCATGTTAAGAGGCACTTGCACGCCCTGCACGTAATATCTGCCAGTCCCCGGCAATTTTTTTTTTTACATTGTGTTGTACTTGAATGGCTGAAGCTCAAAATAAAGCTGACATTTGGTGAACATCAACTGGTTGTTTTATTTTTATTCCATAAAAGATTAGATTAGATTAGATTAGATTAGATTAGATTAGATTAGATTAGATTAGATTAGATTAGATTAGATAAAATCTTAGTGATCCCTTTGGGAGGGTTCCCTCAGGGAAATTAAGATTCCAGCAGCATCATTACAGATAAACAGAGAAAAGAAATAGAGGAAAACTTCTAGATAAATTAAAATAAATTAAGTATTTACATATACAAATATAAAAAGAATAAGATATGGGGAAGAGAGGAAGGGGAGGGGGGAAGGAGGGAAAGAAAAAAAAATGGGGGAGAGAAGGGGGAGCAGCAGGAGAGCTATTGCACTTTATATTGCACATTATATTGCACATTGTCCAGTATTGCTTATTGTTAGGCTAGGCTACTGCTCCTTCCTGTCCTCTATCCTCCTGTTAACCCTCCCCCCCCCCAGAGAGGAGTTGTACAGTCTGATGGCGTGAGGGACAAAGGAGTTTTTGAGTCTGTTTGTCCTGCACTTGGGAAGGCGCATTCTGTCACTGAACAGGCTCCTCTGGTTGCTAATGATGGTGTGCAGAGGATGACTGGCATTGTCCATGATGTTCAACAGTTTGTCCATAGACCTCTTCTCTGCCACCATCACCAGAGAGTCCAGCTTCATGCCAACCACAGAGCTGGCCCGCCTGATCAGTTTGTCCAGCCTGGATGTGTCCTTCTTGGATGTGCTGCCCCCCCAGCACACCACAGTGTAAAACAGGACACTGGCGACCACAGACTGATAGAACATCCACAGGAGTTTCCTGCAGATGTTAAAGGACTACAGACTCCTAAGGAAGTATAGCCTGCTCTGTCCCTTCCTGTATAAGTGATTGGTGTTGCAAGTCCAGTCCAGCTTGCTGTCCAGCCACAGCCCAAGGTACTTGTAGGAATTCACTAGCCTGGCTAACATGACTTCAAAGCTCTACGAGCTATTGGTCTGACCAAGATATTAAGCCCAACTGTTTCCCAGAGCCCATGGTTGACCCGCCTCCCTGAAATGCCTCAGTTTGCTACTGGTCGAAGCCAGAAAAGGCTGTGATGAAGCTTAAACCAATCACATCACTCTTTCCTCTGACGTATGCGACGCAACGGGGCTAACTGGTAGATTAAACTCTTACCGAAGCCGGTCGGGAGCAAGGCGAAAATGTCTTTCCTTTCAATAAATACCTCCAGGGCTGCTCTTTGCTCCGTTTTCAATGAGAACTTCCCGTTGAATGCTTTCAATACAGCATCTATGCATAATAGATGCGGAAGCGTGAATGAAGCGCTTCCGGCATAGATTCTGTAAACAATCTATGGCTTCCGGTCTCAGTTCTACTACATCAGTGCCTTGAACACGCCTCTACCCAGGGCCATTGGAGATGCTCAAAGTTGATTGGTTCCCGATTTTTCAGGAGCTTGGAAGAGCTGTAGATAGCTTGCCTGGCCAGACTAAGCTCGCAACAGGCCCTCGTGTTGCATCACGCTTAGGATGGGCGGGCCCAGGCTAGGAATCCACAGCCTCCACCTCGACTCCCTCGATCAGAACTGGTCGTGACCTTGGTCTGGACTTCCCAAAGTCAATGACCAGCTCCTTGGTCTTCGAGGTGTTGAGCTGCAGATGGTTACTGTTGCACCACACAGCAAAGTCCCTCACCAGGCTCCTATACTCCTCCTCTCTGTCATCACTGATTCACCCAACGATGGCTGTCTCATCTGCAAACTTCTGAATGTGACACAGCTCCGAGTTGTAGCAGAAGTCCATGGTGTACAGGGTGAAGAGAAGAGGGGCCAGCACCGTGCCCTGGGGTGCTCCGGTGCTGCTAATCACAGTGTCAGACGTGATGTTCTTCAGCCTGACATACTGTGGCCTGTCAGTGAGGTAGCTGGATATCCAGGTGACCAGGCAGGGGTCCACTCGCATCCTGTTCAGTTTGTCCTGAAGCAATAGGGGCTGGATGGTGTTTAAGGCACTCGAGAAATCCAAGAAGAGGATCCTCACTGTGCCATTTCCCTTATCCAGATGCGAGTGGGCTCGGTGTAGCAGGTAGAGGATGGCATGTTCCACACCAACACCTGCCCAGTATGCAAACTGCAGACAGTCCTGGGCATTTTGTACCTGGGGTCTGAGGAGGCTGAGGAAGAGCCGTTCCAACGTCTTCGTCAGATGTGAAGTGAGTGCCACCGGTCGGAAGTCATTCAGCTCACTGGGCCGATTCTTTTTGGGAACTGGAATGATGCATGATGTCTTCCAGAGGGTGGGCACTCTCCCCAGCTGCAGGCTGAGGTTGAAGATGCATTGGAGTGGTTCACCCAGTTCAGCAGCGCAGGTCTTCAGTAGTCGGGGACACACCTTGTCTGGGCCTGCTGCTTTCCTGGGGTGAAGCTTCATCAGTTGACCTCTGACAAGGTCTGCAGTAATGCATGGAGGAGTCTGTGTTGAGGTGGGGGATGAGGGGGAGGAGGGGGCTGCTGTGATGACTGAGGGAGGTGTGTTGAGGGAAGAAGGAGAGATGGCTGCAGTGAGGGAGAGGGTGGGGGGGATGTGGGCTGGTTGAACCAATTGAAGAAGTCATTCAACTCATTCACCCTCTCCACTGTCCCCTCAATGACTCTGGTCTTTGTATTGTGGCCTGTGATGGTTTTAACACCTTCCCAGACCTCCCTCATGCTGTTCTCCTTCAGCTTCAGCTTATTCATGACATATTTATGAATATATTCAACTATATTCATAAATATGTCATGAATATAGTTGAATATTAATTACAATAAGACTTCAATCACAGCAACTTTTAGCAAAAAAAAAAATCTCATTAATATTACCAAAAAAGGAGTGACTTTCAGGGAGGCCTGCAAGTCCCAGGAAATGCACTAGAATGCATCTCCGAGCATGTAGAACCTGTAAACTTTCAGGGGCTAAAGGCAGCCCCTGAACCTCTGGCTGTTTTGACTGGTGCCACTACATGGATATTCCCTGTGAATTGATGGTGTTGCTGGTGAAGGGAAGCGATTAATTGATGGATTTGATATTGTACTACAAATTGTGTGGAATGAGAGAAGGGTTTCCTCTGGGTGCTCCAGTTTTCCCCACAGTCCAAAGACATGCAGGTTAGGTTAACTGGTGACTCTAAATTGACCATAGGTGTGAGTGTGAATGGTTGTCTGTGTCTATGTGTCAGCCCTGTGATGACCTGGCGACTTGTCCAGGGTGTACCCTGCCTCTCGCCCATAGTCAGCTGGGATAGGCTCCAGCTTGCCTGCGACCCTGTAGAACAGGATAAAGCAGCTAGAGATAATGAGATGAGATATACACACAGTGGTGCTTGAAAGTTTGTGAACCCTTTAGAATTGTCTATATTTCTGCATAAATATGACCTAAAACATCATCAGATTTTCACACAAGTCCTAAAAGTAGATAAAGAGAACCCACTTACACAAATGAGACAAAAATATTATACTTGGTCATTTATTTTTTGAGGAAAATGATCCAATATTACATATCTGTGAGTGGCAAAAGTATGTGAACCTCTAGGATTCAGGGGCATAGCTAGGATTTTTCAAGGGGGGGGGGGTCACACACTGACTGGCAGCCTGAGTACATTATGTAACAAAAAATAATTACGATTGCTAGTTTTAGGTAGCTTAGAAACAGGTTCTTCCATTATTGCTGTTTCTTCCACATTTTCTTGATGTTATATTCTAGAAACGGCACACTAAAACTTAGCTTCGAAGCCACAAAATGCAACTTTGATGGAAAAAAATATATAATAAATTGCTTACCTCTCTTCACGTCAAAAGAAGGAGGAAAGTTTCACATGTTTTGACATGGCGACTTATTAACACAAGAGGAAATACTCGTAATTCGCAACTAAAAAGACTGCAGCTACACTGGCAGCTTGACCATGCTTTCTAGTGCGATCATGTTGTGCTTGTGCAGAACTGTGTCAGTTCTGCATGCCTTGGCTTGTGCACCTGAAGGCGCGCCTCGCTGCACATGTGCCTAACGAGCTCCGGCCTGCACGCCGTTAACAAAGAACAGCTGTCTTTAATCAATGTTTGGGCTATTTAAGGACTGCATCCATGCAAGGATGGTGCAAAGCATTAAGCCGCATCTAGTGTGCCTTACTGAGCCTTGTTTCCTGTCCCTGTTCTTGTTGACCTCCTGGTTTTTCAACGCCTGTTTCTCATCCCTTGATCTTGTATAGTTTTGCCTCTCATATTCTGTCCACGCCTCAATTGACCTCCTGCCTCTTTCTCTCGATTACGACTATGCCTGCTGTTTCGGACTGTTTGCCTGTTGTGTGCGTTTCACACACTTTATGCTCATATTGCACTGTGTATTACTTAACATTTCTGCACTTACATCCGCCTCTCCTGCACACACTCTGACAAACTGGGTTTTCACGGCCAAACAGCAGGAAGTCCATACAAGGTTATAGAAACCCTAATGAGGCTGAGGTGACAATCTAGTTTAAAAAAAAATGTTAGAAAAATTACAGTGGGCGCTTTTCCAATATTCTTATGTGTCTATTGAAAAAATGTATGGTCTGATGGGGGGGTCACAGCCCCCCCCCCCCAGCTACACTCCTGTAGCAGCACAAAGTCATTCAAAATAGGGTTATAGCAAAACAAAGTGTTTCATCTTATATTAAGGTTATAACAGCATAAAGTATTTCACATTAGGGTTGTGGGCAGCACGGTGGTGTAGTGGTTAGCGCTGTTGCCTCACAGCAAGAAGGTCCGGGTTCGAGCCCCATGGCCGGCGAGGGGCTTTCTGTGTGGAGTTTGCATGTTCTCCCCGTGTCCGCGTAGGTTTCCTCCGGTTTCCCCCACAGTCCAAAGACATGCAGGTTAGGTTAACTGGTGACTCTAAATTGACCATGAGTGTGAATGGTTGTCTATGTGTCAGCCCTGTGATGACCTGGTGACTTTTGCCCATAGTCAGCTGGGATAGGCTCCAGCTTGCCTGCGACCGTGTAGAACAGGATAAAGCAGCAAGAGTTAATGAGATAAGACATTAGGGTTATAGCAACACAAAGTATTTCATATTAGGGTTATAGCAACAAAAAGCATTTCATTTTAAAGTTATAGCAGCACAAAGTGATTCAAAATAGGGTTATAGCAACACACAGTGTTTCATATTAGGATTATAACAGCATAAAGTATTTCACATTAGGGTTGTTGCAACACAAAGCAATTCATATTAGGATTATAGCAGCACAAAGTATTTCGTATTATGGTTAAAGCAACACAAAGTATTTCATGTTAGGGTTATAGCAGCACAAAGTGATTCCATAATAGGGTTCTATCTCTGTTGAGGTCATAAAACTAAGATTCCAGGAGTGTGGAATAAAATAGCCATAAGGCTACAGCACAGTCAGGGTAAACAGCATTAGGGTTCTACTGAGGCCCTAGGGCTGTATGAGGGAGAAGACAGTGTCAACAAGGTGCAGGCTGCTCAGGCAGCAAAGAAGCACACCTGGAGTACCAGGAGCAGAAGAGGATGGGGCCGTGACAGCCATCCCGAGTTTGAGCACCAGATGAGTGTCGAAGGCCAGACAATGGCAAAGAAGTTGGGAATCACACCACGGGAATCACATGCTTGGGCACAAACTAGTAGTACTAGTAGTTTTCACATCAACACATCAAATTCTACCAAATCCAACACACAACAACTCAGCCACATGGACACACACACACCTGACACAAAGGTGGACACACACTCCAAAGTTGTGCTTTGCACAGCACAAAAGGGGCTCTGCTTCAAAAACTACACACTACACTCTGACAGTGGAAATACATCAAGGTCATTGACAGGGCTCTCCTTCAACTTGGCCCACAGTGCTTAATATGACTACACCATTTTTTTTAGCCCGTTTTTACACACGGCATCACACAAAATGCATAGCCTGCTGGCTTGAGCCACTGGCGTGCCTTGCTCTTTTAGGCCACTGCACAAGATGCTGTGTCTGTACCTGGGCATGCTGGAGTTCGGGAGAAAAGAAAAAGCCTTTTTCTCTAAATGTGTGCTTGATCGCTTTGGATCTTGTCTTAGGAGTCTTATTTTCACCAAGAAATGCCATGAGAAAACACAACTGCAAGCCTTTCATGGAAGCGCACTCACTCAGCGGCAGCGCGGTTGAGTCTAAAACGTTCTCATGACCGCTTTTAAGACCAGCCCCCCCCGGCTGAGGGGAGGGAGGTTCCAAAATTTTACACACAGCGTTTCACTTGCTTTCTCTACTTAGCTCCGAGACAGATGGCAGAAGTTGCTCCCGCGCCTACCACTGCCATGCCAGCCAAAGCACCCAAGAAGAAAGCAGCTTCAAGGACCAAGAAATCAGGCCTGAGCATCGGCGAGCTCATCATCAAAGGGATTTCTTTGTCGAAGGAGAGGAACAGCGTGTCCCTCTCCACCTTAAAGAAAGCTTTGCAGGCCACTAGATATGATGTGGAGAACAACAACCACCGCATCAAAATCACTGTCAGGAAACTTGTGGCGAAAGGCATTCTGGTGCGGACCAAAGGGGCCGGTGCGTCTGGCTCTTTCAAGCTGAAGAGGAAGCAGACTGAAGGCCAGAAGCCCACTGAGAAAGCTGCACCCCCAAAGCCAAAAAGGCAGCCACCAAAAAAAACACCGTGGCTAAGAAGCCCAAGAAGGTAGCGGCCAAGAAACCTATTGTCGCCACCAAGAAATCTCCTAAGAAGGCGAAGAAGCCCCCCACTGCTGCCAAGAAAGCCAACAAGAGCCTGAAGAAGGCAAAAAAACAGTGACCCCCAAAAAGGCTGCCAAGATCCCAAAGAAGACAAAAACTTCTAAGCCCAAAGCCACAAAGCCCAAAACAGCCAAGGCGAAAAAGGCAGCCCCCAAAAAGAAGTAAACATGTTTGTTGGTTTGTTTGTTTCATGTTTTCTTTCCCTAAATGGCTCTATTAAGAGCCACCCATGCTTTTGGTCAAAGAGTAGTATTCCATATTTGCTCTTGATAGAAGATGCTGCTGATTGTTTTAGTGGAGCTGATTCCTGCTCTCCAAAATGGTGACAGGAGGGTGTTCGGATAACATGAACTAAGTAAGTGGTGAAGAAACTAATAATTTTTAATCTAGCCACATTCACTGGATATGAGCAATCACACGCTCCAATTGGCTACTCTACTACTACGCTATCAAGTCAAGTCAAGTCTATTTGTATAGCACTTTTAACAGTAGACATTGTGGCAAAGCAGCTTTACAGAATTTGAAATGAATTAAAACATGCGCTAATTTTATCCCTAATCTATCCCCAATGAGCAAGCCTGTGGCAATGGTAGCAAGGAAAAACTCCCTCAGACTACATGAGGAAGAAACCTCGAGAGGAACCAGACTCAAAAGGGAATCCATCCTCATTTGGGCAATAACAGACAACATGACTATAACTAACAGCTTTAACATGAAGTCTGTTTCACTGATGTTATAAATTCTTCATTGATGGAAACTTGAGTGCAAAACTGTTCATGACAACTGCAGTCCTAAAGTTAACTGTAGTTAACTGTAGTCCTCAGCCATAAAAGCATTACTGTAAGTGTTCAGAGCATCTTCCAAGTGCGACTTTCAACTGTCCATATGGGGCTGTCCTCCACAGGAGCGATGTGATGAGACTCCAGCCAGACATAGAGCATCAGGATGGATCAGACAGGTCTGAGGAGCAGAAGAGGTTAGCATCTCAATCTCAGAATTGACATGTAACTCAGAGGAACAGATGGGGGGGAAGAGAGAGAAAACACAGGTTATAAGGTATGTCCAATGTCACATAAATAAGTAGGAACAGTATACATTTTGCGCTGAGTACAAGCAGGGACTCCGGCAAAACTAACTATGACAGCATAACTAAAAGGGGAGAGCCAGAAGGCAACACAGGCATGAGGGCTCCTGATCAGTAATAAGTTCATCAACAATTAGTGCTTTAGATGTAAGAGATCTAATATTTAATAGCCCCACCTTTAGATCAAAGGTGCTGGTAGCAGCTGTACAGTCAGTATGATCTAATTTGATATTAATTAGCTTGCTGGAACAAACTCTAGTATTTCTACTTTTTTGTTTAGCTTGGGGAACAGACACAGTCTCGATGTAGTGGGCCCTAAGTGACGACTCTGTGCAGCTAGCAGACAGTCAGTTTAGCCTGTTCATCCCGTGGGCGAGCCTCAGCAGTAGTTTTGGCTCTATGCTTATGCTGCCAAGTCATCAATCATTTGCCCTGCTGTGAGGACTCTAATGCTGGAGTTGGGGAATTACTAACTCCACCTAGGGCATCCAGACTTTCCCCTGAAGAAACTACACTGTTCTCATTCTCACTAACCCTCTCTAAAGTCTGGATATGCACCTCCAAAGCTGCAATCTCTGTCAGAGAGCTAACTAACCTGCACTTATCACATATAAAGCGATCACTAGTGATGGAGGAAGAATGGCTAAACATCCTGCACTCAGCACACTAAACAAGCTGAAGGTGTGCCATATTGAATGGATTCACATACCTTAATTGAGGATCTGTTGATATTAAAGCAGATCCAATGTGGATGACCTCCACTTGTGGTCTTTACACTGGAGGTGAAAAAAAAAAGAAAGCATCCATGAAGCCTCACAGCAAGAAGATTCTGGGTTCAAGCCCAGGGACTGAAAGGGACCTTTCTGTTTGGAGTGTGCATGTTCTCCCTGTGTCTGTATGGGTTTCTCTCTGGGTGTTCTGGTTTCCCCCAGTCGAAAGGTATGCAGGTTAGACTAATTGGTGGTTCTAAATTGACCGTAGGTGTGAATGGTTGTTTGTCTCCATGTGTCAGCCCTGCAATAACTGGGGAACTTGTCCAGGGTGTTCCCCGCCTCTCACCCATAGTCAACTGGGATAGGTTCCAGCTTGCCTGTGAACCTGCCCAGGATAAGCGTTTATGGATAATGGATGGATGTTCAGATCCAGTGGGTGATTACTGGTTGTGGCAGTTCGTATGGGTGGGTGGAGCACAGAGGACAGCATGACAGAGATCAGGGTTTGGAATAGGGCTTTTATTGCCACAGTTTTCAGTGAACAATATTTGTCTCAAACAGATAGACACACACACACGACAGGGTTCTTGTTCGGGGATGAGCTCCTCTGCTCTCGCTCTCCCTCCTTAAGTAGGGCGCGGTCACTGGGAAGACACAAACAGGTTAATTGCTCTCAGGTGTAGTGATTCTGCCACTTACCTTCCCTGACTCCGCCCTCCTGTCACAGACCGGCGCTTGACCATGCCCCCGCTGCCACATACCCCCACCTCCCGACTCAGGCCGGGCAGCCGTCCGGCCTGCAGCCGACTCCCCCCCCCCCCCTTGATGGAAGAGGAAGTCCACCACGACCATCTGCGCCCCCGGCCTGTGGACCACCTTGAAAATAAAGGGTTGGAGTGCCAGATACTAATGGGTGATCCGTGCGTTGGCATCTTTCATGCGGTGGAGCCACTGGAGGGGCGCGTGGTCCGAACAGAGGGTGAAAGGGCGCCCCAGCAGGTAGTAACGGAGGGCAAGGACCGCCCACTTGATCGCCAGACACTCCTTTTCAATGGTGCTGTAGTGCCCCTCACGCACTGACAGCTTCCTACTGATGTAGAGGACGGGGTGGTCCTCCCCCTCCACCTCCTGGGACAAAACTGCCCCCAGCCCTCTGTCCAACGCGTCGGTCTGCAACACAAAGGGGAGAGAAAAGTCAGGGGAGTGTAAAAGTGGCCCCCCCACACAGTGTAGCCTTTACCTCTGAAAAAGCCCGCTGGCATTGCTCCGTCCACTGGACCGGCTCTGGGCCCCCCTTTTTAGTGAGATCAGTCAGCGGGCTGGTGACGTCCGAATAATTAGGTATAAACCTACAGTAATAGCCAGTCAGCCCCAGGAACTGTCTCACCCCCTTTTTGGTCTTGGGCCTCGGGCAGGCCGCAATCGCTGCCGTCTTATTAATTTGGGGACGCACCTGCCCATTGCCCAAGTGGAAGCCCAGATACTGTACTTCCACCCGCCCAATCGCACACTTCTTTGGGTTGGCTGTGAGCCCCGCTCGCCTCAGCGACCTAAGGACGGCCCTCAGATGTTCAAGGTGCCTCGGCCAGTCATTACTATAGATGATTATATCATCTAGATACGCGGCCGCATAAGTGGCGTGGGGGTGGAGGACTCTATCCATCAGCCGATGAAATGTCGCGGGTGCCCCAAACAGCCCAAACGGAAGTGTGACGAATTGGTGTAAACCAAACGGTGTGGAAAAGGCCGTTTTTTCTCGGGATAGTGGAGTCAAGGGGATCTGCCAGTATCCCTTCATCAAATCCAGTGTCGAATAAAAGTGAGCCGTGCCGAGTCGATCGAGCAACTCATCAATACGAGGCATTGGGTACGCGTCAAGTTTAGACACCGCATTGACTTTTCTATAGTCCACACAGAACCGGACTGACCCGTTGGCCTTGGGTACCAAGACCACCGGGCTGCTCCAGTCACTGTGGGACTCCTCGATGATGCCCATTTCGAGCATGGTCTCAAGTTCTTCCTGAACCACCTTTTTTTTGTGTTCGGGTAGCCTGTAAGGGCAGCTACGCACTACCACCCCCGGGGGCGTCTCTATGTGGTGCTCTATGAGGTTCGTGCGACCGGGCAGGGGCGAGAACACATCCGAAAACTCGGTCTGCAACTGGGCGACCTCCGTGAGTTGGGTCAGGGAGAGGTGGTCTCCACAGGGGACCGGAGAGGTACGGGATGCCAATGCCCCTTTTTGAACCTCCGGCCCCAGCTCCGCCTTCTCTGGAACCACCGACACCAACGCCACGGGGACCTCCTCATTCCAGAGTTTCAGCAGATTGAGGTGGTAAATCTGTAGCGCCCCAACCCTGTCCGTTCACCTCACCTCATAGTCGACGTCCCCGACTCGCCGTGTGACCTCAAAGGGTCCTTGCCACTTGGCGATCAATTTGGAGCTCGAAGTGGGCAACAGTACGAGTACTTTATCTCCCTGTGTGAACTCCCTAAGGCGCGTACCCTTGTTGTACAGGCGGGCCTGCTGTTCCTGGGCCTGCCGCAAATTCTCCTGGGTTAGGTGGGTGAGCGTGTGGAGTTTTGCGCGCAGGTCCATAACGTATTGAAATTTGTTCTTGCTTTGTGAAGGTTCCTCCTCCCAATTTTCCCGCAGCACGTCTAGGATGCCGCGCGGCTTATACCCATATAATAATTCGAACGGGGAGAACGCCGTGGAGGCCTGGGGAACCTCTTGCACTGAGAACAACAAGGGCTTGAGCCACTTATCCCAATTACGTGCGTCCTCGCTTATGAATTTTTTAATGATATTTTTGAGGGTGCGGTTGAACCGTTCTACTAAACTGTCCGTTTGTGGGTGATACACACTGGTGCGGATCGGCTTAATCCCCAATAACCCATACAGTTCACGCAGTGTTTATGACATAAACGTAGTGCCTAGATCAGTCAGAATCTCTTTCGGGATTCCGACTCGGGAGATGATGCGGAAGAGCGCCTCTGCAATACTGCGTGCTGAGATATTGCGCAGAGGCACTGCTTCCGGGTATCGTGTTGCACAGTCCACCAGAACTAATATAAAGCGGTACCCCCGTGCTGACCGATCTAATGGCCCGATGAGATCCATCCCAATTCTCTCAAACGGGGTCTCGATCAATGGAAGAGGGCACAAAGGTGCTTTTGGAATGGCTGCTGGATTCACTAACTGGCATTCGTGGCATGCCGTACACCACCTATGAACATCACCGTGAATCCCCGGCCAATAGAATCGGGCCATTATTCGGGCTAGTGTCTTATCCTGCCCTAAGTGTCCAGCCATGGGATTAAAGTGAGCCACCTGGAATACCAATTCCCGGCGGCTCTTTGGAATCAAAAGCTGCGTGACTCGCGCTTTAGTTTGAGTGTCCTGCGTCATTCGGTATAACCTATCCTTCATAATTGCGAAGTAGGGGACGGACAGGGTGGCGTTTGGCTGGAGCGTTTGACCATCGATTACTCTCACTTGGTCAAACGCATGTCGCAGAGTCTCGTCTCGCGATTGTTCTAATGGGAAATCCACGAGGGATTCCCCAATAGAGAGAGGAGGAGCCGACGGCTCCTCACTCCGACGCGGAGATGATGTAGATGGCTCTGTGACAGCTGCTCCCACCAAAGCGACACCGGGACCTCCCCCTGTCAAATGGCAGGACCCACTCTTTACTAGGCGTGTCATTAAATCCCGAAATCCCGGCCAATCAGTCCCCAAAATTAAAGAGTGGGTAAGGCAAGGACTAACTGCCGCCTTCACTATAAATTTTTCCTCTCTGAAAAACATGTGGACTGACACCAAAGGGTAGCTGTGAACATCCCCATGCACATACAACACCTTCAGCCCCTGTGCTCCCCCCAGTGCCTCGTTTTGCACCAGGCTTTGGTGAATTGAGGTCTGGTTACAACCAGAATCCACCAACACCTGATATGTATCCCCTTGGATACTCACCGGTATGCGATACGCTCCGGCCCAATCGAGGGCAGCCTCTGGTGTGTCGGGGATCCGAACCACCACGCCCACTTCCATCGCCGTGCACTGCTGTTGAAGGTGGCCCGGCTCCCCACAGTGCCAGCAAACCGGCCCGGGCTTTCCCTCTGCACTGGTGATCTGGGGCTCACTCACCTGAGGTGGGGGAGAGACAGATACAGAAGGGAGAAACGGGAGGGCACCACGGGTGCAGCGGGCCGGCTGAGGTGGTGCCGGCCCCTGCCTCCGCGGTGGGGGAATGGGGCGAGGACAGGACACAGGAGGAGGGGGAGAGAGAGAGAGAAGAGGAGAGAAGATGCCATCTGCTGTCCTGCCATCGGGACAGCCGCCAAATGGTCCTCTGCCAGCTCCACTGCCTGATCCAGCGATGCCGGGCGGTGGCACTGGACCCACTCCGCGGTTCCTGCTGGCAAGCGAGCAACGAATTGTTCCAGCACCACCTGATCGATGATTTCCTCGGCGTTGCGGTTGTCTGCCCTCAACTACTGCCAGCAGGCGTCCCGGAGCTGCTGGCCAAACGCGAATGGCTGGCCGATTTCCTCCAAGCGCAACGCGCGGAAGTGCTGGCGCTGCTGCTCTGGGGTGCGCCCCACGCGCTGGAGGATGGCCCGGCGGAGGTCCGTGTAGGCCAGCCGGCGGTTGGCGGGGAGCTGTAGCGCGGCCAGCTGTGCCTCTCCCGTTAGCAGGGGGAGGAGGCGAGCCGTGCGCTGCTCCATCGGCCACCCCGAGGCTTCGGCGACTTGCTCGAAGAGCATGATGAATGCCTCGGGGTCGTCCTGCGGGCCCATCTTGGTGACGGTGAGGGGAGACGGGTAAGACGGGTAGGAGCACTGGTGGACCCCGCTGACGCAAGGAGGTGCCGGAACGCCTCTTGATCTTCTTGTTGGGCCAGCACCAGGGCCTCAAAGCGTCGCTCTTGCTCCTTCTGGAGGGTGACGAGCACCTGGTGTTGGCTTTGCTGGGCCGTGGCAAGGGCGTGGACCAGGTCGGCGAACGGGGAGGACTCCATGGGGCTGCTTGGCTGGTGCTCCACTTTTCCGGGTTTCGGCACCACTGTGGCAGTTCGTATGGGTGGGTGGAGCACAGAGGACGGCAGAACAGAGATCAGGGTTTGGAATAGGGCTTTTATTGCCACACTTTTCAGTGAACAATATTTGTCTCAAACAGATAGACACACACACACATGACAGGCGTCTTGTTCGGGGATGAGCTCCTCTGCTCTCGCTCTCCCTCCTTAAGTAGGGCGCGGTCAGTGGGAAGACACACAAACAGGTTAATTGCTCTCAGGTATAGTGATTCTGCCACTTACCTTCCCTGACTCCACCCTCCTGTCACAGACCGGCGCTTGACCACGCCCCCGCTGCCACACTGGTGTTTGACAAACTCAGACTTTTGAATTCATTATATATTCATTAGACTTAAACCAAAACACTCTATGCCTGAGAACCTCCCAGATCTACTCCTTTACCTCGCAAAAAAACTATTAACAAAAGGCTTGACTAAACAGATATGTTTTCAGCCAAGACTTAAACAATGAGACTGTGTCTGAGTCCTGAGCACTACTTGGAAGGCTCAACATTAACGGTTGTCCGCTTGTCTAGGACAAGTGATACTTTATGTCGGACAAGTTCATCGTCTCAGTTACTTGTCCGATCGGACAAGTGCCAAAATACGCTGATATTCGGGTTACATATCAAATTTATCAGTTTATTCACATGATTTCCGAAGCATCTCACTCGACATATTGTTTTGATGAATCGCCGGATGTTTCTATTCAGAAAGAGCGACGTGCGCATACGCAATATTTCACTTGCGAAACCGGCAGTGTTGCCAGATTGGGCGGTTTTGAATTCTACTTTGCAAAATATGGCTTGGGCTGGTTGAAAAAAATTGGGTGGGTTTGACGTTAGTTCGGCGGGTTTTTATCAGATGTTTATATAGTTTCACTACCACTAGAAAGCAGAGATGGGAGAGAATGTAAACACCTAAGCCGAATGATGTTCTTGAATATGCAAAGGAAATCAGGAAAAACAGCTATCTTTGGTCAACTGAGGCAAGTCATAGACCTAGTTTACCCAGTACCCCTTAGGTATTTTAAACAACCAAAAATGAGCATTGGCCTAAATTAATCATTAACAATAAACATTAATCTCATTAAGTATTATTTAAACAAAAAAAAGTCGATGTAACTGTAAGACTAATATGAATGTGTGTAATGTAGTGCAGAAACTGAACTCATAAACTAGTAAATAAAAATGACACAATCCATTCTCCATTTTGTCTTCTCATGTTACATTCAGCCATGCATTGTAGCCTAACTTTTTTTTTTAATTGAAGTATATAAAACAGGTACAATCTAACAAATCCACAAAAATCAGGATAACAGATGAAGAAAATACATGGATGTAAACAAAAATAAATTAAGCAGAATAACTAGGTCTATAAAATTAATAAAACAGGATAAATAAAAAGATAAATAAATAAAAGACAAATAAAAAAGGCGGCACGGTGGTGTAGTGGTTAGCGCTGTCGCCTCACAGCAAGAAGGTCCGGGTTTGAGCCCCGTGGCCAGCGAGGGCCTTTCTGTGCAGAGTTTGCATGTTGACCATGTGGGTTTCCTCCAGGTGCTCCGGTTTCCCCCAAAGACATGCAGGTTAGGTTAACTGGTGACTCTAAATTGACCATAGGTGTGAATGGTTGTCTATTGGCCCTTTTCCACTACCCTTTTTCAGCTCACTTCAGCCCGACACGGCTCGCGTTTCGACTACCAAAAAACAGCACGACTCAGCTCGCTTCAACCCTGCTTAGCCCCTAAAACTCGCACCGTTTTGGAGTGGGGCTGAAGCGAGCCAAACCGTGACGAGTGAGGCTGGGGGCGTGAGCAGACACTCCCCTGTGCACTGATTGGTGAGGAGGAGTGTCCTCACATGCCCACACATGCCCCGCGAGCACGCTGGGATCTGTAAACACCGCAAACCCGGAAGGAGAAGAATTACGAATTACGAGAATTTCTGAAGCCTTATGCGCCTCGCCTCATCTATACGCTCTTGCCAGTATCTGTTGGTGTTGTCGGTGACAACAAGCCACAGAACCAAGACCAGCAACACTAACGACTTCATGTTTATTGTTTACTATTCGGGTCGTGAGACTACCACTTAAAAGCTCACTGATGTCACTGTTTGCGCTGCTTAACGACATCACCTGACGTCCACCCACTTTCGCTAACTCCACCCAATGTGTCCACCCACTTCCAGCCAGCATGGTTCAGCGCGGTTGTAGTCGAAATGCAACTCCAACAGCCCCGCTCAGCTCGACTCAGCCCAACTCAGCACGGCACGGCTCAGCCGTGTTTGTAGTGGAAAAGCGGCATATGTGTCAGCCCTGTGATGACCTGGCGACTTGTCCAGGGTGTACCCTGCCTTTTGCCCATAGTCAGCTGGGATAGGCTCCAGCTTGCCTGCGACCCTGTAGAACAGGATAAAGTGGCTAGAAATAATGAGATGAGACAAATAAAAAATGAATAACCTCAGCAATGCAGATGTTAGATATGCATCATAGCCTAACATAGCCTACAGAATATTATGCGTGTGCATCACCTACTGGTGCATGTAGGATTCAGAACACAGCAGATGATTGCAGAGTTATAATCTGATTGAACCATACGGAGCCGAGTCCCAGACAGCAGATTTTTCGTGTATTTGCGTCAAATCAGATTTGCTTCGTGTATTTGAGCTGGAAAGTAAATGGTCGTGTATGTTTGGTTTTAATCGTGCCATACACGTGGATTTGTTGACATTTCTGTTGGCGGGATCATTATTCAACTGTATATTTACGTTGAGTGTGTGGTAATTTCCAAATCTTTGAATTGTTGTTGATGGTGTTCATTATATAGCCGAGCACGTGCTGGAGGGGAATGTGCGCCTGTGTGCGTGTGGATTGACAGGGAGTGAGGGAGGAGTGGGGAAAATTATCTAGGAAATACCAAGCTGTCAAATGGCTGCTAATTAGGTTACTGGCTGTATTAATTAACTAATTAGTAATGGGAGTTTAGGTATTTGAAACGTAGGGCTCTATAATATTTCTTGCAATATCAGAAACTTGGATCAACGCTGATAAGGGGATGGATTTTGAGATGGATGGATATGAACTCAACTATATAAACAGGAAGAGCAAAGGCGGAGGAGGTGTGGCTGTATATGTGGACAAAAATTTAGATTATAGGATATTGGAAAACATTTCAACTGCAATTGACAATCTGTTAGAATGTATAACTATTGAAATCTGTACAGAAAAAACAAAAATGTAATAATCAGCTGAATATATAGAACACCAGGTTCTAGTATGGACTTATTTAAAGACTGGATTGAGGCATCTTTTTCGAGGATGAATCAGAAAGTTATTTTCATCTGTGGTGATCTTAATATTGACCTTTTAAATCCTAAGAAGCATAAAATGACTGACGAATTCATTAATACAATGTATAGTATGAGTCTTTATCCAAAAATCACCAAACCCAGCAGAATCACATCATACAGTTCCACATTAATCGACAACATATTCACTAATGACATTGAAAACAATACTGTGAGCGGATGACTTATCATTGACATCAGTGACCACCTACCAGTTTTACAGTTTATGATGGCAATTTTAAAGGAAATCATCCAGATACAAGACCAATATATAGACGATTGAGGACAGAGGAAAACATGAATGCATTTAAGAATGACTTGCTAGTGCAAAACTGGGACGCTATATACAAGAATAATGATATTGACAATGCATATGAAACATTTTTGAGGATATTTGCATCACTATATAACAAAAATTGTCCAATTAAACAATATAGCAGGAAACATAAATACATGGATCGACCATGGATCACCAAGGGATTACAAAATGCCTGTAAAAAGAAAAATATGCTGTATAGAGAATTCATAAAACAGAAAACTAAAGAGGCAGAGAATAAATATAAAAAATATAAAAATAAGTTAACCAATATTATTAGAGCTAACAAAAAGGAATACTATCATGACATCTCATCTCATTATCTCTAGCCGCTTTATCCTTCTACAGGGTCGCAGGCAAGCTGGAGCCTATCCCAGCTGACTACGGGCGAAAGGCGGGGTGCACCCTGGACAAGTCGCCAGGTCATCACAGGGCTGACACATAGACACAGACAACCATTCACACTCACATTCACACCTACGGTCAATTTAGAGTCACCAGTTAACCTAACCTGCATGTCTTTGGACTGTGGGGGAAACCGGAGCACCCGGAGGAAACCCACGCGGACACGGGGAGAACATGCAAACTCCACACAGAAAGGCCCTCGCCGGCCCCGGGGCTCGAACCCAGGACCTTCTTGCTGTGAGGCGACAGCGCTAACCACTACACCACCGTGCCGCCCTATCATGACATGTTAAATAAAAATAAAAACAATATTAAAGGAATATGGGATTTATTAAATAATATAATCAAAACTGGCTCTAGACAATGTTACCCTCAGTACTTTATAGATAACAACATTAAGATAGACAATATAGATGATATAGTTAATAGTTTTAATCATTTTTTTGTAAGTGTTGGACCAAACCTGGCAGAAAAAATCTCTGATCCATCATCATCGCAGGATTGGAATGATAAACTTATAGATAGAAATCAAAGCTCAATGTTTTTCACAGCAGTGGAAGAAAAATAAATAATTGATATTGTAAAAAACTGTAAACATAAACCATCTACTGATTGTGATAACATTGATATGAAAATTGTGAATAGGGTTATTGAGGGAATTTCAAAACCATTAACTTTCATCTGTAACTTATCATTCCAAACTGGCAAATTTCCAAACAAAATGAAAATAGCTAAAGTTGTGCCGCTGTATAAAACTGGGGATAGACACCACTACACAAACTATAGGCCTGTTTCTTTATTACCACAATTCTCAAAAATTCTAGAAAAAATATTCAACAACAGATTAGACAAATTCCTGGATAAGCATAAATTACTCTCTGACAGTCAATACGGATTTAGATCAAACAGTTCAACATCACTGGCATTAATGGAATCAGTTGAGGAAATCACTAACGCTATAGATCACAAACAGTACGCAATTGGAATATTCATCGACCTCAAGAAAGCTTTCGACACAATCAATCATGATATATTAATCAATAAACTGGAACCGTATGGGATCAGGGGGATAGTTTTGCACTGGGTGAAAAGTTATTTAAGGGATAGGAGACAGTTTGTGAAGTTGGGAGATTACACTTCCTCATGCTTGGACGTTGTTTGTGGTGTCCCCCAGGGGTCAGTATTGGGTCCAAAACTGTTCATTCTCAACATAAATGATATCTGCAAAGTTTCTAAGTTATTAAAATTAGTTTTATTTGCAGATGACACAGATATTTTTTGCTTGGGGGGAATTTACAGGATCTTCTGGGGATGATCACCACAGAACTGTCTAAATTAAAGAAGTGGTTTGACAGGAACAAATTATCTTTAAACCTTAACAAAACTAAATTCATGTTATTCGGGAATTGTAAAAGGAATACTCAAGCACTAATACAGGTAGATGGGGTTGATATTGTAAGGGTATATGAAAATAAATTTCTTGGTGTAATTGTGGATGATAAAATAACATGGAAATCTCACATAAAACATGTAGAGAACAGTTTCTTTCACCAGGCGGTCAGGAGGCTCAACTCCCTTCCTGTTCTGCCCCTCCTCCCCCCTCTGCCCCCTGCCACAGATTCTGCTCGCACACACCCCTTCAGCATCTGACATGTCATCCTCACAGTCCCCCCCCCCCCCCCCCCCCACACACACACACGTACATCTCATCGTTCATTAACACACTGAACTCAGGGACTGCACATCTCACTTTACCTCGCCCATTTGCACTATTCCGCACTACCTCATCTTAACAGCTGCTAGTTTGTTTATACTGCTTATTTCATGTTTATCTGCTATACCTCAAGTGCCCTTGACTGTTTGGTTATTTGTACCAATTTATGTGTGTGTGTGTGTGTGTGTGTGTGTGTGTATATATATGAGTGTTTAGTCTAGTTACTATCTAGAGTGTTTATACTGTTTATGTTGTCTGTTTGAGTGTTTAGTCTGTCTTGTTATTATCTAGTGTTTATACTGTTTATTTATACTGTTTATATTGTCTGAGTGTTTAGTCAGTCCTGTTCTTATCTAGTGTTTATACTGTTTATTTATTCTGTTTATATTGTTTGAGTGTTTAGTCTGTCTAGTTCCTATCTAGAGTGTTTATACTGTTTATATTGTTTGTTTTTCAATTTATTCTATTTTTATTCTGTTTTTATTTATTGCATTGCCAGTTTGCACCGTGGGTCAGAGAGGACTGATATTTCATCTGTGCTGTATGTCGAGCATGTATAGCATATTTGACAATAAAGTTGACTTGACTTGACTACAAACCAAACTGTCATGGAGCATTTCAGTACTGAGTAAGGCAAAACACTTTCTGAACTACAAATCACTCCACTTTCTTTACAGCTCACTAATATTACCATACTTAAATTATTGTGTAGAGATTTGGGGTAATACTTACAAATGTACATTACAACCACTGATTATACTGCAGAAAAGAGCCATAAGGACAATTCATAACACTGGTTACAGAGAACATACTAATCCTTTATTCTTAAAATCAAAAATACTAAAACTCACAGATCTGGTTCATTTTCAAACAGCACAAATCATGTATAGAATAATAAACAACCTATTTCCAGTCAACATTCAAAAACTGTTTTTTCAGAAAGAGGGGGGATATAACTTGAGGGGGGAAATGAACTTTAAACATCTTTTTGCTCGCACAACCTTAAAAACACATTGCATCTCAGTATGTGGAGTGCAATTGTGGAACAGACTGTCAGGGGGGCTGAAGCAATGTCCAAGCATGAGTATATTCAAACAGCGGTACAAACACATGGTATTCACTAGGTACAGGGAGGAAGAAGGGTGGGACGAGCACTACGGTTTTTTGCACATATTTTTATTAACTTTGTTTATTTTGTTTATTTTCTATTTTGTTGGTACAGGTAAATATGTTTAATTACTTGTGTTTAGGAGTATGTGATTTAAAAATAGTAAATAAAAATAATAACAATAAAAATAAATAAATAATAAATTATATATATATATATATATATATATATATATATATATATATATATATATATATATATATATATACACACACACACGAAGTAAATAGTAAATAGTATTATTAATTAATTGGAAAAGGGGTAGGATTAAATAAGCTAATGCTTCTTCCTACTCCTTTTCAAACATGTTAATATTGTTTCTATTGTTTTTAATTGAATTAAGTGTTTTTAGTTGTTCTTTTGTTTTTGTTTTTTGTTTGTTTTTCTTCTCTTCTGTTTTGTACCACTTTGATATGTTTGAAATAAAGCATTCATTCATTCATTCATTCATTCATTCATAATTTAGATATAATTATGGATTATTTGAAATTATTAATTATCTTTTTTTTAACCATTAAATACCATACAGGAGCCACACTGAATAATTAGACAACAACAATTAATCAGTGGAGGATATATATTCAAAGTTAATAATTTAAAAATGAAAAAATATATAATTTTAATTTTCTGGTTTTCAATTTCTCATAAATAAATTAATGATTGATTAATCAGTCAATTTTGCTATCAGTTGTTTTTATTTGTAGCATTGTTGTTATTTGTTTCTCTTGTCCAAACTAGTGATATCTCATCAAGTCATAAATTTTATGATAATGTTACTTTTTGTGATATTTGTTAATGAACTGCAGAGTACTGATCTGTGTATATATAATGGTTAGTGTTTCTGGATCTCATAGTATAATTATTTTGTTCTTAAAATTTTATGTTCATAATTTCTACTCTATTGGAATCTGAACTTCAGCATAATAATTGGTGAATTATGGTATCAATCAGTCTGTTTTACTATAATTTTGAACTTTTGCCTCAGTATATCAAGTATTGATTACTTTTGATTCATAGATATTATGCATATGTTGTGAATTCGGAAACAAATGCAGTAAAGATTGTTGGGTTACAAATAGTTTTTTTTTTTCTCAAATATTTCTTCGGACAAGTCAACTTCACATTCGGAAAAATAAATTTCCTTTCAACTTGCCCGACAGGACAAGTGGTTTCAAAAGTTAATGTAGAGCCCTGAAGGCTGTTCCATAACTGTGGGGCTTTGTAAGAAAAGGCTCTGACCCCTGATGTAGCCTTCACTATACAAGGTACCAGCAGATAGGTATCTTGGTATCCACCTTGATAACCTCTTCAGTTGGCAAGTCCATGTTGACCACCTGTGTTCTCGCCTGCAGCAAAGATTGTACTTCTTGTGCAGGCTCAGGGTGTTTGGTGTAAACCAAAAAGTAATGTTTTTATTTTATCAGTCTATCTTGGAAAGCATTCTTAGTTATGGTATGACAGCTTGGTACAGTAACCTCTCAGTCCATTTGAAATTGCCCGTCTGGTACAGACAGCAATGAAAGTGATAGGGAGGTCTGAAAAGCTGCCCCTGCAGGCCATCTATGAGCAGTCTGTGCTTAGACATGCACAGAGAATTTTGTCCGATGAGTCCCATGTCCTCCACTCTGAATATGAACTTCTACCATCAGGCAAACGCTATTGAGTCCCCTACTGCAGGCTTAACCGCTTCAAAAATTAATTCTTGCCAACTTCAGTCAGAGTTTTGAATGCTTCTAAGGCCAAAGGTGTTGTGCAATAGGGTTAAGGATGGTTCATCATGTTGGTTTTTGATTGTGTATTTATACTCATGGTTCTGTGTGCATGGGTGCATGGGTGTATATGTTTTTATGTTTACCTGAAGGTGTGTGTCTGTACATGTCTATATATGTATTGATATTTATTAGTGTGTGTCTGTGTATAGTGGTATGTGTATTGTTCATCTATTTATTCTCCATGTAAGCAGCATTGTAGCAGCAATGAAGTCTAAGACGAATTTCCCTTTGGGGACAATAAAGTGCATCTTAATCTTAATCTTAGCCTACACCTTTTGATCTAAGTAGGCGTGGTGGGTTAATATATAGATTTAGGCACTGCCTAAAAGCGGAGCTCCCATCTGTTTCTGGGTTGTAGAATTTTCTTATATCATAGCCAGTCTCTTTTGTTTTATTTCTTTACTGGCTAGCACTGGCCACTAGGCGGTGTGTATGACTGGTAATTACTAACACTGACCACTAGGCGGTGTGTATGACTGGTGGTACACGTACACGGACAAACCACAAAAAATCGACTTGATGGGTTTACCATTTTTTCTTAGGTATGGTCCGCTGGAGCTCTGCTATAAAGGACCAGAAGTTCGCTCAGGTACTGTGGTGTGAGACCAGTCAGTGCTTTAAAGGTCAATTGTCGTATTTTATAATCAATACAAAATTTGATTGGGAGCCAATGCAGTGTGGATAAGACAGGGGTGATGTGGTCATATTTTCTAGTTCTAGTAAGGACTCTTGCTGCTGCATTTTGAACTAACTGGAGCTTGTTTATGCACTTATTGGAACATCCAGACAGTAAGGCATTACAGTAATACAACCTGGAGGTAACGAAAGCATGAACTAGTTTTTCTGCATCATGTAGTGACAAATTTCTTATCTTTGCAATATTTCTGAGATGAAAGAAAGCTATCCAGGTAATGTTATCAGTGTGAGTTTCGAATGAAAGACTGGGGCCAATAATCACCCCGAGGCAGGGTTCGTATGGCCTGGAAAAACCTGGAATTTCAAAATATGCCCTAAAGGCCTGGAAAAGTGCTTGAAATTCATATTCAGTCCTTGAAAATCCTGGAAAATTGGTCTTAAACAAATAAAATGATAAAATGCCCTTATTGTAGGTTATATCTAAAGTTTCTGTACACACGCGCGTACACATTTTCATAGAAAAATCATAGCGATGATCAACCATCGGTATTCAATGTTTATAGCGACGTGAACGCCATCTGTTGGTAAAATAATAAGATGCAATGCTGTGATTTGACGCATGTGTTATAGGTCTGTACAAAATGGCGCCACCCGCAAACATCATGCGTTAGCTCATAAGCGATCAGCTTTCGGTAGTTTTAGTGTAGTTTTTTTTTATACACAGCCATCTGTGTATATTAGCAGAGTACCCCCACCCCCTACTTTTTTTTTTTGCAAAAATACGCAATTTACAAAAATGTTATAAATGGTGTTTTTTTTTAGTTATATATATTTTTATTAATTGTGATGCCTGGAAATTGTTTGTTTACTGATCGATGGCTACAAAAGCCAGAATACGGGAAGTGGCTGCGGCAAGTGCCGGGAGACAGACACAAGGCACAGTGCACATTATGCGTGAAGACGTTTGACATATCTAACATGGTCGAGGCTGTTATCACGAGCCACCAAAAGGGAAAGAAACACCAAGAACAGGTGGCCGTAATAGCGGACTGCATGCGAATCACGGATATATAGCCGTCGTAAACACAACCTCATCAGCGTCGCCATCGGTCGTCACTAACTTGACTAAGCCACCTGATGCAGTGCTGCAGCCAAGTACGTCTGCCACGAGTACCGACAGTGACAACAGAACATGCAAAGGTAGATTAGACAGTTATTTTTCGCGAAACGACACATTAAAAGCAGAGATAATTTGGTGTCTGCATATTGTCACAACTCATTCATCATATAAGCCATCTGAAGGCACAAATAAGCTTTTTTGTGATATGTTTCCTGATAGTGCCATAGCAAAGTCGTTTGGGTGTGGGGAATCAAAATGTGCTCGTCTTGCTAAATGGGGGATCGCTCCTCATTTCAAGTCTCTCTTGATAAAAACAGCGAATAGTCAGGGAAATTTTGTGCTTATGTTTGATGAGAGTTTGAACTTTGAAAACCAGAAGAAACAGCTTGATGTTTATGTACGTTTTTGGGATCATGATTCGGTACGCTCCCGCTATTTTGGATCGGATTTCCTGGGTCACGGCGATGCTGATACGCTTGTGAAGAGTTTTTGCGATTGTGTCACTGATCTCCACCTAGGGAAACTGTTGCAGATTTCCATGGATGGCCCAGCCATCAATTGGAAATTTCACCAAGAAATGGTTGCCAAACTGGAGATGGATTATGACAAAACTTTAATAGACATTGGTTCCTGTGGTCTTCACATTCTGCATGGTGCATTTAAAAATGCTATGGAAAAGAATGCTCTCTTTTTGAAACTACAACATTTCTTCACATGCCTGTACTGGCTATTTAAGGATGATCCTGCCAGACAGGCAGACTACACTAGTCTGACAAATAACACTACATTTCCACTGCAGTTTTGCAAACACCAATGGCTTGAAAATCTACCAGTAGCACAACGCGCGCTTACCATTTTGCCACGTCACCAAATATGTAGATGCTGTGAAGAATAAGAAAGTTGCTGCCCCTACCTGTAAGAGCTATGTGACTGTGAGTGAAGCTGTCGAGGACAAGATGATCACCCCCATGATTAACTTCTATATCTCTGTGATACGCAGAGGTGGAAAAACCCGGGTGCAGAAAGTAAAAACCCTGCCACATTTTTGCTCCAGCCAATTCAATGAACCAGCTGATCCTAATTACCACATCCCCTAAGCCAGGTTGATGAGCTAATTGGTGAAATCACCTGTGTTGAGAGCACAGGCAGAAGGAAAACCTAAGCAGGACTTTTACTTTGTCAATCCAGTTTTTTACATGAACTGCAACCTTTCCTCCAGAGATATCAGTGTGATAAGCCAATGTTGCCATTCCTTGGTAGAGACCTTTTCAACATGCTCCGAGCACTACTGCTGAGGGTTATGAAGACAGATGTTATGACTACCCTAACAACCCAGCACAGGATGATCAAATTTGATCCTGTTAGGACTGGGACTGTTTTTGGCCTCTAGAGGCCACTGTTATTTCCTTATCTTGTCTTGTTTGTTTTGGCCTCTAGAGGCCGCCACTGTTCCTGTGTTTTGTGTTCGTGTTGATTGCCTGTTTGTCCTCATTAGTGTCACCTGTTTCCCATTTAGTTTTGTGTATATATACACTCCCTCAGGTTGGTCCCTAGTCACGGAGTCTTTGTGCTACCTATGGTTTGTTTCCTCTGTCCTGTGTGCCTTGCTTATGCTCTTGTATTTTTTGGTATTTTGTTTTCTTTGGATTTGTTTTACCCTTTTGGATCTTCTGAGCATTTTGCCTTTTCTTTTTTTTTCTTTGTACTACCTTTTTTGGATCTTCTGAGCATTTTGCCTCTTCTCATTTTTTGGACTTTGAACCTTTTGGATTATACTTTTTTTGCCCTGGATTGTATATATTGTAAATAAACTTTTTTTTTGATACTCTACTTTCGCCTCACGCCTCTGCACTTGAGTCATTCCCCCTGGTGGCCTAGTGGGGGTTTGCTGGATCACTACACCAGAGATCCGGGTTCGATTCCCAGCAAAACCCTAACAGAAAGACTCAGTCATGACCGACTCTGCAGAGGCATGAGGCAAAAGTAGAGTATCAAAAAAAGTTTATTTATATATAGTAAATAAACTTTTTTTGATACTCTACTTTTGCCTCATGCCTCTGCAGAGTCGGTCATGACTGAGTCTTTCTGTTAGGGTTTTGCTGGGAATCGAACCCGGATCTCTGGTGTAGTGATCCAGCAAACCCCCACTAGGCCACCAGGGGGAATGACTCAAGTGCAGAGGCGTGAGGCGAAAGTAGAGTATCAAAAAAAAGTTTATTTACAATATATACAATCCAGGGCAAAAAAAGTATAATCCAAAAGGTTCAAAGTCCAAAAAATGAGAAGAGGCAAAATGCTCAGAAGATCCAAAAAAGGTAGTACAAAGAAAAAAAAAAAAGAAAAGGCAAAATGCTCAGAAGATCCAAAAGGGTAAAACAAAATACCAAAAAATACAAGCGCATAAGTAAGGTACATGGGACAGAGGAAACAAACCATAGGTAGCACAAAGACTCTGTGACTAGGGACCAAACTGAGGGGAGATAGATAGATAGATAGATAGATAGATATGAACTCGACCAACTGAACACATAAAACTAAATGGGAAACAGGTGACACTAATGAGGACAAACAGGCAATCAACACAGGAACAGTGGCGGCCTCTAGAGGCCAAAACAAACAAGACAAGATAAGGAAATAACAGCGGCCTCTAGAGGCCAAAAACAGTCCCAGTTCTAACAGATCCAAAGAAGAAAGAACATCATTGTGATGTGAAAAAGGTTAGTTAATACAAAAGTAGTCTCCATTTTCTTATATACATATGTGTGTCAGGAAAAATTATAACAATAAGTGATATATAACAATAACCAGACATTTATTTCTTATAAATAATTGCATGATTAATTTTTTTCAACTGTTCTAAAGCATTTACTTATAAAGATTTTGATGATAAATTTCATGAATTCATTCTGCCAGATATTGTAATTTCAGTATTGTGGACATTTTTCGATTATCATGGATGTCAGAAACATTGACACTGATGAAAATGACTATGAATGTCAAACTTAAAACAATAGACTGGGCAATTATCTATAACAATCAATACGAAATATATATATATATATATATATATAACTAATTGTCTTTGTAGGTAAATATTAGTGCAGCAACATCAGCCATTGTGAAAGATCTGGGGCCTCATGCGCACAAAAAAGCTATGTACGTCACTTTCTGCGCAAACATTCATATGTACAAAGATTGACTTGGCGTGGAAAAGTGCGGTACTCTACGCAAACCTCATGGCTGGCGTACGCACATTTCTGGTGCATCTTGGTACTTGGCGACACTTAGAGGCAGAGCAACGCAACTACATTTAGGCCTACTCGGTCAAGAGTCATGACATGGCGATAAGAGGCGTCCAAAAATGCATCGGAACATCAGGATGCATGAATTGAAATGTATGTCAGTCATACGACATTGTCGAGACACATAATGCGAGACTGTTGGGTAAATGCCAACAGATCCATCAACCATCCCTTCCATATTGTAATTACGGGAAATGAGAAACCCCAGCAATATCATTTCGATATTATTCCCATTGACTATTGGTTAATTAATTAAATTAAAGAATGCACATGCAGGACCATGCATTGCAGCTAGCTTAATAGATCTTCCTCGCGCATTTGCCGCGAGGTGTCAGACTGAAATATTATTATTAGTTGATGTTGTGTGGGGTAGCCTTATTACATAATTACCAAGATCAATATATGAAACGATTTCCAAGTGCGTACAAATCAGACACAACCGCGGTGTGTGGGGACCAATCACTAGCATGCATCAAATTAAATTAGGATATAAAAGCATGTGCAACATGTGGCGATAACCGATAGGATGACAATGGCGTGGTTGGCCTTATTGGAAGACGCTGCAAATGGTCGGATTAGGAGGGAACGGGTGTTCCGTGATTACACCGATTTCCTGGCTCACGATGATGACTGGCTTATCAGCCGATTCAGACTTCCAAGAGCCATTCTTTTGGAGCTCTGTGCTGAGTTGGGCCCGGGGTTGGAGAGGGAGACGGCGAGGAGTCACGCCTTACCCATTCCTATCCAAGTCCTGACCACGCTTGGGTTCCTAGCAACAGGCTCATTCCAGAGGGAACTGGCCGACCGGTCGGGAATGAGCCAGACAGCTCTCAGCCGCGCTATTCCATCTGTGTTAAATGGGATCATCTGACTGTCGGCCAGGTACATACGGTTTCCCTATGATGTGGCAGACCAAGCACAGATAAAAGCGCAATTTGCAGCGATAGCCGGTTTTCCAAATGTAATTGGAGTGATTGACTGCACGCATATTGCAATAAAGGCGCCATCTGAGGGTGAATATGCGTACGTGAATAGGAAACATTTCCACTCTATAAACGTACAGATTATATGTGATGCCCAAATGTGCCTGACAAATATCTTGGCAAGGTGGCCTGGGGCGACCCACGATGCATTCGTCCTGGCGAACAGCTCAGTGGGAAACAGGCTGGATGCCGGCAGAGTGCGTGATGGGTGGTTACTTGGTAAGCAATCTAAAACACTTGAAGTGAATTCACTTGAAATATACACATGTTGGATAGCTTATGCTGGACCTATCCCAATTGCTCATAGGAGACAGCGGCTACCCACTCCAAAAATGGTTACTGACCCCCCTAGCCAACCCACGGACTGATCAGGAGCAGTGCTACAACACCCTCCATGCACGGACGCGGTCAGTGGTGGAGCACACCATTGGCCACCTGAAAAGCCGGTGGCGCTGCCTTGACCGGAGTGGGGGGGTGCTGCTCTATCAGCCCAACAAGACATGCCATATTGCGCTGGCGTGTGGCGTGTTACACAATGTGGCGCAGTGGCACGGCGTGCCAATAATGGAGCGAGACCTGCCGGAGGACCCAGACCCTGGGCCTCACAACGAGGTGCCACAGTGACATGGCATACAAACCCGGCAGCACTTAATAGCCACAATGTGAAAAGGTAAGGGCAGATGGGACACGGGACACCATTCATTTTTTAAGATATTCTTTTAATGTGTTATTCAGTTCCTTCAATTCCTCGCGGATTCCCTCGAGGTTGTCGTTAATCGCCTCTATCCCCTTTAAATTTCCCCCTGGGACTCAAGGACCGCGTGAGTCAGCACCCTGCCTGTGGACCTGGCGACAGGGGCAGGCGGTGGAGAAGGGGGGCAGGTGACAGTGATGCTGGATCCGCTTGGCTGGGGGTCCTCTTCCTGCTCGGGTGGGATGGACTGGGGGCCTCCTGTTGTTCCCTGGCACCCTGCTAGAATACATTTGTCATTAAAATCCTATTGTGGAAAATATGTGCACATGTTTTATTTCTGGTTACATGTGGCTAGGAATATTGGGCCTACTAAGAGAGGAAGACATTTCCTCAAATACAGGGTGTCCCCGAAAAAATGTACACATTGGAGCACTAAAGGTGTTTTTTTGTTTTCAAAACCCATGTAACTCAAATAGACACTCATTGTGGCGCAGGCACTGCGGACGATGCAAATCATACCGTTATCTTGGTATAGGCTACATTCACATTCAGTGGCATACAATCAGTGACCGTTGCATGTCTCATAGCATACACTTTGAACATCACTTTAATTGGAGGTGACAGAACAATTAAGTGATGTATGTGAATTCTATTACACTGTGCTAAAGGCAGGGATTAACGCGAATAAATGTTAATGTTAAATGTTAATAATAAATGTTAAATGTTAATTTCCCCTCCTAGAACTGCCACCTTATTGTGGTGGAGGGGTTTGTGTGCTTGAATGATCCTAGGAGCTATGTTGTCGGGGGCATTATGCCCCTGTTAGGGTTTCCCAAGGCAGACAGGTCCTAGGTGACAGGCCAGACCAAGAGCAGTTCACCAAAAAACCCCTATGGAGAAAAAATCCAGGACCGTGACGTCGCCCGGTAGGACACAGCCGGGGCCCCACCCTGGAGCCAGGCCTGGGGTTGGGGCTCGTATGCGAGCGCTTGGTGGTCGGGCCTTTGCCCATGGGGCCCGGCCGGGCTCAGCCCGAAGAGGCGACGTGGGCCCGACCTCCTGTGGGTTCACCACCCACAGAGGTAGCAGTAGGGGTTTGGTGCAGTGTGGATTGGGTGGCAGTCGAAGGCAGGGGCCTCGACGACCTGATCCCCGGACACAGCGGCTGGCTGTTGGGACATGGAATGTCACTTCGCTGGGGGGGAAGGAGCCTGAGCTTGTGCGGGAGGTTGAGAGGTACCGGCTAGAGATAGTCGGGCTCACCTCCACGCACAGCTTGGGCTCTGGAACCCAGCTCCTCGAGAGGGGCTGGACTTTCCACTTCTCTGGAGTCGCCCGTGGTGAGCGGCGGCGGGCTGGTGTGGGCTTCCTTATAGCTCCCCAGCTCAGCCGCCATGTGTTGGAGTTTACCCCAGTGAACGAGAGGGTCGCCTCTCTGCGCCTTCGGATTGGGGAGAGGGCTCTTGCTGTTGTTTGTGCCTACGGGCCAAATAGCAGTATAGAGTATCCGGCCTTCTTGGAGTCCCTGGGAGAGGTACTGAGGGGTGCTCAGACTGGGGACTCCATTGTGCTACTGGGGGACTTCAATGCTCACGTGGGCGATGACAGTGACACCTGGAGGGGCGTGGTTGGGAGGAACGGCCTCCCCGATCTGAACCCGAGTGGTGTTTTGTTATTGGACTTCTGTGCTAGTCACAGTTTGTCCATAACGAACACCATGTTCGAGCATAGGGGTGTCCATAAGTGCACGTGGCACCAGGACACCTTAGGTCGGAGGTCGATGATCGACTTTGTAGTCGTGTCATCTGATCTCCGACCCTATGTCTTGGACACTCGGGTGAAGAGAGGGGCTGAGTTGTCAACTGATCACCACCTGGTGGTGAGTTGGATCCGCTGGCGGAGGAGGAAGCTGGACAGACCTGGCAGGCCCAAACGTATGGTGAGGGTCTGCTGGGAACGTCTGGCCGAGCACTCTGTTGGGGAGGTCTTTAACTCCCACCTCCGGGAGAGCTTTTCCCAGCTTCCGAGGGAGGCGGGGGACATTGAGTCTGAGTGGACCATGTTCTCTACCTCCATTGTGGACGCAGCTGTTCGGAGCTGTGGCCGCAAGGTCTCCGGTGCCTGTCGTGGCGGCAATCCCCGAACCCGGTGGTGGACACCGGAAGTAAGGGATGCCGTCAAGCTGAAGAAGGAGTCCTATCGGGCCATGTTGACCTCCGGGACTCCTGAGGCAGCCGACAGGTATCGGCAGGCCAGGCGTGCTGCAGCTCGGGCAGTTGCGGAGGCAAAAACTCGGAACTGGGAGGAGTTCGGGGAGGCCATGGAGAAGGACTATCGGTCGGCCTCGAAGAAATTCTGGCAAACCGTCCGGCGCCTCAGGAGGGGGAAGCAGTACTCTGCCAACACTGTTTACAGTGCGGGTGGGGAGCTGTTGACCTCGACTGGGGACATTGTCGGGCGGTGGAAGGAATACTTTGAGGATCTCCTCAATCCCACCATCATGTCTTCCACTGAGGAGACTGAGGCTGATGACTCAGAGGTGGACTCGTCCATTACCCAAGCCGAAGTCACTGAGGTGGTTTGCAAGCTCCTCGGTGGCAAGGCACCGGGGGTGGATGAGATCCGCCCTGAGTATCTCAAGTCTCTGGATGTTGTGGGGCTGTCTTGGTTGACACGCCTCTGCAACATCGCGTGGCGGTCGGGGACAGTGCCTCTGGAGTGGCAGACTGGGGTGGTGGTCCCTCTTTTTAAGAAAGGGGACCGGAGAGTGTGCTCCAATTATAGGGGAATCACACTTCTCAGCCTCCCAGGGAAAGTTTACTCCAGGGTACTGGAGAGGAGAATTCAACCAATAGTCGAACCTCGGATCCAGGAGGAACAATGCGGTTTTCGTCCTGGTCGCGGAACACTGGACCAGCTCTATACCCTTCATAGGGTGCTCGAGGGTTCATGGGAGTTTGCCCAACCAGTCCACATGTGCTTTGTGGATCTGGAGAAGGCATTCGACCGTGTCCCCCGTGGTATTCTGTGGGGGGTGCTTCGGGAGTATGGGGTTCGGGGCTCTTTGCTAAGGGCTGTCCGGTCCCTGTACGAACGGAGCAGGAGTCTGGTTCGCATTGCCGGCAGTAAGTCAGACCTGTTCCCAGTGCATGTTGGACTCCGTCAGGGCTGCCCTTTGTCACCGGTTCTGTTCATAATTTTTATGGACAGAATTTCTAGGCGCAGCCAGGGGCCGGAAGGAATCCTGTTTGGGAACCACAGGATTTCATCTCTGCTTTTTGCGGATGATGTTGTCCTGTTGGCTTCTTCAAACCAGGACCTTCAGCATGCACTGGGGTGGTTTGCAGTCGAGTGTGAAGCGGCTGGGATGAGAATCAGCACCTCCAAGTCCGAGGCCATGTTTCTCGACCGGAAAAGGGTGGCTTGCCCTCTCCAGGTTGGTGGAGAAGTCCTGCCTCAAGTGGAGGAGTTTAAGTATCTCGGGATCTTGTTCACGAGTGAGGGAAGGATGGAGCGTGAGATCGACAGGCGGATCGGTGCAGCCTCCGCAGTGATGCGGTCGCTTTACCGGTCCGTCGTGGTGAAGAAGGAGCTGAGCCAAAAGGCGAAGCTCTCAATTTACCGGTCGATCTACGTTCCGACTCTCACCTATGGTCATGAGCTTTGGGTAATGACAGAAAGAACAAGATTGCGGATACAAGCGGCTGAAATGAGTTTCCTTCGCAGGGTGGCTGGGCGCTCCCTTAGAGATAGGGTGAGAAGCACAGTCACTCGGGAGGAGCTCGGAGTAGAGCCGCTGCTCCTCCACATCGAGAGGAACCAGCTGAGGTGGCTCGGGCATCTTTTTCGGATGCCTCCTGGACGCCTCCCTGGGGAGGTGTTCCAGGCATGTCCCCCCAGGAGGAGGCCCCGGGGAAGACCCAGGACACGCTGGAGGGACTATGTCTCTCGGCTGGCCTGGGAACGCCTCGGTGTTCTTCCCGAGGAGCTGGCCGAGGTGTCTGGGGAAAGGGAAGTTTGGGCTTCCATGCTTAGACTGCTGCCTCCGCGACCCGGTCCTGGATAAGCGGAAGAAGACGAGACGAGACGAGACGAGAAATGTTAATTTGATTAACGCGAGATTTCTAACATTTAATTCACATTAACGCATTAGTAAAAGTTGCCATGTCTTTTACCTAACGCGGGCCTTTCTGCAGGTCTATTTATACTAATTAACATATTCAGTGTGGAATAATTGAGGGAGGAGACGGGGCGGGGAACGGGGCTCGTGCATGTGCGCCGAATTCCACGTTGATTGGGATGTACAACAGGAGAGTGCGTGGAAACCTTCGTACGCACTGATTGATACATCCGGATTTTTTTGGTCGTACGCAAATTTCCTGATTTTGATGTGCGCACATATTTAGTGGGAAATCCACGCAGGTCTTTGTACATGAGGCCCCTGGTCTCAAAGAAAGCAGTTTCAGATTTAATGGTATACACCTTCAAGGCAGAAGCCCAGAAAGTTTTGCTGGCAGTCATTACTCATATGGCAGAAAAGCTACCCCTAAAGCACAGCCTGGTCCATTACGCAAGCTGTCTCGATCCTGCTCAGATGGCTGTAAGCAGAGATGACTGTATTTCAAATATGAATAACATGCCGAAGGTAAGCTTCTTTGACTGGTTGATACAGTTAAGCATATAATCTAGTTAACAGAATAAATGTTCCATATGAAAATTATTAGGACTAGATATTTACTTTTTATTCTTTAATTATTCTTTAATTGCTTATTTGGAAGGCATATACTAATATGTGAAATGTGATTCTTAGATCTTAAATGACAATTGTCATCATGCTCTTTTTAAATATTGTTTATTTAAAATGCTTTTTTCAGATTCTAGCAGAAAAGAAAAGGATCACTTATGATGACTGTGATTTAGTAACTACGCAATTCACAAACTTTCTCGATGTTGAAGTCCCAAAAGAAATGACCCAATTCAGAGACTTTACGCCTTATGAAGAAAATGCTATAATGGATACATTTCTTTATGACAGGCTGCACAAGTTGGACAACATGTATGCTGAATTGTGGAAGGTCATCAAAATGTTACTTTTACTAAGTCATGGCCAAGCTTCTGTGGAGAGAGGATTTTCTGTCAATAAACAGGTCTCGTCTCATCTCATTATCTCTAGCTGCTTTATCCTTCTACAGGGTCGCAGGCAAGCTGGAGCCTATCCCAGCTGACTACGGGCGAAAGGCGGGGTACACCCTGGACAAGTCGCCAGGTCATCACAGGGCTGACACATAGACACAGACAACCATTCACACTCACATTCACACCTACGGTCAATTTAGAGTCACCAGTTAACCTAACCTGCATGTCTTTGGACTGTGGGGGAAACCGGAGCACCCGGAGGAAACCCACGCGGACATGGGGAGAACATGCAAACTCCACACAGAAAGGCCCTCGCCGGCCCTGGGGCTCGAACCCAGGACCTTCTTGCTGTGAGGCAACAGCGCTAACCACTACACCACCATGCTGCCTCTCAATAAACAGGTATTGAAGTGAATAATGAATATACTGACTTTAAGGCCTTACCAAACATCTGATTTTATGTGTACCTTATATATATATATCTTTGTGTGTATGTTTGTATAATGTATGTGTGTATGTCTATTCATGAATGTCATTGCCTTTTCGTTCATTTTTTATATTTTAGGTGGCTGCTCCTAATCTGCAAGAGCTCACTTTTGAGACAAAGAGGATCATACAGTGGTGCTTGAAAGTTTGTGAACCCTTTAGAATTTTCTATTTTTCAGCATAAATATGACCTAAAACATCATCAGATTTTCACACAAGTCCTAAAAGTAGATAAAGAGAACCCAGTTAAACAAATGAGACAAAAATATTATACTTGGTCATTTATTTATTGAGGAAAATGATCCAATATTACATATCTGTGAGTGGCAAAAGTATGTGAACCGCTAGGATTAGCAGTTAATTTGAAGGTGAAATTAGAGTCAGGTGTTTTCAATCAATGGGATGACAATCAGGTGTGAGTGGGCACCCTGTTTTATTTAAAGAACAGGGATCTATCAAAGTTTGATCTTCACAGCACATGTTTGTGGAAGTGTATCATGGCACGAACAAAGGAGATTTCTGAGGACCTCAGAAAAAGTGTTGTTGATGCTCATCAGGCTGGAAAAGGTTACAAAACCATCTCTAAAGAGTTTGGACTCCACCAATCCACAGTCAGACAGATTGTATTCAAATGGAGGAAATTCAAGACCATTGTTACCATCCTCAGGATTGGTTGACCAACAAAGATCATCCCAAGAGCAAGGCGTGTAATAGTTGGCGAGGTCACAAAAGACCCCAGGGTAACTTCTAAGCAACTGAAGGCCTCTCTCACATTGGCTAATGTAAATGTTCATGAGTCCACCATCAGGAGAACACTGAACAACAATGGTGTGCATGGCAGGGTTGCAAGGAGTAAGCCATTGCTCTCCAAAAAGAACATTGCTGCTTGTCTGCAGTTTGCTAAAGATCATGTGGACAAGCCAGAAGGCTATTGGAAAAATGTTTTGGGATGGATGAGATCAAAATAGAACTTTTTGGTTTAAATGAGAAGCGTTATGTTTGGAGAAAGGAAAACAGTGCATTCCAGCATAAGAACCTTATCCCATCTGTGAAACATGGTGGTGGTAGTATCATGGTTTGGGCCTGTTTTGCTGCATCTGGGCCAGGACAGCTTGCCATCATTGATGGAACAATGAATTCTGAATTATACCAGCGAATTCTAAAGGAAAATGTCAGGCCATCTGTTCATGAACTGGATCTCAAGAGAAGATGGGTCATGCAGCAAGACAACGACCCTAAGCACACAAGTTGTTCTAACAAAGAATGGTTAAAGAAGAATAAAGTTAATGTTTTGGAATGGCCAAGTCAAAATCCTGACCTTAATCCATCGAAATGTTGTGGAAGGACCTGAAGCGAGCAGTTAATGTGAGGAAACCCACCAACATCCCAGAGTTGAAGCTGTTCTGTACGGAGGAATGGGCTAAAATTCCTCCAGGCCGGTGTGCAGGACTGATCAACAGTTACCGGAAATGTTTAGTTGCAGTTATTGCTGCACAAGGGGGTCACACCAGATACTGAAAGCAAAGGTTCACATACTTTTGCCACTCACAGATATGCAATATTGGATCATTTTCCTCAATAAATAAATGACCAAGTATATTATTTTTGTCTCATTTTTTTAACTGAGTTCTCTTTATCTACTTTTAGGACTTGTGGCAAAATCTGATGACGTTTTAGGTCATATTTATGCAGAAATATAGAAAATTCTAAAGGGTTCACAAACTTTCAAGCACCACTGTATGTGACCATGCAAGACAGGTGGGAGGCTTGGGTAACGTTGATGTGTCTCCACAACTCCTCTGTTCTGCTGCTGGTGCCAGACAGAAATACCTAGCCTACTTAGATGAGCACAAAAGAAAACAAACAATTGAGGAGAAGGCTGACAAGAAAAGGCAGCTCATGGATGAAATTGACATAGTGAAAACCAAGAAGCAAAGATTGGTAGAAGACATCTCCAGCATGGAAAAGTCTGCTAATGATTTGTCAGAGAAAGCAGAAAGAACAGGAAAACTGACTTTCTGTTCTCATTCAAATAGCTTAAGAAGAACCATCACTGAAAAGAAGGCAGAATTGGATGAAACGGAGAAATGTTTAGATGGACTGTTAGTCAAATATAAAGGACAGTAATCATCAAATGAGATGGGAAATTTTTATTTTCAATATTTATTTACTGTCAACTGAGTTTAATTCTAGTCTTATTAATATTTTTCTATATTTTTTATTTTTAATATTTATTTACTGAGTTTTATTCTAGTCTTGATCCAGCAGAGGAGTTTTTATTTTACTGTCTAATCATAGTCTGGCATTTATCAATGTCATAAGCTATAAATACAGAAGATTAAGTGTTCATAATTGTTGTATAATAATATTGTTTGATATGTTTTCATTTTCCAGTAGACAGTGGGTTGTTGCACAGATTTATATTTTATTTTTATTTTGTTTGTTCAATTATTCATATTCCTTAATTACAGTAGATTATTTTTGTTTTATTGTTTGTTTAGTTTGATAATGTTTATGCAGATGTACAACTTTACAATTTATATTTTTATCATTTGATAACATTTTTATGATTTTTTTTAATATACAAATCTTATTTGTAGTACATGATATACAGATTGTTGGCTCACACACAGATGGAGATATATATATATATATATATATATATATATATATATATATATATATATCAGTTGCAAAAGACAATGTCCTAAATTTGATAAAATATGTATTTTCACAAGGCGGCACGGTGGTGTAGTGGTTAGCGCTGTCGCCTCACAGCAAGAAGGTCCTGGGTTCGAGCCCTGGGGCCGGCGAGGGCCTTTCTGTGTGGAGTTTGCATGTTGTCTGCGTGGGTTTCCTCCGGGTGCTCTGGTTTCCCCCACAGTCCAAAGACATGTAGGTTAGGTTAACTGGTGACTCTAAATTGACCATAGGTGTGAATGGTTGTCTATGTGTCAGCCCTGTGATGACCTGGTGACTTGTCCAGGGTGTACCCCACCTTTTGCCCGTAGTCAGCTGGGATAGGCTCCAGCTTGCCTGTGACCCTGTAGAACAGGATAAAGTGGCTAGAGATAATGAGATGAGATGTATTTTCACAAGAAAATGAAATAGTATGAATCTTTAATTTCCATAATTCAAAGTTTTAATTGCATTTTGAATGATAATTATTGTTGATACACATGATTATTGTTGTTGATAAAGAAAATAAAAACATTTCTGTGTACATGTTTTTCTTGGCTGAGGTCCTGGAAAAATAAGATTGTAACCTGGAAAAGTCATGGAAAAGTCAGGGAATTTCATTCCCTCTCAGGGGGAAGAACCCTGTCGAGGTCTTTTACTGCTGCACATGAAGAAACAGAAAGGCCATCTAGAGTTACTGTGGAATCAGAAAACTTACTTCTAGCTGCATGTGGTCCTAGTACAAGTACTTCAGTCTTGTCAGAGTTAAGCAGAAGGAAGTTAATAAGTATTGTGAGGGAAATTTAGTGGATGAACATTCCTATTCTCTGTGGTTCTGTGTGTTGAGCTCAAGTGGCCTAGTGTACTGAGAAAGATGTTTTCCTATGTTGTAATCGCCTTTCTGTGGCCTTGGTGGTGATAAGCAGGGTGCCTGAGTTCTCCATAACTACGCATCCACCTGCACATACCAGAGCACGCCAGGTGCATGCTTTAACAAAGCTTCATAGAAAATCATGAGCCAATCACGTGAAGATGCAAGCAGTAAGCGAATGCCTTTAGAGTATAATAGATAACAGCCACTAAAACACAACTCAGAGTGCGTGTACTTTCGGCATCATCAGAAGTGGTGTCTTCTTCTCTTCTTTTCTTCTTCTTCTTTTTCCTTTCTGATTTTATATATCTGTTTTATATGATCTACTATAATAAATAACTGAAAAGACAACTGCTAAGTGTTCTGAAGTGTTTATTAGAAGTTTCCATTACAATTTGGCGTCCCTGGGTGGGCCCTACTCATCTGATCCTCGTACAATGGAACACTCCCAAGGCTACGGTGCGGAGCTGAGAACTCGGACAAGAGACCAGACCATCAGGGCTCACTGAACCAGTAAGTGATAACTTTGCATTCTTGTGTAGAGAAATTAGTGGAAACAGTATTTAAAGACTGATACAGGTAGTGTTGCCACCTGTCCCGGTTTTTCCTGATTGTCCCGGATTTTCATGGTCTGTCCCGGGAAAAAAAAAAAAATCCGGGACACTGAATGTCCCGGTTTTTTGTACATAATGGGCAAAATGTGTATTTCAACTTGCGAGCCAGCTGAGAACCAGTTTGCTTTTCCGAGCTCGCCGTGCTAAGCTGAGCCACATCATTACGTCGCTGAATACGTCATTACGTCGCTGTATACGTCACTTACGTCACTGTATACGTCAGTTACGGCGCTACGTTTGCATAAACCTTGGCGCGAATATCAAAGCAAAAACAACACGGAAGAAGCAGCAACAACAACAACAATAATAATAATAATAATAATAATAATAATAATGGATGACTTCGCGTTTGTACAGCTGCTGCTTCTCGGCGCTTAAAAATGTCGATCTTTCGCGGTCTTGTTATTGTTGTTGGTCTTAACAACTCTGCCCCCCGCTGACGTAAGCAGTTCTTTCCTCTGGCCCAGCAGAGAGTTGGTGCTAGCCTAGAACTGGTTTTTCTGGCCCCAGAGCCAGTTCTTTGTCAGTGGAAACAGAAAACCTGGTTCCAAACTAAGCACTGGCCCCAAACCAGCCCTGGAACTGCTTTGGTGGAAAAGGGGCAATGGAGGATGCTTGGACTGATAAAAGAAACAGACTCTCTGTTGCAATGGTGAAGGCTGAGCTTCAAGTCAGGCTAAACTTTCAGTTGTCCTGTACTGAGTTCAAGACATTCATTGAAAATCAGCCAGGACTCATAGCAGCAGCAAAGAAAAACACCAAATATAAATGGAAGATTAGGTAAGGTTTTGGTGAATTAAATGAAATAGTGTAGTGTAGTACATACTCCTGTATGTGCCCAGTTATATCAGTTACATGTCCTCCTATGTATTTGTTTAGCCAAGAGCAGCAAGCAGCAGAGGCACAGGCAAGCACAAGCAAAGCACACACCACACTCTAAGCAATCAGGTAAGCTGTTTGACACTACACCTTACATTGTTACATTCAGGTATTCTTAGATACAATGAAAAATTAATTATTTTTATTCCACATAAGCAAACAAACAGAACTTAATTATGTATTCCCCTTTTACCTGTGCCCACTACTGCCCCCAGGTGTCCACAACCAAAAACTGTTGGAAATAAACCAAAATAATGAAGACCTGCTTTATTATGTAAAGCAATTAACTAAACAAATAACTAGCAAAAGCGTCATTTTTACTAATTAGAGCAATACAATTTCAGCGTAGAAGGGCGATTTTTGTCTTGGGTTAGATGTGCGAAGGGCGCCATTGCTTACAAGCAAAAAGGTCGATTGGATGGTCGAAATGTCCAGGATTTTTGTCAGACACAGGTGGCAACCCTAGATACACAGAGATGGACAGAGATTTGTCCTAGTCAATGAAGACTGATATAAGAGATGGACAGAAGTTTGTCTGAGCCCAGGAGGACTGCTAAGCTGTGGTACCATCAATATGTTTGCAGAAATGGATAAAACACAATTTTGAGACAATAAACCGCGAGTAGTTTATTGGGTTGTGTAAAAGAAAATCTGCCTAAGTGACGACTGGGTAATGGCTCACCTACTTGAGAGAGGGAAGTATGGGTGCGTGTCTCAACGGACTCACGTTCAGCGATTCGTAACTGCGAAAGAATTGAATCTTGCTCCCTTTGTTCTGTGTGAACAACTGGCCTGTCGTAGGAACGGGATAGAGAGGTTCGATCACGAAGTCACCAAGACACACCGGTGTGCACGCAAAATATTGATGAATTAACAGAGTACTGTCCTCCTCCAAATTCTGAAACAGAGAAATAGATTTTGTACACATGCGTGAGTTGTCTTTGAGGTTGTTGTGCTAAATGATACTTACTTTTAGCTTAAGGTAAATGTCAGAGAAATTGTTTACTAATAAGAACATCCCTAAAGGATTATTGTGTCACATTTTTGGACATAGTCCAACTTGTTCTTGTGAGCCTAATAAAAAACTCAGCTATTGCTGTCATAACCTATTGATATAACCTGGGTGCAATTTGCTGGGGGGGATGGTGGGGATCATCCCCCCCTCTGGTTTTTATCTCTGCTGAAAAAAATCCTTGGGGACAACCCCATCAACAAAACAAACAAACCAAAAAAAAAGTTGACATGACAGGCATGTTGTGACACAGTTTTCTATGGTCTACATTGCACTCACCTTCAAAATGACCCGAAGTGGCAGCTTTGATGTTCACGAACATCCCCAGCAAATAGATACTTTGTAGATAATAACAATATCTTTGCGTTCTATATGGAAGTTATCATTGCTAATGAAAACATGCAAAAATGAAATGCGTCCAGAGCAGTATTTCATTGTTCTTCGTTGGGCCAGCAAATAAAAAACAATCAAACCCAACATCCACACTTACCTGCAGCACAAAGGATGAACAGGAGGAGGATGCCCAGGATAAGTCCCATAGAGAAGATGACGTTGTTCACGAGTCTGGGAACATCTCGCTGCATGAGGTTGATGGCTGTCTAGAGCCGGCACAATTTGCTAAATGGCAAGAGGGTCAAGGGTGGCTAACGGTGTCAACTGATGGGTCAGTGAAATGTGCAGCTTGCTCTGAAGTAAAAACTTTAGGCCCCAACACAGACGAGCGCCTTCACATTGATACGGCATTTGTGAATGGTGTTAAAACCAGCTCAGCTAAAAAGCTGAATGATAAAATTAACAAGCATGGCAAATGCCAGTCCCACGTGAAATGCCTTGAAATTCTCCAAAAGAGACGTGATGCAGCATTTGAAACTGCCAATAATGTAAGCGCAAGTCTGTGGAGGAAGAAGAATGAGGAGAGGGTACAGGCCACACTGTACTGTATGCGCACTGTGTACATGATCTGCCAGAACGACCTGTCATTCAGAATGCTGCCACAGGTGATTGAACTGCAAGAACTGAATGGGGTTGATGTAGGGTCAATGCTGCACTCCGACAAAGCCTGTCAGAGTATGCTGATGTTCATCACCCAGAAAATGGCAAGCCAATTAGTAGGGTTCATAACAAAATCACCTGCCAAATTCAGCATCCTCATCGACGAGAGCACGACCATCTCAAATAAAACATGTCTTCTAGTTTACATTTGCATTCCCTTTGATGGAGAGGTTTGCAACTTCTTCTATCAATTAATCGAATTGGAATCATGCACGGGTTCTGCCATACGAGACACGTTGCTGGACACCCTGGAGAGAGATGGCATCACCAAGGAAATGCTGCGCTCCCGGTTGATTGGTTTTGCGACTGACGGGGCCGCCACTATGCTGGGCCGATACATGGGAGCTGCCACTCTCCTGCACAATGAGATTAACCCTGACCTTACTGTAATTCACTGCTTGAATCACAAGTTGGAACTTGCAGTCCATGATGCGGTGAAGCACACAACAGACGCAAGTCATTTTCAGATGTTTACAGATTGCCTGTATGCATTTTTCTCCCAGAGCCCCAAACACACCTGCGAGCTTGAAATCGCCGCCTCCAATTTGGGCATGCATGCTCGCAGAATAGGCAGGGTGTTTGATGTGCACTGGCTGTCTTCATCATGCACGTCAGTGACAGCTCTCTGGGAGAGTTATTCAGCTTTGGTGCGTCTCTTTTCTGCGCTGGCTGTGGACACCTCAAGATCCACCACAGAAAGGGCGAAGTGTCAGGGAATTCATTCCCAGATTACTCAGTGGATCTTTCTGATGGAACTAGCACTGGTGAAAGATGCCCTGGAAACTCTGAAAGCCCTGTCTCTGTTCCTGCAGAGGAGAGATGCCACTGCCATCCAGGCCAATGCAGAGGTGGACATCGCAGTGAGGGCCCTGCGCTCCATGAAGCTTGCTGACGGCGCCAACACCAAAAGCCTGAGACAGGAACTCGACACACACTCATTCAAGGGGTGAATATCTGCCAGCCGAGTGACCGAGAGCAGCAGAGGGCAAGTGTGTTCTGTGACCGCTTCTTCACCTCACTGGCAGATAATGTGGAGCACAGGCTGGACGACAATGGTGTGCTTGCTGCGTGTGCTGTGCTGTGCCCCTTAAGCTGGCCGAAGGATGAAGGCGAACGCATTCTGTTTGGGGAAGACAAACTTGTCAGAATTCAAAAAACCCTGGCAGCTGAGGTCTCTGACACCGCTTTGCTGCTGAAAGAATTTTGACAGTACAAGTTCAACGGAGTCCAAGGAGAAAATCTCCTCAACTTGCTTTCTGTCGTCTCCACGCTTTCCGTGTCAACAGCAGAGTGTGAACGTGGATTTAGCGCCATGAATCACATCCTTACTGATGAGCGCAACAGAATGAATGTATCCACACTGAACAGCCTTCTTTTCCTCGCTGTCAATGGGCCAGACGTGCGTTCCTTCACTGCTGAGAAATTCGCAGAAATGTGGATTAAAGAAGGACGAAACGCGGCGGATAGCGCACCGATGGGAAAGCAGAAAAGGCCACATGAACTGCGCCATCAGAGCAAACTGTTCATTTAGTATTCATGTATTTTAGTGATTTTTGAGTCACTGTCCATTTAATCCGGAGGGAGAGAAACATCACAGCAATGCGACAAGCAATGCGAACTTTGTTGTGTGTTAGTGTTCATGTATTTAGTCAGAGAGATAGGAAGATGAATTTACTATATCTGGTTTAGTGTTCGTTTTCATTTAGTGTTATTCATTTGATATCATCGGATGTTATTGAGCTGTTAGCCTATTGTTACCTTAATTTTGTGACGTTTCATGATTAAAAAAAAAAAACATCCCCCCCTTCTGTTTTTTTTGACAAATCACATCCTGGATATAACAGTGTACAATGAGGAACAGAAACAGTAAGTTAGGGAAAGAAAAGAAAATGCAAGTAAGTGTGAGGCTAGATGTGCTATAATAAGAATTGGGTGTTCCTATGACAGCCCAAACATCCAGTTTATGAAAACCTCGTATGGCGAGGATTGTTTGGCACAGTTTGACACATGGGTAAAGGACTTAGGATTCCCTGAGAAGGGTAGTTTTAGTCCCAGGCAGATAGAACAGTTAGAAGAAAAGTTGAAACGGAAGGAAAAAGAAGAGTCTGCAGATAATGTTAAGTTCTTAGGGGACTGGAGGGCGTTTTCTGCATGGAAAGAAGAAACACTTAAGAGAGAGTACAAAAGAGAGAAACGACAGGCAGGGCTCTCACCTTCTTCTCAGTGTTTGAAATTTCAGATGGACCCTGACCTGGAGTCTGCCCCATCACCCCAACACACAATGCCTCCTCAGCAAGGCAGAGCATCATTCCCACAAGCGCTTCACCCACAGAAAGGGGGAGAAGGCGAGACAAAGAAAAAAAAACTGAGCCTCTGGAATCTCTCCCAGCCTACCAGCCGCCTCCAGCATCAGCGCCTCTCAGCGCTTCTCCATCACACATGAGATCCGGTCTTGCATATGGCGATGGAAGAGACACCCTACTGGACCTGGCCACATGCTCACCAGTGGGTCCACAAGGCCGTAACCTAAAGTCTGAAGTCCTTCGTCTTCCAATGGTGGAAGTGGCTGGAGCTGATGGCGTGCTGCTAGTCCACAGACCCTGGACGACAGCTGACATGAAGGAAAGCATGACTTCTCTTCCCAATGTGAGAGAGGTAGGAGGAAAGAGATTTGGTAATGAGCTGTTGATACTTTGCAGAGAATTCCGACCAACCACCCATGAACTTCGCCGCCTACTCATGACCAAGATGGGTACAGATTGGAACAAAGTTTCCAAAAAGTGGCCGGAAGCTGACCAGTGAATGACTACACCAGACTGGAGCGCAGCTGGCAATGGTGAGTACAGAAATACCTTCACTGCTCTCTGTGCTCATCTGATTGAAGCTTTTCCCTTGAACATAGACATTACAAAGATCAGTATGTGTAAGCAAGAAGATGGTGAAGTGGTGTCAGCATTTCTCGCTCGTCTCACTGCCATGCATGAGAAACGCAGTGGCCTGACCAGACCTGTGACCCTGGCTGGAGTGGAAGGCACTCCTGAAGTCTGGGAAGCGCACCTGCGGAACAGTTTCATGAACAGTCTGAATCCAGCAGTGGCCAAGTCAGTAAAGCAGCTCTGTCTCCTGTGGGAAACCGCCAGCCTCACCAAGATCGAGCAGTATGTTGTGCATGCAGAAAGGCTGCTGAAATAGAAGGAGAAGACAAAGTCAACACAAAGAGACCAAGACCTACACGCCGCCACTCTCACTCTTCTCCAGACTGTTCAACCTGGACCTAGAGGAAGAGGTTGAGGAAGGGGCCGAGGCAGGATGACCTGGGGTGACTCGTCCTGGATAAAAGGCCCAAGCTGCTACAACTGCAATCAGAAGGGACACATTGCTCGAGATTGTCTCCACAGTAGCAGCCAGAGGCTCCGTGAGGAGTACAGCAAAGCAGACTGATGGGCGGACTCTGGGAACGGGCCCCACACAGAGAACAGGGGAGGTAACACACACACACCTGATGATACACATAGACAGGAGCATTCACATAAGGTTAAAACACATTAGTAGCAGCACCTGCATGCAACAGCAAGACTACACAGAAACACCCGATACACCAGTCCAGATAGATACACCTGAAGTTGCATCAAGTTTGTTAAAATACACAACTACTCCCTTCTCTAAGCTCCCTTGTATGCCCCTCACTGTATGTGGGCATGTGTTAACCTTTTTAGTAGATTCTGGAGCAGGACACTCAGTTATACAACATGGGGTACTTCCAGTAGACCCACCACTCAGCTCAAATTAAATTCAGATGATGGGCATTTCAGGATGACCTGTAACCAAAACTTTCTCAGTCAACCTCCCGTGTAAAAGCGAGGGAGGAATAATTATGTCCCACTCATTCCTCATCTCACATACATGTCATCCTGTTGGTGTGGGTCAATTGGGGATCATTAGGACCTTGCAACACAGGGCTCAGAACATCCCTACAATGGTAGAGGGAAAAGAGAAGGAGCAGATTCACATCAAGAAAGCACTTCAGAACTGCAGGTATCCCTACTGGTCTTTCTTCAAAAGCAGAAAAAAGGAACATAATGGACAAGGAGGATAACAGGAACAAACGCAAGAACATTGTCATTCCCTACATTTCTGGTCTATCTGAGAAACTCAGGAGGATCTTCTACAAACACAACATTCTGGTACATTTCAGACCCAGTAACACCCTGAAGCAGAAACTGGTCCACCCTAAGGACAGAATAGCCAGACACAAACAGGACAACGTAGTGTATGCAATTCAGTGCAGTGAGGAATGCACGGACTCATATGTTGGGGAAACAAAACAACCACTTCACAGGCGCATGGCTCAACACAGGAGAGCCAGTTCCTCAGGCCAGGACTCTGCTGTCTACCTTCATCTTAACAACAAAGGACACTCATTTCAGGATTGCAATGTACGCATTTTAGCCAGAGAGGATTGTTGGTATGAGCGAGGAGTTAAAGAAGCCATTTTTGTCAACCTGGAACGGCCATCACTGAACAAAGGTGGGGGTCTAAGACCCCGTCCACACGTAGCCGGGTATCTGCTAAATCGAAGATATTTTTCTACGTTTTGGCCTGTCATCCACATGAAAACACATCAAAAACGAATATTTAAAAAAACTCCGGGCAAAATGAAGATTTTTGAAAACTCCGTGTATGCCTTTTCGTGTAGACAGAGATAACCGGAGTTTTGCGTTTTAGAACGTCACAATCTGCGCCAAAAAAATGACAACGAATCTGCCCTGACGTCAAACGTGCAACCTTTGTTTACTGCAGAAGCCAGATTAAGCATGGACTTAAGCTAGCCGCACACCACGGCGATCCATGCGGTACCGAACCAACCCATTTCAGAGCCGACTCCCGACAGGGCACGCACATATCCCCCGACTGTTGACGAGTGCAGTCGCGATTGAAGCGACACGTGACAACTTAATAGCTTTGTGATTGGCTATTGGATATAGTTACTGTTAAATCCAACACTTGAAGATGCTACAGGCTGAATTACAAATGACACAACACGGAATATGTAGCGCACTATCTAGGCTGCATATTCCCAACCTTAAATAGTGCACTTATATAGGGGAGTTAAAGCGATTTGGAATTCAGCCACACAACTTGAGCAGAGTGGCTTTCCATCCCACTGTGTCTATGGATAAAGCTTCAGTCTATGGAATTACAGTATATACCTGCATTAGGTGCTACCAACACGTATTTCTCGCGCTAGAAATTGTGTTTAATGATGTCACGTGTTATATGCGAAAGATATGATTGGCTGTTGCTAGCGACTCTCGACGATCAGTCTGGCTCCCGATTAGTTTTTCGAATCGGCTGTGAGATGAGTCGGTACCATCGAAAACTAGTCTTTACGCCTGACTCGCGACTTCAGTTGGCTCGGTACGCTGAAAATCGGCGTAGTGTGCGGCTAGGTAAAGAGTAATGGATCGGAGTAGTGCCTTGAAAGCGTTAATTATTGTGCAGGTGCTATTTACATGTTTAATTTTAGAAGCCCAACTACTGCTCCAAGAGCACAGGCGATGTGATTAGGGGGTAGGATTTGGGGAAATAGCCATCTACAGGTTTGGAATGCTTATGAATGTGATTGAAAACGCAGATGTTCGGTTATGTGTGGAAGGGATTTTTTTCGAAGACGAGGTGGTGTGGATAAAACATTTTTATAAACGGAGGGGGGGAAAATGTTCGGTTTTAAAAATACCCGGCTACGTGTGTACATGGCATTAGACATCATTTATCAGCCACCTACAATGCAGTCCTTGGCACACTTCCCAGACAACTGAATGCACACCAAAACCCAGCTGTTTTCAGTGACTCACAAGAGGACAGAGAATCAGCATTCCATTGATCACCTTAATGGGCAATCCATTGATCATCCTAACGACTCTCGAGACTGTTCACATCCAGCCCCCAGTGACCCACACCAACAGGATGACTCAACAACACCTTAGATGAGCTTTTCATCCATGAGAGGATAAATACCTGATACTGCCTATTATACCCTGTCCACAGTAGGGATTTTGTACCGATACGAAGCTACTTTCGTACCGCAACACCTGTCCACACTAGCAACTATACCAGTACTGTAGCGGTATAACTGTATCGGTACGAAACCCACAAATGTATGGGTTTCGTACCGGTATAGTATCGGTATTGTAGCGCTTGGCTGTAGTGTGGACAGATGAAGCGGCTCTGTATCGATACAGATATAATGCGCATGCGCAAAGTCACACACCTCAATCAATGTCTTCGCTGAATAAAATAGTGAAGAACGGAGATTCGTTTGTTTCTTTCTCAACTGCCTCGTGCGTTTTATACGATTCGACTGAATAAATGACCACCAGAAATACAGACTGTACATTGACAACAAAAAGCACACACATATTGTTTCATCCGTACGGAAGACAAGAGAGGCCCTTCATATAATCCTTTTTTTTTATTCACCTTGTTATCCTGAGATAACGACATAATTAATTCAGGATCTCGAGAAAACAACACAACTAATTCGAGATCTCGAGAAAACAAAACCATTATTTCGAGATCTCGAGAAAACAAAACAACTATTCCGTGATCTTGAGAAAACAAAACAATTATTTCATGATCTCGAGTAAACAGCTGAGAAATGGTTCATTCAGGTGCGCCAAGAGACTTGTGATATGCTGACTTTGGGGCTATTTCTCATTCTGTATAGACGCAACTTTGGTCATTAGAATGTCTGGAATAATCGATCACCTAATAAGGCAATATTTTGATCAGGGGTTGACACAGGGAAAGATTGCATTAAGTCTTTTAATAAGGGATAATTTCAAAATTAGTCCGCGGCACCTCCGCAGAAGACTGGCCCGGCTTCGTCTCTACCGACGGAGATACAGTGATCCAGCTGAGATCATGAAATAATTGCTTTGTTTTCTCGAGATCTCGAAATAACGGATGCCATATATTCTCGGAAGGAAGTTACTTGGTAACCATGGAAACATTTCACGCACGCGCATTTCAACTACCATGAAAGAAAACCGCAAACATTTCTCGCTAGTGTGGACAGATGCACTAAACTGTACCGGTATACTTTGTATCAATACAGTTATACCACTTTCGTACCGGTATAAGTGTGAACACAGCATTAGTCAGACAGAACTGAAGAAGCCTTTTGGATGAGAGGTGAAACATCTTCAAGAATCTTCAAGCAAGTCCAGTTGCTCTCTTTTACCACCCACAGTTACTATGACCTGGATGACTGAGAATCTTCACAGACATGTACTGATCAGAAGTTTAATGTACTTTGTTTAACTGAAACATGGATTAAGCAAAATGAATATATGTATAGCATTAAATGAAGTTAGTCCTCCTGGAAACACTTATATACACCAGCCTCGTCTAACTGGCAGAGAAGGAGGCATTGCGGTTATTTATAATGATTATCTAGGTGTAACACACAAACCTGGTTATAAATTTAATACATTTGAAGTTCTTCATACTAATATAACGTATGTAGCCTCGAAAAATAGGTCTACCCAGTTAATTCCATTACTTATTATTTTCAGGCTCCCGGGACCATATTCTGAGTTTCTTTCTGAATTTGCAGATTTTATCTCAGATCTGGTTATTTCCTTAGACAAAGCTTTAGGTGTTGGAGATTTTAATATTCACTTCGATAACCCAGAAGACCCTCTGAAAACAGCGTTTGTGTCCATTTTATTTTTTTTGTAATTCAACTTTTTGATTTTTGTGTATAAAACATGTAATAATATATAACATAGAACAGACAGCATTGGTAGTGTATGGTCATATGTCCCCTTTTTGAGTCAAATATCAAGCCGAAAAGGAAAAGAAATCTTTATCTACATATACATACCAATGATAGTTTCAGCAACCGCAGTAGCACCTTTACTCCTCATAACATCCCCACAATGCCATAGGCAAAAAAATGGTCCCATGACATCTTAAAGTACTCATTTTCATTATTGACTCTTGCCAACATGTCTTCATAGGATACCATCTCTGACATAAGTTGCAACCATTGCCTAAATTCGGGGGGGGGGGGGGGGGGTACTTTTCCATAGTCTGAGAATCACACTGGTAGCTGTTATAGCCCCCACTTTTATTACTGCAAGGTCATACTTTGATGCCTTCGGGAGCTCTGTGTGATCCCCTAACAGGCATAACCTTGGAGACTTCGGTATTGTCATACCCATCCCCTTCCCCATATGTTCTAGGACTTTTTCCCAAAATGGGTTTATCAGCTTGCATTCCCAGAATGCATATATAAATGTTCCGGTCTCTGTGTGACATTTCCAACATAGGTTATTGGCCAAAATGCCCATTCTGTGTAGTTTAGAAGGAGTAAAATAAAACCTGTGTATTAATTTATATTGAATAAACTTTCCCCTGGCCTCTCGTATGTACTTTCCTGTATTTGACAATTTTTAACCATTCCTCCTCACTAAATTCACACTGCATATCTTTTTCCCAAATAAACTTCAAATTATTGCACAGATCTCTTGATTGTCCAATAAAGAATTTGTAGAATCCCGATGCCCTGTGTGCTGTGCTTGGTAAGTCCAGAAAGTCCATCACCGGGTTTTCCCCCTGGTTGAATTTACCCTTATTGATACAGTCTCTGACTTGTAGATATTTCCAAAGGTTCCCTTTGTGTTCCAGATCAAATTTTTGCTGCAGCTCAGAGAAAGACATAAAACGTCCATCTGAATACAAGTCACTTATTTTATAAATCCCTTTTTTAAGCCATTGATCCCAGTAAATAGTCTTTTTCCCAATCCGTATATCCGGGTTGTGCCATAGAGAGGCATAGGGTTGTCTTGTGTGATACTTTACATATCCTGTGGACTTCTCTCCAGACTGTTTGGGAATGAGCCAGTACTGGGTTTAAGGAACAGTTATCCCCATCAGTCCTTGACCTATGTGAGAGAATGTCCACAAACATAAATGGTGCAACCAGTTCCTGTTCCATTTTTATGCGACTTATTTCTGTGCTCGCTCCTCTCCAGTGGTCACTCAGCCTGGCCATTTCAAATGCCAGGTTATATAACCTGATGTTGGGGAGGCCTAAACCACCTATGTCTCTAGATGACCACATTTTCTTGATATTAATTCTTGGCTTTTTCTTATCCCAAAGAAAAGTTTTGACAATATTATCAAAAGTCTTAAACAATGATAGTGGTATATCTACAGGTAACATCATGGAAACATAATTGAACTGTGGGGTAACAACCATTTTTATCACATTCACTTTCCCCCATAAAGTGAGCGTTAGTTTCCCCCACTTTTCTAAATTTGTTTTTATCTTCTGTAGGAGTGGTTCTATATTTAAGAACATTATTTCCTCCAGTTTTGGATTTAGTTTAATCCCTAGGTATTTCATGCCTGTGGGCATCCATTTGAAATTAAACAAAGTAATATCATTTGAGTGACCTGTCCGCGATATTGGCATGCCTTCTGATTTGTGCCAGTTTATTTTATATCCTGACAGGTTAGAATAGGAATTAATGCATTCAAGTAACACTGCCAATGAGGTAGCAGGGTCTGCTATTACTGCTAAGATGTCATCTGCATACATAAATAACTTGTGGTCTCTGCTATCTGTATGTGCACCTTTAACTCTCCCCTCTGCTCTAATGGCTAGAGCCAATGGTTCTAGAGCTATAGTGAATAAAAGGGGCAAGAGAGAGCAGCCCTGTCTCGTTCCCCTTGACAGGCCAAAAAAATTGGATATCACCCCATTTGTAAGGACTGCTGCTCTTGGGTTGGAGTAAAGCACTTTAACCTAGTGGCAAAAACCAGGCCCAAACTCAAATTTAGAAAGGGCTGCCATCAGGAAACCCCATTCCACCCAGTCGAAGGCCTTCTTGGCATCTAGTGAGAGGGCCACAACCAGTATAGGATTAGTACGATTTATATGTACAAGATGTATAAGTCTTCGCATATTATCCACTGATGATCTGTGTTTGATAAAACCTACTTGGTCAACATTTATAACGTCTGGTAACACCTTTTCCAATCATGACGCTAGAGTCTTTGTCAATATCTTAGTCAACCCCAAGCAGGCTTACAGGTCTGAAGTTGGCTGGTTGTGATGTATCTCTGTCTTTTTTAGGGATAAGAGTGATTAAGGCATCATTAAATGTATTGGGTAAAGAACCTGTTTTGAATGCTTCCAGGTATACCTTATGTAACATAGGAGTCAGGATGTCCATATATTTTTTATAATACTCAATCGGGAAGCCGTCCAACCCAGGTGGCCTCCCGTTTTTCATGGACAGAATAGTTCTTCTTATCTCATCCTCTGCCAGGGAGGCATCCAGCATTGCTCTTTGCTTCTCAGAGACAATAGGCAACTGGAGGCTTGACAAAAACTTCTCTACTTCTTCTGTGGTAGGTGTGCATTCAGACGCATACAAATCTTTGTAAAAGTCTTCAAATACCTTATTGATTTCTTTTGAGGATATTACCACTCCATTTCCTCTCTTAATCATTGGGATATTGTTAGAAATGCCCTGATGTTTTAGTTGCCTGGCTAGTAATCTGCCACTCTTTTCCCCCCTTCATAAAAATTTGATTTCAGTCTAAATAAGGTATATTCTGCTTTTTTGTGATCCAACCCCGATTCCAAAAAAGTTGGGACAAAGTACAAATTGTAAATAAAAATGGAATGCAATGATGTGGAAGTTTCAAAATTCCATATTTTATTCAGAATAGAACATAGATGACATATCAAATGTTTAAACTGAGAAAATCTCATCTCATTATCTCTAGCCGCTTTATCCTTCTACAGGGTCACAGGCAAGCTGGAGCCTATCCCAGCTGACTACGGGCGAAAGGCGGGGTACACCCTGGACAAGTCGCCAGGTCATCACAGGGCTGACACATAGACACAGACAACAATTCACACTCACACCTACAGTCAATTTAGAGTCACCAGTTAACCTAACCTGCATGTCTTTGGACTGTGGGGGAAACCGGAGCACCCGGAGGAAACCCACGCGGACACGGGGAGAACATGCAAACTCCACACAGAAAGGCCCTCGCCGGCCCCGGGGCTCGAACCCAGGACCTTCTTGCTGTGAGGCGACAGCGCTAACCACTACACCACCGTGCTGCCCCTAAACTGAGAAAATGTATCATTTAAAGAGAAAAATTAGGTGATTTTAAATTTCATGACAACACCACATCTCAAAAAAGTTGGGACAAGGCCATGTTTACCACTGTGAGACATCCCCTTTTCTCTTTACGACAGTCTGTAAACATCTGGGGACTGAGGAGACAAGTTGCTCAAGTTTAGGGATAGGAATGTTAACCCATTCTTGTCTAATGTAGGATTCTAGTTGCTCAACTGTCTTAGGTCTTTTTTGTCCTATATTCCGTTTTATGATGCGCCAAATGTTTTCTATGGGTGAAAGATCTGGACTGCAGGCTGGCCAGTTCAGTACCCGGACCCTTCTTCTACGCAGCCATGATGCTGTAATTGATGCAGTATGTGGTTTGGCATTGTCATGTTGGAAAATGCAAGGTCTTCCCTGAAAGAGACATCGTCTGGATGGGAGCATATGTTGCTCTAGAACCTGGATATGCCATTCAGCATTGATGGTGTCTTTCCAGGTGTGTAAGCTGCCCATGCCACATGCACTAATGCAACTCCATACCATCAAAGATGCAGGCTTCTGAACTGAGCACTGATAACAACTTGGGTCGTCCTTCTCCTCTTTAGTCCGAATGACACGGCGTCCCTGATTTCCATAAAGAACTTCAAATTTTGATTCATCTGACCACAGAACAGTTTTCCACTTTGCCACAGTCCATTTTAAATGAGCCTTGGCCCAGAGAAGACGTCTGTGCTTCTGGATCGTGTTTAGATACGGCTTCTTCTTTGAACTATAGAGTTTTAGCTGGCAACGACGGATGGCATGGTGAATTGTGTTCACAGATAATGTTCTCTGGAAATATTCCTGACCCCATTTTGTGATTTCCAATACAGAAGCATGCCTGTATGTGATGCAGTGCTGTCTAAGGGCCCGAAGATCACGGGCACCCAGTATAGTTTTCCGGCCTTGACCCTTACGCACAGAGATTCTTCCAGATTCTCTGAATCTTTTGATGATATTATGCACTGTAGATGATGATATGTTCAAACTCTTTGCAATTTTACACTGTTGAACTCCTTTCTGATATTGCTCTACTATTTGTCAGCACAGAATTAGGGGGATTGGTGATCCTCTTCCCATCTTTACTTCTGAGAGCTGCTGCCACTCCAAGATGCTCTTTTTATACCCAGTCATGTTAATGACCTATTGCTAATTGACCTAATGGGTTGCAATTTGGTCCTCCAGCTGTTCCTTTTTTGTACCTTTAACTTTTCCAGCCTCTTATTGCCCCTGTCCCAACTTTTTTGAGATGTGTTGCTGTCATGAAATTTCAAATGAGCCAATATTTGGCATGAAATTTCAAAATGTCTCACTTTCGACATTTGATATGTTGTTGTGGCAGTGGGGGCATGGCCAAGCAGCAGTCTGTGAATGGAGGGCGGGGTCAGGGAAGGTAAGTGGCTAGGTCATTACACCTGATGTCAATTTGTGTGTGTGTGTGTGTGTGTGTGTGTTGCAGGGATGGAGTATAAAGGGAGGGGGAGAGGAGAGAAGAGGAATTCGCTCCCCGACCACAACACGTGTGCGTGCATGCGTGAATGAATGAGTGAAAGAAAGAAAGCTGAAAAGCCGAATAAAGTGCGTGTGTGTAAACACAAACTCTCGCCTGCCGTGCTTCTGTGCTCCACCCACATCGGGGATTACTACAGTGGTGCTGAAACCCAGGACGCACAGAAGGGACCCACCCCATGGATTCCTCCCTGTTCAAAGAGCTCATCCTTGCCCTCGCTACCACCCAGCAGAACCAGCATCAAGAGCTGATAACCCTCCGGAAGGAGCAGCAGCAGCGCTTCGAAGCCTTGATGCTGGCCCATCAGGAAGATCGCCAGGCGTTCCGGCACCGGCTCACGTCAGCAGGGCCGCCGGCCACCGCTGCCACCACCCTCACGAAGATGGGACCGCAGGACGATCCGGAAGCGTTCCTCGCTCTCTTTGAGCAAGCAGCCGAGGCGTGGGGGTGGCCGCTGGAGCAGCGCGTGGCATGCCTCCTCCCACTCCTGACTGGTGAGGCGCAGCTCGCAGCGCAGCAGCTCCCTGCTGACAGCCAGCTGGTCTATGCAGACCTGAGGAAAGCCATCCTGCAGCGGCTTGGCTACTCCCCGGAGCAACACCGTCAGCGCTTCCAGACGCTGACACTGGAGGAGGTCGGCCGGCCGTTTACATTCGGCCAGCAACTCCGGGACGCCTGCCGGCGGTGGCTGAGGGTGGAAGACCGCGATGCCGAGGAGATCATCGATCTGGTGGCACTGGAGCAGTTCATGTCTCAACTTCCAGAAGGAACGGTGGAATGGGTCCAGTGTCACCGCCCAGCATCACTGGAACGAGCCATTGAGCTGGCGGAGGACCATCTGGAGGTGGCTCCGACGGCAGGCAGACGAGGCATCTCCCCTCGATTCTCTTCTCTCTCTTTCCCCCATCTCTTGTCCCCCTCCCCACCCTGTTCCCCTACCACGGAGATGGCAGCTGGCTCCTCCCCAGCCGGCCCGTCGCACCTGTGGTGTCCTCCCATCTCCCTCTTCTGTGTCTGTGTTGTCTCCCCCTCAGGTGAGTGACACCCATAACACCAGAGGGAAAGCCTGGGCCGGTGTGCTGGCGCGGCGGGGAATCGGAGCATCTCCTGAGTCAGAGCTCTGCAAGGGAGGTGGGGGCTGTCATCCGGATCCCCAACGCGCCAGAAACCACCCCCAATCGGGCCAGAACGTATCGTGTACCGGTGAGTATTCAAGGGGATACATATCACGCTTTGGTGGATTCCGGTTGCAATCAGACCTCAATTCACCAACGCCTGGTGCAAGGTGAGGCATTGGGGGAAGCACAAGCGGTGAAGGTGTTGTGTGTGCACAGGGATGTTCACCATTACCCTCTAGTGTTGGTCCAGATTCTATTCCGGGGCCAAACGCATAAAATGAAGGCTGCGGTTAATCCTTGCCTTACCCACTCGTTGATCTTGGGTACTGATTGGCTGGGATTTAAAGAATTAATGGAGTGTTTAACACAAAGTGGGTCCTGCCCTAGTAGGTCATGGGAAGATCCTGGTGTGGCATTGGCTGGAGAAGCTGTCACAGAGCCATCTGCGTCAACACCGCGTCAGAGTGAGGAGCACCCCGCTCCTCCTCCCTCTCTCGGGGAGTCCCTTGGGGACTTCCCGTTAGAGCAGTCATGAGACGAGACTCTGCGGCATGCATTTGACCAAGTGAGAGTAATCGATGGTCAAACTCTTCAGCCAAGCGCGGCACCAACCTTCCCCTATTTTGCCATTATTAAAGATAGATTGTACCAAGTGATGCAGGACACTCAAACTAAGGAACAAGTAACCCAGTTGTTAATCCCAAAGAGCCGTAGGGAACTCGTATTCCATGCGGCTCACTTTAATCCCATGGCCGGACACTTGGGGCAAGACAAAACACTAGCCCGAATAATGGCCTGGTTCTATTGGCCAGGGATTCACGGGGATGTCCGTCGGTGGTGTGCCGCGTGCTGTGAATGTCAATTAGTAAATCCCGCGGCCACTCCAAAAGCGCCGTTGCACCCTCTTCCTCTAATCGAGACCCCGTTTGAGTGAATTGGGATGGATCTCGTAGGGCCATTAGATCGGTCAGCACGGGGATATCGCTTTATTTTAGTTCTAGTGGACTATGCAATGCGATATCCGGAGGCAGTGCCTCTCCGCAATATCTCAGCACGCAGTATTGCGGAAGCACTCTTCCGCATTATCTCCCAGGTCGGGATTCCGAAAGAAATCCTGACAGACCAAGGCACCTCGTTTATGTCACGCACACTACGCGAGCTGTATGGGTTACTGGGGATTAAGTCTATCCGCACCAGTGTCTATCACCCACAAACGGATGGATTAGTCGAGCGATTCAACCAGACACTCAAAAACATAATCCGGAAATTCGTTAGTGAAGATGCGCGTAATTGGGATAAGTGGCTCGAACCCCTGTTGTTCGCAGTACGAGAGGTCCCGCAAGCCTCCACAGGGTTTTCTCCCTTTGAATTATTATATGGGTGTAAGCCGCGTGGCATTCTGGATGTGCTGCGGGAAAATTGGGAGGAGGGACCTTCACCGAGTAAAAATGAAATCCAGTACGTTCTTGACCTGCGCGCAAAACTCCACACCCTCACGCAATTAACCCAGGAGAATTTACGGCAGGCACAAGAACGTCAAAGCCGGCTGTATGACAGGGGCACGCGCCTTAGAGAATTCACGCCGGGAGAAAAAGTACTCGTATTATTGCCCACGTCGAGTTCTAAATTAGTCGCCAAGTGGCAAGGGCCCTTCGAGGTCACACAGTAAGTTGGGGATGTCGACTATGAGGTAAAGTGAACGGATAGGGGCGGGGCACTGCAAGTCTACCACCTCAACCTTTTAAAATGCTGGAATGAGGGGGTCCCCATGGCATTGCTGTCGGTAGTCCCGGAGAAGGCGGAGCTGGGGCCGGAGGTAAAAAAGATAACATCTCAGGCCACTCCAGTCCCTTGTGGAGACCACCTCTCACCGACCCAACTCACAGAGGTAGCCAAGTTGCAGAAGGAATTTTCCGACGTGTTCTCGCCCCTTCCGGGTCGTACCCACCTCCTAGAACACCACATCAAAATGCCCCCGGGGGTGGTAGTGCATAGCCGCCCTTACCGCTTGCCCGAACACAAGAAAAAGGTGGTTCGGGATGAACTCAAGGCCATGCTCGAAATGGGCATAATCGAGGAGTCCCATAGTGACTGGAGCAGCCCAGTGGTCCTGGTTCCCAAGACCGATGGGTCGGTCCAGTTCTGTGTGGATTATAGAAAGGTCAACGCGGTGTCTAAATTTGACGCATACCCAATGCCTCGCATTGATGAATTGCTTGATCGGTTAGGCACTGCTCGCTTTTATTTGACACTGGATCTAACCAAGGGATATTGGCAGATCTCCTTGACTCCTCTATCCCGAGAGAAAACGGCCTTTTCCACACTGTCTGGTTTACACCAATTTGTCATGCTCCCCTTTGGGTTGTTTGGGGTGCCCGCTACGTTCCAGCAGCTTATGGACAGGGTCCTCTGCCCTCATGCTGCCTACGCGGCCGCCTATCTAGATGACATAATAATCTACAGTCATGATTGGCCGCGGCACTTGGAACACCTGAGGGCTGTTCTAAAGTCGCTGAGGCGAGCAGGCCTCACAGCTAACCCGAAAAAGTGTGCAATTGGGTGGGTGGAAGTACGGTATCTGGGGTTCCACTTGGGTCATGGGCAGGTGCGTCCCCAAATTAACAAGACTGCAGCTATTGTGGCCTGCCCGAGGCCCAAGACCAAATAGGAAGTAAGGTGGTTCTTGGGGCTGGCCGGCTATTATCATAGGTTTATACCTAACAATTTGGACATCACCAGCCCGCTAACCGACCTCACTAAAAAGGGGGCTCCAGATCCAGTCCAGTGGACGGAGCAATGCCAACAGGCCTTCTCTGAGGTAAAAGCTGCACTGTGTGGGGGGCCACTTTTACACTCCCCTGACTTCTCTCTCCCCTTTATTTTGCAGACTGATGCATCGGACAGGGGGCTGGGGGCCGCTCTGTCCCAGGAGGTGGAGGGTGAGGAGTGCCCGGTGCTGTACATCAGCCGAAAGCTGTCGGTGCGCAAAAGCAAGTACAGCACGATTGAAAAGGAGTGTCTCGCCATCAAGTGGGCGGTCCTCGCCCTCCGATACTACCTGCAGGGACACCCTTTCACTCTCTGTTCAGACCACGTGCCCCTCCAGTGGCTCCACCGCATGAAGGATGCCAGTGCGCGGATCACCCGTTGGTATCTCGCTCTCCAGCCATTCAAATTTGAGGTGATCCACAGACCGGGGGCACAGATGGTGGTGGTGGACTTCCTGTCCCATCGGGGGGGGGGAGTCGGCTTCAGGCCGGACGGCTCCCCGGCCTGAGTCGGGCGGTGGGGGTATGTGGCAGTGGGGGCATGGCCAAGCAGCAGTCTGTGAATGGAGGGCGGGGTCAGGGAAGGTAAGTGGCTAGGTCATTACACCTGATGTCAATTTGTGTGTGTGTGTGTGTGTGTGTGTGTGTGTGTGTGTGTGTGTGTTTTGCAGGGATGGAGTATTAAGGGAGGGGGAGAGGAGAGAAGAGGAATTCACTCCCCGACCACAACACGTGTGCGTGCGTGAATGAATGAGTGAAAGAAAGAAAGCTGAAAAGCCAAATAAAGTGCGTGTGTGTAAACACAAACTCTTGCCTGCCGTGCTTCTGTGCTCCACCCACATCGGGGATTACTACAGTTGTCTATGTTCTATTGTGAATACAATATCAGTTTTTGAGATTTGTAAATTACTGCATTCCGTTTTTATTTACAATTTGTACTTTGTCCCAACTTTTTTGGAATCGGGGTTGTATATTTTGTGTAACTGATATTTATGATTACAGATTGTTTGATATAGTTTCTCAGTGTTGTAAATTGCCAATTCTTTTTCCACATTACATATTTCATTTTCCAATTTGGCCACTTTCATTGCATTCTCTTTTTTAATTTTAGAAGACTGGGCTATGATTTTCCCTCATACGTATGTATGCATTTGATGCCTCCCAAACAGAGGATATTTTTGATGTAGATCCAATATTAATTTCAAAGAATGATTTAAGCTCCTCTGATAATGTGTTGCTAAACACTTCATCCTGCAATATCCTAGTGTTTAGCCTCCACCTGCCTTTTCTATCTCTGTCCGTCTGTAAGTCTATATGTAGCTCTACTGTAGCATGGTCGCTGAGGGCAATGGCCCCTATCTTACAGTCCACCATTGAGTCTATTAAGGTGTTCAATATTAGGAAGAAATCAATCCTTGAGTGTGACTTGTGACAATGAGAGTAGAATGTATATTCTCTCTCACACGGGTTCACTAACTGCCAAGCATCCACCAGGCTCAAGTCCTGTGCTAACATATGTATTGAAGCCCTATCCCTAGGTATGTGTTTGCCACTAGGCCTGCTCTTATCAATCAACCCATCCATCACTTGATTAAAATCTCCTGCCAAAATAACCTGACCTTCCATATCTCCCACCAGTGTATTTATCTCGTGAAAAAAAATCAGGATCTTCCTTATTAGGAACATGTATATTACATAATATCGTCTTAATTCCATTGATTAAGGCTTCAATACAAATAACTCTGCCTTCCTTCTCTTTCCTTTCCTTTAACATGACAAAGCTTAGGTTTTTATTTATAAGAATCATTACATCATTCCGTTTGCTTGAATAAGAGCTGTGAAAAACTCTTCCCACCCAACCCCTTTGAAATTTCACTGCCTCCTCATTCTCCATTGTGTGGGATTCTTGGATAAATGCTATCTGTGTTCTTGGATTTCAGATATGCCAGTACCTTCCTCCTTTTAATTTGGTTGCCACATCCATTTATGTTCCATGATATCACATTGATGTACCTGTTAGCCACCATTCGTATTATAAGCTGGCCTATTTTGTGGCCTCAACTGTAAATCACCCATCATGGCTTTAACTAAAGAAAAGTGGGACATTAAATTACAACAGTTCTTAATTCTTCTACTCAGTGCTGTCTTAATGCAATAATCAAACCCGAACACACCAAACAAAAAAAAACACCCTTTAGTCAGAGTGACATCAAACATTCTGCTGCTCTGCATAACGTACCCTCCCCCCTCCCCTACACCTATCTAAGAGTTCCCCTTAACTACTTTACTCAGTCCGTGAGGAGCGTTGCTATTAACAACACAACTTTGGCCGCCCCAGACCAACCCATCAGAATAAAATACCTTACTTATGTCTTTTCACACACACACTTCAAAAGTCAGTTGCAGGACCTGTGGTCATCTATTTGTCACTCTGTATAAATTCGTCTGCTTCCTTCTAATCTTTGAACATTTTCTTTTGCCCTTTCCAAGTAAAGATGAGCATAGCAGGGCACACCAATCAGTGCTTCACATTTAGCTCCTGTAGCCATCTCTTCACCAGTGCAAACTCCTTCCTTTTCTCTGCCAACTCCCTTGTCAGGTCCTCGAAAAAGGACAGGTTGCAACCCTCCCATTCGATACCACATTTCTCCTTGGACACCTGTAGCACTTTATCTCGAGCTGTTGAATGTAGGAAGCAGATCAAAATTGTCCTTGGTAGCTTGTCCGGGTCAGGCCTAGGAGCCACTGAGCGGTGTGCTCGTTCAACCTCAAATTCCTGGCCGGTGAGCCCAAGCTCCTCGGATATGATTCTCTCCACACTTTGCCCTTCTGCTCTTTATTTTCTTTCAGTCCCACCAACCTTGCGTTGTTTCTCCTGCTCCAATTTTCGAGGTCTTCAACCCGTGTCCACAGTGTCTCTACCTTTTTGTCGTGTTTCTCTACATCTTTCTCCATTCTCGCCTTTACGTCCTCTGTCTGATATCCATCGTTCGGCATCTCCAAGCCTGGTTTGTATGCTATCCACAGCCTCCTTAAGCTCCTTTGTGGTCTCCTTAATGGCAGCAACATCCACTGCTACCAGTTCGAGTGTTGCATTTATCTTTCGTATCTCTTCCATTACTTTATCACCTGTTCCTTCTGGTCTATCGCTGTCGGACATGCTGCTTCTTGCTGAAGTCTTGCTTTTCTTGTTTGCCCCTTGGAAAAAGTTTGCCCTGGTACTGTTCGACATTTCACCACCTAATCTGCAATCTGACGATCTATAAAATTAACTCCAATATGACAGTGTATGCAAAAAATGAAGTGTGTGTTTCTAGAAGATTAAATTAGATGATGGGCCATCCAGAGCTCTCCTAGTGTGCTGCCATCTTTCTTGGCAGTCCCACGTGACTCCCATTTGTGTGCATTTTAGATTCAGTAGGGATTAATCAGAATGTCATAGGACCAACCCATAATGGTGGTCACACCCTTGATCTTATATGAACATTCAGGTTAAACGTAGGAAATAGTTATACTTCCACAATCTGAAGTTCTCAGATCATTATCTCATCTCATTCAAAATATGTCTGAGTAATAATATATGCACCTCACCACGCTACTGTATTAAATGTACATTCATGTCAACTACTGCATATAGCTTTATAAATGATCTCCCACAGTTATCAACTTTGATTGGGTCACTGTCAGCCCCTGCAGAACTTGATCAGGCAACTGAATGCATAGAGTCAATGTTCTACTATACTTTAAATAATATAGCTCCTCTTAAATGGAAAATGGTCAGAGACAAAAAAATTAGCACCCTGGTATAATGATGACACTCACTTTAAAACAGACCACTCAAAAGTTGGAATGTAAATGGCATCAAACAAAATTGGTAGTGTTCAAATTAGCATGGAAGGAGAGCTTCTTGAAGTATAGAAAAGCTCTTAGTGCTGCTAGATCAACATATCTCTCCTCCCTAATAGAAGATGACAAAAATAATCCTAGATTCCTATTTAATACTATAGCAAAATTAACCAGGAATAAGTCCACGATAGACACATGCACACCTGCAGTATGTAGTAACAATGACTTAATGATTTTTTTTAATGACAAAATTTAAAATAGCCGACAAAAAAAATGCAAACTACTAATTTAAGGTCAGACAATGTACAGTAAGTGACCCTCTAGTTAACAATATACCGGTAACTGGATCAGATCAGCAATTAGAATGTTTTACTCCCCTTAGAGAAACTGAATTACTTTCATTAATCTCCATATCAAAAGCCTTAACTTGTGTACTAGATACCTTACCTACACGTCTATTCAAACAGATAATACCTGAAGTAATTGAACCGCTTCTAAAAATAATAAATTATTCTCTTAGGATCGGCTATGTACCCAAATCCTTTAAACTAGCAGTTATCAAACCCCTGATTAAAAACCTGACCTTGATCCCTGTCAGCTGTCCAATTATTGGCCAATATCAAACCTCCCCTTTATCTCCAAGATCCTTGAAAAAGCTGTGGCACAGCAGTTATGCTCATATTTACATAGGAATAACATCCATGAAATGTATCAGTCAGGATTTAGACCTCATCATAGCACAGAGACAGCTCTGGTTAAACTAGTAAACGACCTACTGTTGGCTTCTGATCAGGGCTGTGTCTCGCTGCTTGTGTTGCTTGACCTTAGTGCAGCATTTGATACCATTGATCATTCCATTCTTCTGGATAGACTAGAAAATGTTGTGGGAGTTAAGGGAATGGCCCTCTCCTGGCTCAGGTCTTATTTAACTGATCGCTATCAGTATGTTGATGTAAATGGTGATTTTTCTAGACATACTGGGGTAAAGTTTGGTGTTGTTCCACAAGGTTCTGTCTTGGGTCCACTGCTTTTTTCTTTATATATGTTACCTCTGGGTGATATTATTCGTAAACATTTGTAACAGTTTCAACTAAGGGTGGAGCACAGAGGACGGCAGGACAGAGATCAGGTTTATCAATTACGGCTTTTATTGCCACACTTTTCAGTCTAACAACACGCTCACACAGATGCACACACACAACCGGCATCTGGTTTCAGGATCAGCCCCTCTGCTCTCGCTCTCCCTCCTTAAATAGGGCGCGGTCACTGGGAAGACACACACAAACACAGGTTAATTGCCGTCAGGTGTAGCGATTCTGCCACTTACCTTCCCTGACTCCGCTCTCCTGTCACAGACCGGCGCTTGACCACGCCCCCGCTACCACAACATTGTATTAGTTTCCACTGTTATGGTGATGGCAAACAGTTGTATGTTTCTGCAAAACCTGATGAGAGACACCAGCTTGATAGAATTGGAGTGTGTAAAGGACATTAGACACTGGATGCTTAACTTCCTTCTGCTTAACTCTGATGAGACTGAAGTACTTGGACTCGGACCACATGCAGCTAGAAGTAAGTTTTCTGATTCCACACTAACTCTGGATGGCCTTTCTGTTTCTTCATGTGCAGCAGTAAAAGACCTCGTGGTGATTATTAACCCCAGTCTTTCATTCGAAACTCACATGAAATGATAACATTACCCGGATAGCTTTCTTTCATCTCAGAAATACTGCTAAGATAAGAAATTTAATGTCACTACATGACGCAGAAAAACTAGTTTATGCTTTTCTTACCTCCAGGTTGGATTATTGTAAATGTCTTACTGTCTGGATGTTCCAGTAAGTGCATAAACAAGCTCCAGTTAGTTCAAAATGCAGCAGCAAGAGTCCTTACTAGAACTAGAAAATATGACTACATCACCCCTGTCTTATCCACACTGCATTGGCTCCCAATCAAATTTTATATTGATTATAAAATGCTACAATTGACCTTTAAAGCACTCAGTGGTCTCACACCACAGTACCTGAGTGAACTTCTGGTCCTTTATGACCCGCCACGCCTACTTAGATCAAAAGGTGCAGGCTATCTGCTGTTACCTCGTATAGTGAAGGCTACATCAGGGGGAAGAGCCTTTTCTTACAAAGCCCCACATTTATGGAACAGCCTTCCAAGTAGTGTTCGGGAATCAGACACAGTCTCAGCATTTAAGTCTAGGCTGAAAACATATCTGTTTAGTCAATCCTTTCATTAATGGTGCTTATGAGGTAAAGGTATAGATCTGCAGGATCCTCAGACAGTGTTTTGGTAAACTGGGATGTATGGATGCTGTCAGTCCCCCACTTGCTTGCTCACTCGAGTTTGTTGACGGTATAGTGGCTGGCTGCTTTATGTCCCGGGGCTCCCTCATGCCTGTGTTACCTTCTGGCTCTCTCCTTTTAGTTATGCTGTCATAGTTAGTTTTACCAGAGTCCCTGCTTGTACTCAGCGCAAAATGTATACTGTACCTACTTATTCAGGTGACATTGGGCATACCTAACAACCTGTGTTTTCTCTCTCTCTCCCCCATCTGTCCCTCTGAGTTACATGTCAATCCTGGGATCGAGGTGCTGACCTCTTCTGCTCCTCAGACCTGCCTGATCCATCCTGATGTCCTATGTCTGGTTGGAGTCTCATCACATCGCTCCTGTGGAGGACGGCCCCATATGGACAGTTGGAAGACACTCTGGACACTTGCCGTAATGCTTTTGTGCCTGAGGACTACAGTTGGCTTGCTAACTTTAGGACTGCAGTTGTCATGAACAGTTTTGCACTCAAGTTTCCATCAATGAAGAGTTATAACATCAATGAAACAGACTTCATGTTAAAACTGTTAATGTTATAGTCATGTTGTCTGTTGTTGTCCAGGTGAGGATTGGTTCCCTTTTGGGTCTTGTTCCTCTCGAGGTTTCTTCCTCGTGTCAGCTGGGGGAGTTTTTCCTTGCCACCGTTGCCACGGGCTTGCTCGTTGGGGATAGATTAGGGATAAAATTGGCTCATGTCTTGGGTCATTCAGATTCTCTGAAGCTGCTTTGGGACAATGTCTATTTTTAAAAGTGCTATAAAAACAAACTTGACTTGACTTTCGGCCATTGCAAAAGTAGAAATTCACCATATTTCAGAAAATGTTCCTGACTGACCATCTCCAATTTGTTTCATACTTTCACAAACTCAGGGCTCGACATAAAGGACTGCCCGATTGCCTGGGGCAAGTGAAACATGCATTCGGGCAAGTGGGATATGTCCCCGACATGTCTGACCAGGCAAGTTGAATGAGCATATATTATGGACTAGCACCACAAAAATTTGGCTTTTTGATTTAAAAAAAAAATTGTTTTCAGTTCCTAAGAGCATCCCTCGCTACGTATCCACCATTATGTCTTGGCTGTTGTTTTAGTCTTGGTCTCATTTACTGTTTTACAAGTTATTTTATATACCCCTGCTGTTGTAGTATGGTACGCATACTGTTTATAGACCCCTTGTGCATGACGTCACGGATCACATGATAATTACAGCTGGGGTCAGACAGACACTGTCTTTCATGCAAGCAGGGCTTAATTTGTCTTCAATGTGGTTAATTTGTGCTGTTTTTGCTTGTTCAAACAGAGAAATAAATAGATGGGCATTACCAATGCCGGGGTGGCCCTATATTTAGCCGGGACCATCCCTGGCCCAAACCATCAATGGTGGCCTGCTTGGAGCATGGGGAAAATAATTTTCACTAATTTTGGTCACTGATTTTATTCTTGCATTAATCATCAATTCAACTGCACTCTGCATTTTTACATGGCAGCCCAGACGCCGACAGCATCGCAGCAGGTTAAATAGGCGCTACCAAATAAGGAAATTCTCCCCTCCCCTCTATTGCAGTTGGTTTGGTCCAAGACTCCTCCTCTGTATTGCGGGGAACTTAAACAACATTGGCGCGAAACAGCGCGTGTCAGTGATGGAGGGCAGAAAGAGGCCAGGTGGAACCGAAAGGGCGAAGCTTAAAAAAAGGAAGGAGGTGGCAGCAAAATGTGCCAAATTGACAGATATGTTCTCAAGACCAGCTGGTAGGTTACGAAAGATATGGAGTATGATAACCCTGTTTGTCGATTTTATCAGTCTATGCTAGGCCTATAATGTGTCGATAGTTTGCGATGTCGATTCAGCTTTTTGATGTCATGTGGAATCTCGCAGTTTACACGGTATAGATGTGGTGTACGGTATGTCTTAATTCTAAGAAGAACCGGACATTGCTTTACATCCCAGTTATTAACAATTTTAGATGAACAGGTCCCAAAAGTGCTGTTGCACTTTTTTTATTTCCTCATCCAGCCTATTTCATCTCGCTGTCACACCGTGCATTTCCACAGGCGTGCGCACATTGTGGTTATGAACACATAGGCCTAGAAGTCATATTTGATGTTAAATAATTGTTGTTAAATATATAACTTAGAAGAGGTGTATGCGTATGCCAATATTCTAAGCAGAATCGAACACTTGCTTTAGCCTACATTTCATTTAACCATTTTTGAGTTGCCTAATGCACCCTCACGCTTTATCTGCCGGTTGCTGAGTACCCAGCATTGTTGATTTGCCATTATTTTTGAGGCGTATGCGGCATGTAATGCACAAGCATTGGTTCAAATGCACGCGAGATGGGTGCTTTCGTTATTTTAAGACTATATGACTAAAAATGTGTTGTGTAATTCGTCTTAAATAACGTGAAACAATCAGCCATACTCGCTGCTTTGCTATTTGGAGTGGCAGTCAGCTGGATTTCGCCCCCGACGTAAAAGTTCATTCCCACACCCGGGCTGAAGATGCCAATTTCTGAAGATGCATATCCTTTGGATGTGTTTTCAAATATTTTCACTAAGGAACTTTGGGACATGTCAGTGACACAGATAAATGTATATGCGGATTAGACACGCGGCCACACACCATCCAATTTTAAGTGGATCCCCGTCTCATACTAGATGAAATCGTTCGTCGGTCTCTGCATTACGTTTGTGGTCATTAAACTACCGCGTAATGGAAGTTTTATTAACCCTAAAGTAATGCAGAGAACGACGAACAACATACATTGTCACTACCTGAATTTAAACCAAATAAAAAGCATTGTGAAAGAACAGTTATTTGTTTTATCTTTTTTAATGTACTCAAATTCCTCCTCCATTTCAAAGTGGCCTGAATGTGAATTAAACTCCCGGACTGAAAACAGGGCCCACTCCGGCCCTGGGCATTACTGTCTCCCTGCTATCAAGAAAAATGTTAACAAATAGAGGCAAATGCTTCAAGAGCAACAAGGAAATGAGTGGTTAAAGAATAGAAAGAGAGGAGCCAAGCCTGAAAACTCCAGGGAAATTCACACACATATTTAAAATGCATTTTACAAAAACAAAGTCTGAAGCGAGTATGGAAGAGTTTGCTTAAGAATCTTGCTTATTTTTTTTCCTGCTCGCATTCGAGTTCACTTCTTCATGAAAGTGTTTGATTTTCTTACAGGTGAAGCAGCTTCCTTATTCAGTACAAACCCAGATTGGTTTCAAACAACTCAGGCATATAAAAAACTCATCAAAGAGTGACCTGCGTGATAAATCCTGAAAGAACAGAACAGATTAAAAGCAGAGAGCGCTGTAACTTTGTTTTTGTTATCAGAGAAACACAGTCCTGTGCAAAAAATTATATATGTTTTTTTTGTCATCATTTACCTCTAGCTTAAAAAAAAACCCCTGCGCTGCGTCATGACAGACCAGCTGCACTGATTCAGTTACAGGTTGCCAGGTCTGTATAAAACACCCACAACCTACAATAATTTTAAACTCAAACATTATCCTGTCTGTCATGACGCAGCACTTTTTTTTCAATAAAAAAACCTAGAGGTGAATGATACAACAACAAAAGAGAGATAAATATTCTCAAACACTGTACTGTTCAAAAGTCTTGGCACCCTATTTTCTTCATGCAAACTTTGTTATAGATTTCTATTTTATGAGTTCTACATTATTGAGTAATGAACCTACAGTCTGAGAGAGTTCTACACAAACACACTGAACTTTACAACAGCTGCTTGTGTGTGAAATGGAAATAAATCGACTAAGGCAGGAAGAACTATTTTGGATAAAATTATTGTCCATTACAAGTAAAAGTAACCAATAACCAAACTTAATAATAAACTTAATCAATAACCAAACTTCAAGTCAATGTGTGATCTTCATTTTATGTTGCAATTCACAACTATTCTATGGTTTTCCTATTTAAAAAAGGGGGGAGGGGACTTACCCCCAGGGCAAGTGGGTTAAAATAAAAAGTTAATGTTGAGCCCTAAAACTAATGTTATTATTCCCAGTAAACACCATACAAAATTTCAGTCTTATCTTTATTAGTTTTTGTGATATTTGGGCTTTAAAAATGGGGCGTGACACTGATTTTTAAACTGTAAAAACGAGTTGTACAGAAAAGGCTGATAAGCTCAATAACTATTCATGCTAGATGCTTGAAATTTTCAGGAGTTGTTCTTAGGTACTAGATGCCTTTAACTACTATAAAAGAAGAGCCACAGTTGCATATTTGTCACTTAATAGCTTGCTGAAAACTGTTTAAAATTGTTTGTACTTTGGAACAGATTTGACCCTCTGTATTTCCACATTGAAGCACATCAGATCTTTCAATATTTGGTATTTCTCATGTTATAGTACTATTTTGATATTTATTTTTCTAAAATAAATAAAATTCTGATTTATGAGGCATTAAAAATGATCACTTCACACCTATATTTCAAGTGCATATTGCTCAAGTATTATAATAATAATAATAATAATAATAATAATAATACATTTTATTTATAAGCGCCTTTCAAGGTACCCAAGGACACTGAACAGTAAAAAACAAACAATAAAAAGCAAAACAATAGGATAAGAACAATAATAATACCATGAGAAATCAATAATAATAATAACGTTATTAAAAATCAGAGAGAAAAGGCCAAGCTAAAGAGATGTGTTTTTAGCTGTTTTTTGAAAGTGGATAGTGTTGAGCATTGGCGCAACGCTAGGGGCATGGCATTCCACAGCTTAGAGCCATTAACACTGAAAGCCCTGTCACCCATAGAGCAGAGCCGAGAGTAAGGGACTGCTAATAGCTGGACATCTGTGGAGCGAAGATTTAGAGGTAGCTGATATGGAGTTAGGAGATTTGATAAATAGGGAGGGGCCAGGTTATGTAGGGATTTATAGGCAAGCAGGATAATTTTGTACTGGATGCGGTATTTGACTGGGAGCCAGTGCAGGTTGTAAAGAATAGGAGTAATATGATCCCAGGACCTGGTATGAGTGAGTACCCTAGCAGCTGAGTTTTGGACATATTGCAGCCTATTTAGTCGCTTGGCTGGGATGCCATCGAGTAGGGCATTGCAGTAGTCCAGTCTTGAGGTGATAAAAGCATGTATAAGCATTTCAGCTGCAGATGAAGTTAAAGAGGGACGGAGTTTGGAGAGACTTTTCAGGTGAAAGAAAGCTGTTTTAGTAATATTTTTAATGTGCAAGTCAAAAGAGAGGGTAGAGTCCAGAATAACACCCAGATTTCTTACTTCACCAGTAGTGGAAGTGAAATAACCAGGAATAGATAGCTGTGAGTGCTCAGGTTTTTCAAGATAGAAGGGGTGGAAATGAGGATGGCTTCTGTTTTGTCTTGATTTAATTTAAGAAAGTTCTGCACCATCCAATTATTGACTGCATTTAGACAGTTGACAAGATTGGACGGAGGGAGTGGGTGAGAGGGTTTAGTTTGAATGTAAATTTGGGTGTCATCTGCATAACAATGAAAGTTGAGCCCATAATGCTGTATTATGTGGCCAAGAGGGAGGGTGTATATTGCAAATAGTAAGGGTCCCAGGACAGATCCCTGAGGGACACCATGAAGGAGGGGTGATTTAGGGGATCTAAAGTCTCCAATTGACACAAACTGTTCTCTCATGGTAAGATAAGATTTGAACCAGGCTAAAGAAGAACCAGTGATGCCAAGCAGAGTTTCTAAGTGGCTCAATAAAAGATTGTGACATACAGTGTCAAAAGCTGCTGTAAGGTCGAGGAGAACAAGTATACTGACATGGCCAGTGTCAGCAGCTAACAGCAAATCGTTGACAACCTTGACCAGGGCAGTCTCGGTGCTGTGCATGGCCCTAAACCCAGACTGAAACTTCTCCCAAAGATTGTATTGGGCTAAATGCTCTTGGAGCTGATTGGCAACAATATGCTCTAGGACTTTTGCAATGAAGGGAAGATTGGAAATGGGGTGATAATTTTTAAAATCATCAATAGCTGCTCCAGGTTTTTCAAGACAGGAGTGATGGCTGCTGTTTTGAGAGCCTAAGGGACTAATCCAGTTGAAAGAGACAAGTTTATTATCTTGACCAACAGGGGACAGAGAACTGGCAGGCAAATCTTGACCAAAGAGGTGGGCATAGGGTCGAGGAGGCAGGTGGTAGGCCTGGATTTAGATACTAAGCCGAGGACATACTGTTCATCAACTAATGAGAAAGCAGAGAAAGATGCAGCTGGTGGTGGACAGGGAAAGGGGACATTAGAGGGAGTGACGGGAGTGGATTTGATCTGCTTGTATATAGAGTTAATTTTGCTTTGAAAAAATTCAAGAAATTTACAACAAAGATCAGTGGAAGGAGTAAGATGAAAGTTTTTAGCAGGCAAGAGAAGTTTGTTTACAGTAGAAAAAAGGGCTCTAGGGTTTCCTTGGGCTCTGGTAATGATGGTGGTGTAATAGCTGGTCTTGGCATCAATTAGAGACTCTTTGTGGGCAGGGACATAGTCACTGCATGCCAGCGCATGATCTGTAAGGCCAGTTTTACGACTAAGTCTCTCCAGCTGCTGACCAGCAGTCTTCATTTTACGAAGCTCAGGTGTGAACCACGGAGCAGAGTGAGAGAAAGAGACGGTACGTGTCTTCACGGGGGCAAGGTGATTGAAAGAGTCAGCAAGGTGAGAGTTGTAGAGCATGACTAACTCCTCAGGGGATGAGTTCAATTATTTAATGGTCAGAATAGGATGTAGTGTGTCAAATAAATCAGCTGTAACTGTTTTTTGTGTTCCTGTATGTGATGGTGCGAAATGCATGCTTGCGATGGAGAGGCTCAGGGACAGCAATATTAAATAGAATAGCCATGTGATCAGAAACACAGAAATCTCTGGAATATAAATTTGATGGTGTGATGCCAGAGGTACAAACAAGATCTAAGATATGGCCCTTTGAGTGGGTGGGAAAATCTACATGTTGGGTGAAATCAAAACAATCAAGGACAGCCACAAAGTTTTCAAAAAAAAGTTATCAGTCCGGGTTCGAGCCCTGTGGCCGGCGAGGGCCTTTCTGTGTGGAATTTGCATGTTCTCCCCGTGTCCACGTGGGTTTCCTCCAGGTGCTCCGGTTTCCCCCACAGTCCAAAGACATGCAGGTTAGGTTAACTGGCGACTCTAAATTGACCGTAGGTGTGAATGTGAATGGTTGTCTGTGTCTATTGCCGCTTTTCCACTACCAACGCGGCTGAGTCGGGCTGAGCCTTGCCGTGCTGAGTTGGGCTGAGTCGAGCTGAGCGGGGCTGTTGGAGTTTCATTTCGACTACAACCACGCTGAACCGTGCTGGCTGGAAGTGGGTGGACACATTGGGTGGAGTTAGCGAAAGTGGGTGGATGTCAGGTGATGTCGTTATGCAGCGCAAACAGTGACATCAGTGAGCTTTTAAGTGGTAGTCTCACAACCCGGAGAGTAAACAATAAACATGGAGGACATGGAGTCGTTAGTGTTGCTGGTCTTGGTGCTGTGGCTTGTTGTCACCGACAACAACGCCAACAGATACTGGCAAGAGCGTATAGATGAGGCGAGGCGCATAAGGCTTCATAATTCTCGTAATTCGTAATTCTCCTTCTTCCGGGTTTACGGTGTTTACAGATCCCAGCGTGCTTTCAGGGCGTGTGTGGGCATGTGAGGACACTCCTCCTCACCAATCAGTGCACAGGGGAGTGTCTGCTCACGCCCCTGGCCTCACTCAGCTCGGTTTGGCTCGCTTCAGCCCCACTCCAAAACCGTGCGAGTTTTGGGGGCTGAGCAGGGCTGAAGCGAGCTGAGTCGTGCTGTTCTTAGATAGTTGAAACGCGAGCCGTGTCGGGCTGAAGTGAGCTGAAGCGAGCTGAAGTGAGCTGAAAAAGGTAGTGGAAAAGGGCCATATGTGTCAGCCCTGTGATGACCTGGTGACTTGTCCAGGGTGTACCCTGCCTTTCGCCCGTAGTCAGCTGTGATAGGGTCCAGCTTGCCTGCGACCCTGTGGAACAGGATAAAGCAGCTAGAGATAATGAGATGAGACAGATGTCCTTGGGCAAAATTACCTTTCTGGATGAGTGTTTTTGTGTAATTGTTGTGTTAATTCTTCTCCGTGCTTCACGGAATGCTACGCTGAGGTTTGTTTTTTTTAATGCCTACACAGTCCGGTCCTGATAGGAGTGAAATGTGTGGGTGTTTTTACCTCTCATCTCTCATTTTCTCAGCCTCTCCCTTCCTGACAAGCCTCTCTCCTGCTTTGCTTCTGCGGACTCGTCTTGTCTGAGAGACCCTTCCTGCACTGATCTCCGAATCGAAATTATGGATCTGATCAACTGGTCACTTCACGCAACTGACACAATCTTCTCGACTCAAAGTCTAGGTTCGGGGGAACCTGTTTGTCCTGCCGGAATGTTTGCAGCCGGATACACCATGGATGCCTGGGAGAAGTGGCATGTGGTGTGCTTGGCGATTCTTTCTGTGGAGGACATTGAGGATATTTACCTATTCGGAACCATGATCACAGGATTTTTGCTGATTGGACTTGGCATTGCCCTGGTGTATCGAGGAAATCAGTTAATGGTGGCAGCTGTTCAAAGCCCCACAAAGCGGCCCGATATGATCGAAGCGGTGGGCAGAGCCGTTAGCACTCAGACTGTAGCTATTCAGAACTTGAATCGCAACATGGATAACATCATGGAGAAGTTGATAGCTTTGCAAAGAGAAATGGATCGTTTTGGTGGCCAGAATGGACAAGCAGGTTAGGCGAAAAAGGACACGTCTACCCATCTTAAGTCTAAACAAATTCCAATCTTATCTTGGCTCCCTAGCCAGCACTGCCTCAAAGCCGTCGCTGTAGAAATGCGATTCTCCCCCTGGAGTTCACTGCAGTGAGACTCTGTGTGTGTGTGTGTGTTTCTTTCTATACTTTTTTCTGTCTGTACTATGAAAGCTAAGTCGAACCGGAGTCAAATTCCTTGTGTGTGTAACATACCTGGCAATAAAGTGCTTCTGATTCTGATTTTGATTCTGAGTGTGTAAAGGGACATACTTTCATATATATATATATATATATATATATATATATATATATATATATATATATATATATATATATAAAATTAAATTGATCCAGGATATGCACTTTAAGGTCAGGACTTTGACTTGGCCATTCCAAAACATTAACTTTATTCTTCTTTAGCCATTCTTTGGTAGAACGACTTGTGTGATTAGGGTCGTTGTCTTGCTTTATGACCCACCTTCTCTTGAGATTCAGTTCATGGACAGATGTCCTGACAGTTTCCTTTAGAATTCACTGGTTAAAAAAAATTAAAAATAAATAAAAAATGCTAATCCTAGAGGTTCACATACTTTTGCCACTCACAGATATGTAATATTGGATCATTTTCCTCAATAAATAAATGACCAAGTATAATATTTTTGTCTCATTTCTTTAACTGGGTTCTCTTTATATACTTTTAGGACTTCTCTGAAAATCTGATGATGTTTTAGGTCATATTTATGCAGAAATATAGAAAATTCTAAAGGGTTCACAAACTTTCAAGCACCATTGTGTGTGTGTATAGATACACACACACACACACACACACACACACACACGTGTGTGTGTGTGTGTGTGTGTTATGTATATATATATATAATATGTATGTGTGCATATATATATTAATTATTTTTTTTTTTACATCAGAAAAACATGTCATTTTTATGGGCTGTGTACACTTTTTATATCCACTGTAGCTCAATGTTCGGGTTGCAAATACGGTGTTAACTGAAATGTGTACCGAGTTACACCACCTGGAGTTCATGAGAACGGCAAGTCCCCCACCTGTCCTCTTACCGGTCGCCGCAGTGTCTCTGTCGACTCAAACTGTAAAAAAGCCAGGGATGGTTATGTTCGAGTCCGGTATCTGTTCGTATAATCATGTTTCAGTGAAAACACATGATACTGCACTCCTTGTACTACCTCTGGGCCCTCTCTAATGCAACCAGTTCATCCACTTTATTAGCCAGGGACCTCACATTTCTCATAATAACAGCTGGGATACAGGGTTTAAACCTCCTTCTCTTAATCCTTTGTTTAACACCAGCTCTGCATCCCCTCCGTCTTCTGCATAGTTCCTTGGGAATTGGGGGTCTTTCCCTGGCCGATAAACTTGGACGCTTCAGGGCAATCAACTGGTCATGGGTGTATATAATGATGGCAGGATTGCAGGCATGACTTTGAGCCATCAGAAGTGATCCAAGGATAATGTAGATCGATAAAAAGTTTAAAAGCTGCTACAGACACATTCTTGACATTGTACGCAATCAATAAACTCAAAGATTTAAAGATGTACACAAACACACACACAACACTGGGAGTTGCTCTGGCAGGCGCATGGCGCCATCTCGGAATATCTATATATAATGACAGTATTCAGATTTTTGCAGATGGATCAAAAGATTTGCAAACAGATGCAACACGTTCTGCAGTTGCTGTGCCCAGTTACCAGGTGGAAATGAGTAAGAGAACTTCTGATTGTTTGAGTGTATATCCAGTGGAATGGTTTGCCATACTGTTAGCATTAGAATGGACTGATCAGGTAGACTGCAGAAATATATTAATATGTAGTGATTCCATGTCAGGGGGTGGCACGGTGGTGTAGTGGTTAGCGCTGTTGCCTCACAGCAAGATGGTCCGGGTTCGAGCCCCATGGCCGGCGAGGGCCTTTCTGTGTGGAGTTTGCATGTTCTCCCCATGTCTGCGTGGGTTTCCTCCGGGTGCTCCGGTTTCCCCCACAGTCCAAAGACATGCAGGTTAGGTTAACTGGTGACTCTAAATTGACCGTAGGTGTGAATGTGAGTGTGAATGGTTGTCTGTGTCTATGTGTCAGTCCTGTGATGACCTGGCGACTTGTCCAGGGTGTACCCCGCCTTTCGCCCGTAGTCAGCTGGATAGGCTCCAGCTTGCCTGCGACCCTGTAGAACAGGATAAAGCGGCTAGAGATAATGAGATGAGATGAGATTCCATGTCATCACTTACAAGCATTAAGACATGTTCAGCCAGGAGTCATCAAGATCTGCTTCATGAAATCTTGTTTACCAATTCAAGAATGACTAATCAAGGGGAAAATATCACATTCATTTCAGTCCCAGCACATTCCCAGCACATTCAGGCATCCAGGAGAATGAGAGAGTGGACAAACTAGCAAAAGAAGCAATAAAAAAAACCTGTTGAAGTTGGCATCAAATTATCAAAATCATAGGGGAAAGCACAGTGAGGAGAAAGGTAAACCACCCGTGTCAACAGTTATGGGATAATGAAACAAAATGGAGACATTTGCACTCAATCCAAAATAAAGGAGATATGTTGAAAAGTAGGGGATCAAACCAGAAAGAGCAAATAATAATAAGCAGGTTATGAATTAGACACAGTAATCTTAACAGTAGACTTAACATAATGGGAAAACATCTAATGAGTCTCTGTGATCAATGCCATGAAGTTGAGATAGTTGAGCATATTTTCACATCATGCTAAAAATTTAGGTATGAGAGGCAATAAGTGATGACAGAACTCCAGAAAATAGGCCAGGTAGAGGACAGTATTAAAAGTATATTGAAATATGGAGACACTGTGAAGGGGAAGAAATGGTTATTTACATTTTCAAGAACAACTGGACTCGAAAGACGGCTTGAAAATGAAGTGATAAGAATATAGAAAAAATCTGTAGATGGCAGTCATGTAACACTCAGTGCGTTTACATGCACATAGAGAGAATCGAATTTCTGCCGTTGCTCGACTGAAATCGAAGTTCAAAATGCCATGTATACACCTTGATTCGGCTGAAATTGAACCGAACTTGATTTCTTGGAATCGAGCTACACGACCTAGATTATGCGATTTCTGCCGAGCTACTTAGTGCATGTAAACCCTATTGAGCTACGTATTCGAGCTACTTACTTCAGCACTGCCCCTTCCGGAAGTGACGAGTGACGAGACCACAAGGGAAACACAACAGCCTCGGTCGGCATGACAACGAATCATGACAACGGCATGAATCTTTTCTTTTTGTGGCATTGTTTGCACTGTTAAAATTTAGCTCACTAATGCCGCTTTTCCACTACAAACGTGGCTGAGTCGGGCTGAGCCGTGCCGTGCTGAGTTGGGCTGAGTCGAGCTGAGCGGGGCTGTTGGAATTGCATTTCGACTACAACCGCGCTGAACCGTGCTGGCTGGAAGTGGGTGGACACATTGGGTGGAGTTAGTGAAAGTGGGTGGAAGTCACGTGATGTCGTTAAGCAGCGCAAACAGTGACATCAGTGAGCTTTTAAGCGGTAGTCTCACGACCCGAATAGTAAACAATAAACATGGAGTCGTTAGTGTTGCTGGTCTTGGTGCTGTGGCTTGTTGTCACCAACAACGCCAACAGATACTGGCAAGAGCGTATAGATGAGGCGAGGCGCATAAGGCTTCAGAAATTCTCATAATTCGTAATTCTTCTTCTTCCGGGTTTACGGTGTTTACAGATCCCAGCGTGCTCGCAGGGCGTGTGTGGGAGTGTGAGGACACTCCTCCTCACCAATCAGTGCACAGGGGAGTGTCTGCTCACGCCCCCAGCCTCACTCGGCTCGGTTTGGCTCGCTTCAGCCCTACTCCAAAACGGTACGAGTTTTAGGGGCTAAGCAGGGCTGAAGCGAGCCGAGTCGTGCTGTTCTTTGGTAGTCAAAATGCGAGCCGTGTCGGGCTGAAGTGAGCTGAAGCGAGCTGAAGTGAGCTGAAAAAGGGTAGTGGAAAAGGGCCATTACTGTATCACCAAATACATCTGTACAGCTGTTGCATAGCTGTGAATTGTGTACATAAACAAGTCATTGTATTTGTGCGTGTGTGTATATACACACACAAATATATGTCCAACATCTGAAGAATGTCAATAAAAACAAAACAATTGAACTTTTGTGTGTTTATTAAGACATAAGTTAAATTGTAAGCAAAAAAAAAAAAATTTGTAAGCAAAAAATGGACTTTAGAAAAATATTATTGTGCAAAATAAGTTGTCTTACAAAACAGTGGTCTGCGCCGGACAGTTTGTAGCCATACAGTCTGTTAGAGCAAGCTGAACAGCTTGAACACGGAACTGCCAGTGTTGCCAGATTGGGGGGTTTTAAGTGCATTTTAGCGGATTTGAACATGTTTTGGACTGGAATACGTCAGCAGTATCTGGCAACACTATAGCTCTTCTTCATGACGACAACCGGAAGTGTACCAACACGATGGGGCGTGTAGCGCCAGGTGTGGCTCGGGTGCACAATGCACCTTGCACAATAGCCCGATTTCACTTGTGCATGTAGGATTGGATTTCTCTGGCACCCCTGCTGGGACCCTTTGCTCGATTACCGACAGTAGCTTGATTTGGACGTGCATGTAAACGTACTCACTGTGGATGCCAGCTGCCGTAAAACCTTGAAGAAAAAGTTGTTGTTGTAGACTTTGTGGGCCACTATAGTAGGCTGTGGGTATTTGTGGGAAGTGGAGTCCATTGTGGATTCTGGTGCAGCTCTAACAGAGCTCCCCCCTGAGGTGCTCAGATTCTGACATTTTTTCCCCTCAACATTGAGTGATTCCATAATTTCCCCCTCTACTTTATCTGGGGGAAAATGCCATTAATTTCATTTCATTTCATGATTTTGAATTATGTTCCATGAAGCCAGAAAGTTCAGCTATTAAAAACTGGTTTTGTGTCATATCTATGATTTATTTGCTAGGAAAAAAAAAACTGGGTGAACAGCTGGGTGGGCATGAAGGTGATGGCAATATTGGCCTTTCAAGGATTTATTCTGTGGAATAATGATGTTACAACATACATCTTTTACAGAGAAAAAAAAACAATAATTTGGTGCACAGGTTTTAATTTATTTTGGGTTTTCTGAAGTCAACTGCTGAACCTGATCCAGGTTTCAGCCAAGCCATGTTTGGTTGACTTGGCTAAAATTGTAGCAGTTCAGTGGCCAGTTCCTTTCTGGAGACTCATACACACCTATGAGCAATTTAGAGTAGCCAGTTAACCTAATTGCATATCTTTGGAGGAAACCAGAACACCCAGAAGAGACCCACACAGACACCAAGAGAACATGTGAACTTCACACAGAAAGGCCCCTCCCACCAGCCACTGGGCTTGAACCCAAAACCTTCTTGCTGTGAGGCAACAGCACTAACCACCACACCACCCTAAAAGTATACCCACCCACGTGCAGTGAACCGGTGCTACAGGTGCTCTAGCCCCTGCCCCTTTTCTGTTTGCTGTCCAAAGTGCCCTTTTCATAGGGACTGTTTTGTTGTTGGTTTTTTTTTAATATTTGTAAAAGATAAGTTAGCTCCAACATCAATATTCTCTACAATTTGACAATAATATATGAAATTATAGATTTATAAAATAACGTTTTTCTATGTAAATGCGGGCATCAATCCGTGACATCATGCATTCAGTGAACCTCCACGCAGAAAGCGCATGCAGGCGGTTGACAGTGGGAGGAACGGCATGGTAAGGTCACACTGAAAGTCTCCTTTCATTTCTTAACTGAACATGCAATATTGTGCAGCTTAGAACACAACAGTAAATGCGTAGGGTTGTTTATCATTTAATTAAGCCGCCTAGGCTATATTTAAACCGTTTGCTCCATCCATTTCATTAACGTGGCAGATTCGGAAACTTTAGTTTGAACGACGGCGTTAATAACATATTCTAGCAGCTTCGAAAACTTAAGGCTGAATGACGCCGTCCACAACATATTCTATCAAGACTATTATGTTATAGTAGCTTAGGTTAGTTGAGTTAAAACATAGGGAAACATTTTCTAAATAAGTGAAAGCCTGCATTATGCAAAGATGCCAAGGAAAGAGAGGATAAATGTAACCAGGTGGTAATAGATAAATTTATAAACATGTATGTGTATGGTTACAGTGTGATGAATGCCAAATTCGAAGTGTATCAATGTCCAGAGAGAATTGTGGGAGGGTATCCTGTAGGTGGCAGTATTTGACCATTTTATTTGATGAGGTTGAAATGTACATGGAGTTTGGAATGAAGTTTGAGCGGTTTTGCTTGCCGTACTTAGTTTTTGACCAGAATGCGCTGTACTGAAATGTGTTTCAACGAAATTGCACTATAAGTATGTTTTTCTTATTTTATAAGTTGCTTGTTACACAAGTCCTCATCAAAACTGAAGATGTGTAACATGATGTTTGGGATATGAGATCAACAAGTTATTAGAGACTGTATAAACTGCGATGTTTCAAGATTGTTCGTGATGTGTGAAGATTCCTCCAGCAACGTGGGCTGTACCTGTTAGGATAACGAAACCTGTAAGTAAAGAAAATATCAGTTGTTAATTTGTAAATGCTAGCAAAATGGGTTGTGGTTGTTTATGATCTTTTCTGTTCTTTTATTTTGTTTTGTTAGGCAAGCCTACTGCCGTATTGTTTGTATATAAGTTTGAACTCTTTAGCTACAGTCTACAGCCGTGAGTGAAGAATGGATGCGGCCCAAGACGTGTTGTAGTCTAGTTATTTTGCACCTATGCTTGAAAATAAAACTTACTGAAAACCCCAGAAGAACTGTGTCCTGTGTGGTACTAATTCCACAGGCTACACAATTTGGTACCAGGAGTGGGGTTATCAGTTTTCCATTAGGTGCATAGCGTAGCTAAACCAGTTGAACAATACGGCAGTGGTGACGATTGTGCAGGAGAGACATTCGCATGGCGACGGTGCTGCAGAGGCATTGAGTGCGCTGGTGTGTGGAACACGACGCGAGTCCAAGAGAGAGGTCGACCACTTCACTTTGGAAACCTAAGAGACTGCTACACTTCCAAGAACACAAGGGAAGAAGGCTTCCACATTAGGACAGCCCGTCCTGGGTTAAGACTGTTGATAAGTTGAAGTAATTTTTTTTCTCTTTTTTTTGTTGAATGACTAAAACTTAATTGCGTGTTAATCTTTCTATTGTTGAACACCTAAAATGTCTGTGTCACAGAGTAGTGGTTCTGATACAGAGCAGAATGCAGCTGGCGGGGATAGTGGTGGGACAGAGGACACTTTGAATAGACTACAGGATCAAGTTTCAGAGCTCAGTAGGTTGCAAGCTGAAGCAATGGCCAATAGGGCACCACGATCCTATGTGTACCTACCAAGAGAACGCCAGATTCAGAATTTCAGTGGTGATTACAGTAAAGATGGGAGAAATGTGGAGGAGTTCGTAGAGGAAGTTGAGAGGGCCTTAAGAACCCGAGAGCAAACACTAGAGGAAAGATTTGACTTTGTCATATCCCTTTTAAGAGGTCCTGCACTCGAAGAGGTGCGAATGTGTGTAGGGAATGAGGCTAGGCACACACATGATGTGTTTAAGTGTCTTTGTGAAGCTTTTGGTGAGAAACGTAGTGCCACTCAACTTTTACAGTCCTTCTATCACCGCAAACAAGCAGAGGGTGAAAAACTAAGTGATTACTCACACGCTCTGTCCCATTTACTGACTGCGGCAGTCAAACAGTCCCCAGGGCTCGTTCCCAATGAGAAAATCTTGTTACGGGACCAGTTCGTTGAAGGTTTATAAGATGTATTGCTCAAGCGAGAACTTAGAAAATTAGTGAGAGAGAAACCTACCTGGGGCATTAAAGACGTTCGTAAGGAAGCAGAGTTGTGGGCAGTGGAAGAAAGTACAACTACCACAAAAATAGTGAAGTCAAGAGTGTCTGAGGTGACGAGCCACACCCAGTGTTCCGCTGTTAGTATTGGGAAGAACAAATCCACCACACTTGATGAGGTATTAGAAGTAGTCTTTAGGCAAGAACAGCGGCTGGTGGAACAGGACACGGCTATAGCTGAACTCACTAAAGCAGTTAAGGAGTCGACCATGTCTAAAACGACACAAACATATAGGACACCTGGTCGTAGGCCTAGGATGCAGCCACGTTTTACTGATGATGGGCAGCCCATCTGTTTCAAGTGCAATGGAGTAGGGCATCTAGCAAAAACATGCACCCAGAGGCTTGCTGGGCAGCCCCAAGTTCCGCACCAGGAAAACTGACTCCCTCGGTTGCTGAGAGCCATGCAATGCGAGGGGAGGTTATTGGCTCATCTGACAGGACAAGTCAAGAAAGATTACTTCATCGGGCGGTGGGGAAATGTCCTGTAGTTGAAATAAGGATAAAGGGGGTTATCACCTCATGTCTACTGGATACTGGCAGCCAGGTTAGTACTATATCCGAGAGTTTCTTCCGGGACAGTTTGTCAGGACACAACCAACACATGCTTTCAACATCTGGGTGGTTAAAGCTAACGGCTGCAAACGGGCTTGACATCCCCTATCTAGGGTACCTTGAATTAGATGTTGAAACTATGGGCATGGTGTTACCAGATTGTGGATTTTTGATCGTTAAAGATTCGCCCAACTCCTCCACGGTACCTGGGTTAATTGGAATGAACATTATCAGTAGGTGCTGGCAGATCGTTCATGCAGAGTTTGACACCACACTCAATGGCCATCTAGACTCTGACTGGAGAGAAGCTTTTCAGAAAGTACAGTCAGTGGATGTTGTGCATCAGTCTTCCTTTGCTTGTGTTTCTGGAGAGGATCTTGCTCATGTCCCAGCATTATCAGTTGCTACCATAATGGCCAGAGGAAGAAAAAACAGGGGTGAAGGGAAAGCCCTCTTGCTGGAGCCTGTTAGTACCCCCTTACCAGGAAGACTCTTAGTAGTGCCAACTCTTGTCCCTATGGGGAAGCAGGAATTTCCAGTGCAAGTAATAAACACATCACCAGAGGACATTTGGCTCCGTCCTAGAACTAGGGTAGGTCTACTGACACCTGCAGATGTAGTAAATGCAGACAAGTCCTGTGAAGTCAGATTTCACCGCATCTCAGCAGATCTTGAGCAAGTTAGCATTGACAGCAATGTTCAGCCTACCAGTAAGGTGCCCATTGTAGATCGGCTTAACATTGGGGGTACACCAGAACAGAAAGCCAGGCTGAGCAGTCTTCTAGAGAAATACTCCGCTGTCTTTGCATCCGATGAGGATGACCTAGGTTATACTGATAAAGTCCAACATGAGATCCACTTGACTGACTCGGTTCCTGTGGCACAACCCTATCGTAGGATTCCGCCAACCCAGTACAAAGAGGTTAGGGAGCACATAGCCCAACTGTTAAAGAAGGGAGTAATCCAGGAAAGCACAAGTGCATATGCATCACCCATTGTGGTAGTTCGCAAGTCTGATGGTAGCTTAAGGTTATGTGTTGATTACAGGAAACTAAACGCAAAGACTAGGCGAGATGCATTTCCACTACCACGGATAGATGAGAGCTTTGATGCTTTAAGGGGGGCGAAATTCTTCTCGACCATCGATTTGGCAAGTGGGTACCATCAAGTGGCCATGAGTGAAAGGGACAGACCCAAGACCGCATTCACTACACCTTTCGGGCTTTTTGAATACCTTAGAATGCCATTTGGGGTTTGTAACGGGCCTGCCACCTTTCAACGCCTAATGCAAGCTACCATGAGTGATCTCATCTTTCAGGTCATGCTAGTGTATCTGGACGACATTTTATTGTTTTCAGGGAACTTTGAGGATCATATCAGCAGGTTGGAGACTGTTTTGTCCCGCTTAACAGAAACGGGGTTAAAAGTGAAGCTTGAGAAATGTAACTTCCTGCAAGAGAAAGTTCAGTTCCTAGGACATCAGGTGTCGGCTAATGGTGTAGGCCCTGACCCTAATAAAGTAGCTGCTGTGACAGAGTGGCCAATCCCCACATCAGTAAAGCAATTGAGGTCTTTCCTAGGATTCTGTAGTTATTACAGGAAGTTTATACAGGGATTTTCTAAACTGGCTGGACCCCTACACGATCTTGTAAATAGCTGCTTATATGAGGGAAAGCCTAAACGGTCGCTTAAGTTTAACTCACTCTGGACTACGGAGTGCCAGAGTGCATTTGAAAGCCTTAAAGAAAAACTGACCATTGCTCCCATTCTAGGCTTTGCCGATTTCACACTCCCTTTCATCGTCGAGACAGATGCCAGCCAGCAGGGTTTGGGTGCTGTTTTGTACCAGCAACAAGAGGGCCACAAGCGTGTAATAGCCTATGCAAGTAGGAGACTGCGTAGTGCAGAAAAGAATGACCGTAACTACAGTAGCCTGAAGTTAGAATTACTGGCATTAAAGTGGGCAGTAACTGAAAAATTCAGAAGTTACTTATTGGGATCCAAATTTGTAGTTCTGACTGACAATAACCCATTGTGTTATCTGAAATCTGCGAAATTAGGTGCAGTCGAACAGAGGTGGGTTGGGCAGTTATCTGTATTTGATTTCGAAGTGAAGTATCGCCCTGGTTCTAGTAATGCTGCTGCTGATGCTTTGTCTAGGCAGGAGTTTGCAGGGGAGCCTGAGCCGAATGGTGATTCTGAGTTTGATGACTGTCTTGCTGTCTGTAACCTAATGAATAGGGGGACTGCATTGAGCCCTGACCTGGTGAAGGCTGGTGTACATTGTTGCAGGGTTCGACAAATCCGTGCACTTGAGTCTGGGATGGTGGAAGGTAATGACCCACAAGGCAATACACCTACACTACCAGGGTACACCAAGCACCAACTAGTGGAGTTTCAGAGCAATGACGCAATATTGAAGGAGTTTAAGCAGTTCTGGGATAGGCAAAAGAAACCCAGCTACAGAGAAAGGTTGAGCTTAACAAGCCCTGTTAAGCGTCTCCTTAAGCAGTGGAATCTGATTAAGGTTAAAGATGGGTTGTTGTATCGGGTAGTACATGACCCCAAACATGGTGAGTGTTGGCAACTACTCCTACCTGTATGCCTCAGAGAACAGGTCCTAGGCAGTGTTCATGACAGTATGGGTCATCAAGGGATTGAACGTACGGTTAGCCTTCTGAAACAGAGGTGTTTTTGGATTGGAATGTATGAAGATGTAGACAGCTGGGTGAAAAAGTGTGAACGCTGTATACTTACCAAGATGCCTCAGCCAAAAATTCGGGCGCCCGTTAAAGCCTTTTTGGCATCTAGACCTCTTGAAGTAATAGCAGTGGACTTTACACTGTTAGAAAAAGCATCTGATGGCTGTGAGAATGTCTTAGTTGTCACGGATGTTTTCACCAAATTTACACAGGCCTATCCTACTAGGGACCAGAAAGCTGACACTACTGCTAAGATTTTATTGAAGGAATGGTTCATGAAATATGGAGTGCCTGAGAGGTTACACTCAGATCAAGGCAGAAATTTTGAGAGCGAAGTCATTGCTGAATTGTGCAAGCTCTATGGTGTGAAAAAGACCCGTACCACCCCATATAGACCTCAGGGTAATGCACAATGTGAGAGGTACAATAGAACATTGCATGACCTTTTACGTACTCTGCCCCCTGAGAAAAAAAGACGATGGACTGAACATCTCCCTGAATTGATTTATGCATATAATGTGACCCCTCATTCCACTACGGGGTACTCACCACATTTTCTACTGTTTGGTGTACAACCCAGATTACCTGTGGATGCCTTACTGGGTCAGGACACGGCCTCGGAAGACAGGAAAGTAGACTGGTTGTCTGTGCATCAGGAGAGACTAAGACAGGCCCATGAAAGAGCGAGAGAGTATTCAGAGCAGAAAGCCAATGAAAGAATATCCTTGCTGAATGAGAGAGTCTTTTGCCCCAAGGTGGTTTTAGGTCAAACTGTCTACCTCCGTCATCATCCTTTAGGGAGGAACAAAATCCAGGATGCCTGGAGTCCTGTTGTGTATAAGGTAGTGGGTATTCAGGGTACTACGCATACTGTCGAGCCTGTAGAGGGAGGTCCCACAAAAAGGGTACATAGAACAGAGTTGAGACCATGTGATTTGCCCGTGTCCAGACAAACCACAGAGGAAGTGCTTGATTCTAATGGGGATATGCCTGTGATTATGGAGGAATGTATGTCTGATGACTGTCATGAACCTGATTTTGTGGTGCTTGAAGAAGTAGCTAGCCCACTTACCTCTGATGAGTACAGTGCATCAGTAGAGATTGAAAGCAATGAAAATGCTGTAGCCTCTGGATTAGAACAAGATCACGACTCTTCACCAATCACTGGTGAGGTGGAGGGTGAACCCTCCGAAGCGGGGGTAGAAGTGCCAAATGCCTCGGATCTGAGATCTAACTTACCTCCTCTTAAGCGGAGTTCAAGAACCACAGCTGGGATACATAGCAATCCTTTTCATCTTCCCAGGTCAGCTTGTAATGCAGTAACACTGAGCAAAAAGATGGTTTCACAGGCTGTGTGAACTGTAAGTGAAGTTTGTCAGAAATATGACTGGGGGTAATGAGTTCTTAATAGACCAATTAAGTCATCGAGGATGCTGACATATGCAGGGGAGAATGTAACCAGGTGGTAATAGATAAATTTATAAACATGTATGTGTATGGTTACAGTGTGATGAATGCCAAATTCGAAGTGTATCAATGTCCAGAGAGAATTGTGGGAGGGTATCCTGTAGGTGGCAGTATTTGACCATTTTATTTGATGAGGTTGAAATGTACATGGAGTTTGGAATGAAGTTTGAGCGGTTTTGCTTGCCGTACTTAGTTTTTGACCAGAATGCGCTGTACTGAAATGTGTTTCAACGAAATTGCACTATAAGTATGTTTTTCTTATTTTATAAGTTGCTTGTTACACAAGTCCTCATCAAAACTGAAGATGTGTAACATGATGTTTGGGATATGAGATCAACAAGTTATTAGAGACTGTATAAACTGCGATGTTTCAAGATTGTTCGTGATGTGTGAAGATTCCTCCAGCAACGTGGGCTGTACCTGTTAGGATAACGAAACCTGTAAGTAAAGAAAATATCAGTTGTTAATTTGTAAATGCTAGCAAAATGGGTTGTGGTTGTTTATGATCTTTTCTGTTCTTTTATTTTGTTTTGTTAGGCAAGCCTACTGCCGTATTGTTTGTATATAAGTTTGAACTCTTTAGCTACAGTCTACAGCCGTGAGTGAAGAATGGATGCGGCCCAAGACGTGTTGTAGTCTAGTTATTTTGCACCTATGCTTGAAAATAAAACTTACTGAAAACCCCAGAAGAACTGTGTCCTGTGTGGTACTAATTCCACAGGCTACATAAAGATGGGCTGCTGAAAATATATGGAACACTACCTGCGTCAACTGCAACGGTAGAGCGTTCCTTTTCAAAGTTAAAGCTAGTGAAGACAAAACTCCGCAGCCTTTGTCATGAAGAAAGGCTGTCAGACCTTCTTCTGCTGGCAATACAGTGTTGTCATAGACATTTTCAAGAACATGGCAAACCGAGACTGCTGCTTTGAAGAATACTGCAGCATTTAGATGGATCTCACACACACACACAGAATGTTCAGTTGCAATTGAAATTTAGTTTTGAATAAAGTTAACTTGTGTGAAAAATTTGTTCCAAGTGCCCTTTTTTGAATGTTGAGCCCCTGCCCCTCCAAAGGTCTTTGCACGGCCCTGAGTATACCTACAGGGTAATAAATATATATACAGCATACCTATTTATTTCATGAAATATCACCTTGGACAGACTTTTTTTTGTAGACATCAACAAGGTTTTGACAGAAAGCTGATTGGGCAGGTGTGCTTAATTAGTGCAGCAGAAAAGCATTCACCCTGTCATCTGGAGATGGAGTTCAAATCCTGATGTTGTCAAAAGTCAGGAAGGGAGGGGTGTTAATCACAAGTAACACTAGCCAAATGTCTGTGAGCTCATACATATGGAAGTAGGTAGACAGCAGGGGTGCTATGCTGCATGAGCAGCAGTTCAAATAGATGCTGGCTTTCTGTGCCTCAGAGGAGTCTTTATTATTCTGCCCACTTTGTGCTATGCACCAGTTCCACTGGAAGCAAACCAACCACAGAGAATTTTAACTTCCAGCAGAAAAAAAAACAGCACAGACATGTTCAGAACAATCAAACGGGTCCAGGCATGTAATATTACACTTTTTTAAAATGACATTTTAATTGTTATGAGTAAAAGTGTGTGAGGGTTGGGATAGGCGTCCTCCACCCTGAAACTCCACTCCAGTCCAGGTGGTGGCGGTAACGCGTCCTGTAGCTGCTTCTCCAACCGCTAGGAAACACTGGAGAAGAAAAAAACGCTGCTCGTCTGAGCCGCTTTAGTCCCTCGATTTATACAAATAAAAACACGTTATTGTGTCTGGCTCTGAGGATTTAAAACCTTGTTCTGCTTTAAAACCCTGAGGTAAGTTAAACTGAAGGTGTGTGGTCGAATCCCAAATATATCTCCACTTTACTGTTTTAGGAACTATGTTCAGTATGAAATAATGCCATGTGCACCCTAGATAGTGCACTATTTATCCAAGGAGAGATTTGTAGTTTGGCTAACCTGTTTAGTTGTATGTTTAAAGTATTTAAATAATCTTCACTTCAAGTTAATTTCCATCACGGGTGGGTTTTTTTTTTTTATTTCTCTAAATTGCAACTTCCTCGCAATTCCAACTTTTATTTCTCGAAATTCCCACTCGATTTCTCACAGACTTTTTTTCCCTTGGGGTTTTTATTTATTAAAAATGCTATTATTGTTATTATTATTATTATTATTATTATTATTAAGCTAATCAGGCAGAATCACCCCCTCTGCAGTGTGTTGAGCAGAAAGCTTTACACACTGAAAATGAATGAAATCATAGGGGACTGTTTTAGGCATGGTTTCCCGAACCGGGAGGTCTTGTTGTTGGAAGAATCGTATAGTGTTGAGCTCGAAGCCTCTGATCCCTGGAGAGAGAGAACTGTGTCTAACAATTAGCTCTGGCAGCAATGAAACCTCTTATTTTAACTCGGGGCTATAGGCCCAACTCGCACAGCTCTGCATCCTGTTTTCGCTCTGGTTTTATACGCAGAGCCTTTATTTTAAATACATTTCTGAGATGATAGTATCTCTATCCTTGACTCTTGTATGCTGCATAAATGGGCATTTAAAAAAAATATTTTTGAGAGTTAAAATCGACCGCAAAGTTGGCATTCGAGCTGAGCGAGCCAGCCCTGAGTGCGTGACATCACAGCAATAACCAGTTTTAAAGTGCACATCTTGGGTAAGTTCAGGAGCAAGATCAATGTAATTCTCCTATTTTATATTAATCTTTTGTCAAATATCTGTCACATTTTGCATTTTGTGCAATTTTCTTTTCCCTTGCATGATGCAAGAAAAATTCAGTTGAAATCAAGCCATTTGAGGCAAATTGGTCCGCCTCTGAAAAAACTTGGCATTTGGATTTCCCACCAAACATTGATTTTCGTGACGTCGCGTGTGGGACGCCTCCCTCTGAATCCTTGTCAGCGCTGGTTTGTTTATGAGAAACGGCCTGGTGGTTTTCTGCAAATTTCTTCAACATTATCAAGTAATTTATTAAAATGGTTAACAGATGTATCGTAGGAGGGTGTAGTAACACCAATCATGATGGGATTAGTACTCGTCGTTTTCCAAAAGACCGGACAGTGAGAGAGAAATGGGAGCGCTTCACGCGAGGCACCCAGAAAAAGCCGAGGACCAAAGCAGAGGCGAGAAAAAGACCAAGAAAACTGGCAATTCACAAGTCGACTGTTGCCAGGGTAAGAAATGAGAGACACTATACTCTAAATTAGGTGTTCCTGTGTTTGTGCAGTACACGGATAATGTTATTTATTGATGCACATGAAAGCGTTGGGCGATAATACACTTAGATTAGATAGAACTTTATTGATCCATTTGTGAGGGTTCCCTCAGGGAAATTAAAAAGATACAGTCCACAGCCTGGTAAAAAGCAGCCAAAGTAGAGTCCAAAGTAGCATGGTTAAAGTCCCCAGAAATGATGATAAATGCCTGAGGGTGCTGTGTCTGCAGCCTTGCTGTGACAGTGAATCCCCTCACATGCTGTGTCTGCCCTCGGAGGGATGTAAACACAGATGGTGATGCTAGCGGCTCCAAGTCCGGGCAACATAAAACTGTCTTTACGGAGAAATGTCCCGGGTTACACCAGCGGTTGTTCACGTAAATGATGAGTCCCCCACCTTTGCCTTTCCCGCATGCTTTAATGTCTCTGTTGGCTCTCACAGCAGTGAATCCCTGCAGGTCCACGTTAGCATCCAGTACAAGGTGTGTTAGCCATGTCTCCGTAAAAATCAATAAGCTGGTTGTTCAGTGCGGATAGCTCGTCGACCTTATTCGGCAGCGAGTTCACATTCCCTTGATAATGGAGGGAACAGATGGTTTGTAGCGCCACTGGTTGTCCGTTAGCCTAGCCTTTAGCTTAGCCCCAGCTTTGCAGCCCCTGGGTTTCCTCCTCAGCTCCGCCAGGAGGGGGTGTCGTATCCCGGCTCGTCCCATTGTTTTCAGGGCCAGCATCTCCTCTATCGAATAAGTGAGAAAACTAGCTCCTGGTTGCGTGTTAAAGTTAAAAATATCCATGGGATATGAAGAAAAACACACTGTAAGAAGAGCAGAAAAGTAAAAACGTGGAAAAAGAGGTTTAAAGAGCTAAAAATTACAGAGCTACTGGAGAAGCAGCCGTCTCGCACAGCACCCAAGGTCACATTTTACTTCACATGTATCAAGGGATATGCGTGTCAGGGCTTGAGATCTTGGGACCTGTCAAACACATTAAATGTATATACAACCCTGCTTAGCCAATTCCATGTGTGTAGCTTATGAAATCTTTTTCCTATAGTAGCCAGTACTCTTCTAAATGAAGAAATGTATAAATACATAATAGTAAATAGAAAAAATATGATTTATGTAACAACAGATAGACGAGCATTGATGCATGAATCCATGGGTTTAGAAGCTCAGGCGCCAATTCCATATTTCAATGCAAAATCGCTAGCTGCTAAACTTGGTCTACACAGACTGTGCACTGAACCCATGCAAGTTCTCTCAGCCTGCTGGCGGATCCGCACGTGACGTCACGAATCTGGCTCCAGACTCCCTTGGGATTTTTCCAGATGCGTTTTATTTTATTTTTTTCTGCGGTAGACAGATGGCCTTGTGCAAAATTACCCTTCTGGATGAGTGTGTAAAGGGACATACTTTCATATAAAAAAAGCAAAAAAAAACCACGAAATTGGTCCAGGATATGCACTTTAAGGTCAAGGTCTTTGACAGCTATAGACCAAAGCAAGACTGCAGGCGAGAGCGGTTGCAATGGCCTCTTCGCTCGGATTTATTGGAGATTCTTCAGATCCTCAGATAGTAATGCATCTGACTGCGGTAGTCCTGAAATTGGAGTGTGTGTACATGCTACTGCGATACACATAGAACCGTATCAGTTCGAACCATCTGAAAGTGAATCCGATAGGAACACGTCGGCCACGGAGACCCTCACCTTACAAAATGAAGCCAGAGAACAAAGCCGTCTAGAGAGTTGGATGGAATTGAACTGACAGTCTTATGTGACTCTCATTAAAACAGGATAGGTGTTATAACTTAGGCAACGTACATGCATGCATTTTCACTGAAAACATAAAAGGCTAATTAATCAGATGGACTGAGACAATCACATTCTGAAGCAAATTAAATAATCTTATACCGGTAACTTAAACGCACAATACAAGTTACATGGGTTAATCTAAATGCAGGGAAACATGTTATGAGAGTGAAATGAGAGTCGGCACCGTCTGTGCTCTCGCTTCTTGAAGGTCGATCGTTTCAAAACAATCTGACTTTCAGTTCTTTGTTCGTTCACTTCTTCCACACAAGGGTAAGAGTGCTGCTGAGGCAAGTATATCCGGTGGAGAAATCTGACGACTGGTCCACTCATTCTCCATTTTCTCCATGCTGAGTACTCCGCCATTACTGCTCGGCTCACACTCCGTGAGAACTGGTGCAACTGAAATTTTCTTTTTCTTGTAGTTTTCTTTTCCTTTAATTATTGGTACTGCACCCTCTTTCAATACAAGCTTATAGCCAACGCTCCTCAACAGATCAGAGGTTTTGTACAAGTCATCAGTTAAATGTGCCTGTGAATTTCTCGCAAAATGCGTCCAAATCATTGCCTTTTGAACATTCTTGGGCCATGAATACAACATGAATCCACCTTCTGTTGTGTTGCTGCACCTACCAGCAACACATCTATATGGCATGGTGATAAATGAGCTCAAAATGGAGGATTGAAGTTGCAGTCAGCTCTGTGTTTTAGTATAGCGAAAATGGCGATGAGCCCGATAGCCTTCCTGCTGTGATGTCACGGATGTCAAGGTCATTCACTCAGACCGCTACCTATATGAATCCTTTTAATCATAAAAATGACTATTTTAGATTTATTGTTAATGCTTAAAGATCATAGGCAACATTTTTCAATTTATGCATATTTTGAAACTTTTATATGTAAAAAAAAAAAAACCCCTGTAATTTTCTTCTGGTCCCAAGAAGTATTGTTAATAAGTAATCATTAAAAAAAGTTAGTGCGGGTTGCAGCGAATTTCTGTTCGGTAATTTTCGTGACCACTCGGCGCTAGGGTTGGGCGGTATTACGGTAAGAAGGTATCCCGAGGTATCCAAAAGTACCAACGGTATCGGTCTCATTACCGTCATTTAAAAAAATATATATAATATCTAAATAAATATGGAGTACATGAGGTCATAATATAAAATAATAAATTGAAGATCATCCCGAATAACTGTGTGATCGTATTTTCACTAATTCTATCAATTTCCTAAAGAAGTTTTCATCGCGTGCAGGGTTGTTTATGTCGTTACCATGGCAACCCTGCGTGACATTTTGGAGTCTGACAGAAAGCTTCGCAAGAGACTGAGACCGGGGGTGTCATGGCTCAGATGGCTAAGGCACCGTACCATAAATCCGGGGACCCGGGTTCGATTCCGACCCAAGGTTATTTCCCGATCCCGTCTCTCTCTCCCCCGCTCATTTCCTGTCTCTCTATACTGTCCTATCTAAAAAAAAAAAAAAAGAGACTGAGACCGCGGTTGAAAGATGGCAAGTCAAGATAATGAGTTAGTGGCAAAAAAAAAAAAACATCGGCAGTGTGGCAGTATTTTGGTTTCAAACCAAATGAAAAATCTAATATGTCCCCTAAGGCACACCATAGCCTGGGGTACTCCACTTCCACGAGATCTCTCCAATGAGTTGTGTTTTGAGTAGGTTACATGAGTAACAACAAGGTAAAATAATATAACGTATGACATTTGGGATGTGGGTAATAAACGTTTGAAATGTCATCTACTGAAGAAACGGAAGAAAACATCGTAGCGTAAACTGTTAGGTTTCTGGTGGGAATTAGCAATGCGCTTGCTATCTTTGTTGGGTGTGTTAAACCGTATGGATTTAAGTGGAATAATTGTAAGGAGTTATGTGATCAAGACAACGTTTTAAGCAAGGTAAGGCCATTTGATTATTAATTTCCCTGCTATGGCATGACGTGGGCCCATATGATTTTGCCTTGTGCAGCTATCACGCATTTGAATTAGGTTCGCCTCATTTGCGCTGAAGAATATGGTTTATCGCGCAGTCTAAACGGACTTGGGTGTTGGTTGATTCTTTTCCTTTTTTTTTATTTCCCATGCTTGAAAGGGTATGATCCTGCTCATCGTGTACTTTTTTTTGATGGAGTAGGTGAAATAGTGCTGCAAATGGCGTTTCAACGCAGACATGTGTAAACGACAGTTGAATGCTATTTTCAAGATGAAGGAAGAGTTGCGTGATGCTTTGAAATATCTCTTAATCCATTCATCAATGCACAAAATTCGCTTTGCTGCTTAATCCATACCACAATGCACACAATTCGCTATGCTGCTTTTAAATACTACATTTGAGGCATAGGCGCACGTTACACAGTAGGCCGAAACAAAATGTTTTTTTTTTTTCTCGGTAATACCGTATACCCCGGGAAAACACAGAGACAGTTTAAAGGTATCAAAATTTGGATACCGCCCAACCCTACTCGGCGCGTGACGTCATTCAAGACAAACAAACCGCTTGAGTTGAGTCCACTTCCGTTTACTTGCGTTGCCGTTTGGCTTGAGTGCAGATGTGCATTCGGGAATTTCCAAAGAAAAACCATGCCTTATTGTTGTGCAGTGAACTGTAACAACGGGACTGGTTCAGGAAGAAGTTTTTACTTTTTTCCGAGACAGGAGAAGAGGCGGAGCGAGAGGATTGGCTTTTTCCGGAAAAGAAGAGGCGGAGCGAGTCAAGTTTATTTGTATAGCGCTTTTAACAATAAACATTGTCATAAAGCAGCTTTACAGAATTTGAAAAACTTAAAACATGAGCTAGTTTTATCCCTAATCTATCCCCAATGAGCAAGCCTGTGGTGACGGTGGCAAGGAAAAACTCCCTCAGATGACATGAGGAAGAAACCTCGAGAGGAACCAGACTCAAAAGGGAACCCATCCTCATTTGGGCAACAACAGACAACATGACTGACATTAACAGTTTTAACATGAAGTCAGTTTCGTTGATGTTATAAACTCTTCATTGATGGAAACTTGAGTGCAAAACTGTTCATGACAACTGCAGTCCCAAAGTTAGCAAGTCAACTGTAGTCCTCAGCCATAAAAGCATTACTGTAAGTACTGTAAGAGCATCCTCCAGGTGTGACTTTCAACTGTCCACATGGGGCCGTCCTCCACAGGAGCGATGCAATGAGACTCCAACCAGACACTGAGCACCAGGATGGATCAGGCAGGTGCAAGGAGCAGAAGAGGTTCAGCATCTTGATCCCAGGACTGACCTGTAACTCAGAGGGACATATTGAGGACAGAGAGAAAGAACACAGGTTGTTAGATATGCCCAATGTCACTTGAATAATTAGGAACAGTATACATTTTGCACTGAGTACAAGCAGGGACTCCGGCAACTAACTATGACAGCATAACTAAAAGGGGAGAGCCGGAAGGTAACATGGGCATGAGGGAGCCCCGAGACATGAAGCAGAAGCCACTACATCGTCGACAAACTCGAGTGAGCAAGCGAGTGGGGGACTGACAGCATCCATATCCCAGTTTACCAAAACACTATGTCTGAGGACCCTCCAGATCTACACCTTTACCTCAAACACCATTAACAAAAGGCTTGACTAAACAGATGTTTTCAGCCGAGACTTAAACACTGAGACCGTGTCTGATTCCCGAACATTACTTGGAAGGTTGTTCCATAACTGTGGGGCTTTGTAAGAAAAGGCTCTGCTCCCTGATGTAGCCTTCACTATATGAGGTACCAGCAGATAGCCTGCACCTTTTGATCCAAGTAGGCGTGGTGGGTCAGAGAGAACCAGAAGTTCACTCAGGTACTGTGGTGCATGACCATTCCATGCTTTAAAGGTCAATAGTAGTATTTTATAATCAATACGAAATTTGATTGGGAGCCAATGCAGTGTGGATAAGGCAGGGGTGATGTGGTCATATTTTCTAATTCTAGTAAGGACTCTTGCTGTTGCATTTTGAACTAGCTAGAGCTTGTTTATGCACTTATTGGAACATCCATGCAGTAAGGCATTACAATAATCCAACCTGGAGTTAACAAAAGCTTGAACTAGTTTTTCCGCGTCATGTAGTGACATTAAATTTCTTATTTTGGCAGTATTTCTGAGATGAAAGAAAGCTATCCGGGTAACATTATCAATGTGAGTTTCGAATGAAAGACTGGGGTCAATAATCACTCCGAGGTCTTTTACTGCTGCACATGAAGAAACAGAAAGGCCATCCACAGTTACTGTGTAATCAGAAAACTTTCTTCTACCTGCATGTGGTCCGAGTGCAAGTACTTCAGTCTTGTCAGAGTTAAGCAGAAGGAAGTTAATAAGCATCCAGTGTCTAATGTCCTTCACACATTCCTCAATTCTATCAAGCTGGTGTCTCTCATCAGGTTTTGCAGAAACATACAGCTGTGTGTCCTCAGCATACGCGCATATATATATATAAGTTTATTAAAAAAAGGCAGTGGACCCAAGACAGAATCTTGTGGAATACCAAACTTTACCTCAGTATGTCTAGAAAAATCACCATTTACATCAACATACTGATGGCGATCAGTTGAATAAGACCTGAGCCAGGAGAGGGCCGTTCCCTTAACTCCCACAACATTTTCTAGTCTATCCCGAACAGTGTTTTCCCCAGAAAAAAAACTTAAAGGTGTCCTTCCACCAAAAACGTTTAATATTGGCTCTTTTTGAAATGCCATAGTTCACTCCGAGTTGCATATGCATGCTGCATGTGAAAATATAATTCTACCCCCATTCCCTGTATTAGCTTATGAAAGAAAATAGTTGGAAAAATGAGCGGATCTGAAAAAGTCATACAACCTTGTCACTTCGTAAATTCGTATTCATGGCCTCGCCCACCTTGGCTTGCGACCGCCCATGGGAAGGAAGTTCGGATTTAAGCGCGAAGAGAGATAGCAGAGCCAGTGTTGCCAGATTGGGTGGTTTTAAGTGCATTTTGGCGGATTTGAACATATTTTGGGCTGGAAAACGTCAGCAGTATCTGGCAACACTGAGCAGAGCCCATCCCGTCAGTAGCTAACGAAGAGGACCTAACAGCAAGTTGAAAACGTCTGAACAAGTTCATGCCTGTGTTATTTGTGGCAGTAAGACATCAACGTTGCATTTCTTGCCCAAGATAGAAGAAGTGAAGAAGAAATGGTTGGAATTTATCTTTGGAACACCACCAGCGAAGTATAATGCGGCATTAGTACTGTGTTCTGATCATTTCAACCACAGTGACTTTTCAAACTTTGGTGCCTTCAGTAGTGGTTTTGCTTCGAGGTTGCATTTAATCCCTGGATCTGTGCCATCAAGATGATCGACCACCAGCTCACAAGCTGCAAGTAAAACATGAACTTTTTGTTCGAAAGTTTTTGTTGCAAAATAGCATGTTCATATTCTCCACGTTAGCATGCATGACATGGTCACAAGCTAGGCAGGGATGAGTTTTCTGCTTTTTCTGAGTAAAAAACGACCTTTTTATATCATCCTTAAAAAAATCCGACCTTTTCAGTTGGGAGGGAGGGATTTTTTTTTTTAATTTTTTTTTTATTATATATGGATGGATAAGAAATCGCAATGCTGTGTTTGCTTTTTCTTTTAGTACTTTTTTTTATTACAAAAGCAGACACATTTAATAAAATGACAGCTAAATCAACTGAAACTTGTACAAAAACTAAGTTAGCATTTTAAATGCTGACTGCAACATTTGCAAAACTTTTACAAAGGTACTTAAAATGTCTGACACACGGACTTTTTGTAGTTCTAAATCAACCGTTAGGCCTAGTTCGGATGAAATTACACTATTAAAATGATCACTGAATGATTTATTTTTTCTGAATCTTTACTATTTTGTTGTTTGCTAGAATACCATTTTGCGATTTCACACTTAAGCAAATGTTTGAAAACTCCGGATCTCCTTCCTTCATGGTGGCTGCTATTTTTTTGTGGCGCATGCGCAGAGCTGACTCGACAGTGCTTTCCACAAGTGCCGGCCGTACAGCCGACTACACAAGTCCAGCCGGCTACTTTAATGACTATTATTTTTGTAGCCCACAGGCTCTCAATATTAATTTTCGATTTTAATAAAATTAAATGTTTATCTAATGGACTGACAATGTCAAACTGAACCGTTGATCAAGGGAGAGTAATTCATCTGCGCCCCGACATGCGGTGTGCGCGCGCACTCAGCTGCGTGAATGTGTCATGCACCGAAAATAAGAGATTTACAAGCCAGGAACGCCTCATGATGCAATACGCAAGAAAAGATTTACTGCCATTTTACTTTGTATTTGAGTAAAGTGAATAAATAAATGGTCTGTGGAAAATACATTTAACCCTGGGAACTGCGTGCACAGGAGTTTTTGTGTTTACTCCCCCCGGCTGGCTACTTATTTGTCATGGCTGGCTAGTATGAGCCTTAGTGGAAAGCCCTGGGAATGCGGAAATGTCAAGTTAGATTTACGAACCCGAAAAAAATGTCGAAAAAACGGCGTTAAAAAAAAAATTTCATCCGCACAAACGGCACTCACCCGGCCGGTGGACCGGAAACAGAACATTTTTTAATAATGGCCTTATGCCAAATCCATTGAGTTTTTTTTTTTTTTTTTAATTAATTTCGGGGGGTTGGGGTTTGTTCCTTCTTGCTGTTCAGACTTTATTAACTCCAACGATGTTTACACATTATTTGTAAGTTGCCGTCTTTAGTCTCATTTAAATCTCGTTGAATGTGATGTAAAATTTGTGTTATCTACATTATTGGTCAAAACATCGACGTCGAGACCATAATAGCCAATCAGAACAGTTTTTACAAAGACACGCACGTTCATTTATTTTTTAAGTCACTTGTTCATTTTATTCGTTTGTTTGTTCAGTAAAAACCCAAACATTTGTTGAATTTTTATTTCCTCGCGTCGCACCTCAATGACGTCAGCGCATGGTATCTTTCCTTTCGCGGTTTGTTCCTTCTCTCTCGCCGTAGTAAGACACCCACATCCGCTTGTTCTGACTCACTGGAGGTAGCGTGTCAGTGCTGTTAGCCAATCAGAGGTAACTCATTTACATGTCATGAATATTAATGAGTAAGAGCTGAAATCCTGTCATTCTCCTGCCACCCACTCCTCCAGCAAACTAGAACAGCCTGAAACAGGAGAACTACAGCATTTTTTTCACCAAAACCGGCTCACAGGGCATTTATTCATACTAGAGACCACCGCACAATTAATGAAAAAACGATGCAAGGAGACCTTTAAAGCCCTAAATTCTGGCATAAGACACAGACAATTGAGTGCCAATGGCGCGAAGTGAAACTAGAGTGGTTTCAAAAAATTTTTTGAAAATGGATGCTCTCGGGTGCATTTTCAGGGTCTCTGAGAGGTTTTAGATACATGATTTATAGCAGTGGTTCTCAAACTTTTTTCACCAAGTACCACCTCAGAAAATACTTGGCTCTCCAAGTACCACCATAATGACCAACATTAAAATACAGTAGCGTAGTAGGCCGAAGTATTCATTAAAAACAAGGCGGAGGTTTTATTTAACAAGTATTCAATATTGTTGGCCACTGTAACATTTACACACAGTACTTTGAACAGTAACAGTGTTTAAATATAGGAAAATAAAACACTGTACTTAAATAATGAATTAAATAAAATTAATTGCACATAAGTGAGATAAACATTGTACTAAAATATTGGCAGTTCTTAAAGATTAAATGAAAATGTACTTAAGTTAAATAACTGTACTGTACTTAAGTAAAAAAAAAAAGTACTGTACTTGATGTACTTGAAAAAAATCAAAACAGGCTATGTATAGCTGCAGTTCTTGCCGTTTCTTAACTCCAGTGACTGCTTTCTGAAACAGAAACACACCCACAAACAGAGGAAGAACAAGAAGATTAAGAATAAAACAAAAAAGTGAGGAAAAGCATTAAGAATAACGGCTGTAGTTAAATATACGCAGACTATTGATTTCACAACTTACTGAGCTTAATGTGATGGGTGTGCATGCCTCTGAACACAGTCCTGCAACGTCTGGGTCAATGGAGGTCAGCTTCAGTCTCAGGTTTGGCTCAGCATCCACCCTGCTTCTGTACTTTTTGTTTTTATGACAACAAGTGAAGAGAAGCCTTTCTCGCACAGGTAGGTGGTCACAAAAGGAAGGAGAAATCGCACAGCCTTGTCAGAAAGCACAGGGTATTCACTGTACTGCTTTATCCAAAAGTCCAACAATGTGTGCTTTCTGAAAGATGCCTTCAGTGTTTCGTCACAAGACAGCTCTATTAACCTCTCCTGCTCAATTAACCTCTCCTGCTCAACAACAGTTAAGTCCATTAAGGCCATGTGAGAGGTGTCTATGTTGAAAGGGTTTCTCATCCAGCTGCTAGCTTCATATTTAGGCATCACTGGGAAATAATTGCAGAACTGTTGTCTGAGTGATGTGAGGTGTGCAGTGATGTTCTCCCTGACTCCATCAAGCATCAGGTCATTGTCAGACAAAAAAAACTGTCCAAAGCAGGGAAAGCTGAAACATCACCTGTCTTGACTTTTTGATTTCAAATAACTCCAACTTTTTCAGCAGTGCACTGATTTTGTCCTGCACATCAAAAACATTGATGGAGAGTCCCTTTAGTCCCAAATTCAGGTCTTTTAAACGTGAAAAAATGTCAGACAAGTATGCCAACTGACTGAGCCACAAAGTGTCCTCAAAAATGTCTTACAGGGGGAAATTTGTGTCCTGCAAGAACATCTGGACCTCTCTGTGCAATTCGAAAAGCCTCGAAAGCACCTTTCCTCTTGAAAGCCACCTTACTTCAGTATGAAGCAAGAGTTGGACATGCTCACTGCCCATCTCCTTGCAGAGCACATGAAATAAGTGAGCATTCATCAGTCTGGCCTTGATGAAGTTCAGTTTTTACAGCACAATCCAGCACAGACTTCAGGTCATCAGGCATCCTCTTCACTGTCAGCGCCTCACGATGGATACTGCAGTGAGTCCAGCGCATCTCGGGTGCCACCTCTCGGATGCGAGCTGCTATCCCGCTGTTGCGACCCGTCATGGCCCTCGCTCTGTCAGTACATACACCCACATGCTTTTCCCAGTCCAAGCCATGCTCCTGGATGAACTTGTTCAGTAACTGGAATATTTGCTCTGATGTAGTTCTGGTCTCCAGTGATTTACAGAGCATAAAGTCCTCTTGCGCCACACCGTCATATTCATTTTCACATAACCAATAAATTGGCCAAATCTGCAACATCTGTAGTCTCATCAAGCTGTATGCCAAAATATCTACTGTTCTTAATGCGCTCAATCAGTGTATTTTTAACATCAGCCATGTCGTTTATTCTCCTTGACACGGTGTCATTTGAAAGCGGCACCAAGTTTAACTCTCTGGCAGCTTTCTCTCCACACATGATGCGTGTCATCTCTTTAGCTAATGGTAAACACAGCTGTTCCCCGATTGTGTGGGGCTTACCGGCTCTGGCGATCAGGAGGCTGGCACGATATGAAGCTTCCTGTGCTTTGGCTACGGGTGTACCATAGGACAGAGTGGTGGACTTGGACTGCTTCAGTTCATCACGTTTTCATAAAAAAAATCCATTGGTTTGTCCTTTAGTGCTGTGTTTTGGTTGCAAGATGCCGTTTGAGATGCGATGGTTTCATGGACTCATTGCTCAGAACGTCGCCACATACAACACGCTGTGGCCTGGGCAGCTCCTCTGTCCCACTCCAAATGAATCCCAGTTTTATGTATTTTTCGTCATACTTCCTCCTCACTGGTTTCTGCCATTTTCTAGCAGTTCTGGGGCTGGTTTTGCCACTGTCGTTAGCATCTGCTCTTGGCTCACACACGTCCTCTTCAGTTCTCTCTCTCTCCTGATCCACGCTCCCATTCGTGGATTTAAGCCACAACAGTAATTTTGTCGTACTCGTCTGTAGTAATCCCTGATGTGGGTGGAGCACAGAAGCACGGCAGGCGAGAGTTGGTGTTCACACAGACTTTATTTTACTTATTTTCATCAGCTTTTCAGCTTCTCTCACTCACACAATCGCACACGCAACACGCGTTCTGGTCGGGGGAGACTCTTCTCTGCTCTCCCCCTCCTTTTATACTCCATCCCTGCAACAAACACACACATTGACACCAGGTGTAATGACTTAGCCACTTACCTTCCCCGACCCCGCCCTCTATTCACAGACTGCTGCTTGGCCATGCCCCTGCTGCCACATACCCCCACCACCCGACTCAGGCCGGGGAGCCATCCGGCCTGAAGCTGACCCCCCCCCCCCTCCCCCGACGGGACAGGAAGTCCGCCACCACCATCTGTGCCCCCGGCCTGTGGATCACCTCGAACTTAAATGGCTGGAGAGCGAGATACCAACGGGTGATCTGCACATTGGCATCGTTCATGCGGTGGAGCCACTGGAGGGGCGCGTGGTCCGAACAGAGAGTGAAAGGGCGCCCAAGCAAGTAGTATCGGAGGGTGAGGACTGCCCACTCGATGGCAAGATGCTCCTTTTCAATTGTGCTGTACTAGCTGTTGATGCGCAAAAGCATTCGGCTGATGTACAGCACCGGGCGCTCCTCGCCCTCCACCTCCTGGGACAAAATGGCCCCCAACCCCCTGTCTGATGCTTCAGTCTGCAAAATAAAGGGGAGAGAGGAGTCAGGGGAGTGTAAAAGTGGCCCCCCAGACAGTGCAGCTTTTACCTCAGAGAAGGCCTGCTCTGTCCACTGGACCGGATCTGGAGCCCCCTTTTTAGTGAAGTCGGTTAGCGGGCTGGTGACGTCTGAATAGTTAGGTAGAAACCTACGATAATAGCCAGCCAGCCAGCCAGCCCCAAGAACTGCCTCACCTCCCTTTTGGTCTTGGGCCTCGGGCAGGCCGCAATCGCTGCAGTCTGGTTAATTTGGGGACGCACCTGCCCATGTCCCAAGTGGAACCCCAGATACCATACTTCCACCCGCCCAATTGCACACTTTTTTGGGTTAGCTGTGAGGCCCGCCCGCCTCAGCAACTTTAGAACAGCCCTCAGGTGTTCCAAGTGTTGCGGCCAATCATGACTGTAGATTATGTCATCTAGACAGGCGGCCGCATAGGCAGCATGAGGGTGGAGGACCCTGTCCATAAGCCGCTGGAACGTAGTGGGCGCCCCAAACAACCCAAAAGGGAGCGTTACAAATTGGTGTAAGCCAAACGGTGTGGAAAAGGCTGTTTTCTCTCGGGATAGAGGAGTCAAGGGGATCTGCCAATATCCCTTTGTTAGATCCAGTGTCGAATAAAAGCGAGCAGCGCCTAACCGATCAAGCAACTCCTCAATGCGAGGCATTGGGTACGTGCCAAATTTAGACACTGCGTTGACCTTCTATAGTCCACACAGAACCGGACCGACCCATCGGTCTTGTGAACCAGAACCACTGGGCTGCTCCAGTCACTGTGGGACTCCTTGATTATGCCCATTTCGAGCATGGCCTTGAGTTCGTCCTGAACCACCTCTTTCTTGTGTTCGGGCAAGCGGTAAGGGCGGCTACGCACTACCACCCCCGGGGGCGTTTAGATGTGGTGTTTTATGAGGTGGGTACGAACCGGAAGGGGCGAGAACACGTCGGAAAATTCCTTCTGCAACTTGGCTACCTCCGTGAGTTGGGTCAGCGAGAGGTGGTCTCCACAAGGGACCGGAGTGGTCCGAGATGTTATCTTTTTTTTTTTTTACCTCCGGCCCCAGCTCCGCCTTCTCTGGGACTACTGACGCCAACGCCACGGGGACCCCCTCATTTCCACGTTTTAAAAGGTTGAGGTGGTAGACTTGCAGTGCCCCACTCCTATCTGTTCGTTCCACCTCATAGTCGACGTCCCCGACTCGCCTTGTGACCTCGAAGGGCCCTTGCCACTTGGTGACTAATTTAGAACTCGACATGGGCAATAATACGAGTACTTTGTCTCCCAGCGTGAACTCTCTAAGGGGCGTGCCCCTGTCATACAGTCGGCTCTGATGTTCTTGTGCCTGCCGTAAATTCTCCTGGGTTAATTGCGTGAGGGTGTGGGGTTTTGCGTGCAGGCCAAGAACATACTGGATTTCATTTTTACTCTGTGAAGGTCCCTCCTCCCAATTTTCCCACAACCCATCCAGAATGCTGCGCAGCTTATGCCCATATAATAATTCAAAGGGAGAAAACCCTGTGGAGTTTTGCGGGACCTCTCGTACTGCGAATAACGGGTTTGAGCCACTTATCCCAATTACGCGCATCTTCACTAACGAATTTCCGGATTATGTTTTTGAGTGTCTGGTTAAATTGCTCTACTAATCCATCCGTTTGCAGGTGATAGACACTGGTGCAGATAGACTTCATCCCCAGTAACCCATACAGCTCGTGCAGTGTGTGTGACATAAACGAGGTGCCTTGGTCTGTCAAGATTTCTTTCGGAATCCCGACCCAGGAGATAAAGCGGAAGAGCGCTTCCGCAATACTGCGTGCTGAGAGATTGCGGAGAGGCACTGCTTCTGGATATCGTGTTGCATAGTCCACTAGAACTAAAATAAAGCGATATCCCCGTGCTGACCGATCTAATGGCCTGATGAGATCCATCCCGATTCGCTCAAACGGGGTCTCGATTAGAGGAAGAGGATGCAACGGCGCTTTTGGAGCGGCCGCAGGATTTACTAATTGGCATTCATGGCACGCCGCACACCACCGACGGACATCCCCGCGAATCCTTGGCCTATAGAACCGGGCCATTATTCGGGCTAGTGTTTTGTCTTGCCCCAAGTGTCCAGCCATGGGATTAAAGTGAGCCGCATGGAACACGAGTTCCCTACGACTCTTTGGGATTAACAACTGGGTTACTTGTTCCTTAGTTTGAGTGTCCTGCGTCACTCGGTACAATCTCTCTTTAATAATGGCAAAATAGGGGAAGATTGGTGCCGCGCATGGCTGAAGAGTTTGACCATCGATTGCTCTCACTTGGTCAAATGCATGCCGCGGAGTCTCGTCTTGCGACTGCTCTAACGGGAAATCCCCGAGAGAGGGAGGAGGAGTGGGTTGCTCCTCACTCTGACGCAGTGTTGATGTAGACGGCTCTGTGACAGCTCCAGCCAATGCCGCACCGGGATCTTCCTGTGACCTACTAGGGCAGGACCCACTATATGTTAAATACTCCCATTAGTTCTTTAAATCCCGGCCAATCAGTACCCAAAATCAACGAGTGGGTAAGACGAGGATTAACCGCGGCCTTTAGTCTATGCGTTTGGCCCCAGAATAGAATATGGACAGACACTAGTGGGTAATGGTGGACATCCCTGTGCGCACACACCTTCACCGCTTGTGCTCCCCCCAATGCCTGACCTTGCACCAGGTGTTGGTGAATTGAGGTCTGATTACAACTGGAATCCAAAGCGTGATATGTATCCCCTTGAATACTCACCGGTATGCGATGCATTCTGGCCCGATCGGGGCCAGTTTCTGGCGTGTCGGGGATCCGGATGACAGCACCCACCTCCCTTGTGAAGCTCTGACTCTGGAGATGCTCCGATTCCCCACCGCGCCAGCACACCGGCCCAGGCTTTCACTATGCACTGGTGTTATGGGTGTCACTCACCTGAGGGGGAGACAATACAGACACAGAAGAGGGAGATGGGAGAACACCACAGGTGCGACGGGCTGGCTGGGGAGGAGCCAGCCGCCGCCTTCGTGGCAGGGGAATGGGGTGGAGAGGGGGACAAGAGACAGGAGAGAGAGAGAGAGAGAGAGGGAAAAGAGAAGTGAGGGGAGACGCCTCGTCTGCCTGCCGTCGGAGTTGCCTCCAGACGGTCCTCCGCCAGCTCAATGGCTCGTTCCAGCGACGCTGGGCGGTGACACTGGACCCATTCCGCCGTTCCTTCCAGAAGTTGAGGGATAAACTGCTCCAGTGACGCCAGATTGATGATCTCAGCGTCGCGGTCTTCCGCCCTCACCCGCTGTCGGCAGGCGTCCCGGAGTTGCTGGCTGAATGCAAATGGCCGGCCGACCTCCTCCAGTGCCAGCGTCCGGAAGCGCTGACGATGTTGCTGCTCCGGGGAGCGGCCGAGCCGCTGCAGATTGGCTTTCTTTAGGTCAGCATAGACCAGTTAGTTGTCAGCAGGGAGCTGCGAGCTGCGCCTCGCCAGTCAGGAGCAGGAGGAGGCGCGCTGCTCCTGTGGCCACCCCCTCGGCTGCCTGCTCAAAGAGAGCGAGGAACGCTTCCGGATCGTCCTGCGGTCCCATCTTCGTGAGGGTGGCGACTGCGGTGGCCGACAGCCCTACTGACGTGACCAGGTGCCGGAACGCCTGGCGATCTTCCTGCTGGGCCAGCATCAAGGCTTAGAAGCACTGCTGCTTTTTCGGGAGGGTGATCAGCACTTGATGCTGGTTCTGCTGGGCAGTAGCGAGAGCAAGGATGAGCTCTTCAAATGGGGACGACTCCATGGGGTGGTTCCCTTCTGTATCTCCCGGGTTTCGGCACCACTGTAGTAATCCCTGATGTGGGTGGAGCACAGAAGCACGGCAGGCGATAGTTGGTATTCACACACACTTTCTTTATTTTACTTATTTTCATCAGCTTTTCAGCTTCTCTCAATCACACACGCGTTCTGGTCGGGGGAGACTCTGCTCTCCCCCTCCTTTTATACTCCATCCCTGCAACAAACACACACACACACACACACTAATTGACACCAGGTGTAATGACTTGGCCACTTACCTTCCCCGACCCCGCTCTCTATTCACAGACTGCTGCTTGGCCACGCCCCCGCTGCCACATCGTCATAATTAGCAAAGCCACCGCCACCTTTTTCTATCACAGCCTCGTCTGTAGCTACCAATGGCGGATAACTGTCTGTCAGGAGAAATGGTGGGAATGCGTACGTACGTTATGTATGGCTACCCAGAAGCACTTGCAAACTTTTTTTTAAATTATTAACTTAATTTGTATCTCCTTTCATTTTCTTGTCATCGGTTGATGAGATATTTTCATCCATTCAGATGTTATGGATAGTATTTCATGTTTTATTTTCATCTCATTATCTCTAGCCGCTATATCCTGTTCTAGGGCAATTCCATGTAAATGTCAACCTCACCATGCAAAAATAAAGCAACATGTAATACATCAAAACCACTCCCAGAGATATCACCTAGGCCTGTATTTTACAGATGTGAATAAGTTGAACCAATTTGTAACCAACCTAATATGTCACTGTCAGTCTTTCTTTCTTATAATGTAAACCCAAGCTAAAACCAACTTTGATCATGTACAATTCTATATTATTGCCACAAGCCACAGAAATGTATGCTAAAATCCACAAAACAGCAAAACAATAGCCATCCTAAATATTATTTAAGAACTTTGATAGTTTTAGCTGATATTTAGAGAGTTTTTCAAAGGGTTATGGTGGTTAAATTGCTGATTTTCTAAACATATGCCATGTCTATTTCAGACGCGTCACATCCATAACGCTGACTTTTCCTTCCGAAACTCTGCATGAAATACAAAATATTTTAAACAAAGATTTTTTAATATTCACCTTGGACTCCTCTATCAAATGGATATCTCCATTTCGACATTAGGTTTACAATTTCACAGAGTTTGATAAAAATGTACAGTCACCCAAGAAAAGTGATACTTTTTCTGTCACATCCATAACGCATCTTTTATTGGCATTTTCTGGCATGCCCTAGATGTACTATGGGAATTGTTCTTGTTCTATCACTTCTCCAGTATGGTACAGCCTTAAAATATGCAACACCTGTTTAAATACTGGGAGACAATAAAACATGCACTGGGTCATTTGTTGCCATTTTGAGTTCAAGTGTCACGTCCATAACGCTGGAATTGCTCTCTACAGGGTCGCAGGCAAGCTGGAGCCTATCCCAGCTGACTACGGGCGAAAGGCGGGGTACACCCTGGACAAGTCGCCAGGTCATCACAGGGCTGACACATAGACACAGACAACCATTCACACTCACATTCACACTTGAGGTCAATTTAGAGTCACCAGTTAACTTAACCTGCATGTCTTTGGACTGTGGGGGAAACCGGCGCACCTGGAGGAAACCCACACGGTCATTTTTTTTATTTATATTTAATTAAGTAATCATTTGGTGTACCACTCGAATGGAGCCCGCGTACCACAGTTTGAGAATCACTAATTTATAGGATAGATTTTACCAGTGTTTCAATGACTTCTGACCTAAATAGTATTCATGTATACACATTTGAAATTTCACCTTAAAGTTCAATATGCAAGTTAAACTGTTTTGTTATTGATTACTTGGGTATATGATAGATTGAAAAATCTGCAGGATACCTTAATTATCTATGATCAAGTAGTGTTGTAACAAAAATGTGCATGAAAATATGAACAGTGGTTTGCTCCATTTTCTGCAATCCAATGAAGAGAATCGATCATCATGACCTCCTGTTGATCACAAAGGGATCTGAACCCAAGAACTGCCGCCTTAAAATAAGTTGCTGTATTACTATAACTAATTTTAGAATGTTTCTGATGCAATTACCATAATATATGTATAACTAAGATACACTGAAAAGAAAAGTAAGGCAACGGCATATTAAAGTTTCAATTTTGGCACTTTATTAAATGGACTGGATTAAGAGTAAAACATATATTTAAAGGAAAAGAAAACTTAAATGTATGAATTAAGTTTACAGAAAGAATATGTACAACCCTGATTCCAAAAAAAGTTGGGACAAAGTACAAATTGTAAATAAAAAAGGAATGCAATAATTTGCAAATTTCAAAAACTGATATTGTATTCACAATAGAACATGGACGACATATCAAATGTTGAAAGTGAGACATTTTAAAATTTCATGCCAAATATTGGCTCATTTGAAATTTCATGGCAGCAACACATCTCAAAAATGTTGGGACGGGGCAATAAGAGGCTGGAAAAGTTAAAGGTACAAAAAAGGAACAGCTGGAGGATCAAATTGCAACTCAGGTCAATTGGCAATAGGTCATTAACATGACTGGGTATAAAAAGAGCATCTTGGAGGGGCAGCGGCTCTTAGAAGTAAAGATGGGAAGAGGATCACCAATCCCCGTAATTCTGCGCCGACAAATAGTGGAGCAATATCAGAAAGGAGTTTGACAATGTAAAATTGCAGAGAGTTTGAACATATCATCTACAGTGCATAATATCAAAAGATTCAGAGAATCTGGAAGAATCTGTGTGTAAGGGTCAAGGCCGGAAAACCATACTGGGTGCCCGTGATCTTCGGGCCCTTAGACGGCACTGTATCACATACAGGCATGCTTCTGTATTGGAAATCACAAAATGGGCTCAGGAATATTTCCAGAGAACGTTATCTGTGAACGCAATTCACCGTGCCATCCGCCGTTGCCAGCTAAAACTCTATAGTTCAAAGAAGCAGCCTTATCTAAACATGATCCAGAAGCGCAGACGTCTTCTCTGGGCCAAGGCTCATTTAAAATGGACTGTGGCAAAGTGGAAAACTGTTCTGTGGTCAGATGAATCAAAATTTGAAGTTCTTTATGGAAATCAGGGACATCGTCTCTTTCAGGGAAGACCTTGCATTTTTCCAACATGACAATGCCAAACCACATACTGCATCAATTACAGCATCATGGCTGCATAGAAGGAGGGTCCGGGTACTGAACTGGCCAACCTGCAGTCCAGATCTTTCACCCATAGAAAACATTTGGCGCATCATAAAACAGAAGATACGACAAAAAAGACCTAAGACAATTGAGCAACTAGAATCCTTCATGAGACAAGAATGGGTTAACATTCCTATCCCTAAACTTGAGCAACTTGTCTCCTCAGTCCCCAGACGTTTACAGACTGTTGTAAAGAGAAAAGGGGATGTCTCTCAGTGGTAAACATAGCCTTGTCCCAACTTTTTTGAGATGTGTTGTTGTCATGAACTTTAAAATCACCTAATTTTTCTCTTTAAATGATACATTTTCTCAGTTTAAACATTTGATGTCATCTCTGTTCTATTCTGAATAAAATATGGAATTTTGAAACTTCCACATCATTGCATTGTTTTTATTTACAATTTGTACTTTGTCTTAACTTTTTTGGAATCGGGGTTTTGTGTGTGTGTGTGTGTGTGTGTGTGAGAGAGATCAGTAAGAAGTTCATTAACAGTTCATGCTTCAATGTAATGGTACCTGTGTGATGACTCTGTGCAGGTAGCAGGCAGACAGTTTAGTCTGTCCGTCTGCTCCCTGGTGTTGGCACTGGATTGTCACAGATTAACTAGGCCTGTTCTGAAACTATGAGCTATGCTGCGAGAAATGAGAGCAGCACCTTCCCGAGTGGGATGGATACTGTCCCGCCCTAACAGGTTTGTTGTTTGATCTTTAGCTGTGTGAGGACATGAAAACCGAGACATCCATGGATGGAGAGACCTCAGAAGCCTGTGTGAAGAAAGAGGAGACGCTGGAGCTGAATATCTACAACGATCTCGACAACCCACCTGAAGGTCTCTCCATTAAAGTGGAAGATCCTGACGATAAAGACTATCTTTGTAAGACATTAGGCCACTCTGGTGCTCAGTAACACTCACTGTTTATTCTACCCTGCACACTATCTGGTGCACTAAAAGTGCAATACAGTACATTTGGGATGTAGCCTCAGTCTCTCTTATTTTAATCAACAAATTGTGACATTTAGATTCTTTACTGATTTAAGTATGAACTTTGTTTATAGAGCGTGTAACATGGTAGCGAGGAGTGAGAGAAACTTACTTATTTAAAATACTTTAGTCATTATAAGCTGATGTTAACCTGAACAAAAAAAGTATGGAATATCACACGATGGGTGTGTGTAAAAAATCTATGCCGTGTGATTTTATTTTCATATAACAGCATGGCCCAAAGAGTATGATTCCCCTCAAACCATAGTGATTTGCTTGTTATTGTAATTTTTAATTTATTAATGAATGACACATTTAATGAATGTTTAATTTGTTTCTGTTTACATTTAATGTGGCCTAATGTCTGTCATTCTCTCCAGCCACTCCTGTGTTTTACTCTGAGACAAAAAAAAAAAAAAGTGGCATGTCGTGTGACTTAGAAACTAGAAAGCACAAAATCCTCTGTCTTGAAGACTCTTCCATCTTGGGGAAACTTACTGACTGATATCTGGGTCTTCACCACATTAGAAGATTATAGTTTTTTTTTTTTTTCCCTCTTTCTTCCACCTGTTTTTTGTCCAGTGTGGTCACCTGCTAGTATCCACCCACTAGCCAGGTCTCTAACCGTGTGAGTGAAGGCTAACGTGTACTTCCTCCAAGACATGTAAAGCCATCAAACTCCTCTTTTTCAACTGAAGCTCATGCTGTATGTAAATGACTCTTATTGATGGTATATAAGCAAGTTAACTACTTCCTGTAAGTTTTATTTTTGTTAGTGCCTTTTACGTTTTCGTGTCTTTTATTTTGAAGCCCTTCTGGCGTACTCTCATCTGAGAGTCAGCAACTTGGCCATAGGTGTTCACACGTGAACGGCAGCTAATTGAAGAGTGTACAGAAGGAAAAGGTGTTTTGAAGATGTTGCCTTGCAATGTAAAGTTTCATTATTGATAATTAATGCCTAGCTGGAAATGGGAACAAGGTATTGTGTGTTTCAACTTGTTTTATGACTGTTTGCTGTGATGTTATCCTAATTAACTGTCGAAAGGGTGTTTACTTATATCGTTGTTGTATTAGTCATGCTAAGGTTAGCTTATGCGAAAGGGTGTTACATGGATAAGCTGTAATGTCGTGTTAATGCTGGTTTTCTAGCTTTTCATGTGCTTTGACCGATTTGTATGTGAGTGAATATTTGATAAATGTCCACATGTGTGGTTAACTGGCATTATGGAAACGTTTATGCTTGAGAGCTAATTTTATTTTATTTATCCATATGCAGTTCTTGCGGTGTTTGTGAAGAAAGGTTGTGAAGGAAAGGAAGTATATTTGTATTCAAATTAAGGATGACGGTTGAACATACTGATGTTTCAAGAAGCATTTATTAAGCTTCATCATTGTCTGGCTGGGGTTCGCTATAGTAAGAGCTTGCCCTCATGGATCTGACGACTTGCTGCCATTATGACGGGCCATGATGGAGGGTCTTCACGGCGTGCCTGCTGCTACTACTTCGCCATGTGCTGTCTACATGGATTCATCATGAACATGTCCCGACATGTCAGCACGTGATCCACTTCGGCAATCCAGGCAGCGGTTTCATGGATTCGATGCAATGGTCAAGTATGGTCACATTCACTGACATTGAAGCAGAACTGAGAGTACACACCTATATTACAGTCTACAGACTGCAACAAGGTGAGCTCCACATGAACAGCCCTTTTAGACTGAACCAGTCAACTTTTCATACTCATTTTCTCATCTACAGCAAAGGAAAGGAACTGTTGCTTACACTCACACATGGACACATTCAAATATGCACTTTTTTTTTTTATTAAGGACATTTTTATATTTTTTGCATACCAAGTACTTTGAGAAGTGTGTTCATTACAGTACTTACCTGGACATTTACAGTTGTTTGAGTGTCTGTATGTTAATGCAGCTCTGCTAGTTGTTCATGCTCATATTCTGATATTTGCATTTTGCATTTCAAGTACTTGAAGGTTTGCCTTTATTGTAAATACTTACCTGGATATTTACAGCAACTTTGTTTATTGTAGTGCTGTCAAAAATGTCGCGTTATTAACGCGTTAACTTGACTCAATTTTAACGGCGATTAATTTTTTTTTATCGCGAGATTAACGCTCTGTGACATGATGTAGGTTTTTCATAAGTTTTTGAAACTGCCAGGAACTTGGAACAGAGACTTTGCTTAGAAAACCAGCAGCTAGACTGTAATGCCACGCCCCGCACAGCCAGAGTCCTCTGCCCTCCCCCAAAGAACCAGCGCGGGCAGGGCGCGCTAGTAGAGATGGGATTTATGGCTCTTTGATGGGATCCGCATCTTTGTGATCTGTTCTTTGAAAAGAGCTGTTCAAAAGACTGGCTAATTTGGGTCTTTTTAAATATTTATTCAGTTTTAAGAAGACAGCGTCTAAAGAAGCCAGATCCCTCTGAACTGTAAACTCAATGCTATCCCAGAAATCCTTCCTGTAATATGCAAATTTGGCCGCCTCTGATTGGACAGCGCGACGCATCAACAGGCAGAAAGTGTAAAAGTACAAAATGTGTTAAGTGAGCTGAAACAGTAAAGATCAGATTCAATGCAATATTTATCACCGAACAACTTAAACTTAATATAATGGTGTACTTTATATTATCAAGCATGTCAAGCCTACCGTCACTGTCTAACCTATCTCTCTGATTAGAGTTGTAGACTAACTCAAACAGTTGATCATTTCACTCATGGTTCTCTTGCTAGCACCGCGCCGGTGTTCGGCTTAGGTTTCACTTTGCAGTGGCTGTGTCAAGACGTGTTATGCTTTGCAATAAAAAAAAAACATTGGTATAAGGCAAGCCCATTCACTTTTTTATGCTGATAAGAGAATTACAATGTTTTATGTGACAAAAATGTGCGATTAATCGCGAATTAACTATGACTGTTGCGACATTAATCGCGATTGTTTTAATCGCTTGACAGCCCTAGTTTATTGCCAAGGTTTGATCATACTTAAGAGGTTTCTTCTGACTTAATAATTTCAAATTGAGTTGATAATGTCAAAGTCAGGTAGCTTCAAGGAGACAGAGGAGCAGATGCCTGGTTCCCAGCACAAAGTTCAAGACTTCCAGAGTGAGCTCCACTCAGTGGCAATTGTATCTGAGACACCTGACCTGAAGGAACCTGAAGGGCCTCGACGCTCTGAACATGCGCGGAACCTGACAGAGAAAATGCGTGCACTACAAGATGAAGAGGCCAAGAAAAAGGAGAAACGGCTGCTCTCCATGTACAAAAAATGGAAGCTCGACATATGCAAAGCAAGAGATCAGCTGAAGACGTACATGTCAGAGAGTGAGCTCTTGCCTCTCATTGAAGAGCTTAAGGAAGTGAAGGAAGACGTAATGAACCTGTATTTTGGAATTCGAGATCTTGCCACACCTTCCACCGGCGTGAGAAGAGGAGTTGACACTTGTGAATCAGTTACCACAGAAATCATCGCCATTGCCTACGGCAGAGCAATAGACGAAGGTGAGTTTAATGAAGACATGGAAAGACGCCGCCTTCATGAACTGCTCCACCGTGACTATGCAAAGTCTGTCTATGGATCTGCTGCTTCCTTGACAAGTCACAGCAAGTCTGACCAACACTCCACAGCTTCGTCCATGGCAGCCAAGCGTGCAGCTGCAGAGCTAGCAGTGAAGGAAGCAAATTATGAAATGATGGGGGCAGAAGAAAGACAGAGAAGTCATCCGAGAGTTAGAGGAACAACAGCAGAAGGCTCTGGAGGCACAAAGGCATGAGTTGGAGCGATTGCAGGCAGTGAAGGAAGTGCAGGCAGCTCAAGCTAAGCTAAAGGTATATGATAAAGAGACGGAACGCAAAGCTGCTGACTGCGTTAACGATGAAACAGAGTGTGCCTGTAACTGCAGTTCCTCTATCTCATGTTGCAACACCCCCCTCACACAGATGTTTCCCTTCTTGTTCGGGTCTTTCAAGACAGCATAGCCTTAAGTAGGCTCCCTGTTCCAGAACCATTTGTCTTCAATGGTGATGCAATTCCATTGAATGGAAAGCAGCGTTTTACCTCACTCATTGACCAAAGAGCAATCACACCAGTTGAAAAAAATATTATCTAAAGAAATACGTTGGTGGTCCAGCATGCCAGGTGCTAGAAGGCACTTTCTTCCGGAATGATGATGAAGCCTATCAGGAGGCCTGGAACAAGCTGAATCATCGCTTTGGCCAGCCATTCACCATTCAGTGAGCATTCAGAGAGAAGCTCACCAATTGGCCAAGGATTCAACCTAAGGATGTTCAAGGACTCAAACTTCTCAGATTTTCTGAATGCCTGTCAAGATGCCATGCCTCACGTCAAGGGTCTTGACATACTAAATGACTGTGAGGAGAACCAGAAGCTTGCCCACAAACTACCAGACTGGCCAGCTTCACACTGGAACTGACAAGTCACCCAATGCCTGAACGAGAAGCAAGAATTTCCAAGTTTCAAGGACTTTGCAACATTTGTGTCAACTGAAGCTGAGATTGCCTGCAATCCAATTATATCGCTTCATGCTCTTCCTTCATCAGACTCGAACACCTGAAGAGAAATCTGAGACACAAAGAGAAACAAGGCCAGTGTTCTCACCACTCACACAGCTACAGACAACACAAATCAAAGGTCAGACCAGAAAAGGGCTAAAGCTCCATGCATCCTTTGTCAAGATAACAGACACCAACTTCATGCATGTCCCAAGTTCACAGGGATGTTGGCAGAATGACGGAACCACATAAAGTAGAAGAAACCATGTTACGGATGCTTAAAATCTGGACACGGCGCAAAAGACTGTCGTCATAGTCACTTCTGTGACAACTGCAAAGGAAGGCATCCTACAGTCCTCCATGATTACAACTATGGAAAGGAAAGGTGTTCATCTGAAACAGGGATGAATCCAAGTGCTGCTGCTGCTGCAACATCACTGTGTAACAGGCGAAGGCTCATCCTACACATCGATGGTAATACCAGTGTGGGTGTCAACTAAAAACAGTTCAACAGCTGAGAAGCTTGTCTATGCTCTACTCGACACTTAAAGCGATAGAACATTCGTTAACCAAGAAGTGAGTGACCGTCTAATTGCTGACAAGTATCCAGTGAAGTTGAAGTTGACCACCATGAGTGGAAAAAACAGTTCTCCAAAGTGAGAGTGTCTCCAGCCTTCGTGTAAGGGGATACAGTTCTGCTATTCAGGTTGATCTTCCAGTTGCATACACGAAGGATTGCATACCCGTTAACCATGCTCGCATTTCCACTTGAGACGGCTAAACAATGGAGTCATCTCAGAGAAATGGCAGACGAAATCCAACCACTAAAAGACTGTGAAGTAGGACCTCTTATAGGCTACAACTGCTCCAGCGCTATGGCATCAAGGCAGGTAATCCTAGGAGGAGATGAGGAACCCTGTGCAATACGGACAGACTTAGGATGGACTATTGTGGGGCGCTCAGCCCAAGGCCATGATCCGTTGAGCACAAGTTGCCTGTGTCACAAAATCATGGTTAAAGAGCTGCCTCTGGTAACTTCTGCCAATGCGATTCGCATTCTAGGATCTGACTTCAAGGATGGCAGTGAAGACAGCAAAGCAGTGTCACAAGACGACATTGCCTTCCTCCATAAGCTAGATGAGGGTATGCGGAAAAACACGCATGGCCACTATGAAATGCCCTGCCCTTCAAAAACAGACCTAGCTTGCCTGATGATAAAGACTCAGCCATGATATGCCTCAACCACCTGAAAAGGAAACTGCAACGGGACTAAAGGTATAAGGAGCAGTATGTCGAGTTCATGGAGGAGGTAATCGAGAAGGGAGATACAGAGCAGGTTGAAGATGGTGGGAGTGAAGGTGAGAGATGGTACGTTCCCCATGCAAAGAAGCCGGAAAAGCTTTGCGTAGTGTTCGATTGGGCCGCCAGATGCGAAGGAACCAGCCTAAATGACCACCTCCTCTCTGGTCCTGACATGCTGAACAAGTTGAGTGGTGTTCTCATTTGCTTTCGACAACACCCTGTTGCTCTGATGTGCAAAATTGATGGAACGTTTTTTTTTTTTCTTCCGTGTGTATGAGGCTGATCGCAACTACCTGTGCTTTCTCTGTCGGAAGCAAGGAGACTTGAACTCACCGCCCAGCGAGTTCCGGGTGAAGGTGCATCTGTTCGGTGCTGCTTCCTCTCCTGGATGCGCAAACTATGGGCTGAAGCATCTAGCTAAAGAGAATAGCAACCTCTACCCTAAAGGCTCCCGGTTCATCTTGAGGGCTTTTTATGTAGATGACGGGCTTGCCAGTGTTGAAAGCACCGAAGATGCTATTCAGCTTGCCAGAGAAGCTCGCAAACTGTGCACCACGGGTGGTCTGCGACTACACAAGTCTGTGTCGAACGACAGAGATGTCCTAGAGAGTATACCACCCTCAGAACAAGCAACTAATGTGAAAAATATGGACCTCCCCTTTGACAACCTGCCACTTGAGGGAGTCCTAGGGATTCAGTGGGATGTGGAATCCGACCACTTCCGGCTTAACGTCAGCCTAAAGGATCAGCCTGCAACACGCCGTGGCATCCTGTTTGTAGTGGCTTCCTTGTATGACCCTCTTGGGTTTGTGGCACCTGTTCTGCTCAAAGCGAAGATCATTCTTCAGGAGATGTATAGGCGAGGCACAGGCTGGGACGATCCTCAACCAGACGAACTTCATCCAAAATGGGAACAGTGGAGAAGTGATCTAGCCCAATTAGATAATGTTACCATGTCCCGTACCTACTCACCTGCTGGATTTGGAAAGGTCACAAAGACGCAGCTGCATCATTTCTCGGATGCTAGCCTTAAGGGTTATGGCCAGTGCTCGTACTTGAGGCTTCAAAATGAAGAGGGAGATGTTCACTGTGCCTTAGTTGTAGGAAAGGCACGTGTCTTACTATCCAAGGTTACAACTGTTCCGAGATTGGAACTAACAGCCACAGTTGTTTCTGTGAAGATAAGCAACATGCTTAAGGACGAATTTGCATCTACTGGGATTGAGGAGTTCTTCTGGACTGATTCTAAGGTGATCTTGGGATACATCAACAATGAAGCATGACGATTCCACACCTTTTGTGGCTAATCGCGTTCAGAAGATTCATCTCAGCTTGGCCCCTCAGCAATGGAGATGCGTCCCAACCAATGAGAATCCTGCTGACCATGCTTCTCGGGGCTTGACTCCCAGCGATCTTCGTTCATCCACCTGGCTCACTGGACCCAAGTTCTTATGGAACAAGGAAATGAAGCTGCCTGTTGCTGAGATTCCAGAGTTAATGATCGGAGATCCAGAGGTCAGAAGTGCTCTTGTGCTTGGCACAAGAACCACAGAATGAGTAAGCCTTGTTGATCACTTTTATCTAAGCTCTCAGCTTGGTCACTGGCTACTCAAGCTGTTGCACGTATACTAGGGTGCATCAGCAAGAACAGATCAAACAGTCACCACTGTAACAGAATGAGAACATGCAGAACATTGCATAATCATAGACGTGCAGAAAAATGTGTATCAAGAGGAGTTGAAACGGCTGAGCAAAGGGATCCCCCTACCATCTCAAAATCCATTATACTCACTTGATTCCTTCCTCGACAAATTTGGCATCCTCAGGGTGGGAGGTAGGCCGTGCAGCTCTTCTCTTCCTGACTCCATCAAGCACCCTGCAATCGTCCCCAAGGATCATCACATTGCAAAGATGATCATTGCTCATCACCACGAAAGGATGAAACATCAAGGCAAAGGTCTTGCCATTAATGACATCAGGTCCCATGGCTACTGGATTCTTGGCATCAATCAGGCAGTAGCATCCTACATTTGTCAATGCGTTACCTGTAGACTGCTTCGGAAACCAATGGAAGAGCAAAGGATGGCTGATCTACCCCCCTGAACGTGTGGAACCATCACCCCCCCCCTTACCTTCTGTGGAATGGACTACTTTGGTCCATTTTTCACAAAGCAGGGTAAGGAGAACGAGGTGTATGGTCTTCTCTTCACTTGCCTTAGCTCCCTCGCCATCCATATTGAGATGCTTGACGACATGTCCACCGACGCCCTCATAAATGACCTGCAATGCTTTATTGCCATACGTGGTACTCTTCGTCAAATCAAGTCTGATCAAGGAAGCAACTTTGTTGGAGCCAAAAATGAACCCAAAGAAGTCAGTGCAGACTGGCTGGCTGCATTTCTTGCTGAGAAACAATGCGAGTTCAGCATGAATGCACCCTATTCAAGCCATGTTGGAGGGCTGTGGGAGAGACAGATTAGAACAGTGAAAGGCATCCTGAGGTGGGGTTTACATTAGACCGTATCAGCGGATCATCAGATTAATGTTTTTAAAACGATTAGTGTGCACACAGCAACGCCAATACACGAGTCGCGTGCACACAGCAACACCAATACACGGATACGCTCAGCTCCGCAGGCATCCTGCGCTCCAAATCACTCCGCCCTGAACAGCGAGTGCCCTCTGGAGGGTGCACACTCCAGCCCTGCGCAGTTCACAGAGCGCGCAAGTGGAGTGCACGAGCAGTGATTTGGGACTGAGCCGCTGTGTGTGTGATCTCAGTGCATGTCGGGCATGCGCGTCACTTACCACTTGCAAGTGGAAGGATGGCAAGCCTAAAGACCATCATAACTACACAATGGGCAGTATTTGCATCAGTATTTTCATACTTTTTATACTCTTTAATGAAAGGTGATACAAGGCGGAAGTCCATGCCGTTTTTCAGCAGTCGCGTCACATGACCAACGCCAGCGAATCAGGAAGGTGGATGTCACAGTGACGTTGTCCAATGACGACGCCAGCTAGAGCTCAGCACAGCGTATCCGCGTATTCTCAATGTTTACACAGCACCGGACCAGACACGATCTGGATTGAATACGTGGACCCTGGCGGATTCCCGTTTCCCGGCGTTTCCAGGCGTTTTAATGTAAACGGACAGTGCATCCGCGAAGAAAACGAGACAGATACGGTCTGATGTAAACTTGGCCTAAGGCCACGCTTGCTCTTTCTTGTGGTAGGCTAAACAATGCTTCCCTACGAGCTTTCCTCCATGAAGCTATGGGAGTCGTCAACAGCCATCCACTGACTGTTAACAACCTCAGTGACACCCCCCCCCCCTCCACCCCCCCCCCCCCCACACACACACACAGCCTCGAGCCACTCACCCCTAATCATCTCCCAACTATAAAATCTGTCAAGACCTTGCCTCCTTCAGGTGAGTTCATCAGAGAAGACATGTATAGCAAGAAAAGGTGGCGACATGTTCAATACCTGGCAGAACAGTTTTGGAGTCTATGGCGAAAGGAATACCTGGCCAACATTGCCCTCAGACAGCGCTGGCATACTCCCAGGAGAAATCTGCAAGTTGGAGATATCATAATGATGAAAGGAGAGGATGTGCACAGGAACGAGTGGAGGTTGGGCAGAGTTTCAGAAACCACTACTGACAAAGACGGACTAGTAAGGAGAGTTGAGGTCTGCCTCGGTGACAGCAAGCTTGGCAAGAAAAAGGAGCGTCTCCACAAGATGTCTGAAATGGAGCCCCCAGTCCAGAAGCTAGTCTTGCTGCTGGAGACTGATTTAAGCCTGTTCACCCTATAGTTAATAATACCTTCTAGCTATAGCTAATAAGCTCATAGTTCATGGTTTAAAAGGGTTTTCCACCTTCTAAACAAGTTATTTCTATAGGGAAGGTCATTTTCAGTTTGAAATCATTCGTGCCTAATGTAAACCGTATACTGTTCCATTATTTACTCATGATTGGTGGGAGTGTAAATGACTCTTACTGATGGTATATAAACAAGTTATCTACTTACAGGAAGTTTTATTTTTGTTAGTGCCTTTTACGTTTTCGGGTCTTTTTATTTTGAAGCCCTTCTGGCGTACTCTCATCTGAGAGTCAGCAACTTGGCCATAGGTGTTCACACGTGAACGGCAGCTAATTGAAGAGTGTACGGAAGGAAAAGATGTTTTGAAGGCGTTGCCTTGCAATGTAAAGTTTTATTATGGATAATTAAGCGCCTAGCTGGAAATGGGAACAAGGTATTGTGTGTGTTTCAACTTGTTTTATGACTGTTTGCTGTGACATGTTATCCTAATTAACTGCCGAAAGGGTGTTTACTTATACAGGGCTCGAAATTTGTGGTGGTCCGGTCGCCCGAGGCGACTTAATTTCTCATTTGGCAAGTAATTCCTGTCACTAGCCAGCCCGGCTGGCTAGTTGAAAATAAAAAAGATGTATGAAGCGAAGATTCAGACACACTGTCAACTAAAGCCGCCACATATTAAGCGCGTGCCGTGTCTGTGTTCATCAGGCTGTCAGTTTTTTCACTACTGCGCATGCATATAATAAACATCCCAAATCTCCCGGAAGTTCCGGGAGTCTCCCGCATATTGATAGTGGCTCCCTGACAGTGTTGCCAGATTGGGCGGTTTTAAGTGCATTTTGGCGGGTTTTGAACATATTTTGGGCTGGAAAACGTCAGCAGTATATGGCAACACTGCTCCCTGATGCCCGCAAATTGGCGAATATCTCACGGAATCTAGAGCAAGCAAGCAAGAGCATGCACGCGAAACATTAATGTCTGTATCACGCAGATGACGGAGTGCGTGAGGGAGACTGCGTGTGTTCCTGTTCATGAAGTGCATGCTAGACAAAGAGCATCCTGATTGGTTTACAGACATCCCAACCTGCAGACCCGGGGGGGGGGGGGGAGTCCAATATATTTATTATTTGTTGATTATTATATTATGGTGCTCTGTGTTGTTCTCATTTATGTATTTAACAACAGTATCACAATACTCCGGCTCTTGAAATAAATGCACATTAGTCATGAACAATGGTAACTACTCTCTTTTGTGTTATTTTTGACAGAAGTAAAATCAGGGGTGAAAGTAAGCCGGTCCTGGCCGGTCCAGCGTACCACTAAAAGATTTGGCTGAACCGGATAGAAAAATATACTGTTGCTGGAAAAAAAAAAAAAAAGCACTTTCAGCATAACACACCTGCTAATGTCAATTTACCAAAAGCAACACGTTTTCCTCAATATATATTGCATATAACTCATTCTGACCTGTCTCTGAATTATGTCTGAAGTGAATTCCTTCCGTGTTTCACTCGACAGACAACGTGTGAGATAAGCAGTGGGCTCCGCGCACTAACCATCTTGCGCCAACGTGCGCAGCTGGTATCCAAAGTGTTTTAGTAGACAGAATGTCCAAAATGAAAAGGTAGTTTTCAACTGTTCAGCTAAAAAAAGTTATTAAAACGATTGTGCTGTTGAAATTGTGTGTTTGCAATTTATTTATAATCAAAAACTGATACAGGTGGATGAAAGAGTGATAGTGTGATTAAAAAAAAGTACTATACTAGTACTACTGAGTGATAAGAAGTCCTATTGAATGCTTGATAAAGTAGACAATAGTAAATGATTAGGTGTATTTTTCAGCGCGCGCTCACTGACTCAAAATATTAGTACTGGCAAGAAATAAATTACTTTCACTCCTGAGTAAAATTCATATATGAACAAATTTTGCTAATTATGCTAATTATTCCACTGGTGAAAACCATTAACTAAATCATGTGGTCTCTACAAATAATTCATTAGAAAAAGTACAACCCCGATTCCAAAAAAGTTGGGACAAAGTACAAATTGTAAATAAAAACGGAATGCAATGATGTGGAAGTTTCAAAATTCCATATTTTATTCAGAATAGAACATAGATGACATATCAAATGTTTAAACTGAGAAAATGTATCATTTAAAGAGAAAAATTAGGTGATTTTAAATTTGATGACAACAACACATCTCAAAAAAGTTGGGACAAGGCCATGTTTACCACTGTGAGACATCCCCTTTTCTCTTTACAACAGTCTGTAAACGTCTGGGGACTGAGGAGACAAGTTGCTCAAGTTTAGGGATAGGAATGTTAACCCATTCTTGTCTAATGTAGGATTCTAGTTGCTCAACTGTCTTAGGTCTTTTTTGTCGTATCTTCCATTTTATGATGCGCCAAATGTTTTCTATGGGTGAAAGATCTGGACTGCAGGCTGGCCAGTTCAGTACCCGGACCCTTCTTCTACGCAGCCATGATGCTGTAATTGATGCAGTATGTGGTTTGGCATTGTCGTGTTGGAAAATGCAAGGTCTTCCCTGAAAGAGATGTTGTCTGGATGGGAGCATATGTTGCTCTAGAACCTGGATATACCTTCCAGCATTGATGGTGTCTTTCCAGATATGTAAGCTGCCCATGCCACACGCACTAATGCAACCCCATACCATCAGAGATGCAGGCTTCTGAACTGAGCGCTGATAACAACTTGGGTCGTCCTTCTCCTCTTTAGTCCAAATGACACGGCGTCCCTGATTTCCATAAAGAACTTCAAATTTTGAGTCGTCTGACCACAGAACAGTTTTCCACTTTGCCACAGTTCATTTTAAATGAGCCTTGGCCCAGAGAAGACGTCTGCGCTTCTGGATTATGTTTAGATACGGCTTCTTCTTTGAACTATAGAGTTTTAGCTGGCAACGGCGGATGGCACGGTGAATTGTGTTCACAGATAATGTTCTCTGGAAATATTCCTGAGCCCATTTTGTGATTTCCAATACAGAAGCATGCCTGTATGTGATGCAGTGCCGTCTAAGGGCCCAAAGATCACGGGCACCCAGTATGGTTTTCCGGCCTTGACCCTTACACACAGAGATTCTTCCAGATTCTCTGAATCTTTTGATGATATTATGCACTGTAGATGATGATATGTTCAAACTCTTTGCAATTTTACACTGTTGAACTCCTTTCTGATATTGCTCCACTATTTGTCGGCGCAGAATTAGGGGGATTGGTTATCCTCTTCCCATCTTTACTTCTGAGAGCCGCTGCCACTCCAAGATGCTCTTTTTATACCCAGTCATGTTAATGACCTATTGCCAATTGACCTAATGAGTTGCGATTTGGTCCTCCAGCTGTTCCTTTTTTGTACCTTTAACTTTTCCAGCCTCTTATTGCCCAGTCCCAACTTTTTTGAGATGTGTTGCTGTCATGAAATTTCAAATGAGCCAATATTTGGCATGAAATTTCAAAATGTCTCACTTTCGACATTTGATATGTTGTCTATGTTCTATTGTGAATACAATATCAGTTTTTGAGATTTGTAAATTATTGCATTTCGTTTTTATTTACAATTTGTACTTTGTCCCAACTTTTTTGGAATCGGGGTTGTATTTATCCTCTGACTACAGCCAGGCAACAGGCAGAAATGGCATCAGAGAGAGAAACTACAGAACAGCAGGGTATTGGGATGAAAGTTTTGCGGGAGGAGGGCCATTCATAATGAGCCATAGCAAAGAAACTGCATGTGACCCACAGTGCTGTCTGGAAATGCCTCAAGCATCACCAGAAGACTGGGAACTTCAAGAACATTTCAGGCAGAGGAAGGAAGAAAAAGTTGACTAAAGCCGATGTCCAGCACCTCAAGACTACATCCCTATGAGAGAGGAAAAATCCAGCAAGGAACTGGCACAGGACCTCCAAGATGCTACAGGCAAGGATGTCTCCCCACACCTGGTTAGGAAGACGCTCTCAGCAGAAGGCCTCAAAGGTCATGTGTCAGTGCGCAAAACTTTTGTTGAGAGGTGGAAGTGAGCAGAAGAGACTTAACTGGGCAAAAATTCATAGGAGTTGGATTTCTGAGCAGTGGAAAAGGGTCATGTTCTCAGATGAGAAGAAATTTGAATTATTTGGCAATACTATGCAACAGTAAGTCGGGTGCAGAAAGGGAGAAAGATACAAGGCAAACTGTATTTCTCCCACAGTAAAACATGGCGGAGGGGTCCTGCAAGTATGGGGAGCTGTCACCTACAATGGAGTTGGTCATCTCTACAAAATAGATGGGACCCTCACTGCTGACAAGTACAGGCAAATCCTTATTTGATTTGGATAAATCAAATGACTCAAGATGGCAGCGTGCAGCAGCTTATGGCTCTCCTTTTCAGTGTTCTTTGTTTTTGTATTTCTTTTTTGCTTGTTTGTGCACCATCGGTTCTGCGAACATCCAGTACACCCGCCAGACACTTTTAGCCATCGGTGACCAACACCAGATATCTGTTTCGAGCCACTTTCTCTTCACGCATAACATCCCAGATGACATAGTGAGACCACCGGGCTCTCCGTGGATTGTTGTCGGGTCTAGGAGGCGGCGCAGACGGAGGAGGGAGAGGAAGCAGAAGCGGGGCTGCAGGTCCGGTGCTATGCTAAGGCTAAGAAAACAACCACACAAGCCACCTCTACCAAGCCTGTATCTCTCCAATGCTAGATCCCTGGTACATAAAACGGATGATCTGGAATTACAATTCGCTGGAAATCACTATGTTCGGGACTGCTGTGTTTTAATTATCACAGAAACCTGGCTTCATCCGGAAATACCCAATGCTTGCTTGCAGCTAGCAGGCCGCACTCTGCTCCACTGGGATAGAAATGAGAACTCCAGTAAGAATAGAGGAGGGGGGCTCTGTATTTACGTGCATGACAATTGGTGTAACAACGGAACAATTATATATAAACACTGTTCCCCAGACCTCGAGTACATGTCTGTAAGATGCCGCCCTTTTTTTCTACCAAGAGAGCTAACTGTAGTGATTGTCACAGCTGTGTACATTCCACCTGATGCCAGTGTAAACACAGCGCTCTCTCTCCTGCTGAACACCGTTAACAAACAGCAGCGAGCTCACCCTGACGGTGTTCACATAATAGCAGGAGACTTTTAATAAGGCCAACTTGAAGACTGTACTGCCGAAGTTTTACCAACATGTTAAGTGTTCTACTAGAGGGGAGAACACTCTGGATCATGTTTACTCCAACATCAAGCATGCGTACAGAGCCATACCCCTCCCCCACCTCGGCCAGTCAGACCATCTTTCCCTCCTGCTCTCCCCAGCCTACACCCCCCTCAGGCGCAGAGCCAGGCCCACCAAAAGGACCATCACAACCTGGCCTGACAATGCACTCTCCAAACTACAGGACTGCTTTAAACAGATAGATTGGGACTTATTTGAACACCAGGAGCTGGAGACATTCACAGGAACGGTGCTGGACTATATCAAGTTCTGCATAGGGAATGTGACGATGGATAAAAACATCCGGGTCTTCCCAAACCAGAAACCCTGGATGACCAGCCAGGTCCGCTCGCTCTTCAGGGCTCGCGATGCTGACTTCAGGTCAGATGATGGAGCTGCTCGAGCTGATCTGAAAAGAGGAATAAATAAAGCCAAGGCGGACCACAGGCTGCGCATAGAATCCCACCTGTCCAGCAACAACACACGGGAGGTGTGGTAATGCATTCAGGACATCACAAACTTCAGAGACTGTGATGCGCCAACAGGAGACTGGAGTGCGCTGCTAGCAGAGGAGCTAAATCGCTTCTTTGCTCGCTTTGAAACATCTCAGCAGCACTCATCTGCTCCTGCCCTGCCCCCACCACCACACAGTTCCTACACCACTCCTTTCACTGTACAGGAGCACGATGTCAGACGGGTGCTCCTGGCAGTGAACCTCAAGAAAGCTGCCAGCCCAGATGGTGTACCTGGTAAGGTGCTCAGAGCATGCGCCCACCAGCTCACCCCTACCTTCACCAGGATCTTTAACTTCTCCCTGGCTCAGGTAGTCATCTCGCCCTGCCTAAAATCTGCAACAATAATCCCAGTGCCGAAGAAGTCTCCTGTCACCAGCCTGAATGATTGGTTACCGTCCTGTGGCCCTCACCCCGGTAATCATGAAGTGCTTCGAGAAGCTAGTTCTTCAGCATATCAAGGACCACCTCCCCCCAGACTTCGACCCCTACCCGTTCGCATATCGCACAAACGGATCCACGAAGGACGCCATCGCCGTAGCTCTCCACTCTGCGCTAAATCACCTGGACAGCAGCAGAGCTACGTTCGCATACTCTTTGTGGATTACAGTTCAGCTTTTAATACAATAATCCCGGACATCCTTATTAGAAAACTTGACACTCGGCCTCCCCCCCTCACATGTGCCTGGTTAAAGGACTTTCTTACTAACCGGCCCCAGACTGTGAGACTTGGCCCCCACTTCTCCTCCACCCGCACGTTGAGCACCGGCTCTCCACAGGGCTGTGTGCTGAGCCCCCTCCTGTACTGCCTCTACACCCACGACTGTAGTTCGACCCACAACAATTTCGCTGGTACGTGTGACTAGTGACAATAAAGGGCATCATCATCAACAACAACCTCGTCGTCAAGTTTGCTGATGACACCACAGTGGTCAGACTCATCTCAAAGGGAGACGAGGCAGCCTACAGAGAGGAGGTCCTGAAGTTGGCAGCCTGGTGTTCAGAAAATAACCTTGCTCTGAACACCAAGAAAACCAAAGAGCTCATTGTTGACTTGAGGAAGCACAGTACCGACCTAGGCCCTCCTCTACATCAAAAACGTGTATGTGGAGAGGGGCCACACCTTCCAGTTTCTCGGCGTCCTCATCTCTGCCGACATTTCCTGGTCAGTAAACATCACAGCAGTCATTAAGAAGGCTCAGCAGTGGCTACACTTGCTGAGCTTCCTCAGGAAGTACAACCTAAACTCCAACCTGCTGCTGACCTTCTACCGCTCATCCAGCGAGAGCTTGCTGACGTACTGTATTACAGTATGGTACAGCAGCTGCACTGCTGTAGACAGGGAGAGGCTCCAGAGGGTAGTTAAGGCAGCACAGAACATCATTGGCTGCCCCCTCCCCTCCCTGATGGACATTTACACCTCCTGCTGCCTTAGCAGAGCTAAAAACATTATCAAGGACAGCTTCCACCCTGGCTTTGATCTGTTCGACCTGTTGCCCTCAGGGAGGCGCTACAGATGCATCAGGTCAAAGACAAACCGATTCAAAAACAGCTTCTTTCCAAAATCCATAACCGCCCTGAACTTGAATATGCTCTGACTTTTTATAGTCTCTTTATTTTACCATGTGACTCTCCTTGTGCAATAATTTATAATGTGCAGTACTTTATAAGGGACTGTCTCTATGCAATACTTTTTATAATGTGCAATACCTCACTCCATAATGTGAAACACAACACATTCACCTCACCTCAGGACTGTGCACCTTACATACAGCACATGCACCTCAGGACTGTGCTCCTTACACACAGCACACACACCAAGTCTGTGCACCTACCTTACCTTGCAGTACTTCATAAATGTGTAATATTTTATTTTTTTTTATTTTATAATGTGAATCTCTCGTGCAATAATTTATGTGACACTCTCTGTGCAATAATTTATATGTGCAATGAGCAATACCTCACTCCATAATGTGTAACACAACACATACACCTCAGGACTGTGCACCTTACCCCCCCTTACACACTCCCCCCCCCCCCCCCCCCCCCCCTTCCCCACCCCCCCAGCGCTTGAAACTGTGTCCCGGGGACCATAAAAAATGTCATCGGGACACAAAATTATCATATCTGGGACAATCCCGGGACAATGGAAAAAAATAGATCTAGAGACGACAATTCCCCCGGGGGAAATCGTGAGAGTGATGCAGTGCGCGTAGCAGTCACAGTTGCCGGAGCTGAGCTGGACTGTATTTTTGTCTCTCTCTGCTCAGCGTGCGGGTGGGGGAGGGGCACACAAAAAGGGCAGCTTTCCGTCAGAGCGCTCCCTCCAAACAACGGGGGTTTACACGAAAACGGAAGGAGATATTCACAAACTTATTTCACATTGAGTGCCACAAGGGTCTCCTGAACACACTGATGTACTTTTTTTGTCTAAAAATGTAAAAATTGAGGAGTGTAAAAAGTGTAAAAATTGAGGACACTAGAGCGAGTTAAAAATGAGTAGCTTTTCTGATTTAACAGTCAAAGCGCAGCCACGTTTATAATGGCAGTCTATGGGGCTGCGCGCCTGTCCTCTCCTCACTTTCAGGCTTCTCATTCAAAAACTGCAAGTCCTATCGTGTAGGTGGACACATTGTGTGAATCAGGACAAGTGTGACTACTACTTTTGAGAAAATTGTGTGTGTAGAGTGAAAATTGGGGCTGAAAACAGTTTAAATGAGAAAGTTTGAGCTATTTTTCCAAGCTCTCTACACTCTAACTTAACGAGCTCCATTGGTGTGTAACGCAATAAACACCCATTATAAAGCCGGAATTTCTCCAGGTACCCACATGGTGTTTGAGCTGGGACTGATCCAAAAGTATAGAACCTAGCAAAAAGTTGAATGCCAGATCCACAGAGGAGAAGTTTCTCTACGTTTTAAAGTTTGAATCATGTCTCTAGGTGAAAGCATGCCAGAGCAGCGGATGTTTGAAAATGTGTGTAGTTTTTCAAATAATTCCATAGAAATGAATGGGAAATTTATCTAGATCAAAGAAAATGACATTAAGCACTGTAAATAATGTAAATGATTTCTATGACTAAAGGTTACAATAAAAAAAAAACTTGGATTACATTGCTTTGTTTGCACTTATATATGATGACACTTTTATCCAAAGTGACTTTACGGTTTTTTACAGTGTTACAGTCCCTGTAGCAATGTTGGGGTAGGTGCCTTGCTCAAGGGCATTGCATCTATTGATGGTATGGCTGATGGCTTTCAAAACATCTCTGAATGGGGCAACAGGTATATTACATAAAAATGGATAACGGTAATGGTGAAAATGATAAGTTGGGCTTATAAATGCCAACAGATATTCAAGGTACAAGTAGATGAAATGAACATAAAAGGGGTCTTATTTTCAACTAAAGTGTACTGCAGATGTAGTGAGTTGAAACATTTTCTGAATGAGGTAGTTGGCCCCTTTAAATAAATGGGTATCTATTCATACAGTGAGATCGCCAAAGTTTAATAAACTGAAAATGCAATAACTAATTTTGAAGTAGATGATGTATAGGACATGTGTCACTTGTGTTTTGTGACTTATTGTAAAAATGATATAAAGGGTTCAAAATCGCATAGTTACAAATATAATAGTAACTTCATATGATAATATTAACCACTGGTTATTTCAGAGAGGGAAAAAATGGGGACACTATTGCTTCCATTCGGGACAATACAACACAGAATTCGGGACCACTGGGGGACACAAAGAAAAAAAAGTTAATTTCGAGCCCTGCCCCCCGCCTCTCTCTCTCTCTCTACATGCTGTTTTGCACTGTTATTGGAGATGCTTTAATCTCATTGTACATGTGTATAGTGACAATAAAGGCATTCTATTCTAATATCCATCATGCTGTGCCTTCTGGAAGAGCTCTCATTGGCAACAATTTTTATCTTCCAGCAAGACAATGACCCAAAACACACAGCCAGGATGGTTAAACAGTATTTACAAAACAAAGAACAAGATGGCAGCTTGACAATTCTTGATTGGCCAGCCCAAAGTCCTGACATGAATATAATTGAGCAAGTCTGGAACTACATGGAGCGAGAGAAGGTGAAAAGGGCTCCTTCAAACCTGCCACAGCTCTGGGAAGTGTTGCAAGACATATGGAGATCAATTCCACTTGATTTTATTCATAAACTTTATGATTGCATGCCTGATTGTCAGTGCACTTGTGTCAGGGTTCCATACCAAATATTGATATTTTGGAATGATTTACTCTGGTTACTTGTAACATTTGTTTATGATGAAAATGTTTAGTTTATTAAGAGAACTTGAGAACAAAAGGTCAAATTGTGGTGTTTTCTCATTTTGGTAGGTGTTTCCATATGTTTTGCCAATACTGGTACCTTGTTGTGTCCGGTTTGATCCCAGTCCTGATGGACACCTCTAGTCTCAACCAGATGCTCAGTGAACCTTACTGGCAAGCTTTCTTAGGATAATGTTTATATGGCACTAATGTACCGTATATGGTCTTAGATAGACAAACAGATTGCACACACATTTGGGCCTCATTTCTTCCTGTTGTGTTTTCTCTACTCCCAGACTGTGAAGTTTGCAAATCCTTCTTCCTCAACAAATGCGAGGTTCATGGACCACCCCTCTTCATCCCTGATACTCCTGTTCCCATGGGAGTCCCTGACCGAGCCAGACAAACTCTTCCTCCTGGGCTAGAAATCCAGAAGTCCAGTATTCCTGATGCAGACCTGGGAGTGTTTAATAAGGGGGAGACTGTTCCAGTAGGTGCACACTTCGGACCCTGCCAGGGAGAGCTGGTGAACCGAGAGGAAGCCAAGAACAGTGGAGACTCCTCGGTTGTGAGTTTATAAATTTTATTATAAAGATTGTATATTTTTATGTAACAAAATATGATGACTAGATGAAGGTAGCTCCAATTAATATCAGTTTCTTCTCGCAGATATGTGGAGTAGTGGTGTAAATCGCAAGTTTGAGCACAATGCGATCTGACATCGATTCTTTTAGCCAGTGTGGTGGAACTTACCTGTTAATAAAAATACTAGTAACACCTCAGTGCTCAAGTAATGCTCAAGCAAATATTCCTTTATTGTATAATTATTCATGAAAGTCCCATAAAATCACAAGCCCAGGTAGTCACCAACATAGGTCCTCCCATAACGACTCCTAAACATGGTCAGCTTCCTGTATTACACAAAATATTAGTCGTCATTATCAACATTCCATTATAGTCTGTTTTCCCAAATGCAGTTGAGAAAAATTGTACCAAGTTTTCCTTGACTCTGCTGCATGCACATGGTAGCTTCTCACTCACTCACTCACTCACTCACTCACTCACTCACACACACGGACACAAAAACAAGAAATTTATTCATTTACACTTGGTTTGCTTCTTTTCTAAATGTCGAGGATAAACAGAGAAGTATGAGACTACAGGATCTGAACAGATACTGTTAACTATAATTAATGCTAAAGTTAATATAAAACTTGTTACCACAGCAACGAGCCAATGGTTTTCGATGCCACAAAATTTGCCACCTATGCGAGTTGGTTTGATGCTGGGGTCTACAGTTGGTGTGACGACGTTTCATTTCCGTTAATTCACAAATGCAGACAAAATATAATTTGAACATCGGTTCAGTGAGGGTTGATTTAGATATGTACAGTATATACCCGGCGTGCTGTGAGACAAAGTGAAGTGTGCTGTGGAATTTTGAGCAACCCCATGCATTTTTATGCAGGCTCATAAAATATTTTTTAAAAGTCAACAATGACTGTACTTTTTCATTAAAAATGTTTGTAGGTAGTCACTTTTTTAACTTTTACATTTTTTTAAAAATCTAAATGGCCTTGAATTCCATTTTGAAAATAAATTTGGGTCCAGGGAGGAGGATTATTATTGTAGCGACCAGAAAAGGCAGTCGCTTTTAGTTGTTGCCAGTTCCACGGAGCCTTGCCAAAGTGCAAAGGCTCATGGGGCTGTTAATGTTAAAGCTTGGGGAACATTAGGGGCTAAATAGCAATGAGCCACCTTGACCAAGACTCCTGCAGTAATTGACCACCTCTGTCCAGTATTTCTGATAGGCATGTATCTTGTAGTAAATAAAACATCTAGAACCATGTTATGTACAGAGCATAGGATGTCACATAAGTCAATCAGTCCCTATCCCAGTCCACCATCCCACCCTGCCTGAAGTCCTGTACCATCTTCCATTGCCAAAAAAAGACCATTAGCAGCCTGAATGACCACTGTCCAGTGGCACTTACTCCCGTCATCATGAAGCGCTTTGAGCAACTGGTTCAGACTTGCATCATCGCAAGTCCCCCACCCATGTTAGACACCAGTATGCATATAGAGCTAACGGGTCTACAGAGGACTCCATAGCTACAACTCTCCACACTGCCCTCAGTCACCTTGAGCAGCAGGAGAGCTATACTAGGCTGTTATTTGTGGACTTTAGCTCAGCATTCAACACCGTTCTCCCTCACAGACTGGTGTCCAACCTGACAGACCTGGGATTGTCTCAATCCATCTGCCTCTGGATAAAGAACTTCCTGTCTGATCGCTCACAGAGGGTGAGAGAAGGCCCCCCACATTGCCTCAGCAATGGCTCCGAACTCTTCACCCTCTAGTCAAGTTTATTTTTATAGTGCTTTGAACAATAGACATTGTCGCAAAGCAGCTTTACAGAATTTGAGTGACTTAAAACATGAGCTAATTTAATCCCTAATCTATCCCCAATGAGCAAACCTGTGGCAAGGAAAAACTCCCTCAGACGACATGAGAGAGAAACCTCGAGAGGAACCAGACTCAAAAGGGAATCCATCCTCATTTGGGTGATGAGACAATGTGATAACATTTTTAACATGAAGTCAGTTTTGTTGATGTTCTAACTCTTCATTGATGGAAACTTGAGTGCAAAACTGTTAATGACAACTGCAGTCTTAAAGTTAGCAAGTCAGCTGTAGTCCTCAGCCATAAAAGCATTACTGTAAGTGTCCAGAGCATCTTCCAAGTGTGACTTTCAACTGTCCATATGGGGCCATCCTCCACAGGAGCGATGTGATGAGACTCCAGCCAGATGTAGGGCATCAGAATGGATCAGGCAGGTCTGAGCAGCAGAAGAGGTCAGGATTGCCATGTAACTCAGAAGGACGGAGGGGGGAGAGAAAGAGAGAAAACACAGGTTGTTGGGTATGCCCAATGTCACCTGATGAGTAGGAACAGTATATGTTTTGCCAGAGTCCCAAGCAGGGACACTGGCAAAACTAACTATGACGGCATAACTAAAAGGGGAGAGCCAGAAGGTAACACAGGCATGAGGGCACCCCTTGACATAAAGCAGCAGCCACTACAGGATCAACAAACTCGAGCGAGCAAGCGAGTGGGGGACTGACAGCATCCATACATCCCAGTTTACCAAAACACTCTGTCTGAGGGCTCTCCAGATCTACTCCTTTCCCTCATAAACACACTTAACAAAAGGCTTGGCTAAACAGATATGCGTTCAGCCTAGACTTAAACATGGACTGTTTCTGATTCCCAAACACTACTTGGAAGGCTATTCCATAACTGTGGGGCTTTGTAAGAAAAGGCTCTGCCCCCTGATGTAGCCTTCACTATACAAGGTATCAGCAGATAGCCTGCACCTTTTGATCCAAGTAGGCGTGGTGGGTCAGAGAGGAGCAGAAGTTCACTCAGGTACTGTGGTGCGAGACCATTCAGTGCTTTTAAAGGTCAATAGTAGTACTTTATAATCAATACAAAATTTGATTGGGAGCCAATGCAGTGTGGATAAGACAGGGGTGATGTGGTCATATTTTCTAGTTCTAATAAGGATTCTTGCTGCTGCATTTTGAACTAACTGGAGCTTGTTTATGCACTTATTGGAACTTCCAGACAGTAAGGCATTACAATAATCCAACCTGGAGGTAACAAAAGCATGAACTAATTTTTCTGCGTCGTGTAGTGACATTGAATTTCTTCTCTTAGAAATATTTCTGAGATGAAAGAAAGCTAACTGGGTAATGTTATTGGTGTGAGTGTCAAATGAAAGTCCGGGGTCAATAATCACCCCGAGATCTTTTACTGCTGCACGTAAAGAAACAGAAAGGCCATCCAGAGTTGCTGTGTAATCAGAAAACTTACTTCTAGCTGCATGTGGTCCTAGTACAAGTACGTCAGTCTTATCAGAGTGAAGCAGAAGGAAGTTAATAAGCATCCAGTGTCTAATGTCCTTTACACATTTCTCAATTCTATTAAGCTGGTGTCTCTCATCAGGTTTTGTAGAAACATACAACTGTGTCTCATCAGCATAACAGTGGAAACTAATGTTTATGAATAATATCACCCAGAGTTTTTTTATTTTTTTTATTTTTATATATAGAAAAAAGATGTATACTGTATATAGAAAAAAGCAGTGGACCCAAGACAGAACCTTGTGGAACACCAAACTACCTCAGTATGTCTAGAAATATCACCATTTATATCAACATTCTGATAGCAATCAGTTAAATAAGAGCTGTGCCAGGAGACAGCTGTTCCCTTAACTCCCACAATGTTTTCTAGTCTGTCCAGAAGAATGGAATGATCAATGGTATCAAATGCTGAACTAAGGTCAAGCAACACAAGCAGCGAGACACAGCCCTGATCAGATGCCAACAGTAGGTTGTTTACTACTTTAACCAGAGCTGTCTCTTTGCTATGATGAGGTCTAAATCCTGACTGATACATTTCATGGATGTTATTCCTTTGTACAGGGTTTCCGCGGGGTTTTAAAAGGTAGTAAAAGGTAGTTAATTAAAATAGGCTAAATTATGGCCAGTAAAAAGTAGTAAAAGGTAGTAAACGTAATCTGACGTGGTAGTAAATTTTTTTGACCCCCATCCAACTGGGTCTATGTGTTTTCTAATTCGTTTAATTAACCTGCATGCCATAATATCCATAAATTACTACATTTGGGCAAATTTATTTTTATGTATCGAGGAGGACCGCAGTGAGGAGTTGGTGGCGCATGCGCATTGAATTCCAATAACGGTCGAATCCAGTATAAATTTATACCAGAGATTGTTTAGTACGAGACTGACTTTGTTTATATGGCTCTAGTCGAATCTATCTGTTAACCTGACTGGCGACATCTGCACGAGAATTAAACAATGGGGAAATGCAAATTTTCAGACCTCTGGCTGGAGGAACCTGATTTTAAAGACTGGCTAAAGGCAGTAGATGGCAATCGGCGAGAGGCGTTCATTGAAAAGTTGATCAAAGAAATGGTCAAACAACTGAGGCACATGTAATGCGTTGTGTGTGTGTGCCTGGTATGTTGTGTGTGCGCGCCATTTGAGGCATCCAAAATGCGATGAGCAAATCTGTTGAACTGTTCAAATGATTAAGATTAACCCTCTAAAACACTGATCTCTGGGAGGATGGTGTTGACTCTGCCCACGGGCCTTCACGACTACAGGACTGGTGCAAATGACTATCTTAAGCAAACTTGGCAATGTGTTGAGAGACTGCCAAAATAGGGCTTGGGTTATGTGTGTTTTGTATCTTTAGGGTGTGTGTCTTGTCTGTCATGCGTGTGTGCACCCATGTGTGTGCGCGCCTGGTGCGCTTTGTGTGTGTGTGGGTTTGTGTTTGCCATTTGACCTGATTTAAATTTAATGAGTTGATGTACCTAAGCACATAAGATTTTTTGTGCAAATCTGTTCACCTGTTCAAAAGATTATTCCACAAACAAAAGGTTGGCCATCTTGAAAGTGTTGGCCGACAAAATGTAATCAGATCTTGTACCTAATGTGAAGTGTTGACACACAAGGTTTAGTGCAAATCTGTGTACCCGTTAAGAGGTTATGGGCCACAGTTTCACAGTTCAATAAAATTATAACTTGTATGTGGAAGTTTGTTTTCTTTTATGCAAATATGCATTACTCCATGTGTAGCCCTAGCAATGGGAGGTTCTATTATGCGTCCAAAGAGAAAGAGTTACACTACTGGTACGTTCAGATTTTCTTTCTATCTTGTCTCATCAATCCAACTCTTTGGGTAGAGTTGTCACTAACTTATATGTAGCACATTCACTTGGACTAACACATACACTCAAAGATTACCTTGTTAAATTGTGAGAAAATGTCCAAATCCACATTGTCGCTGTGGTAGTAAAAAAAAATTGTGAAGGTAGTAAAAAGGTAGTAAATTCAACATAAAATATCTGTAGGAACCCTGTTTGTAAATATGAGCATAACTGCTGTGCCATGGCTTTTTCTAGGATTATAAAAGTAGTAGTTCTATACTTACAACTGCACCCTGCTCACTCCCGTAATGGCATCATATTTGCGGATCATACTACCATAGTGTGGCTCATCCCTGAGGGGAAGGAGTCTGCTTATCAGGACAAGGTGGAGCAGCTGTCTGGGTGGTGCTGAGACAACAAACCTGGTCCTCAACCACCAAAACCAAGGCGCTGATCATGGACTTCAGGAAAAAGAAAACGGACTTTCAGCCTATTCTCATCAGTGCGCAATGTGTGGAGAGGATCCTGGACTTCTGGTTCCTTGGGGTGCACGTAGAGGAGGAGCTGACCTGGAGCTCTAATGCCACACAAGTGATAAAGAACACACAGCAGAGACTTTACTTCCTGATGATCCTCAGGATGAATGACCTCCCTCAAAAACTGCTTGTGTCCTTCTACTGTTGCTCCATAGAGAGCATACTTACATACTGCATCAGTGTGTGGTTTGTCAGCTGCACAGGAGCAGAGAGAAAAGTGCTCCAGAGGGTTGTCACCACCACCCAGAAGATTATCAAATGTGGATCTATGGGTGCGGTGTGAGACAGCTGCCTCTCCAGTAGCTCTGTATTTTTTTATCTCTTTAAACCTCTTCCCCCCACCATTTTTTTTTTTTACTTTTCTGCTCGTCTTATGAAGACAGTGTGTTTTACTTATATAACATGGATATTTTTAACTTTAACACGCAACCAGGAGCCAGTTTTCTCACTTATTCGAGAGAAGAGCTGCTGGCCCTGACAACAATGGGACGAGCCGGGATACGACACCCCATCCCGGCCGAGCTGAGGAGGAAACCCAGGGGCTGCAAGGCTGGAGCTAAGCTAAAGGCTAGGCTAGCGGACAACCGGCGGCGCTACAAACCATCCATTTCCTCCGTTATCATGGGGAATGTGAACTCGCTGCCGAATAAAGTCGACGAGCTTTCCGCTCTGAACAACCAGCGGATTTGCTGGGAGAGCAGCTTATTTACCTTTACGGACACATGGCTAACACACCTTGTACCGGTTGCTAATGTGGACCTGTGGGGATTCATTGCTGTGAGAGCCGACAGAGACACTAACACATGCGGGAAAAGCAAAGGTGGGGGACTCATCATTTATGTTAACAACTGCTGGTGTAACCCGGGACATATCTCTCCGTGCTTCCACGGAAGGCGGTCACATTTTCTGCTCTCCTTCTCCCTCCTTTTTTTTCCCTGCTTGTGCTTCTGTCTTTTGTCTCGTCTGCTGTACTTTTTGAAGAGACTCTCCCTGCATTACTTTCTAAACTAAAAATAGCATGGAATTGATAAACTCGTCTCCTAACGAAATTGACACGGTTTTCTCGACGAGAAGCCTGGGTTCGGGGGAACCCGTCTGTCCTGCCGGAACATTTGCGGCTGGTTACACGATGGACGCGCGGTAGCAGTGGCAGGTCGTGTGCCTGGTGATTCTTTTTGTGGAGGACATTGAAGATATCGACCTATTCGGAACCATGATTACAGGACTTGCTGATTGGATTAGGCATTCCCTGGTATAGCGAGGAAATCAGACAACGGTGACAGCTGTTCAAAGCCCCACAAAGCTGCCCGATATGATTGGAGTGGTGGGCAAAGCTATTGGCACTCGGACTGTGGACATTCACAACTTTAACCACAAAATGGTTATCTCGGAGCAGCTTTCAGCTTTGCAAGGAATACATTTTTCAGAGATCAATTTGAATAGAATGGATGGAATGGACAGATATGGATGAGTGGTGTGGACATGCAAAGACTGCATCTGGAAAGACCAAACAATTTCTATCTTATTAACATTTGGCTCCCTGAGACCGCACCGGCCTCAGTTCAGGCCATTGCTGAGGCAACATTTCCCCCTGAAGGTCACTTCCGGGAGACACTCTTGCATTCCTTCTCCAACTTTCCGCGGTCACCATTTTTACCCCCAGTGTGACAAGCAGGTGTGTGACCAGCGCCTTCATGGCTGCAGGAACGGATGGCTGCTTGCTTGCGCTGGATTACCTCCTCCCCTCCCCCCTTACCCCCTACCCCTGATTCCCCCCTCAAGTCCCGTGTTTAAAGTATACTTGTGTTGTTGTGTGCTTATGTGCAAAGGTTTTTTTTTTAAATGTTCCCACACTGTACTCCTGACAGGAGCATAATGGGGGGGGGTCTTTTTTTCCTTATCTCTCCTCATGTTGTGTTTCCTTTTTATCTTCATCCCTGTCTTCCTGTCCTGTCTACCCGATGTCAATTGTATGTTGTATATGTATGGACAGGTTGACGGCTAATTTTGCTGGTACGTGATTAGTGACAATAAAGGGCATCATCATCAGCATCTCTGTAAAGGCAGTTTTATGTTGCCCGGACTTGGAGCTGCTAGCCATTAGCCTGCGGCCATGTTATCTGCCAAGGGAGTTCAGTCACGTGATCACCATCTGTGTTTACATCCCTCCGAGGGCAGACGCAGCCACTGCATGTGAGAGGATTCACTCGCAGCAAGGCTGCAGACACAGCACCCTGAGGCATTTATGATCATTTTTGGGGACTTTAATCATGCTACTTTGGACTCTACTTTGGCTGCTTTTTACCAGGCTGTGGATTGTCCAACAAGGAACAATAGGACAATTTACTTGCTGTATGCTAATGTGAGGGATGCATACAGAGCCACACCCCTCCCCTCACTGGGGGAGTCTGACCACAACCTGGTTCTTCTACAGCTGAAGTACACCCCCCCCCCCCCCGGTTCAAAGGCAGCCTGCAACAACTAGCTCCATCAGGAGGTGGTCCCCTAAAATGGAAGATGCCCTCAGGCATCAGAACTGTTATGACATCATGGACTGGGATGTGCTGCTTAGCCCACACTGTGAGGACATAGAGGGGCTATCACACTGTCTGACCGATTACCTTAACTTCTGTGCAGATGTGGTCTCCCCCGCTAAGACTGTACGGTGTTACCCTAATACAGGGGTGATAGCGTTCCGGCGCCGCGCCGGATTTCCGGCGTACCGTGGCTGGGGAAAAAAAAAAATCTAGTTCGCCCATTGTCCTGTGTCATTCTGAGATGCGCAGATAGACAGTAAAGGGAATTCGCATGATATGGAACTAGTGGTAGTTCCATATCATGCGAATTCCCTTTACTGTCTATCTGCGCATCTCAGAATGACACAGGACAATGGGCGAACTAGATTTTTTTTTTTTCCCCAGCCACGGTACGCCGGAAATCCGGCGCGGCGCCGGAACGCTATCACCCCTGCTAATAACAAGCCATGGGTAACACAGGAAGTCAAAGCGGTCCTCAACAGGAAGAAGGCCGCCTTCAGGAGCAGGGATAGGGAGGCGATGAAAGCAGCACAGCAGGAGGTAAGACGCTGTGTGAGGGAAGCTAAGGACAGCTGCAGGAGGAAGGTGGAGCAGAAGCTGAAGGAGAACAGCATGAGGAAGGTCTGGGAAGGTGTGAAAACCATCACAGGCCACAATACAAAGACTAGAGTCATTGAGGGGATAGTGGAGAGGGCGAATGAGTTGAATGACTTTTTCAATCGGTTCAACCAGCCCACATCCCCCCCTCTCCCTCACTGCAGCCATCTCTCTTCCCTTAACACACCTCCCCCCAGTCATCACAGCAGCCCCCCTCCTCCCCTCATCCCCCACCTCAACACAGACTCCTCCATTCATTACTGCAGACCAGGTCAGAGGTCAACTGAGGAAGCTTCACCCCAGGAAAGCAGCAGGCCCGGACAAGGTGTGTCCCCGACTACTGAAGACCTGTGCTGCTGAACTGGGTGAACCACTCCAACGCATCTTCAACCTTAGCCTGCACCTGGAGAAAGTGCCCACCCTCTGGAAGACATCAAGTATCATTCCAGTTCCCAAAAAGAATCGGCCCAGCAAGCTGAATGACTTCCGACAGTTGGCACTCACTTCACATCTGATGAAGACGTTGGAGCGGCTCTTCCTCAGCTTCCTCAGACCCCAGGTACAACATGCCCAGGACTGTCTGCAGTTTGTGTACCTGGCAGGTGTCGGTGTGGAAGATGCCATCCTCTACCTGCTACACCGAGCCCACTCGCATCTGGATAAGGGAAATGGCACAGTGAGGATCCTTTTCTTGGACTTCTCGAGTGCCTTCAACACTATCCAGACCCTTTTGCTTCAGGACAAACTGAACAGGATGCGAGTGGATCCCTGCCTGGTCACTTGGATCTCCAGCTACCTCACTGACAGGCCGCAGTACATCAGGCTGAAGGACATCACGTCTGACACTGTGATTAGCAGCACCGGAGCACCCCAGGGCATGGTGCTGGCCCCTCTTCTCTTCACCCTGTACACCACAGACTTCTGCTACAACTTGGAGCTGTGTCACATTCAGAAGTTTGCCGATGACACAGCCATCGTTGGGTGTAGGGCTGTGCGATATATCGAATATACTCGAGATATATCCGGAAATTCTGTGTGAGATACATAAAAGTATATCGTAACTATCGAGTATTTTATGGTCATCTTCCGACTTGCGTTTGTTTCGTGTTTGTTGCGTTTGTTTAAAACATTTTCTGGTGGTTTTCTCCCTGTCCCTCAGGCAGTAATGTGAGAGGTTGCCTAAGCGTAAAAAAAAAAAAAACAATAATGTCATGCACTCGCCAACCAATCCCGGGCGACATCTCGGTGCTGAAAGGAACTTGCGGGAATATTTTCTAGTTTCGGTTTACAGCGCTGACTCAGTTCATGCAATCGCTGGTGTTGCATAGGCTACCGTGTAAGCTGTGTCAATTTCAGCGACAAATGAAAAATGGAAGCGGACGAATTGGTTCCTAAGAGAACTAGTAAGGGGTCAGTCATCTGGCATTTTTTTTTTTTTGGGATATCGTGAGGAGGACGTGGAACAGCAAATGCCAATTTGTAAAGCGTGCAAAAAAACCCTGTCATCACGAAAGGCAGCAGCACTACAAATATGTTCCATCACCTGAAAACTCACCCGGTACGCTAAACCCCCCCCAAGCTAAACAAATGACCATGGCGGCCTCATTCTCCAAAGCCACCCCATATGAAAAAACGAGTCAGAGATGGAGAGCTATAACGGATGCAATCACTAACTTCATTGCCAAAGACATGATCCCAATTAGTATAGTGGAAAAACCAGGCTTCCAAAAATTACCAAACACACTCGATCCCAAATATGAGTTGCCTGGTCGCAGACATTTTACAGAGAAGGCAATACCGGAATTATACACATCTGAGAGGCAGAGCCAGAAAACATTCAGTTCAAAAGTGTGCAAAGAGAGAAATTGTTTTGCAGATCTCTCTCAATCTCTCTCTCTATTGTGAATGTTCCAGTGGTTCTCAGTAGTCAGGTTAATAGCTTGGAGATCTATTTTTTAAAATAATTTAATGAATGAGCACTTTTCTTATTTAGGCTAAATGTCTTTCTCAGTGTTGAGCTTGCACTGATTTGATTTGATATTAATTTGAGCTCTGAGCAGCTCTGTATTGTATTGCCTCTTTGTTGCAATTTTCAAGATTGTTTTTGCAGTTTGTGCCACATCTTTGTTGAATAAAAATAGTCTTATTTCAATTCAATTGTGATTAATCACTAACATGAAATGTAAAATGTGTTGAAAACCACCTGTAAAGTTAACCAAGAATGTTATTTAATCTGCAGGGATTGTAGTGAAAACAGTAAAGAGTAAAAGTTAGATTTCATGGGGTCCTTTAGAGGAGATTTAAATATATTGAGATGTATATCATGAAATGGAGAAAATGTATCAGGATATTCATTTTTTTCCCATATCACACAGCCCTAGTTGGGTGCATCAGTGACGACAGAGAGGAGGAGTATAGGAGCCTGGTGAGGGACTTTGCTGTGTGGTGCAACAGGAACCATCTGCAGCTCAACACCTCGAAGACCAAGGAGCTGGTCATTGACTTTGGGAGGTCACGACCAGTTCTGATCGAGGGAGTCGAGGTGGAGGCTGTGGATTCCTACAAGTACCTCGGGCTGTGGCTGGACAGCAAGCTGGACTGGACTTGCAACACCAATCACTTATACAGGAAGGGACAGAGTAGGCTATACTTCCTTAGGAGGCTGCGGTCCTAGAACATCCACAGGAATTTCATGCAGATGTTAAATCAGTCTGTGGTCGCCAGTGTCCTGTTTTACACCGTGGTGTGCTGGGGGGGGCAGCACATCCAAGAAGGACACATCCAGGCTGGACAAACTGATCAGGCGGGCTGGCTCTGTGGTCAGCATGAAGCTGGAGACTCTGGTGATGGTGGCAGAGAAGACATCTATGGACAAACTATTGAACACTATGGACGATGCCAGTCACCCTCTGCACGCCGTCATCAGCAACCAGAGGAGCCTGTTCAGTGACCGAATGCTCCTTCCCAAGTGCAGGATGAACAGACTTAAAAACTCCTTTGTCCCTCATGCCATCAGACTGTACAATTCCTCTCTGGGGCGGAGGAGGGGTAACAGGAGGACAGAGGACGGGAAGGAGCAGTAGCCTAGCCTAATAATAAGCAATACCGGACAATGTCAGGGTTTCCTATACATAGACCATTGTGTGGCGCAGCGCCACACAATGGATTCCTATCGCCACACAATCAGACTCGCGATTTTGGAAAAAAACAATTCCGTTGCGTATCGTTCCGTTCATTCATAGTGCTCTTTCTTCTCGTTCACGCGCGCGCATACACCCACACACAGAGACCGAGAGAGAGAGGCGTGTACACAGGCCTGCCGTTGCGCATATACCCGGACTGCAAGTAGGTCTGTTAGGCTAATTAAAAATAACGCAGCCTTCCCGATTCGCCTTCCGACCCCTTATTTTAAAAGGTAGCCTATGTCGTGCTCGTGATGAGCTTTATCATAGCCTTCTTGGCTTACAGGAAACGGACATCCCTGAGTTAGGCTATAAACCAATTTTGATGCATACAGTAGCAGCTTGACGCGAGGAACCGGCCTTATTGCATTATCCCGTTTATCCCGCTTCAGCAATGACTTCCCTTATGATAGGGCACTGGAGTTGTTTTTTTTCTCCCCCCCCCCCCCCCCCCCCCCAGGAAGCCAGGCAGAATTAAATGTTCTGATAGGGCATGCAGGCATTGCACCAATTAGGGTAATGCTTTTTCATTATTGTTAGTTGCCTTGGTGTTACCTTAAGTGGTTTCTTACATCTAATTATGATATTTTATTATTATTTTGTTACATTATACTATTTATTTCATTTTAGCATTGGTTGAGGCAAGTGTTGAGTTCAATATTTAAAATAAAAACCTCCAGCTTGTTTTTTTTGCAATTTATTCCTTGATTGTCAACTAAAGAATGATTGAAAGATTGCCACCAAAAAGGCAAAAAACTCAGGTAAAAACCAGAGATGCACCGATTGACCGGCTGCTGATCGGAATCAGCCGATTTTCACGTGATCGGCCATGACCGGCCGGTCAAAATTAAAATATGCCGATTTTCTGCCAATCAAAACTTGTGTATCACATAGAGATGAAAGTGGAAATGCTCGTAATTTGCAACTAAAAAGACTGCAGCTACACTGGCAGGTTGAACATGCTTTCTAGTGCGATTGTTTTGCGCTTGCGCAGAACAGTGTCAGTCCTACGCGCCTAACGAGCTCCGGTGCGCGCGCCGTTAACAAAAAAAAATAAATCACTATATTTGGATATCCAAATATAATGAATTTTTTTTTTGGGCCAGATATTGGATGTGAAAAGAAGAAAATGTTTGTGGTTGTGTGAATTTCCTATTACAGGAATTAATACGTTAGCCTATTACCAAACATCTAGTTAGATTTGTACAAAGAGAGAGAGAAAAAAATGTCTTTGTTTGTTTTACAACCTTGGTTGCACTTGATTCCATTGGAAATTACTCTACAAATACACATTTGACAAAGATGATCGAATGGCTATGGTGTAAGTATGACTGGAAATTCATCTCATCTCATTATCTCTAGCCGCTTTATCCTTCTACAGGGTCGCAGGCAAGCTGGAGCCTATCCCAGCTGACTACGGGCGAAAGGCGGGGTACACCCTGGACAAGTCGCCAGGTCATCACAGGGCTGACACATAGACACAGACAACCATTCACATTCACACCTACGGTCAATTTAGAGTCACCAGTTAACCTAACATGCATGTCTTTGGACTGTGGGGGAAACCGGAGCACCCGGAGGAAACCCACGCGGACACGGGGAGAACATGCAAACTCCACACAGAAAGGCCCTCGCCGGACCCGGGGTTCGAACCCGGACCTTCTTGCTGTGAGGCGACAGCGCTAACCACTACACCACCGTGCCGCCCCTGACTGGAAATTATTTTTGTATTTTGATACTGAATGAAGAAATGGGTTGTTCTATAAGGTATAAGTTTTCAGATCTAAGGCTTATGAAAGTGTGTTCCATAGCAGTAGGCAAATAATATGAGGGGGAAGTTGTTTTTGTGCCAGATATTGGATGGGAAAAGAAAAAATGTTTGTGTGAATTTCTTATTTCAAGAATTAATGTTAATACCAAACATGAAGAAATATTTTTCAAAGAACAATGTCTCTTTGTTTGTTTTCAACCTTTTGAGGTGTTGAAAATTTATTAATGAAAATCTGGCAGAATGTTCTATTCAAGAAAAGATAAAAAGAAATTAGTCTTTGTGTGTGCTGTGAAGTGGTTTGAAAAAATGAAATCGGAATCGGCCAAAATCGGTATCGGCAGGTCACACTCCATGGGAAATCGGAATCGGCCCAAAAAATTGCAATCGGTGCATCTTTAGTAAAAACTAAACTTCAATTTTGGTGAATAATTTTCATAAATTTAAAAGACAGGTTTTCCACCAACATCAAGCCCAGCAAACTAATGGCCTGCCCTGTAATGTAAAGTTGGGTCGAGGAATGAAACCAGGCAGGGTTCTGATAAAAATTGTTTTAGCTGTCTTCTCTTAAAGAACTTAAAAGAATTTAGATTGAACTGAATAATCTCAAATGCTTCTTGTAGCTTTAAAATAGTCCCAGCAGGTGACTCTGAAGAAAAATACTGTGTGTTTGAACACCCCCCGCTGTAAACACTTTGCATACACCCCAATGACCGACTCCACCAACCGCCACGACACCACCGTGCATGATTCCCTCATCGGCACAGTGGAGCACCACAAATTGCTACCTGGTCTGTGGGAAACACTGAATGTGCTGCTTTTTTCCCCCCTTCCTCTCTTCCCCATATCTTATTCTTTTTATATATTTTTATATGTAGATACTTAATTTATTTTAATTTATCTAGAAGTTTTCTCTATTTCTTTTCTCTGTTTATCTGTAATGATGCTGCTGGAATCTTAATTTCCCTGAGGGAACCCACCCAAAGGGATCAATAAAGTTTTAACTAATCTAATCGGATGCCCTCTTCCCTGCCTGGAAAAGCTTTACAGTTCCTGCTGCCTCAAATGAACCCTCAGTATATTAGAAGATCCGTCCCACCCCAGAAATTCTCTGTTTGAACTGCTGCCCTTGGGCAGGCAGTTCAGGTCAATTAAGAAATGGACAAATAGACCCCTTGCACATGACGTTACGTATCACGTGATAATTGACCCCCAGGTGAAAAGGCACCAGTTTTCGTGTAAGCAAGGCTTAACCAGTCTTAAATATGGTTCATTTTTGCACTGTTTTTGGTTGTTCCAATCATTTAAATCGAGGAATAGATAAAAGATCTTACCATTTCCCTGCTATGAAGAAAAATCTTCAGAACAATTAAGAAATGAGTGGTTAAAGAGAATACAGCGAGAGGAGCTAAGCCTGAAAACTCCAGAGAAATTTGCAACTATTTAAAATGTATTTTTTAGAAAATACAGGCGCAACAGAGTATGGAAGAGTTTAAGAATTTCCTTTTATTTCTGCTCACATTTGAATTAGCTTCTTCATGAAAGTGTTCAGACAAAATCAAATGATTTTCTTCCAGATGAACCAACTTCCTTATTCGACATGGAAAACCCAGATTGGGCACCAAACAAACAACGCTGACATAATTCGTTAAAAAAAACCCAACAAGGAGCGACATGCTCCTGATACATCCTGAAAGAACAGAAAAGATTAAGAGCAAAAGCTGAAGCTTTGCTTCTGTGATCAGAGGAACTCAGTCCTGTGCAAAATGTCAACCTGGAGCCAGAGTTGTGACGAAATACATTCTGCCCCTGAGACATAACGTTTTCTCCTGTGACTGTCACCTTCAAAAGCACACTAACACGACACAGCACTCACCTCATTAACATTGTTTCATCACAACACGCAACACCTGCGAACGCTGATTGGGGGAGTGGCCACGCATGGTTGACGAAGCGCTTGCTTTAAAATGTCACTATGCTGCATTCATAGCTAGGAGGGAGTGTAGCGCAGCAGAGCAGTGCAGAGCTCTGTTTGGTTCCTGTGCGAGCAGGAAGGTGTGAAGGTGCGATTCTGGAGTAGAAGCTAAACCGAGTGGAAGACTTGTACACTGTTGCCGATGACGGAATCTGCGGCAGAGATTGCAAGCCGACCCAAGCAAGATTTCCGTGACGGAGGAACATCGCAAGCCACAGGTGAGAGGGGCTAATAGCTACTTCAAGCCCGATGCGGGAAGCAGATGGCTAAGGTCTGTTGAAGCTTTGGATCCAGGACAGTCCAGTTTACACAGCCAGCTCCAGAACTGAGAGTTAAACCGTAATCCACATGCCCCTTGCTGCTCGTTTACCAAGCGCTACAACTGACTGAAACTACAAACACCTCCCTCTACACACGCTAACATTCACAAACATACAAGCCCACACACGCACACCCACACATGAACACTGGGTTTACACGACATTTTTTTTTTCATGCCCCTTTTGCCGTATTGGGAGCATAAGCTTGTTATGGAGTTGTATTGATGCCATTATTTTTTTTTTGTGAATAAGTAAACCGAATATGCACGTTTAAAACCTACTTTTTGTTATTGTTTTAATTGCTGGTGGTGGTTACTTGTAGTTAAGTGACAGGAGTTTGGGCCTGCCTGGCACCCGAACTAAATTTATACTTGAACCTTGGGTAGCACCGTTACAGAATTGGCACCCGAACAGGGACTTGAACTGTAATTTAACTGAAATGAGCGTTTGATTCCCCTGTCTCGCTTGCTGCGAACTCCTACATACATACACTACTCGCGCACACAAGCGCGTGCACACACTTGCATCACAAACAGAAACACACACAAGGAGAAAAATAACATTCTCTGGAACATGAACTCTGTTGTGGACTTAAGTAGTGCTTAGTGACTGCTCTTTGGACTTTTTGGACTTGTGGGACACTTAAAAAAAAAAAAAAAACTGTTGAATTGAGCGCTGTATGGTGGTGTGTATGCTATGCTGTGCCATCACTGCTATGCTGTGTTATCACTGATACTGTGCTGATATTGGTGTTTTGAACCTGTGCTCAGGTCTGTGTTGAATTTTTATCACACTGCTGAATTTTTTTTGTGTGATAATTATTTGGGTATTTCCCTATTGTGTTCACATGTCTCTTTGGTAGCTGTGTAACTTGTTACTTTTCAAGTGGGGCACATTTTTGCTACAAACATACAGACACACAAAAACAAACATTACAAACATCATTTTTTACATCATTTAATAATCAATAACACAACCTTTAGTGCATGGTGAGCTGTCTAAAGCCACAATGTCAGAACGGGAGAGCCACACAGACGTCCCCACGTCTCCTGAAACACAAACCTCACCACCTGACATAAGCAAACCTCAAGTTGAGCATCGGGTGTTCCTCCATCCTCCTTGGCATAGTGATGCCTCTTTCATTCTCACTAGCCCTGGACTTCTTGGTACTGCTACTGCAGACCAGCTGCCTACTGTGTCTACAGCGCCCCCTTCATTGACCGCTGAGCCATCCAACCTGCTAACAGCTGCGCTACAGACTACTGGTTCGGACTACACTCAGGCTGCAGCTTCTTCTCCATTAGATATGGATTTGGACACTTCTCCATCATGGTCTTCAGACACCTCAGTGCAGCGTGACTTGCCTATGGAGCTCCCAACACGAGCATGAAAGCTCGGTGCACTGGCGCTAAAAACTTCTGACAACTGGGCCCTGATATTTCAGAAACTGGAACAACAGGACGCTCAACTCTGTAAGGTCACTAAACTAGTGGCCAGGAGCCTCTTTCACTTGGAGGCCAAGTTGGAGGTAGTGTCTGAAACAGCAAAAACAGAAAACAGAGAATGAATGGGATAAGTTGCTGAAGGCCATTAAAACCATTATCACAGAAGTTAAAAACCACAGTATTACACAACTGGAAGAAATCTGCTTCATGGTCGAACAGTTACAGGCCGAGGTACAGCAGGAGATCTTGTCCCAGAGGAGGGCTGTTGCAGCAGACTGTGGACACCTGTCACAGAACATGGACAGCTGTGTTAGAATTACCAACCAAATAAACACATCTTTAGGACATCTACCAGCACACAACAAAAGAGTACAACATACTTACCAACAAGATAACGGAGTTAGAGAAAAAGATTGAGCAACACATCTCAACCACATCTCCTCTTGCTGGCATGAGGCCATCAGTAACCCCACACGCTACAGCCACTCCAGTTTCACTGCCCAGCCACTCCAGCTTCATGCCCACAATGCCACCTACTGGAACAAAGTCTGATCATCTAAAAGTTCTAAAACTGTAATTTCTTACCTTTGGCAAGGCAAGCGACGATCCAGACCCTGTCCTTTACCTCTCTAAGTGCCGTGACTTTCTAGCCATTCACCCTCTGTCTGACGCAGAGATTCTGACTACCTTCCAAGCTGTCCTGCACGGCACAGCCAGAGATTGGTGGGAGATTGCCATGACTGAGGTCCTTACCTGGGCCCAGTTCCAGAAAAAGTTTCTGTCAGCGTTCCTGTCTGATGATTACGAAGAGGAGCTCACGGACCGAGTACGAAACCGACGGCAGAAAGAAAACGAGTCCATCCGTGATTTTACCTTCTCTCACCGTGCCCTTTGTAAACAATGGAAACCCACCATCACTGAGGCTGAGATAGTGAAGCTCATTCTAAAAAATGTCAAACCATGGCTGGCTACCTACCTACGGGGTCGGGCTCAGAATGTTGAAGAGTTGGTGAAGCTCGGCCATCAGCTGGAAAAAGACTTGGAACAACAGTCCTTGTATGAAACACAGCATGGTACGCATGACAAAAGTGCACAGAGGGCGAAAAACACTCCCAAATCTACAGACTTGGACATGCCTTCTATTATGTGCTGGCGCTGTAAAGGTCAACATCCGCCTGGCTCTTGCCCTCAATACCAACCATCTCCTGGAGGCCGTCAGTCCACACAACACCGTCCCAAGAACGCCTCTCAACCATCTAAGCCAGCACAGCAAGGCAATGGCAACATCAACCTTACCACTACAAAGAGTTCGAAGAACCAGATCAAAGGTATGTCTACCACAACATCGGGAAGCACCTTCAATATTCCCCGGCAGTTGGTAGTCACAGTCAACATTGGACCTTGGAATGGCAGGGCTATCGTTGATACTGGGGCAAGTTATACACTCATCCACGAACAGGTCTGGAAAGCTCTCAAAAGGCCCAAGGAAGACCTGGAGCCTTGGACAAGTGGACCTCTCTTCCTTGCTAATGGAGAGACTGAGACGCCCCTTGGAAAGGCTGAAGTAACCAACTTGGGTGAGGTTTCATGCACGTATGAGGTAGCAGTCCTGTCCCCAAAAGCTTTGGCCTACAAAGCAGTTCTTGGCCTCGATTACTTATTTCACAGTGGACTGCAAATCCATGCAGCTGACTGTCATTACAGTTTCAAGGGGAGACCAGAGAGATATCTGTTCCAGCAGAATGATGAACAAACCACCCTTTACACTGCACCACTCGGGGCTACTCTTATGTCTTGCATACCCCTTCCTTGCTTGCTCCCACAGCCTGTGGCACTCACCGCTCAAGACTACATTGATCTTGCAGTAGAGAATGCTGAGGTGAAAGAGTGGGAGAAGGCTGGTCTTAGACAGCTTCTGGAGTCCAAACCAGATCTATGTTCTTTGTAGCCAGGAAGGACTGATGTGTTAAAGCACCACATCCATACCACCAGTGAAGTGCCGATCAAGCAAAAACCCTACAGGATGTCTATGCAAAAACGTCAAGTCGTGGAGCAGCATCTGAAGGACATGCTTGATCAAGGTGTGATCGAACCATCTTATTCTGGGTGGACCTCACCAGTCATCCTTGTCCCAAAGAAATGTGGAACACTTAGGTTCTGTGTTGATTACAGAAAGTTAAATGCAGTCACAGAAACCGATGCATACCCACTGCCCAACATCAATGAACTTCTAGAGTCACTTGCCGGCTCCACTGTCTTCTCCACTCTAGACCTAAACAGTGGCTATTGGCAGGTCGCCATGGATGCCACAAGTGTGGCCAAGACAGCTTTTGTGACCCACATGGGCACTTTCCAGTTCAGAGTCATGCCTTTTGGACTCAAAAATGCCCCAGCCAGTTTCCAACGCTTAATGGATCTGGTGTTGGCTGAGCTTAAAGGAAAAGTGTGTCTAGTGTACCTAGATGATATTGCGATCTACTCACCGTCCATCCAACATCATTTCCAAGACCTTCATGCTGTTCTGGAAAAGCTTCAAGCAGCAGGACTCACCTTGAACCTGAAAAAGTCCAAGTTCTGCATGAAGGAGATAAAGTACCTGGGCCATGTCGTCTCCGCCCAAGGAACCACTGCAGACCCCATGAAGGTGGAGGCCATCAAGGGTTACCCGGCTCCAACAATGATCAAGGAGGTGCAGAGATTCCTTGGCCTTGTAGGATGGTACCACTGGTTTGTACCTGGATTCTCTCAAATCGCAGAACCACTCAACACTCTCAAGAAGAAAGGTCGTGTCTTCCAGTGGGATGAGAAGTGTGAGAAAGCTTTTCAAACCTTAAAAGACCACCTTACGTCTCTTCCTGTCCTTGGTCATCCTGACCTAGAACTTCCTTTCTTCGTCTACACAGACACCAGTGACTTGGGGCTTGGTGCCATCTTGGCACAAAAGAAGGGGATCAGCCATGAAGAGGTCATTGCTTTCACAAGCAGAAGTTTAAACAAGGTTGAAAGGAACTACTCCGCGACAGAGAAGGAATGTCTCGCGGTCGTTTGGGCACTGGAAAAATGGCAGCACTACCTGGAACCCAAACTGTTCACAGTAGTGACTGACCATGCCTCCTTGCAGTGGGTATTCAGCAGCACCAAGACCTCCAGTCGTCTCTTCCATTGGGCCCTTCGCCTCCAGAAGTTCAACTTTATCATTAAATACTGCAAAGGGAAACTCAATGTAGCACCGGACGCCCTTTCTCGATGTCCTGTGGGGCCTTCGTGCATGTTGGCTGTGAGCCAAAAGGAACCACAAGATTTTCCCTTCTCCACCATGACCTTGTGGGAGGAACAGCACAAAGACCCCCAGATAGAGAAAATCATGAAAGATCTGGCTGAAGGCTGTGAAGACGTCGGAGAGAACTACGCCGTGGTTGATGACCTGCTTTACAGAATGATCAAGCTGGATGGCGATGACTAGAAGCATCACCAGAGATGCCTACGAGTACGGCTTGGCCGTATTTTGTCCGGAAAAGTTACATAAATACGATGTTACGGCAAACAGTGTTATTCTGTACGGAATTATTATAAAGTCTTAAATTCCAGTGATTTGTTTTTAAATGTCCAAGCGACTTTTTCAATCCATGCGCAATTCACGGCTAGGCTATTTATTTTTACGACAACCACACATGCTGTGTGTGACATGCGCAGATTCTGTACATGCTGTGTGTGACATGCGCAGATTCCGAACATTTGTTTGCGCTATTTTCAATACGGTAGAATGGCCGTGCATTACACCCAGTCAAAAGGGCAATGGATATGCGCACTGCAAACTGTGTAGAACTGACATTAACATCACTCATGGTGGTTGCGATGACTGCACGCGGCATGTCAACTCCAAAAAACATATGGAGTATGCTGAAATGGTGAGTCAGGCGGAAAGTAAATCTGGGGGTATCCAGCAGTATTTTTTTTTTTTTTACGAAATCTGTGGATGAAAAGATACGGAACGTGACACGTGCTGAAGCGGTAATGGTTGACCTATGCTTGGAGTTGAACTTGCCAATTAGTGCCATGAAATGCGAGTTAAACTTATTCAGTTTCTTTTTACATGTCTGATTTTTATTCACTGAAATATCAAACACTGGCTGTACTTCTTTAATTCAAAGTCTTTTCAGTGTTGCAAGTGCAAATGTACATGCAGCATGATCAAAAACAGAATTTTATGACTAGTGCTGTTGGGATTGTGGCAAAAAATTGATCATTCCACTGTTTTAAATACAATTATAAATGTAATTTTATTCAATGTCTTTTCTGAAGCATTTATATATTGGGACATTAAGATAACAATGTCGGACTCTCTTTGGCATGAAATAAGAAATTTTTTTTTAATTTTATTAGAATCCGTTAACAGGTAGAACATTTTGCCAGGCAATATAATATAATACTTTTGAGGAGTTACATTCAATGCCAGTGATTGGTAGTCAACCGTAATGTCTGCAAACAGGGAACACTATTGTATTTATAAAAATGTGATATATTGTATGCTCTAGAAATTTGTCGAGTGGAAATTCAGTTGAGATGGCTGCTCGCGTTTTGTTTATTCAATTCACACAAAACAGTTCTTTTTAATAATTTAAATGTTAAACATATTGGTGTATATATACCTCTTTATAATGGAAATGCGCATAAATTAATGTTACTGAAAGTCATTCCAAAATACTGAAAAATGTTTTCAAGAATACTGAAATTCAAAATTTGGGGTAGGCATCTCTGCATCACTTTCGTGTGTGGATACCAAAGACACTAATACCTCCACTCTTGGAAGCATACCATGACTCCCCCTGGTGTGGACACCAAGGTATGTTCAAGACCTACAAACGTATTCACAACGTGGCTTTCTGGCCTAAGATGTGGGACGAAGTGTGGAGCTATGTTCGTGCCTGTACAGTTTGCCAGACACGCAAAAGAGACAACCAGAAGCCATGTGGGAAACTCCACAAACCACTGTGAGCTATCCAAATGAGATGCTTGGAGTTGACCTCATGGGACCTCTACCTCGCAGTCCGGACAGATATGAATATCTACTTGTCCTCGTCGATCATTACACCCGCTGGGTAGAGTTATTTCCCCTCCATACAGCATCCTCTGCCGTGGTAGCCTGCATCATCTGTGATGAAATACTTACCCGCTGGGGCGTACCCAATTATATCCTGTCTGATAGAGGGCCTCAGTTTGTGTCCAGCTTGTTCAAAGAACTCTGTCACACCTGGTCAGTCACCCCCAAACTTACCACAACGTACCATCCACAAACCAAATTGACTTAATTGGGTTAACATGAATCGAACCATCGAAAATGGGACCAATACTTACCTGAATTCCGATTTGCCTTCAGCTCATTTTTGTTCATGAGACGACTGGGACTACTCCTGCCGAGCTGCACCTTTGGAGAAAGCTGCGTAGTCCCATGGACAAACTCCTCAGAGGACAAAACCTTACCCCTGACGACGCCGGATACAATGTTGTGCGACACCTAAAAGATCTGCAAAAGAAAGCATGCATTAGCAGTAAGAAAGCAAAGGCAAGACAACTTAGGAACTACAACAAGAACAGAAAAGAAGTTCAGTACGTACCTAAGGACAGAGTGTGGATGCGCAACCATGCTCCGTCATCTAAGGCCAAACACTTTTCTGCAAAGCTGGCACCAAAGTGGAAGGGATCCTACAGAGTCTTGCGGCAGTTGGGCCCTGTGAACTTTGAGGTGGTACGGGAAGACTCTGGGGAAGACCTGAGCAATGTCCATGTCAACAACCTCAAACCCTGCTTTCCCACAGCAGCTGAGATTGAGAGACAGGAAATGGAGGCACTGTCTAAAGTCTTTGAGGACGACTCCGATGATGAAGACTTTCTCGGCTTCACTTAGTCTCATGTCTCTTGCCAACCATGGGTTGTCTTCCCATGGAGGGGGGGAATGTGGCAAAATACATTCTGCCCCTGAGACATAACGTTTTCCCCTGTGACTGTCACCTTCAGAAGCACACGACACAGCACTCACCTCATTAACATTTGTTTCATCACACAACACACAACACCTGCGAACGCTGATTGGGGGAGTGGCCACGCATGGTTGACGAAGCGCTTGTTTTAAAATGTCACTATGCTGCATCCGTAGCTAGGAGGAAGTGTAGCGCAGCAGAGCAGTGCAGAGCTCCGTTTGGTTCCTGTGCGAGCAAAGCATGAAGGTACGATTCTGGAGTAGAAGCTAAACCGAGTGGAAGACTTGTACATTGTTGCCGATGACTGAATCTGCGGCGGAGATTGCAAGCCGACCCAAGCAAGATTTCCGTGACGGAGGAACATCGCAAGCCACAGGTGAGAGGGGCTAATAGCTACTTCAAGCCCAATGCGGGAAGCAGATGGCTAAGGTCTGTTGAAGCTTCGGATCCAGGACAGTCCAGTTTACACAGCCAGCTCCAGAACTGTGAGTTAAACCGTAATCCACATGCCCCTTGTTGCTCGTTTACCAAGCGCTACAACTGACTGAAACTACAAACGCTCTCTCCCTCTACACACGCTAACATTCACAAACATACAAGCCCACACACACCCACCCACACATGAACACTGGGTTTACACGACATTTTTTTTTTTCATGCCCCTTTTGCTGTATTGGGAGCATAAGCTTGTTATGGAGTTGTATTGATGCCATTATTTTTTTTTTGGTGAATAAGTAAACAATATGCACATTTAAAACCTACTTTTTGTTATTGTTTTAATTGCTGGCGGTGGTTACTTGTAGTTAAGTGGCAGGATTTTGGGCCTCCCTGGCACCCGAACTAAATTTATACTTGAACCTTGGGTAGCACCATTAGAGTGTAGTAATGAACCTACAGTTTGAGAGAGTTCTACACAAACACACTGAACTTTACAACAGCTGCAGGCATGTGAAATGGAAATAAATCGAGTAAGGCAGGAAAAACTATTTTGGATAAAATTGTTAGTCTGTTGCACACTTATCAACCTGTGTGACTCAGTTGTGCCTTTTGAATAGAGAATAAATGAAGAGGGAACTGAACATGAACAGTTTATTGAAGTTATTATTATTACAAGGGTGATTTATAGTTAGCTATATGACTACAGCTACAACTGGAATGTGCCAATTCTGTTTGCATTTGTAATTATTGTACCATCCACTATTAGATAAAATTAAAATAAAATCTTACAACATTGTTTGAAAGTCTAGAGCAAGAGAACGTTATTTTACAAATAATAATACTTCAGAGATTTGTTTCTTTTTTTAACAAATCATAAATATCAGTGTATAAATGAGTGCAAATAGCTCTTTATCCTTGAGGTTGTTGAGACATGGCGGGCCGGGAATACCATCTAGCCCACAGTTCAAGTAGTAGTCCTTTGAGAGTAAATGCTCAGGCTTTTGCAGCGTTCTGTTCCCCAAAGCTGATGTCGGTAAAAATTCTTTACACAAAGCTTTTCTTGTTTATGTAGTGGGGTGTGCTCCTTTTTTTTTTTTTAAACTGTTCTTCCATGTCCAGATTCTTCAGGAAAAGGAAAGTACATTCCAACATGTATCTAACACTAGGCCACATATCTGCACTGTCACTGTGAATTGTGTTCACAGATACTGTTCTCTGGAAAAAATATACCTGAGACCATTTTGTGATTTCCAATACAGAAGCATGCCTGTATGTGATGCAGTGCCGTCTAAGGGCCCGAAGATCACGGGCACCCACTATGGTTTTCCGGCCTAGACCCTTACACACAGACATTCTTCCAGATTCTCTGAATCTTTTGATATTATGCACTGTAGATGAAGATATGTTCAAACTCTTTGCAATTTTTTTGAGGAATTTTGTACAGATCATAGCCACTAATAAACTCTAATTTCCATGTATCCTTTACTTCTTTATAACTAAGATTATCCAAGTAATCCGTTAGTAGAGCTTTTTTAGCTGTAGTTTTCTTCAGACAACAGCAACGGACGTCTGACATCTTTGCTTGGTTTCAGTATGTGAACAGTATGTAAACAAAGTTTGCTTGTCTCCCAGGTATAGGGTAGGGTAGTGACCATTGCTAACGTAAATGTGATGTCAGTGTAAGGGGTCTATCATACATGAAAATCCCTCACCTTTTGGCAAAATTCGCTGTTTTGAAACCAAAATGGGTGACCTACGTGAATCGTGTAGATCTGATGAGAAAAAACATTGGGGGGGGATATTGACCCAAAGGGCAAGGAGGTCGCTTCACATCCATAGACAGTTCGTGCCGGTTTGCGCCTCCTCCTCCTGCTTTAATATTGACGCGATAGCAACGAGTACATCTCGCTGCAAAGGGCAAGCAGCATCATTTCGCACCTCTTCTCCTGCTGGCCAGAGCGTGCATACATCAGAGTGCAGACCAGACCACCAGAAGCTGGATTGAGTCATCGGACTGAATTTCCTACTTTTTTCAAACTTTCCTGATTGCTATCAAAACGAACAAAACTTCCGGCTTGATTACGTCAGCATTCAAAAGAGGGCGCGCACATCTTTTGACAATCTTTTGTGCGGTTCAGTGTTGACCTGACCATCCCCAGCTTCAAGGCGGGAGAGAGCATCATGGAGTGGTGGGGTCATGTCTTCAACAAACCAGACAAGTACCCCTCCCTGAGTGCACTGGTTAAGTGTTGCCTCTCCATCTTTCATGGACCTAGAGTCAAGTCCTCATGTAGTCTGATGAATGATGTAATTGATCAAAGGAGTGGCAACATGAATGTGGAAACATTTAATGCAATACAGACGGTCAAGTACACGCTGATGTCCAGGGGGAAGACCACTGTGCAGCTCTTTAGAAGGGAGGACGTGAAGTTTGGGGAAGTGGACAGAACATTGTGCAAGAACATTAACTCTGCAGCAGCCACATACAAACACCAGCAAAGGGTGAACAAGGAGGAAAAGCAGCAGCAGCAGAGCAAGTATGGCTCTCAAGCAACTTGCAGTGCTCAGCAGGCCAAGAAACAGACTGCTGAAGGAGAGAAGCGGGCAAGGCTGAAACATGTGGCAACTCGGCGAAAGCAGGCCATGGAGACACTGGTGATCCAGGCAAATAAAAGGAAAAAATGATCACTATTCCTTGTGTGTTCTCCACTTTCTTCGTTCTATTATTCGCATTTTTTCCAGGGCATAATTTCACTATAACTACATGTATTTGAATTTGTATTTGTACTGTATGTCTTTGTGCAAATGTCAATACAGTATACTTAGTAAGGAGGCTATAATATTTATTCTGGGGGAGGATCCCCCAAACAAAATAAAATGACACCAGAGGCCACGTCACCACTCGCGCACCCTTCTCACCTTTTTCACCCCGACCCGTTTTCATGCCTGGTCTATAGACTGAAAAAGAGCTTCTACCCAAGAGCCATAACTGCACTAAACACTGCTTGTTTTAAAGGGACCGTGCAATTTTAAAAGAAAAACAGCAGTGTGTGAATGCTTTGTGCGTGTGTCTTTTTTGAGTTAATATATATTATGTGGACATACACTCACCGGCCACTTTATTAGGTACACCTGTCCAACTGCTCGTTAACACTTAATTTCTAATCAGCCAATCACATGGCGGCAACTCAGTGCATTTAGGCATGTAGACATGGTCAAGACAATCTCCTGCAGTTCAGACCGAGCATCAGTATGGGGAAGAAAGGTGATTTGAGTGACTTTGAACGTGGCATGGTTGTTGGTGCCAGAAGGGCTGGTCTGAGTATTTCAGAAACTGCTGATCTACTGGGATTTTCACGCACAACCATCTCTAGGGTTTACAGAGAATGGTCCGAAAAAGAAAAAATATCCAGTGAGCGGCAGTTCTGTGGGCGGAAATGCCTTGTTGATGCCAGAGGTCAGAGGAGAATGGCCAGACTGGTTCGAGCTGATAGAAAGGCAACAGTGACTCAAATAACCACCCGTTACAACCAAGGTAGGCAGAAGAGCATCTCTGAACGCACAGTACGTCGAACTTTGAGGCAGATGGGCTACAGCAGCAGAAGACCACGCCGGGTGCCACTCCTTTCAGCTAAGAACAGGAAACTGAGGCTACAATTTGCACAAGCTCATCGAAATTGGACAATAGAAGATTGGAAAAACGTTGCCTGGTCTGATGAGTCTCGATTTCTGCTGCGACATTTGAATGGTAGGGTCAGAATTTGGCGTCAACAACATGAAAGCATGGATCCATCTTGCCTTGTATCAACGGTTCAGGCTGGTGGTGGTGGTGTAATGGTGTGGGGAATATTTTCTTGGCACTCTTTGGGCCCCTTGGTACCAATTGAGCATCGTTGCAACGCCACAGCCTACCTGAGTATTGTTGCTGACCATGTCCATCCCTTTATGACCACAATGTACCCAACTTCTGATGGCTACTTTCAGCAGGATAATGCGCCATTTTATAAAGCTGGAATCATCTCAGACTGGTTTCTTGAACATGACAATGAGTTCACTGTACTCAAATGGCCTCCACAGTCACCAGATCTCAATCCAATAGAGCATCTTTGGGATGTGGTGGAACGGGAGATTCGCATCATGGATGTGCAGCCGACAAATCTGCGCCAACTGTGTGATGCCATCATGTCAATATGGACCAAACTCTCTGAGGAATGCTTCCAGCACCTTGTTGAATCTATGCCACGAAGAATTGAGGCAGTTCTGAAGGCAAAAGGGGGTCCAACCCGTTACTAGCATGGTGTACCTAATAAAGTGGCCGGTGAGTGTATTTTATTTCTTTATTTTTAATAAGCAGATGTTGCACTGGTAGGATGGCATCCAGTTTCGTTGTACGATATACAATGACACGTTTTTATATTCAAAAGCGGAGCTCTCCATCTCATGATTTCTCCTTCCACACACACTTGCCACATTAGTTCACTACCCGTCAAGTTGAACATGTAAAAACAAAAATGTCCAAGTCTATTGCAATACTTCATAAAACTAAACACATTCTAAGACAAAAATCATTGCACGCACTTTATAATTCTCTGCTTGTTCCATACATAACTTATTGTGTGGCGGTCTGGGGAAATGCATGTAAAACAACCACAAACCCGATCTTCATATTGCAGAAAAGAGCTATTAGGATCATACACAACATATGTTATAGTGAACCAACCAATCAGTTGTTTATAAACTTGAATGGCCTTAAATTTTGTGGATTACAAAACTGCTCAGTTTGTTTAAAAACAAAACTATCCCTGACTCTATTCAGAGGTTCTTTCAAATCAGTGTGTGTCATTATGAATTGAGAGGAACTCATGTTTGTTAAAACAAAGTTCAGAACAAATGTGAAACAGAGGCGTATATCTATAAAGGGAGTTAATTTATGGAATGGTCTTGAAAATGAAATTAAACTGTGTAATACGCTTAAAGTGCTGATGACACGTTTTTGACATCTTTGGCGATGTTTTATAACATAAAAAGTAATTCCCGATGATCCATATATTAATTCACGAAGGCGCCTATTTTACAAGTTATGATAAAAAACGCGGCTATTTGGGCAAATTTGACGGGGCTGCAGCACCCAGGAAACGGAGGAGGAGGGGCTATATGACGTCAGCGAAAGAACCTTCCTCCTAACTTACCAGTTTGTTGTTGATGCGGCAGGTGTTCAGTTTATCATTATTAGTATTTTTATTATACATTTTATATATATATATATATATATATATATATATATATATATATTAGTTATTATGCCTTCGCGTTGTGTTGCCGGCTTTTGCTCCAAAACCCACAAGGATGGGGTAAGTTTATTCAAGTTTCCCAGAGATCCCGAGCTGCATGCGAAGTGGGTGAAGCAAGTCAGGCGCACTCGTGACAAGTGGGAGCCCTCACCAACATCCGTCCTGTGCTCTGAACACTTCGATTTAGATTGTTTTGACACCCTTCCCAGCTTAAAAGAATCTCTTGGGTGTTCAGTTCAGCACAAACGTGTGTTACTACCATCAGCAGTGCCTACAGTATTCCGGAGGGGGTCTGCTAGTAGCTATGCCGGATCCAGCAGTCGCCTGGGACAAGGGGACTCCTCCAAACACAGTCCAACTGTCAGAACGTGTTAAGAAACGACATAAGATAAAGGTACGTAGAGCTATAGAGTGCTCCGACATGATGCTAAAAATAGTAACCATGCGGTCTGCGGGGCCATCTTGGAAGTGACTCGCTCCAGAGCGCTCATAGAGTACACATTCATGATAATCATAAATGTAATCATAAAGTCGGCATGATATCAGTCATGTATTTGCTTGTGAAAGCTTGTTTCTCAAAGCAAACACTGAGGGAAAGCTAACTTAACCAGACAAGTAGGCTACAGATTGTCATTTGCTTACGCTGATGTAGGTTATCAAATATTTTGCTTCATTCAAGGATAAAACTAAGAAGCCATAAACTAGAAGACGTGCCTGCCAATATTATCCTAAATGTATCACGGATCAGGCATAGTCGTAAGCTTATGTTAGCCGTTTGCATGCTCCATTAGGAACTATGTATTCAGTGTAGCATACGGCTTACATGATATAAGCAGTGTTTACACATGCAAGACAACAATACACAATATTAAAATATTGATTCCGTAACATTTTGAACAAATACGGGTTGACCTACCAATCCTTGTTATCCAACCTTGTGGTGTTCAATGCTGGGCTGTCTGCCTGTCCGCTGTCCATCTCGGGGTCGGAGTCGCTCTCAGATTGCACAGTAACAGGTTCAAACCTGTACGGTTGGATGCACCCGTGTTCGTCATCACTTGATTCTTCCGATCTATCCCACTCACAACACAATTCTAGACTCCCAGAAGAGAAAGAGCTAGAGAGTTCACCGGCGTTTTCATGCGCCATTTCCATTGAGTAGACAGCCAGTGAACCGCAGCATGTTCTTCCGCTGACGTCACAGCATGGCCGCGAGCCACGGACCCAGTTTTCTTGCGCTGTGCAATTAAAAGTTGGATATTCGCGTAACAACAGCTTCTTTTCACGTAATTATAACAGAAATCTAACATGTTTGCCATGTTGTATAGTTTATTTAAGAAATTGCATAGAGTCATGTTCATGTCATCAGCACTTTAAAGGCCTTAAAAAAGCATACAAACAAGATTATCAGTAAATACAAAACAGATATGAAATATGTTTGGGGAAAAAAATGGTTTGATTTAAATTTGATCCAGCTACTTGATATGTAATGCTACGGAATATGAAAACGTCAAAATCCAATATGTATGTTTTGGTGTTCATTTGAAATTGAAAGATGTAAAATTGTATTGAACAAAATGTAACAGATACTATTGTTACTGTTAATTTTTTTTCCTTTTTGTTTCTTTCCTTAATTCCTTTGGCATTAAAAAAAAAAAAAATTATTAATTTATGAAATGTGATGGGGGTAGACGCAATAAGCTTTTGCTTCAGTCTAATCCTTTTCGGTCTTTCTTGCTGATTTGTATGTAACCAGTGTGTATGTTATTGAAAGTTGAAATGACCGAAATAATAAATAATTAAATCTAAAATAAGCAGATGTTGCACTGGTAGGATGGCGTCCAATTTTGTTTTATGATATGCAATGACACTTTTATATTCAAAAGCGGAGCTCTCCGTCTCATGATTTCTCCTTCCACACACACTTGCCACATTAGTTCACTACCCGTCAAGTTTATTTTTGAACATCAACATGCTTCTAGGATATGTTGTATAATCACGGTCACCTACTTGTACGTTTGAGAGATTTCGAGAGAGATTTCTTTCACAGCTACCCTAACTTGCAAAAGAACAGGTAGATTTTCCACTGGCAGTAGTTATTAAAAAAAAAAAGGAATAGCGTTTCCCTCAGTATTTTGTGAAACTAGGGTCAGTGGACCTCGCTCTGGGGGTATGCTCCCCTGTGAGATGATAATTTTGTTTATTTTAAAGTTAAATGTATCAGACTGGAGCACTTTGAGAGCAAAATTAAGAGTTTTAGATCTATGAAGAACTTGCACAAAACAATTTTGTGCTTTAGTAATTTAAGTATAAACACACTGGTTGTATCGATATGAATGGTGATGCCACAGCAAAAAGGCCACACCCGCAAAGCATGGTTAAGGAGTTTAACAGTTCGTAAACGGTTAAAAAAAATGACTAGAGCATACACTTCAGCCCTCAAAGAAATGAAGCAGAAGTGGTTACCTGTGTTCAACTGGTTTATTTATTTTTTAGAAAATTTAAAATATTGGAGAGAGCATGCAGAATAATTTCATTTTAACCAAAAATAAACCTATTTTGAACTCTGGTTAGAGCATGCACGTGTTTTGAATGACGAATACATGCTACCAGATGTGTTGGCAGCTTTTCTGACTCAAATAAGCTAAAACTCTACAAATTTTACTGTGAACTGTTTTAAAGTGAGGAGATGAGATTCAGACATGCTGATGTTAATGTTCTCTAACTAAGATCAAGTTTGATGAATGCTAATTATCAATGCTAACTTCTCTACTGATGTCTGTTTGCTGATTTAAATTGATAACCATAGTATTGTGTTTGGACTAGTGGATGACTGGAGTGGACACTGTAAAGTTAATGTTATCAGTCTCAAATCAAATGGTGTTTGTGTTCTGAAAATGCTTCCGTCACTACAGTCTAGGTAACTCATGGAAAACACTAATGAGTGTTGCCTCACGTTTTATAATAATAAATTATACAATTGCCTGTCTGAGTTACCTATCTGTTTTAATAATTATTTGACAATCTGCTGTAGTGCAATCTGGGTCAAATTTTGCAAATGACCTTCTAGCCCATCATAATGTGTGTGACATTCTTCATAATCGATAGCCAACTTTTAATTTGGTGTGCCTTGACATTCTGATTTGACCTTTGATGTGCTTCAGCCCCAATAAGCTTGGAAATCTCTGGTACATATGATAGTCAGTTATGGTTGGGCAAGTTACAGCAGTTTTAAATGAACATGCAGCCTAGCCCATCTCTAAAGCCCTTCCCGCTCCATGCAATCAGGCACATTGGGCGGTGCTGACCTTCGTTTCCATAGTCCTCGGCCTCTCACCTATATAGCTAGGGTTACAGGGGAGCTAGCCCTCTGGTAACCGCGAGAGGCAACAGCCTAGTCTATAGCTATGTTTTAATGTCCATTTTAAGCTCTTCATTCTGGTCCTTGAAAATGGCATTGCAGGCCAATTCAGGGTGCTAATGCCCAAACAGTATGTAGATTTTTTTAAACATTTGGAAGCCTATGCCTCTAATCCCTGGTTTGTTTGTTTTTGTTTTTGGCCCCTCCTTTAATTTTTGACCTTTCCATGGCTTTTGTTTCACTGCTGCACACTGCTTTTGTATTAGTGTAGAATGTTAATGTGCATTAGCTAACTTGGTTTGATTGACTGGTGAGAACACGTATGCTGTCATGTGAACCCAAAATGACAGGCCAACAGAGAGGGCCAGTAAAAGCATGGCAAAACATAATCTCTGTTCATTATGCCCTGACGAATAAACGTGACCCAAGATAGCTGGTTCTGTTCAGACAGTCATCCTAGCTTACTTCTCAAGGGAATTTTTACAGCTAGGGGAAATATCCTTAGCAAAATCCATTCCAGTATGTTGGCTTCCCTCTTTTTCACGTTCCTGACCGTAGTTGGGAAGCGGGAGTGAATCCGGTTTGCTAGACTCGCTCACTTCCCTGCTCGCATGGCTTTCATAATGCTCCTGGATTCTAATGGGTATATGAGTCAGGACACACACGGCATTGGTCTGAACAAAGTAACGTCTTCATATGAAAATAGCGCTCATCACCATTACATTTGTGACTATCTCCACATACAGTGCTCAGTGTAAATGAGTACACCCCCTTTGAAAAGTAACATTTTAAACAATATCTCAATGAACGCAATTTCCAAAATGTTGACAAGACAAAGTTTAATATAACATCTGTTTAACTTATAACGTGAAAGTAATGTTAATAATATAACTTAGATTACACATTTTTCAGTTTTACTTCAAATTAGGGTGATGCAAAAATGAGTACACCCCACAACAAAAACTACTACATCTAGTACTTTGTATATGGCCTCCATGATTTTTAATGACAGCGCCAAGTCTTCTAGGCATGGAATGAACAAGTTGTCGACATTTTGCAGCATCAGTCTTTTTCCATTCTTCAACAATGACCTCTTTTAGTGACTGGATGCTGGATGGAGAGTGATGCTCAACTTGTCTCTTCAGAATTCCCTGTAGTATTCTAACTGATGAGTAAAGCTTTGCTACTCATCTTGTGGCTTTCACCTTTGTGGTGTAAAAAAAATTATTTTCTTTGGGGAATTCTGAAGAGACAAATTAAGCATCACTCTCCATCCAGCATCCAGTCACTAAAAGAGGTCACTGTTGAAGAATGGAAAAAGATTGATGTTGCAAAATGTCGCCATCTTGTTCATTCCATGCCTAGAAGACTTGGTGTTGTCATTAAAAATCATGGAGGTCATACAAAGTACTAGATGGAGTAGTTTTTGCTGTGGGGTGTACTCATTTTTGCACCACCCTAATTTGAGTAAAACTGAAAAAATGTGTAATCCAAGTTATATTATTAACTTTACTTTCACGTTATAAGTTAAACAGATGTTATATAAAACTTTGTCTTGTCAACATTTTGGAAATTGTTTGTGTTCACTGAGATTGTTTAAAATGTTACTTTTCAAAGGGCAGGCCTAGAAATTCTTTTTTTTTTTTTCACCAGCCAGCTGGACTAGTTACTTTCCAAAGTAACTAGCCAAACAGAAAATCAACTAGCCAAAATTTGTTCATGTATGAATTTTACTTCCGTCAAAAATAATGCAAAAGAGAGTAGTTACCATTGTTCATGACTAATGTGCATTTATTTCAATACCCAAGTATTTTGATACTGTTGTTAAATACATAAATGAGAACAGCACAGAGCACCATAATATATTATCAACAAATAATAATATATTGGAAAACTTGGCAACTTGGTGCATGAGTATTGAAAACAAATATACTTACTATCATGACTATAGCACCCAAAATATGTCCAACATGCTTTCTGTATTTAACCATTTGAGAGAGAAAGCATTAGGAGCTTCATATTGACAAGGAATCAACTTGAAAAAAATTAATTATTCCATAAAAATCGTATCGCAGCCAAGGCCTACCCTGCTCCCACGTTTGCTTATAAGTCCTTTGTCATTTCTCCTTCTCGTACGCTTTATCGGCGGCCTTTTTCTCCTCTTCAGACCAAGGTTGCTTTGTCCCCATCTCTGGCGGTTTCTGTACACCTTTCAGAAAATTCCACATCGCAACGTAGCTTTGGTAGATGTAAACAACAGCAAAAACGTACGTGTTTAAATGGGCGATAATGTGGCCACATCTATTGAATTTGATAACGTGATGTGACAGCGGGGGCGTGGCCAAGCGGCGGTCTGTGAATGGAGGGCGGAGTCAGGGAAGGTAAGTGGTGGAATCATTGCACCTGATGGGGATTAACCTGTTTGTGCATCTTCCCCAGTGACCACGCCCTTTAAAAGGAGAGGAGAGCAGAGAAAGGGAGCTCTCCCCAACCAGAACACGTGCGCGCACATGGCTGGGAAGTGATAAAAGGCTGAAAAGCTAGCAATAAATGGTTCATTGAGAACTTAGTTCTGGCCTGCCGTGCTTCTGCGCTCCACCCACCTGGTCTAATACTACACGTGATTTACCACGATATTCAACGAGATGCATTGTATGCATGCACGGTAGTGAAAAAAACGACAGCCTGACTCGTACACGATATGATTCGGAATTCTTCGGTAGTTTCCGTTCTGCCGATAAACACATCGATTAACACAGACATGGCACACGCTTAATATGTGGTGGCTTTAGTTGACGGTGTGTCTGAATCTTTGCTTCATATATATTTTTTATTTTCAACTAGCCAGCCGGGCTGGCTAGTGACAGGAATGACCTGCCAAATGACTAATTAAGTCGCCTCAGGTGACCAGACCACCGCGAATTTCGAGCCCTGAAGGGGGTTTACTCATTTACGCTGAGTACTGTAACTTCTGCATAGTGACAAAACCAGCCATATGGTGGGGGGGGGAATCCGGCTAAACCCCAGGCCCTCTTAAAACTGCAGGGCATATTTTACAAGTACCATGCAACTATCTGAGGAAATTATGGTTAAAGCATTGATAGAATTAGACTAAAATTAAAATTGAGTTCCATTGATGTAATCTTGACCAAAAAAAAAAAGACTAAAATGTAACTACTATTTTCAGGACACAAGACTAAAAGTAAACTTAATCATTTAAATTAAAGATGAACACTGCTACACTGAACTAAAACAACATTGGCGCCCACATAAATATTACTTGTACAGATTAAAAATATTTTATATAAAACCCATTTAGGGACAGAACTGACTTTTAAAGTTGTGTATTTTTGTTGCTGTCTGTTTAAAGACCAAAACACAAGGGACAGATATTTATCAGAGAGGTCTGATTCACAGCACAGCTTTGCCATGTCAGAAGTAAAGCCTTTTATGAGAAACCTTTCCTTTGCCTAAATTCTGATAAAGCCTTGCCTGCATTTTCCTGTAGTTACTAAATTCATCTCGGAGCTTGTCAGCTGTTTTGTGAATCTTACGATACAGTCAAAAACCTTTAATTCAGCCTTCATGAGGCTTAATAATATTGGCATGAGCCATTGTTCTTGTTTCTGTAAACCTCATTTAAAGCCATATATTGATTTCGTGTAAAAAAAAAAAAAAAAATGTGGTATTTTTCTACAGGTATACAGGAGCATGCAGTGTGAAGAATACATCGATGCCAAAAGAGAGACGCATGTGAATTGGATGAGGTGAGCAGTACACCAGCTGTTGGGTCGTTTTAGTGATTTGATTTTACAGCTCCTCATTTGTTGGAAGAACTTTATCTTCATGTCATTGATATCTCCGCCATGCTTTCTCCGAGTCTGTAACTCTGATCTGATTTTTACCTTTTTCTGAAACGTTGCCTCACTCTTTTAGGTATGTGAATTGTGCCCGTAATGAAGAAGAACAGAATCTTGTGGCATTTGAGTATCAAGGGGGAATTCTGTATCGTTGCTGTCGATCCATTAACCCAGGACAGGAGCTCTTGGTGTGGTATGAAGAGGAGTACACCAAAGAACTCAGTCCTGCACCTACAGGAACAACCAGACAGCAAGGTGTTACTTTTGTCTAAAACCCCGGTCACAGCGCCCGAACTTTGCTGGAGCGTTCCTTGAACGGTAGGGAGGGGGGGCCGAATTTCGACAACGCTCGTCACCGCGCACAAAATGGGAAAAAAAATCGAAAACACGGGCGTTGGCTTAGCGGTGCACCGCTGAAGCTGGCGTTGCTTTAGCGTTGGTTCAGCGGTAGCGAGCGTTGGTTTAGCGGTGACTCGAGCGTTGGTATAGCGGCGTTCTGCGCATGCGGGCTTTGGCTCGGCGGGAGCTGAACAGATCGTTTTGATACAAGTTCTGATAGATTTTTGATAGAAGTTGATAGTTGAAATTCATCATGCCACATGGACAAAAGAAGAGGAAGGCTGGAGAAGGAAAGGCAGCAGCCTCCAAGAAGATCATTACTGAGCAGGCAGCTGAAGCAATGGAGTCAGGTAAATATATGTGGCCCACTGGTTGTGTCAAGAAATATTTAACAACTGTGAAAAAATACTGTTATGTATTTTACTTCAACCTTTTTCATTTATTATTCCATTGTTATATTTTGCAGAGACCAGTCAGGCCACAACAGCAGCCACTGCTAACACAGCTGCTTCTGATGAAGGTAATCACAAATGAAAATGTATGAAATTTAATAATAATAACCATAATCTTTCTTTCATGTTGACATTGCTCATTTATTATTCATTTGTTATATTTTGCAGATTCTGATGACCAGCCCGAGGAGGCCCTGACACAGGACCAGCCTGACGATGAGGAGCTACCCCCTGGTGATGACCAGCCTGAGGAGGGCCGTGCTGCTGCTGGTGCTGAAGGTAATTATAATGTGATGAATGCAATGAAAAATCAATACAAATTGATCTAAATAATATGTTTCATTTATACATTTATGATTTTTTTATTCAATTGTTATATTTTTCAGACTCTGACTCTCAGCCCCCACACTTGGAGAGGGATGATGAACAGCGTCAGCCTCAGAAGAAGTCTCGCCGCAAGGCCCTCCTGCTTGACGATGACGCTCAGGAGCAACTCATCGAGTGGGTCCGGGAGCACGAACTTTTGTGGAGGAAGGGGGCCACCAAGTACAAGGATACAAAGAAGACGGAGCTTTGGGCCAGGAAGGCAAGAGAGCTGGACATTGAGGGGGGAGCTGAAGCTCTCAGGACATGGTGGAAGTCAGCCCGGGACCTCTACGCGAAGCTACTCTCCAAGAAGTCTGGCCAGGCTGCAGCGAACTTGATGGACAGAGAACTGTTCATCCAGAGGACCTGTGCCTTCCTGCACAAGGAGGTGAAGCCCAGGAAAGGTCAGCCACTTAGAAGCATACCCCTCACACAGGAACCTGTAGCCAGCCAGACTTCTGACTTTAGCAGCCAGCCTCCAGCAGCCCAGCCCTCGGCGTCGGCCAGCACCTCTCGCCAGCCTTCCCATGACGTTGAGGAACAGGAAGAGTACGAGGGCTCCCTCTCACTCATTGAAACTCAAGCGGCAGTCACGAGGTCCCAGGGCACCCCCCCACCAGCTCCCTCCTCCACCACCACCAGACCATGCTGTGCCGCCACCAGAGCCGAGCCTGAAGACTCCCCTGCGATGCTGGAGATGAGGGATTGTATGAAGGCCACCAACGCCCTCATGGAGAGACTGTTCCAAGCCCAGGAGATCAGCCATGCAAGGCAGCCCTTCATCACGTACATGTCCCAGTCTCTCCAACGACTACCTGAGGCCCAGTACCAGCTCGCAGTGGAGAGGATGACGGCCATCCTCCACGAGATGCAACGACCCATCCCCCACCCCCTTCCTCCAGCTCCACCACGTCCAGCCTCAGCACTTTCACCCACACCCACCTTCTACCAGCAGCAGCAGCACTACTCCCAGCCTTAGCATCACGGCTTCCAGCAGCAGCCTCTCGACTTCCAGCAACAGTCTCAGCCTCAGCATCAGCCTCAGCACTTCCAGCAATTGCAGACACCCAGAGTCAGCCAGCCATCCTCCACCCCCAGGAGCTCCAACGAAGGACTCGTTGTCAGACATGCCGAACTTTTCCTCCATTAACCACACCAACATGAGCGCCGTCAGCGAGGGGGGGATTCTCCAGGACCTCCAGAGGCAGGAGATGAACGCTCCACCCATACCCATCACCACCTCAAGGGACTGCTGATGTACTTGCAGAGATGAGGGCCACCACCGAGGAGAATTGAGACTGCTTGTGATGTGTTGAAGGGACTGCTCAGATATTTCATGTGATTTTTGTTTGAGGTATGAGCTGGCCAGCTGTTTTAATGTTTGCTGTTTATTGTTTGCATGTAGACTTGTGTGGGGGGTCTCAAAAGCTTTTAGCTTTAATAAACAGCATTTTTATTACACTATTCTTGACTATTTACTTAATAATGAAAATAAAACTTTGCAGATTGCAAAGTTCCCGTGTGACCCCAATAAAGTGATTGCCCGTGTGACCCTTCTTTGAATATTTTCCGTGTGGCCCAAAAATAATTTCACACTTATGGCCATGTCACCCGAGTATTTTTAAAGTCCAAACTTCCTCAAATATTTTCAGAAATGAACTCCTGTCCTGTTAACTCCCGACACTAATTAGCGTTAACCAGGCAATTGAGGTGGAGGCATTGGTCTGCAATAACCATTGGGAAATTATTTCAAGTGGGAAGGGTTACAGATTAAAGACCTTTATTGCACTCTCAAAAGAGATGTGTTAAAAACAACACATATTTAATATATCAGCGTGTTTATATAAGGACAACACAGTTTGTGTTAATAAATGTGTTGAACTCTATAACACAGTAACTGTGTTGAACTATTTAACACACTAGTGTGTTAAAACAAATAAATAAATAAATAAAACACAAACTGTTGTTTTAACACACTAGTGTGTTAAATAGTTCAACACAGTTACTGTGTTATAGAGTTCAACACATTTATTAACACAAACTGTGTTGTCCTTATATAAACATGCTGATGTGTTAAATATGTGTTGTTTTTAACACATCTCTTTTGAGAGTGTGGAACTTCTAACTTTAACAAAAAAACTTTCAAGTATTAAACAAGACATGTTTTAAATATAAAGTGCTTTTATTAATGTAATATGACATTAAGAATGAATCTTAGCACAAGTTTCTTTAATAATCTCAACATTTCAAACAAACATAGCACAATTTATTCAATGCATTTCCAATACTGGGGCCCCATTAACGTTCAAGTTTCTTTAACAATGTCAAATAACATTTACAACAAAGTAATAAACATGAGTATATATAATATGTACAATGCACAAGTGTCTCCTCAGTGTTCTGCACAGTGTTCAGTTGATAGCCACCATTCTCTCCTGCCAGTCCACTGATCCTGCTGGGGAGTTGCACCAATGCTTGAGTAGGTTTCGCTGCCTCTTCCCATCACGTGAGGCTGTGTTTGGGGCCTTGCACAACGATAGTGTCCTCCAAGTTCCGTCCTTCTCTCCATGCCCCAGGCTGCAGGTTCCCATCTGGTTGTGCACGGTCCACAAGTATGTTCTGGAGCACTGGGTAGCGGGTGCGCATCAGGTTGTGGAGGATGCAGCAAGCTTCCACGATGATTCTGACAGTTTCATGGTGATGTTGCATGGTGGTGAGCAGGATCTGGAACCTGTTGGCCAGGATGCCAAAGGCGTTCTCCACGACCCGTCTTGCCCTGGACAGCCGGTAGTTGAAGATGCGCTCTTCATGGGTGAGGTTTCTGGTGCTGTACGGCTTCATGAGGTAGGTCCGCAGTGAGAAGGCGTCATCCCCGATGATGAAGTAAGGCACATCCTGATTGTCATTGGGTAGGGGGTCTGGCTGAGGAAAGCCATGGATCCTGTTCTGGTCCAGCCCACGATGGAGATCACTTTCGTTGTAGATCTGAGCGTCTGAGGATGAGCCGTTGCCTGAGACGTCAATGTAGGTGAACTTGTAGTCAGCATCCACCATGGCAAACAGGATCACGCTGTAAAAGCCCTTGTAGTTGTAGAATTCTGAGCCAGAGTTAGGAGGAGCTTTACAGGCCACGTGCTTGCCATCAATGGCACCAACTGTGTGGGCAAAGTTCCATCTCTGGTACCATTGGTCAGCCAGGTCTCTCCATCCTTTTTCAGTTGTTGGGCAAAACAAGAGTTCATCTGTGTACTCCTCAATGATGGCCTCTACCACTTCTCTGACTACCACACTGATGGTGTTGTGGGGAACCCTCCAGGCATACTGCATGTTTCTGTAGGTGTTACCAGAGGCCAGGTGCCGTAGGGTGATTGCCACTTTGAGACCAGGTTCCAGGCTTGCACGGTAGTTGGTGTCTTGCTTGGTCAATCTGGAGGTCAGCCTCTGTACAATTTCATCAAACATGGCTGGTGGCATCCTCATGAAGTGCTGGAAGGCTCGTGGATCCTCATTCCTCAGCTCCACCATCAGCTTGTCATACAGTCCATGTTCAGGCCTTCTCAGTATCCACTGTCTGACCCACACAACTCTGTCTCTCCTTCTTCTCTCTCTTCTCCTTCTGTCAACAGCTTGTTGCAATCTGAGGAGGTTCTGATTCTGCTGCTGGATTAGTGCACCAATCATAGAAAGTCTCTCAGCATCCATGGTGATAGTTTTACTGTAACTTTGAGCAAATTCGCTATAGATGAGGTCTGAACTCAACAGCAGCTCGATTCCAAATGAGCTCCTGGTCCATTTCTCCCCGTATTTATAGCCAAATTCTGGTCCCGCTCCGACACCTCTATACCAACACCAAACCAAAGTTCATCGCCGCCATGGATAGCTGCTTCAACGCCCGACACCGTTCCAGCAACCCCGTGTCCGCTCGTAAAACGCTTCCAACCGCTCCACCGAAGTTTGTGCAACGTTTAATCGCCGCCCGGGCAACGCTGGCGAAGCAGCGGTGGTCCAGCGGTCAAGATTTCTGCGTTGGCCTAGCGGACCCAAGCGTCCACGAACTTGCGTCTAGCGGTGCCAAACTTTGACTGGGTATTGGTGGAGCGGGGGTGAACTTTGCCGGGGTGGAAAATTGCCCCCTCCTCACCGCTCGCAATATTTTGTGCAGCTCAAAACTTTCGGAGCGGTAGGAGAGCCCCTCGAGAAACATCAGCGGTGGCTGAGCGTATATGGCGTTGCTTTAACGGGGGCCAACTTTTGTTAAACGGTGGTGAACGGTTACGAGCGGTGATGAATTTTTTTCACCGCTCCAGGAACGCTCCAGCAAAGTTCGGGTGGTGTGACCGGGATATAAGAGGTTATAGAGGTTATTTTCTGCATCATTTTGTGATGTGTTTCTGGGATGAAAGCTGTTGTACAATGCAGTTTGCAATAACTAGAACATTTCCCAGAGAACTCAATTTGGCCTGTTCCACCAACCAGGTAGGTCTTCTTGATCATATGACCATGACCAACCAGAGAGGGTGAAGTCTATCAGCTTCCTTTGAGACACGTGAAGTCCGCCCACTGCATATCTTGCTATTGCGAAACTGACTATAGTGGTGCTTGAAAGTTTGTGAACCCTTTAGAATTTTCTATATTTCTGCATAAATATGACCCAAAACAACATCAGATTTTCACACAAGTCCTAAAAGTAGTAAAAGAGAACCCAGTTAAACAAATGAGACAAAAATATTATACTTGGTCATTTATTAATTGAGGAAAATGATCCAATATTACATATGTGAGTGGCAAAAATATGTGAACCTTTGCTTTCAGTATCTGGTGTGACCCCCTTGTGCAGCAATAACTGCAACTAAACGTTTCCGGTAACTGTTGATCAGTCCTGCACACTGGCTTGGAGGAATTTTAGCCCATTCCTCTGTACAGAACAGCTTCAACTCTGGAATGTTGGTGGGTTTCCTCACATGAACTGCTCGTTTCAGGTCCTTCCACAACATTTTGATTGGATTAAGGTCAGGACTTTGACTTGGCCACTCCAAAACATTAACTTTATTCTTCTTTACCCATTCTTTGGTAGAACGACTTGTGTGCTTAGGGTCGTTGTCTTGCTACATGACCCACCTTCTCTTGAGATTCAGTTCATGGACAGATGTCCTGACATTTTCCTTTAGAATTCACTGGTATAATTCAGAATTCATTGTTCCATCAATGATGGCAAGCTGTCCTGGCCCAGATGCATCAAAACAGGCCCAAACCATGATAGTACCACCACCATGTTTCACAGATGGGATAAGGTTCTTATGCTGGAATGCAGTGTTTTCCTTTCTCCAAACATAACGCTTCTCATTTAAATCAAAAAGTTCTATTTTGGTCTCATCCATCCACAAAACATTTTTCCAATAGCTTTCTGGCTTGTCCACATGATCTTTAGCAAACTGCAGACGAGCAGCAATATTCTTTTTGGAGAGCAGTGGCTTTCTTCTTGCAGCCCTACCATGCACACCATTGTTCAGCGTTCTGCTGGACTCATGAACAGTAACATTAGCCGATGTGAGAGAGGCCTTCAGTTGCTTAGAATTTACTCTGGGGTCCTTTGTGACCTCGCCGACTATTACACGTCTTGCTCTTGGAGTGATCTTTGTTGGTCGACCACTCCTGGGGAAGGTAACAACGGTCTTGAATTTCCTCTACTTGTACACAATCTGTCTGACTGTGGATTGGTGGAGTCCAAACGCTTTAGACATGGTTTTGTAACCTTTTCCAGCCTGATGAGCATCAACAATGCTTTTTCTGAGGTCCTCAGAAATCTCTTTTGTTCATGTCATGATATACACTTCCACAAACATGTGTTTTGAAGATCAGACTTTAATAGATCCCTGTTGTTGTTTTTTTTAAATAAAACAGGGTGCCCACTCACACCTGATTGTCATCCCATTGATTGAAAACACCTGACTCTAATTTCACCTTCAAATTAACTGCTAATCCTAGAGGTTCACATACTTTTGCCACTCAGATATGCAATATTGGATCATTTTCCTCAATAAATAAATGAGCAAGTATAATATTTTTGTCTCATTTGTTTAACTGGGTTCTCTTTATCGACTTTTAGGACTTGTGTGAAAATCTGATGTTGTTTTAGGTCATATTCATGCATAAATATAGAAAATTCTAAAGGGTTCACAAACTTTCAAGCACCACTGTATATAGTAAACCACAAGATATTGTTGTAGTTTTATTCATCATGCCCAGTTTAACCAGAAGTAGTGTAAAATGCATGCCCTGTGGATCCCGAGTGGCACAGCAGAAAGGTGTTGTCCTTGTCATCCTCCCCATCATCCAGATATTGCCACTTTCAAATCCTGATGATGCCACAATCATCTGTGGTTGGGAGCTCAAGAGAGCAAAATTGTCTGGGCTCTCTGGGAGGGAGAGATGGCATGCTCTCTCTTCTCTGCCCTGTCAGTTACACTGGCCAGTCATGGGTGTGTGAGAGCACGTTTAATAGGAAGTAAGTGGATTGGGCTTTCGTCCGAGTGTGCTTTGCAGCCCCCTGACATTGTATGAGTAAAACGTGGTCAACTGGTGTTTCTTGTCTTGGAGGAAGCACATGATAGCCCTCCCTGGTTGGTAGCTGTTATGTGATACTGGAGAGGAGTCTGATGGGTGGGAATTGGCCATGGCTAAATTAGGGAGAAAATTGGGGGGGGGAATGCCCTGTCACAGCAAACATATAATATAGGATAATGTCAGACCTCCCCATATTACAGAAACACTGGGGGGGCGGCGGCATTATAATACCTTTATTGCAATATAACCAGCTGGCTGGAAAGAAGTTAGTTGAACACACACATGCAGTGTGTCTGAACCAAGTGAAGTTGTTAATTGGATCATGCAGATGTCAGTCAAACCCATCAACCATTATACAAATCAATTGCAACACATTTACTTTATTTCAGGAGCATATGTGATTATTATATCAAGCAATTTAACAAGCAATAACAATTTTAGTATTTTTATGGAATTCAATAATTCCACAAGTCATACCATGGAGAACTTATCTTTTTAATTCTGTTAAATTTTAGCTCCTTAAAGTGCATATCACGGGTAAATTCAGGAGCAAGATCAATGTAATTCTTTTTTACCTTGCGCAATACCAGAAAAATTCAGTTGAAATCAAGCCATTTGAGGCGAATTGGTCTGCCTCTGAAAAAACTTGGCATTTGGATTTCCCGCCAAACATTGATTTTCATGACGTTGCGTGCGGGACGCCTCCCTCTGAATCCTACGTCAGCGCTGGTTTGTTTATGAGAAAACGACCTGGTGGTTTTCTGCAAATTTCTTCAACATTATCACGTAATTATTAAAATGGTTAACAGATGTATCGTAGGAGGGTGTAGCAACACCAGTCATGATGGGATTAGTACTCATCGTTTTCCAAAAGACCGGACAATGAGAGAGAAATGGGAGTGCTTGGTCTACACAGGCTGTGCACTGAAACCATGCAAAGCTTGCACAGCCTGCTGGCGCTTCCGCAGGTGACGTCACGGATCTGGCTCCAGACTCCCTTGGGATTTTTCCAGACGCATTTTATTTATTTATTTTTTCTGCTGTCGACAGATGCCCTTGTGCAAAATTACCCTTCTGGATGAGTGTGTAAAGGGACATACTTTCATATTAAAAAAAAAAAAAAAGAAATTGGTCCAGGATATGCACTTTAAACTCTTGCAGCTGAAGAACTTCAACATGTTAAGGAACAAATAGGGTCCGATTGAATTAATGAACAATTAAACACATGGAGGTTTGACTGCTTTATTACTACAAATCACACCATGGCATTCTTCAAATACTGCAGGAAGGAAATTCCTATACTACTGCAGAACTACTTGAATGCCATCTGAACCGATGCAGTGTGTCCCTTTTTTTTTAAATACACCTACATTTAAATTAAATGACTATTGTTATATGTCTTAATTTATGGATGTTGGCTTGCTTTCATCAATTACTTTAATATGAATCAACTGGTTTTCACAAAATCCCGCAAAACTTAATTTCATGAAATTTGTGTGTAATTGAAATTAAAGGTCTCATTGCATCGTTTTTTCATTAATTTTTTGGTGGTCTCTAGTATGAATGAATGCCCTGTGAGCTGGTTTTGGTGAAAAAAAAAAAATGCTGTGGTTCTCCTGTTTCAGGCTGTTCTAGTTTGCTGGAGGAGTGGGTGGTGGGAGAACGACAGGATTTCAGCTCTTATTCATTAATACTTGTAAACGTGTTACCTCTGATTGGCTAACAGCGCTGTGACGCTACCTCCAGTGGGTCAGAACAAGCGGATGTGGGTGTCTTTGTAAAAACTGTTTTGATTGGCTATTATGGTCTCGACATTGATGCTTTGACCAATAACAATGTAGATAACACGAATTTTACATCACATTCAACAAGATTTAAACGAGACTAAAGATGGCGACTTACAAATAATGTGTAAACATCGTTGAAGTTAATGAAGTTTGGACAGCATGAAGGAACAAACCCCAAACCCCTGAAATTAATAAAAAAAAATTCTCAACAGATTTGGCATAATATAAAAAGGTCGTTTTTTACTCAGAAAAAGCGGAAAACTCTCATCCCTGCCGAGCTTGTGACCATGTCGTGCATGCTAACGTGGAGAATATGAACATGCTATTTTGTAAAAAAAACCTTCAAACAAAAAGTTCATGTTTTACTTACAGCTTATGAGCTGGTGGTCGATCATCTTGATGGCACAGATCCAGGGATTAAATGCAACCTCGAAGCAAAACCACTACTGAAGGCACCAAAGTTTGAAAAGTCACTGTGGTTGAAATTATCAGAACACAGTACTAACGTTGCATTATACTTCGCTGGTGGTGTTCCAAAGATAAATTCCAACCATTTATTCCGATGCACCTCTTCTATCTTGGGCAAGAAATGCAACGTTGATGTGTTACTGCCACAAATAACATGGGCACGAACTTGTTCAGCCATGTTTTCAACTTGCTGTTAGGTCCTCTTCGTTAGCTACTGACGAGATGGGCTCTGCTATCTCTCCTTGCGCTTAAATCCGAACTTTCTTCCCATGGGCGATCGCAAGCCAAGGTGGGCGAGGCCATGACTACGAATTTTCGAACTTACACAAGTTCGTAGGGCTTTTTCAGATTCGCTCGTTTTCCCAACTATTTTCTTTCATAAGCTAATACAGGGAATGGGAGTAGAATTACATTTTCACATGCAGCATGCATATGCAACTCGGAGTGAACTATGGTATTTCAAAAAGAGCCAGTTTTGAACGTTTTTGGTGGAATGGCACCTTTAATAAGTGTTTTAAACTTGACAACCTAATCCATATATAAAATCCAGATAGAAAATATATAGATTTGCTTGTCAATGCTCCTAGAAACTATTTGCAAATAAATTTATTCATATCCAGTTTGATAAATAAGGCCCATTTTTGGATCTTTCAGAACCTTGAATGTGAGGGCTGAGTTTCCTTCTCAATCCTGGATGAGATGTAAATAAGGCTAGGCTTTCCATTACCTAGACTTGACATGATGTCCAACAGGAACCAACAACTCCCCTTTGGTCGCTCAGACCCACAGGGCTATGGCCAATGCTGTGCATAGCTGCTGTTCCAGGACCTTATTGAATCTCCCAGTATTCCAAGCTAGAGGCTGCTATATCTTAGTCCGCAAGCTTTTGTTTTTGTCTCAGTCTTAATTCATGTAGAATCTTGATTAAGTTTCAGTAAAAACACTCCTTACATTGGGTTAGTGGTGTTATATTTTATAATCTTGTTGCATTTCATGTTCAATTTATTTTTGTCCTTTCGTTTCTCCAGAAGTAAAGAACGCTCTGCTGCAAGTCTTTTCCTGCTCCACATGCCCTTGTTCCGATGCATCTCAAATTTACCTCGACAAACACATCCAGAGATGCCACGATGAAGAGGATGCGAGACTGCGAGAATCAGGAGAGATTAAATATGAGCTTCAGATCCCCTCCAAATGCTCCAGTCGTCAGCCAACATCAACTGATATTATCCATTCTGATACTTCCCGTAATGATATACAGAAGGAAATTCACCACTGCTCAGATTGTGAAAAGAGTTTTAGTTATCAGAATGCACTCAAAACACACCAGCACATTCACACAGGAGGAGATCCACATCACTGCTCACAGCGTGGTAGGAATTTTACTTACCAGAGTGCTCTCAAAACACAACAGCGCATTCACACAGGAGAGAAGCCGTATCACTGCTCACAGTGTGGAAAGAGTTTTACTCGTCAGAGTGCTCTACAACGACACCAGCGCATTCACACAGGAGAGAAGCCGTATCACTGCTCACAGTGTGGGAAGAGTTTTACTGAACAGAGTACTCTCCAACGACACCAGCGCATTCACACAGGAGAGAAGCCGTATCACTGCTCACAGTGTGGGAAGAGTTTTACTTATCAGAGCAATCTCCAAACACACCAGCGCATTCACACAGGAGAGAAGCCGTATCACTGCTCACAGTGTGGAAAGAGTTTTACTCGTCAGAGTGCTCTCCAACGACACCAGCGCATTCACTCAGGAGAGAAGCCGTATCACTGCTCACAGTGTGGGAAGAGTTTTATTCGTCAGAGTGCTCTCCAACAACACCAGCACATTCACACAGGAGCGAAGCCGTATCACTGCTCACAGTGTGGGAAGAGTTTTACTGAACAGAGTGCTCTCCAACGACACCAGCGCATTCACACAGGAGAGAAGCCGTATCACTGCTCACAGTGTGGGAAGAGTTTTACTGAACAGACTGCTCTCCAAACACACCAGCGCATTCACACAGGAGAGAAGCCGTATCGCTGCTCACAGTGTGGGAAGAGTTTTACTCAGCAGAGCAATCTCCAAAAACACCAGCGCATTCACACAGGAGAGAAGCCGTATCACTGCTCACAGTGTGGGAAGAGTTTTACTGAACAGAGTCATCTCCGACGACACCAGCGCATTCACACAGGAGAGAAGCCGTTTCACTGCTCACAGTGTGGGAAGAGTTTTACTCAGCAGAGCGATCTCCAAACACACCAGCGCATTCACACAGGAGAGAAGCCGTATCACTGCTCACAGTGTGGGAAAGGTTTTACTGATCAGAGTAATCTCCAAACACACCAGCGCATTCACACAGGAGAGAAGCCGTATCACTGCTCACAGTGTGGAAAGCGTTTTACTCATCGGAGTCATCTCCAAACACACCAGCGCATTCACACAGGAGAGAAGCCGTATCGCTGCACACAGTGTGGGAAGAGTTTTACTCAGCAGTGTGATCTCCAACGACACCAGCACATTCACACAGGAGAGAAGCCGTATCCCTGCTCACAGTGTGGGAAGAGTTTTACTCAGCAGAGTGCTCTCCAACGACACCAGCGCATTCACACAGGAGAGAAGCCGTATCACTGCTCACAGTGTGGAAAGAATTTTACTCAGCAGAGTGATCTCCAACGACACCAGCGCATTCACACAGGAGAGAAGCCGTATCACTGCTCACAGTGTGGGAAGAGTTTTACTCAGCAGAGTGATCTCCAAAAACACCAGCGCATTCACACAGGAGAGAAGCCGTTTCACTGCTCACAGTGTGGGAAGAGTTTTACTCGTCAGAGTGATCTCCAAAAACACCAGCGCATTCACACAGGAGAGAAGCCATATCACTGCTCACAGTGTGGGAAGAGTTTTACTCAGCAGAGTAATCTCCAAAAACACCAGCGCATTCACACAGGAGAGAAGCCGTATCACTGCTCACAGTGTGGGAAGAGTTTTATTCAGCAGAGTGCTCTCCAACAACACCAGCACATTCACACAGGAGCGAAGCCGTATCACTGCTCACAGTGTGGAAAGAATTTCTCAGCAGAGTGATCTCCAACGACACCAGCACATTCACATAGGAGCGAAACTGCATCACTGCTCACAGTGTGGGAAGAGTTTTACTCGGCAGGGTCATCTCCAACGACACCAGCACATTCACACAGGAGAGAAGCCGTATCACTGCTCACAGTGTGGGAAGAGTTTTACTCGTCAGAGTCTTCTCCAACGACACCAGTGCATTCACATGGGAGAGAAGCCGTATCACTGCTCATAGTGTGGGAAGAGTTTTAGTCATCAGTCATCTCCAACGACACCAGCGCATTCACGTAGGACAGAAGCCGTATAACTGATCATGGTGTGGAAAGATGTTTGCTTATTTAGTTACATTTAAGACCTTCAGGTGCACTAACTCGGAGACATTGCATAATTTAAAGTTGTCAAATTAAATATAGTTATTACAGTTTTGACTGAAAATGACCTGTACTTTGAACTTTATTCATGTTACACTGATCAGCAATTTTTCAGAAGTTGTCTGCTTCAGCGATGAAATTGGCTATTATGAAATTTGGTGTGTTGAATTAGAAGTGACAATCAGCTGATTAGCTGTGGCTTTCAAGATATTTAAGATTTTAGATTATGTACATTGTGTAGATTGTAATGTTTTAAGTATAAATTGTAAAACTAGGTCTCGTGTGTTTATGGTTGGTTTACATGATATTTCACCTGTTCTCTTTATGTAACACTAGAAAATCAGCAAAAAAGTTTATATAAATAGAATGTATTATGAACCAAATTGCAAAAAACAATTATAAGTACTGAATAGGTTTAGTCCTTGTTCTGTGTGTATGCAATGGGTTTTTATTTGTTTATTTTTTTGGCAGCTTGTCTCTTGTATTCATGAAACGGAGCATCTCTTGTCAAGCAAAGACTTGATCTCGAGTGCATAGCACTGTATGAATTTTTTTTTTTTCGAGCTGATATGACCATTTGTTCAGCAGAGTGATGTCAGATGACTTATGATTGCATCATTCATTGTTTTGTCAAAAAAAAGTAAGTACTATCCAAACCCACTCATAGATTTATTCATCGAGCCAATCTTGAAAACGAGCCAATGAACAATTTTAAGTTTCATTTTTGTTCTCCTCAATCTTGAATTAGTAAAACTTGACTATATTTCAGAAGCATTTTGGCTGTAGACCAGTGTTCTATGACTTTTAAAATGTGTAGGTACAGTCCTTTTAGAAACTACATCTCCCATCAGCCCACTTCCACGTTGACCTACGTCACGCCGGGGCGGGAGCACCAACGAGAGCATAAGACAAAGAGAAACGCCCAGTTCTTTCTCTCTGGTGTCCAGATTCCAAGCGGTCTGGACACATAAAGAGACCAGAAAACCAGATAAAGACGTCTTTTCTTTCTTGCAAGAATCAGTTTCGCGCTTTTCTTCGTTTACCTTTGGCCACGGTAGACTCTAAGATCGCGCGATTTAAAACTCAGTGAGTTATAACTGGTTTTTCATTCATTCATTAACTACTACAGCTCAAAGTAGTTAATTTGTAATTAGGAGCGACCAGAATTCCTCCTGATTGAAGCGCTGTGCACATTAATTTTAATCGGAGACTTTCCTTCTCATCACGAGCCACAACGCATCGGATCAAGAGAAGTTCTCTGTCCACGGAATCGACTCACTGAATTGACTCACGTGCTCCACAACGGCAAGATTCAGAAGTTTTAGAACATCTCCCTAATCTTGCATATAAGCGAGATACTGGAAGTAAGACTGTCAAAATTTTGGGCATAAATAAAGATCAGTCTTAGGAATTTAGCTTTTATTGAAATAGTGTGAATTTAAACCCAGGTTTATTGTTACACT